>NC_053041.3:64871709-65606029 GCF_002575655.3 Aegilops tauschii subsp. strangulata | reverse complement strand
GTACAAAACAGACAATCACTTTCAAAGTATTCAGGATTTCATCCGGAAACTCGTCTGTTACAAAGGGATTTCATTTTTAAAACTTATTTGAACTCCTGACTTTTTGTGTGTTCAAAATGCACCATTCAAAGTCACATCATCATTTTTCAATCCTCTCTAACTTCATTTGTTATTTTTCATGCATTTACTAATTATTTTGAACTATAAGACCCTAAAGTTGAAAAGCATTTCAAATGAACTCTGAAAATGTTGAAAGTTGGCATGATATCATCATTTCATCCACATAGCATGTGCAGAAAGTTGAGAGGGTTACGGCAAAAACTGGATGCACTTCGTGTACAAAACGGACAATCTCTTTCAAAGTATTAGGATTTCATCCGGAAACTCGTCTGTTACAAAGGGATTTCATTTTTTAAAACTTATTTGAACTCCTGACTTTTTCTGTGTTCAAATGCACCATTCAAAGCCACATCATCATTTTTCAATCCTTTCTGACTTCATTTGTTATTTCTCATGCATTTACTAATTATTTTGAGCTATAAGACCCTAAAATTGAACAGCATTTCAAATGAACTCTGAAAAGGTGAAAGTTGGCATGATATCATCATTTCATCCACATAGCATGTGCAAGAAAGTTGAGAGGGTTACGGCAAAAACTGGATGCACTTCGTGTACAAAACGGACAATCTCTTTCAAAGTATCAGGATTTCATCCGGAAACTCGTGTGTTACAAAGGGATTTCATTTTTTTAAACCTTATTTGAACTCCTGACTTTTTGTATGTTCAAAATGCACCATTCAAAGCCACATCATCATTTTTCAATCCTTTCTGACTTCATTTGTTATTTTTCATGCATTTACTAATTATTTTGAGCTATAAGACCCTAAAATTGAAAAGCATTTCAAATGAACTCTGAAAAGGTTGAAAGGTTGGCATGATATCATCATTTCATCCACATAGCATGTGCAAGAAAGTTGAGAGGGTTACGGCAAAAACTGGATGCACTTCGTGTACAAAACGGACAATCTCTTTCAAAGTATTAGGATTTCATCCGGAAACTCGTCTGTTACAAAGGGATTTCATTTTTTAAAACTTATTTGAACTCCTGACTTTTTCTGTGTTCAAAATGCACCATTCAAAGCCACATCATCATTTTTCAATCCTTTCTGAGTTCATTTGTTATTTCTCATGCATTTACTAATTATTTTGAGCTATAAGACCCTAAAGTTGAACAACATTTCAAATGAACTCTGAAAAGGTTGAAAGTTGGCATGATATCATCATTTCATCCACATAGCATGTGCAAGAAGTTGAGAGGGTTACGGCAAAAACTGGATGCACTTCGTGTACAAAACGGACAATCTCTTTCAAAGTATCAGGATTTCATCCGGAAACTCGTGTGTTACAAAGGGATTTCATTTTTTTAAACCTTATTTGAACTCCTGACTTTTTGTGTGTTCAAAATGCACCATTCAAAGCCACATCATCATTTTTCAATCCTTTCTGACTTCATTTGTTATTTTTCATGCATTTACTAATTATTTTGAGCTATAAGACCTAAAATTGAAAAGCATTTCAAATGAACTCTGAAAAGGTTGAAAGTTGGCATGATATCATCATTTCGTCCACATAGCATGTGCAAGAAAGTTGAGAGGGTTACGGCAAAAACTGGATGCACTTCGTTTACAAAACGGACAATCTCTTTCAAAGTATCAGGATTTCATCCGGAAACTCGTGTGTTACAAAGGGATTTCATTTTTTAAAACTTATTTGAACTCCTGACTTTTTGTGTGTTCAAAATGCACCATTCAAGCCACATCATCATTTTTCAATCCTTTCTGACTTCATTTGTTATTTTTCATGCATTTACTAATTATTTTTGAGCTATAAGACCCTAAAATTGAAAAGCATTTCAAATGAACTCTGAAAAGGTTGAAAGTTGGCATGATATCATTATTTCATCCACATAGCATGTGCAAGAAAGTTGAGAGGGTTACGGCAAAAACTGGATGCACTTCGTGTACAAAACGGACAATCTCTTTCAAAGTATCAGGATTTCATCCGGAAACTCGTCTGTTACAAAGGGATTTCAATTTTTAAACCTTATTTGAACTCCTGACTTTTTGTGTGTTCAAAATGCACCATTCAAAGCCACATCATTATTTTTCAATCCTTTCTGACTTCATTTGTTATTTTTCATGCATTTACTAATTATTTTGAGCTATAAGACCCTAAAATTGAAAAGCATTTCAAACGAACTCTGAAAAGGTTGAAAGTTGGCATGATATCATCATTTCATCCACATAGCATGTGCAAGAAAGTTGAGAGGCTTACGGCAAAAACTGGATGCACTTCGTGTACAAAACAGACAATCACTTTCAAAGTATCAGGATTTCATCCGGAAACTCGTCTGTTACAAAGGGATTTCATTTTTTAAAACTTATTTGAACTCCTGACTTTTTGTGTGTTCAAAATGCACCATTCAAAGTCACATCATCATTTTTCAATCCTCTCTAACTTCATTTGTTATTTTTCATGCATTTACTAATTATTTTGAACTATAAGACCCTAAAGTTGAAAAGCATTTCAAATGAACTCTGAAAATGTTGAAAGTTGGCATGATATCATCATTTCATCCACATAGCATGTGCAAGAAAGTTGAGAGGGTTACGGCAAAAACTGGATGCACTTCGTGTACAAAACGGACAATCTCTTTCAAAGTATTAGGATTTCATCCGGAAACTCGTCTGTTACAAAGGGATTTCATTTTTTAAAACTTATTTGAACTCCTGACTTTTTCTGTGTTCAAAATGCACCATTCAAAGCCACATCATCATTTTTCAATCCTTTCTGACTTCATTTGTTATTTCTCATGCATTTACTAATTATTTTGAGCTATAAGACCCTAAAATTGAACAGCATTTCAAATGAACTCTGAAAAGGTTGAAAGTTGGCATGATATCATCATTTCATCCACATAGCATGTGCAAGAAAGTTGAGAGGGTTACGGCAAAAACTGGATGCACTTCGTGTACAAAACGGACAATCTCTTTCAAAGTATCAGGATTTCATCCGGAAACTCGTGTGTTACAAAGGGATTTCATTTTTTTAAACCTTATTTGAACTCCTGACTTTTTGTATGTTCAAAATGCACCATTCAAAGCCACATCATCATTTTTCAATCCTTTCTGACTTCATTTGTTATTTTTCATGCATTTACTAATTATTTTGAGCTATAAGACCCTAAAATTGAAAAGCATTTCAAATGAACTCTGAAAAGGTTGAAAGTTGGCATGATATCATCATTTCGTCCACATAGCATGTGCAAGAAAGTTGAGAGGGTTACGGCAAAAACTGGATGCACTTCGTGTACAAAACGGACAATCTCTTTCAAAGTATCAGGATTTCATCCGGAAACTCGTCTGTTACAAAGGGATTTCATTTTTTAAAACTTATTTGAACTCCTGACTTTTTGTGTGTTCAAAATGCACCATTCAAAGTCACATCATCATTTTTCAATCCTTTCTGACTTCATTTGTTATTTTTCATGTATTTACTAATTATTTTGAGCTATAAGACCCTAAAATTGAAAAGCATTTCAAATGAACTCTGAAAAGGTTGAAAGTTGGCATGATATCATCATTTCATCCACATAGCATGTGCAAGAAAGTTGAGAGGGTTACGGCAAAAACTGGATGCACTTCGTGTACAAAACGAACAATCTCTTTCAAAGTATCAGGATTTCATCCGGAAACTCGTGTGTTACAAAGGGATTTCATTTTTTCAAACTTATTTGAACTCCTGACTTTTTGTGTGTTCAAAATGCACCATTCAAAGCCACATCATCATTTGTCAATCCTTTCTGACTTCATTTGTTATTTTTCATGCATTTACTAATTATTTTGAGCTATAAGACCCTAAAATTGGAAAGCATTTCAAATGAACTCTGAAAAGGTTGAAAGTTGGCATGAAATCATCATTTCATCCACATAGCATGTGCAAGAAAGTTGAGAGGGTTACGGCAAAAACTGGATGCACTTCGTGTACAAAACGGACAATCTCTTTCAAAGTATTAGGATTTCATCCGGAAACTCGTCTGTTACAAAGGGATTTCATTTTTTAAAACTTATTTGAACTCCTGACTTTTTCTGTGTTCAAAATGCACCATTCAAAGCCACATCATCATTTTTCAATCCTTTCTGAGTTCATTTGTTATTTCTCATGCATTTACTAATTATTTTGAGCTATAAGACCCTAAAATTGAACAGCATTTCAAATGAACTCTGAAAAGGTTGAAAGTTGGCATGATATCATCATTTCATCCACATAGCATGTGCAAGAAAGTTGAGAGGGTTACGGCAAAAACTGGATGCACTTCGTGTATAAAACGGACAATCTCTTTCAAAGTATCAGGATTTCATCCGGAAACTCGTGTGTTACAAAGGGATTTCATTTTTTTAAACCTTATTTGAACTCCTGACTTTTTGTGTGTTCAAAATGCACCATTCAAAGCCACATCATCATTTTTCAATCCTTTCTGACTTCATTTGTTATTTTTCATGCATTTACTAATTATTTTGAGCTATAAGACCCTAAAATTGAAAAGCATTTCAAATGAACTCTGAAAAGGTTGAAAGCTGGCATGATATCATCATTTCGTCCACATAGCATGTGCAAGAAAGTTGAGAGGGTTACGGCAAAAACTGGATGCACTTCGTTTACAAAACGGACAATCTCTTTCAAAGTATTAGGATTTCATCCGGAAACTCGTGTGTTACAAAGGGATTTCATTTTTTAAAACTTATTTGAACTCCTGACTTTTTGTGTGTTCAAAATGCACCATTCAAGCCACATCATCATTTTTCAATCCTTTCTGACTTCATTTGTTATTTTTCATGCATTTACTAATTATTTTGAGCTATAAGACCCTAAAATTGAAAAGCATTTCAAATGAACTCTGAAAAGGTTGAAAGTTGGCATGATATCATCATTTCATCCACATAGCATGTGCAAGAAAGTTGAGAGGGTTACGGCAAAAACTGGATGCACTTCGTGTACAAAACGGACAATCTCTTTCAAAGTATCAGGATTTCATCCGGAAACTCGTCTGTTACAAAGGGATTTCTAATTTTTAAACCTTATTTGAACTCCTGACTTTTTGTGTGTTCAAAATGCACCATTCAAAGCCACATCATTATTTTTCAATCCTTTCTGACTTCATTTGTTATTTTTCATGCATTTACTAATTATTTTGAGCTATAAGACCCTAAAATTGAAAAGCATTTCAAACGAACTCTGAAAAGGTTGAAAGTTGGCATGATATCATCATTTCATCCACATAGCATGTGCAAGAAAGTTGAGAGGGTTACGGCAAAAACTGGATGCACTTCGTGTACAAAACAGACAATCACTTTCAAAGTATCAGGATTTCATCCGGAAACTCGTGTGTTACAAAGCGATTTCATTTTTTTAAACTTATTTGAACTGCTGACTTTTTGTGTGTTCAAAATGCACCATTCAAAGCCACATCATCATTTTTCAATCCTTTCTGACTTCATTTGTTATTTTTCAGGCATTTACTAATTATTTTGAGCTATAAGACCCTAAAATTGAAAAGTATTTCAAATGAACTCTGAAAAGGTTGAAAGTTGGCATGATATCATCATTTCATCCACATAGCATGTGCAAGAAGGTTGAGAGGGCTACGGCAAAAACTGGATGCACTTCGTGTACAAAACAGACAATCTCTTTCAAAGTATCAGGATTTCATCCGGAAACTCGTCTGTTACAAAGGGATTTCATTTTTTAAACCTTATTTGAACTCCTGACTTTTTGTGTGTTCAAAATGCACCATTCAAAGCCACATCATCATTTTTCAATCCTTTCTGACTTCATTTGTTATTTTTCATGCATTTACTAATTATTTTGAGCTATAAGACCCTAAAGTTGAAAAGCATTTCAAATGAACTCTGAAAATGTTGAAAGTTGGCATGATATCATCATTTCATCCACATAACACGTGCAAGAAAGTTGAGAGGGTTACGGCAAAAACTGGATGCACTTCGTGTACAAAACAGACAATCTCTTTCAAAGTATCAGGATTTCATCCGGAAACTCGTCTGTTACAAAGGGATTTCATTTTCTAAACCTTATTTGAACTCCTGACTTTTTGTGTGTTCAAAATGCACCATTCAAAGCCACATCATCATTTTTCAATCCTTTCTGACTTCATTTGTTATTTTTCATGCATTTACTAATTATTTTGAGCTATAAGACCCTAAAGTTGAAAAGCATTTCAAATGAACTCTGAAAATGTTGAAAGTTGGCATGATATCATCATTTCATCCACATAGCATGTGCAAGAAAGTTGAGAGGGTTACGGCAAAAACTGGATGCACTTCGTGTACAAAACGGACAATCTCTTTCAAAGTATTAGGATTTCATCCGGAAACTCGTCTGTTACAAAGGGATTTCATTTTTTAAAACTTATTTGAACTCCTGACTTTTTCTGTGTTCAAAATGCACCATTCAAAGCCACATCATCATTTTTCAATCCTTTCTGACTTCATTTGTTATTTCTCATGCATTTACTAATTATTTTGAGCTATAAGACCCTAAAATTGAACAGCATTTCAAATGAACTCTGAAAAGGTTGAAAGTTGGCATGATATCATCATTTCATCCACATAGCATGTGCAAGAATGTTGAGAGGGTTACGGCAAAAACTGGATGCACTTCGTGTACAAAACGGCAATTTCTTTCAAAGTATCAGGATTTCATCCGGAAACTCGTGTGTTACAAAGGGATTTCATTATTTAAAACTTATTTGAACTCCTGACTTTTTGTGTGTTCAAAATGCACCATTCAAAGCCACATCATCATTTGTCAATCCTTTCTGACTTCATTTGTTATTTTTCATGCATTTACTAATTATTTTGAGCTATAAGACCCTAAAATGGAAAAGCATTTCAAATGAACTCTGAAAAGGTTGAAAGTTGGCATGATATCATCATTTCATCCACATAGCATGTGCAAGAAAGTTGAGAGGGTTACGGCAAAAACTGGATGCACTTCGTGTACAAACCGGACAATCTCTTTCAAAGTATCAGGATTTCATCCGGAAACTCGTCTGTTACAAAGGGATTTTATTTTTTAAAACTTATTTGAACTCCTGACTTTTTGTGTGTTCAAAATGCACCATTCAAAGCCACATCATCATTTTTCAATCCTTTCTGACTTCATTTGTTATTTCTCATGCATTTACTAATTATTTTGAGCTATAAGACCCTAAAATTGAAAAGCATTTCAAATGAACTCTGAAAAGCTTAAAAGTTGGCATGATATCATCATTTCATCCACATAGCATGTGCAAGAAAGTTGAGAGGGTTACGGCAAAAACTGGATGCACTTCATGTACAAAACGGACAATCTCTTTCAAAGTATCAGGATTTCATCCGGAAACTCATGTGTTACGAAGGGATTTCATTTTTTAAAACTTATTTGAACCCCTAAATTTTTGTGTGTTCAAAATGCACCATTCAAAGCCACATCATCATTTGTCAATCCTTTCTGACTTCATTTGTTATTTTTCATGCATTTACTAATTATTTTGAGCTATAAGACCCTAAAATTGAAAAGCATTTCAAATGAACTCTGAAAAGGTTGAAAGTTGGCATGATATCATCATTTCATCCACATAGCATGTGCAAGAAAGTTGAGAGGGTTACGGCAAAAACTGGATGCACTTCGTGTACAAAACGGACCATCTCTTTCAAAGTATCAGGATTTCATCCGGAAACTCGTGTGTTACAAAGGGATTTCATTTTTTCAAACTTATTTGAACTCCTGACTTTTTGTGTGTTCAAAATGCACCATTCAAAGCCACATCATCATTTGTCAATCTTTTCTGACTTCATTTGTTATTTTTCATGCATTTACTAATTATTTTGACCTATAAGACCCTAAAATTGAAAAGCATTTCAAATGAACTCTGAAAAGGTTGAAAGTTGGCATGATATCATTATTTCATCCACATAGCATGTGCAAGAAAGTTGAGAGGGTTACGGCAAAAACTGGATGCACTTCGTGTACAAAACGGCAATTTCTTTCAAAGTATCAGGATTTCATCCGGAAACTCGTGTGTTACAAAGGGATTTCATTATTTAAAACTTATTTGAACTCCTGACTTTTTGTGTGTTCAAAATGCACCATTCAAAGCCACATCATCATTTGTCAATCCTTTCTGACTTCATTTGTTATTTTTCATGCATTTACTAATTATTTTGAGCTATAAGACCCTAAAATGGAAAAGCATTTCAAATGAACTCTGAAAAGGTTGAAAGTTGGCATGATATCATCATTTCATCCACATAGCATGTGCAAGAAAGTTGAGAGGGTTACGGCAAAAACTGGATGCACTTCGTGTACAAACCGGACAATCTCTTTCAAAGTATCAGGATTTCATCCGGAAACTCGTCTGTTACAAAGGGATTTCATTTTTTAAAACTTATTTGACCTCCTGACTTTTTGTGTGTTCAAAATGCACCATTCAAAGCCACATCATCATTTTTCAATCCTTTCTGACTTCATTTGTTATTTCTCATGCATTTACTAATTATTTTGAGCTATAAGACCCTAAAATTGAAAAGCATTTCAAATGAACTCTGAAAAGGTTAAAAGTTGGCATGATATCATCATTTCATCCACATAGCATGTGCAAGAAAGTTGAGAGGGTTACGGCAAAAACTGGATGCACTTCATGTACAAAACGGACAATCTCTTTCAAAGTATCAGGATTTCATCCGGAAGCTCATGTGTTACGAAGGGATTTCATTTTTTAAAACTTATTTGAACCCCTAAATTTTTGTGTGTTCAAAATGCACCATTCAAAGCCACATCATCATTTGTCAATCCTTTCTGACTTCATTTGTTATTTTTCATGCATTTACTAATTATTTTGAGCTATAAGACCCTAAAATTGAAAAGCATTTCAAATGAACTCTGAAAAGGTTGAAAGTTGGCATGATATCATCATTTCATCCACATAGCATGTGCAAGAAAGTTGAGAGGGTTACGGCAAAAACTGGATGCACTTCGTGTACAAAACGGACCATCTCTTTCAAAGTATCAGGATTTCATCCGGAAACTCGTGTGTTACAAAGGGATTTCATTTTTTCAAACTTATTTGAACTCCTGACTTTTTGTGTGTTCAAAATGCACCATTCAAAGCCACATCATCATTTGTCAATCTTTTCTGACTTCATTTGTTATTTTTCATGCATTTACTAATTATTTTGACCTATAAGACCCTAAAATTGAAAAGCATTTCAAATGAACTCTGAAAAGGTTGAAAGTTGGCATGATATCATTATTTCATCCACATAGCATGTGCAAGAAAGTTGAGAGGGTTACGGCAAAAACTGGATGCACTTCGTGTACAAAACGGACCATCTCTTTCAAAGTATCAGGATTTCATCCGGAAACTCGTGTGTTACAAAGGGATTTCATTTTTTCAAACTTATTTGAACCCCTAAATTTTTGTGTGTTCAAAATGCACCATTCAAAGCCACATCATCATTTGTCAATCCTTTCTGACTTCATTTGTTATTTTTCATGCATTTACTAATTATTTTGAGCTATAAGACCCTAAAATTGAAAAGCATTTCAAATGAACTCTGAAAAGGTTGAAAGTTGGCATGATATCATCATTTCATCCACATAGCATGTGCAAGAAAGTTGAGAGGGTTACGGCAAAAACTGGATGCATTTCGTGTACAAACCGGACAATCTCTTTCAAAGTATCAGGATTTCATCCGGAAACTCGTCTGTTACAAAGGGATTTCATTTTTTAAAACTTATTTGAACTCCTGACTTTTTGTGTGTTCAAAATGCACCATTCAAAGCCACATCATCATTTTTCAATCCTTTCTGAGTTCATTTGTTATTTCTCATGCATTTACTAATTATTTTGAGATATAAGACCCTAAAATTGAAAAGCATTTCAAATGAACTCTGAAAAGGTTAAAAGTTGGCATGATATCATCATTTCATCCACATAGCATGTGCAAGAAAGTTGAGAGGGTTACGGCAAAAACTGGATGCACTTCGTGTACAAAACGGACAATCTCTTTCAAAGTATCAGGATTTCATCCGGAAACTCATGTGTTACGAAGGGATTTCATTTTTTAAAACTTATTTGAACCCCTAAATTTTTGTGTGTTCAAAATGCACCATTCAAAGCCACATCATCATTTGTCAATCCTTTCTGACTTCATTTGTTATTTTTCATGCATTTACTAATTATTTTGAGCTATAAGACCCTAAAATTGAAAAGCATTTCAAATGAACTCTGAAAATGTTTTCTTTCTACTTACAATAAAAAATTATTTATTTTATTTCTATTTACTTATGTCTTTTACTTTAAATTTTTTTTATTTTACTGCTGCTATTTTTATTTATTTTACTTGCTGCTATTTTTACTTAATTTATTAAGGTTTATTTATTGTAGTTACTATAGTTTATTTTATTAAGGTTTATTTAGTTTTATTTATTTTATTAAGGTTTATTTATTTTATAAATATAAAAAATGAACATAGATGCACTTATAGAGAAAATTCAACCTAAATTCATACTAAATTTCTATGAAATTTACTTTGAATTTAAGTCAAATTTCCTGTATAAGGGCATCTATTTTCACTTTAATAGAAGCTCTACAAGGCATAGAGGGACGGGCTTATAAACTGGTGTGAGCGCCCTTCGGTTGGCGAGGTGGGACTAAACACTGGCCGCAACTAGGACCAGCCCTTTAGTCCCGGTTTGTGGTATGAACCGGGACTAAAGGGTGGTGGGCCAGGAACGTGGCCCATTGGTCCCGGTTTGTACGACCAACCGGGACCAAAGGGTCCATACGAACCGGGACCAATGCCCACGAGGCCCCGGCCGGCCCCCTGGGCTCACGAACCGGGACCAATGCTCACATTAGTCCCGGTTCGTGACTGAACCGGGGCTAATGTGAAAACTGCCCTGTGGCCTAAGCCCTGTTTTCTACTAGTGATGTCTTCACTTTACATAACTAAGCAAAGTAACAGATTACACACTTATTATATATTTCACACAGACATACGATTCACATTACACGAGCACATCTTATTCTTGCTTTTTCATGTCTGGTAGTGATACTGTTTACTTCACATACAGGACAACATGCATGTTTATTCGGAAAGCCATGATCACTGCTAGCCTGCAAGACATTCAGGTGATATGTAGTTTAGGAAGCATGAGCCTGTTCATCTGAAGGGATGGTCCTCGAGGCGCTTCTGGAGATCCGTTGGCCCGAAGACGACGCCGGTTGTGTACACCCCGCCTTTCGGCAGATTGGCTCGCTGGCTAAGCAGGACGAGGGCGCACTGGACGAGGATGATCGAAGTCGTGATGTACCCGATCTCTGGCCCCGAAACTCCTGGTGACAATCTCCTTATCTGGCTTGCTTCCACACTCTGATGCGTGGGCCGAATCGATGTAGCCACGGCCGACGAACCATGTTTTGAACGAGGCGCTGCTGACCTCCGCTTCTGTTGGTCCGGTCTTTCTGAAAAACCCGAGGGAGAAGAACTCAGGGAATTTTAGCAAGTGAGACCTGCCGAAGGAGAAACCCACAAGAATGCCGACGAAAATTGCAGTAGACAGGCACCACACAAGGCCCAAGATGGAACGGCTGCCGATCTTTACACCAAAATGTGCAGGTTTTATAGAGGACCAGAATTCCTTCCTATGCTTCTCAAAATCTGAGGTCTCGTCCACACAAGGAAGGCCTTGGGATGCTCTGTCACTTTTGCTAGTGTTCTCTTCACAACCACCGTGTCAGCAGAAGGTAACTTCATGGCCCACAATCCTAGTGCCTTGTCATGCTCGATCATCAACGATCCTTTGGGAGGAAGAGGACCGGGAATCTGCACAAAGAGAGAAATCTTAACGTCAAATGTGATCATTAATTCATTATTCAATAAAAAGGATTCCATCATAATTGCACACACTGCATTCAGGAATCAAGGCTATAACAAATGTTGTGGACATTTTTGCTAGAATTTTTGAATTATGAATTACTACACAAGTTTAAAAAATATTGAAGATTCTATATGACATGCCCAATCTGTCACAACAATGACAAGAACAGTTAAAATACCAGACATAAGTTGAATTCAGATCATGGCCTTGCCGCCAAGCCATTTTTCTTTGTCTTCATAAAGCATTTTCCATCACTCCCCCCTCTCATATGTTTGTCGGGGTTACTAAGATGAAAATTACCAATAACGATGACATTAATATATATCTTGTAACATCACAATGATGTTTATTTTCCAATAAGTTTTAGACCTTAATTTTACTCCCTTCAATATACAAGTTGGGATTTTCTAAAAGGCAAATGTTTTTAAGATACTTACTACATCTTGAGCAGGAATATGATCACAGCGGATACTGCCATATAGCTTATTGAAGACAATGCTCATGCTGAGGGCGCTTTGTCACAAACTTCAGTTTTAGTAAGTTTTAGAAAATTGAAGGATGCAACTACAATAGTGACAGCAGACAAAACAGCCAACCAATACTGTCATCAGCACATAATACCAGCACATATAGTACATACATCTTTTGTATATGGTTCAAATTGGCACTTCAGAAGAACCTCCAAATGTTCTGAGAGACAGATAACTGGATTTTATAATATAAAAGGTTCCAGTTTTATGATAACTAACAGAACAACACTAGCATACCTGGGACGGGACTTCCTGTTTACTCTAACTCGAGCTAAGCTAATTTCATCACGAGGAACGTAGCACACCCCGACTGTATTTTATTTGAATTTCAATAGAGAAATTAAGGAAATTCCGCATCCACTTGAGGACACAGTTTTTTTGGGTAATCCATCACCCACTTGGCAGGTGATCAGGCACGGTTTGGAAGTTTTGAAGAAAGGCCTACTTTGGAGGATATCAAACAAACATAAATTACATACGAGATAGGATTTTTAGGACCCGGGTGCCTAGGCACCCTCTTATCAGCACCGTGCATTCAGAATGGGTTCCTCGAGATTTGTACTGTGTCCTCAAGCAGGAATCTGATTAGCAGGGCTAAGCGGCGGGAGGCTCGTAACATTTGAAACAAATCTAACCTAGCCTAGCACTGTTTCTTCTGAAAAGAATCTTACTAGCTAGCTACAGTTTATAGGCTGATGTGACAATACAACTTTACCGGCAGCAAACTTCGACTAAGAAAAAGCGTGGGCCCAGGACCTGCATGGAATCTTACTCAGACAACAACAATTTTTTATTTGCAGCTGGACACTTGTCGGAGAACGGAATCCATGTTTCTTTTTCCTGGTAATGAGAAAGATGGCTGACAGATGTACCTAGCTCAAAATGCATCTCGTACCATTGCTACTGGAGGCTATCATGTCTGACTCGTGTACCTGGCTCACTTGTTCATGGCTCAACTTTAGCACAGTACACTACATGTGCGGCCGATTAATGACAATCTGCGTGACTAAACGTTTCAAAAACCAGGAACTATGGGGCGCATCTAGATCAAACTAAACATGTAGCTGATACATACAACGTACGTTGACCCTCCGTAAGCTTGACTGTACCAGGTACAAACAGTGAACCCGTGCATACTTGTACTAGCAGGTTCCCCATTCACACCTTGGTGCCCAACGCTGATGAAGTAAGAAGGTAAAAATCTTGATATAAAAACTGCCACTGATGTGAAACCCCTACACCCAGCATGCACCTGTCTATGTGTTGTCTTTTCAACTACACCCGGCCTGACCTGCTGCCAGGGCTACCATCCTGCTGTCCGTGACCACCTGCCATGCCTACTGAGTCTGCTGCAGCCTAGGACGGGCCCCTGCTTTACTCTGCAAATTGACTGCTTAATTCACATGACAACGCAAGTGGCCTGGTGCTGTATAGGCCTGGGCACGAATCTTTAAAGAACTAAATGCACCGGATAAGGGGGTGTCGGGACACCCGGGTGCTATGGCACCTTTTCGATTACATATTTAGCATGACCATTGGGTAGCACAAGAACCTACTCGTTGCCTCATATCCGTTAAAGGGGAGTTTGTTCAGTTGACAAATAGAGAGGGAGAGAGAGAAAGAGAGAGAGAGAGAGAGAGAGGGGGGGGGGGAGGACGAGGAGGAGGAAGAAGGTAGATGCTGACGTGTGGGCCCCACCTTTAATAACGGTTAACTTAATGGTCAACATAAACAGCGTTGACTTTCCTATCATGCCAGCTCTGACGGGTGGGTCATGCATGTCATAAATGCATTTAAATCATCTAAGACGGTCATCAAGTGAAACTGGTAGTGCCTCCCAATGAGATTAGTTTAAAGTTTTATTTATTTTTTTGACGTTTTCAAAATGGTAGCTCAGTGGGACACCAACCTCTAAAGTGGTTTTGTTCCTGCACAAATGCAAAGAAACTGTGGCATGCCATGTCACGGGAATGGGAGCTGCTGGAACTAATTAAAATCCAACTAACTAGTGATGAGTGATTTTTGCAGCTAATCTGTGATCTTGATGAGCATGTTGGTGCACGCCAAATTGGGTATGTACGAAAAGAACTTGTGCATCATAAAATTGCTCCACCTGTTGAACTCTCAGTCGGATTTTTGCCGAGTTACCTAGCTACTCCTGAGTCGATCGAGGCTAAGCCTGATGCCGACCGTGTGAAAGGGAAATGGATAGCTACTATATGCCGATCGGTTTTACACACCTGGTCGCGGATGGAAGCTGCGACCTGGGGGGTGAAGTTGAACACTGATGGCTCCTCCATGAATGGTGTTGGAGGAACGTGTATGATACTGCGTGACCAGGTTGGTGCCGTTATTTTTTGTTCTTGCAGTCAGCTCTTCGTGTGTTCAATGCTCTGGAAGCAGAATTATTAGCTACCCCCTCAGCTCGGAATTACTAGTCAGAGAAATGAATGTATCTAGACTTATTTTAATTCAAGATAGATACATTTTTATCCATTTATGCGACAAGTAATTCTGAACGAAGAGAGTATTTCAAAAGGACGACTTTCACTGGTGTTACAATGGAGCACTTTATCTGTGAACATTGAGTCCAATTGCTTGGAGGCAGTAGCAATGATTAGGAGCTCAATCAGCAATAGATCAAGATATGACTTCTTGGTAGAGGAGATCAAGAAGTTGATTGAATAACATAGTTCTTGTATTACTCACAACATCGTAGTTCTAATTTTGCTAGTCATTTTATGGTGAACTATGATACATCCATATAGATCCAACAGTCCTATGGCTGTTAGGCTCGGACCGGGTCGAGAGGACACCAATGACATCGTTAGACGTGAGATTGTAATTCCTAAACTATGAGTAATACAAGAATTATTCTCGCAAATAAATAGATAGAAATTCCGCATTAGGTTAGTAGGTGATAATTTATTAGTTTCTATGATGGGTACCCTGTGGAAAAAAGTTTCTATGATGAGTACTGTTAATTCCCTCATGAGTCATTACCATTCCAACATATTCCAATTGTAAAATATTTTTGCAAGAATCTGTTAAAATAAGTAAAGCATCAATTTCAAAAGTGAATTGTAAGAATATTAGTAACTCACACTGGGCTTCGCGGGCCTCGGCCGGGACCGGCGCAGCGCTTGCAGCTGGCTGGTGTTGGCCACACCAAGAACAGCCGACTCAAACGTGGCGAAGTTCCCGACGATCTTTCTGTCCGACGACTCCAGGTTGACATACGCGACCACGCTCACCGGCACTGACGGTGGCGTCCACTGCCTGGAGTGGAACAAGAACCCCAAGTCCGCGACGGTGGAGGCAAAACCGCACGCGGAGACAATCAGCGACCCGTTCTTGGCGGCGAGCTCGTGGAGGTCGGCCTCGAGCCCTCGACGCGCTCCATGGACTCGGGCTCGCCGGAGATGTCGAGGCAGTGGGCCCCTGCTGCCGCGCAGGCCGCAGCCACCTGGCGACCATGGAGGCGGAAGGGCCCCGCGCAGGAGAGCAGGACGCGCGCCCGCGCGATGACCACGGCGAGAGAGGCTGGGTCGGAGGTATCGGCGACGAGGATGGGGACGTGCGGAACGGGCCCCGGCGAGGCGGCCCAGCTGAGCGCAGCGGCGACTCGTTCCCGGCTGCGGCCGGCGAGCGCGAGGGTTCGGAGCGGGGAGGCGTTGGGGGCAGGAACTTGAGGGCCTCGCGGATGACGTATGTGAAGCCCGAGGCTCCGAAGATGACGACGTCGAACACCTCCGGCCCTGGCATTGGCGCAGACATGGAGTGGGGTTGGGTTCTCAGACGGGAGACTCGGGTGCGGTGCGTTGGACTGGTGCGACTGCAAGGTGGCTTCTCCTGCTCGGTTCGACCGCTTTTTACGTTGCTGTGGGAGTACCTGGAGTGACGCAGTCACGTTTTCACGCCTGATCCCAGCATTTTGTTGTGCTTTGTTACCCAGTGCGAGTAGGTGGCTGTTCGCTGTTGGCAATTCGCGTAAGTCCGTAGCACGCACACTAAGTTTTTTTAGGCTAACCCTATATATAAAAGCACCTTTAATATACTGAGCCGATACAATATTTTGAAATTGACGAAGCGATTACAGTCGTCTTGTAATCGACGGCATATTCGAGATATTGAGCAGCACAACCTTTTAAAATTGATGAAGTCATTACAGACGCCTCGTAGTCAATGGGAACATCTTCCCCTAGTGAACGAACATCAGTGAAAAGTGTAAAATAAATCTTAAAAAAAGCGAGCACGAGTGACAAGTCTTAGACTTAAACCTTAATAGGCTGGGTCTGGAAAAAAAAAACTAACCATCTAAGCTATGTTCGTTGCCCCTCGAGTGAGGGAGTTTGTACACCCTGCATTGGTTATGTGACATCGAATGGAGAGGTTGTGGTTTTGGGAAGCACTAGTTATCTCTACTCCTAATGTCTGAGTTGGTGAATAGACTCCACAGTTTATTTTCGTCCCGCCATTTTCAACCGTTTTTTTTGCTAGTTTTTTTTCGTCCCCTCCCACCCCCACTGGTTTATTTTCGTGTCAACCTCTCACACAATGAAAAAAATCTGAACGGATCAGAGCTTTCCATGCTGGCGTAAATTATTTACTAATGTTTTTATGTGAGAAAATCAATCACGATCAATCTCTAAAAATCAAATCTAAATTAATTAACCTTATCTTAAATCCAGTTAGTAAACAAATAATCTCTACTCCTAATGAAGCAGTTGGTAGTCTTCGTTCCTTTTTTTGTCCCATCTCCCACCTTCGTCTGGTTTTTTCGTCTCGCCTTTAGTTTCACATTCATCTGTTTTTTCTCGTCCCACACAGGTAACGAAGAAAAACCCCGGGGAACGAGGAACGCTCGAACGCGGACGGGAACGAGCCTCCCCTCGATCTATTCGTTACATCCATCGTCCTCCTCCCCACTTCCATCTTCCTCCTCCTCCACGATCCCCCCAAGCTCGCCGCCGATCTCCTCTTCCACGATGCCCCCAAGCCCGCCGCCGGCCTCCACTCCCCACGACCACCCTGTCATGGTTCTAAGTCTGACAGTAGAATGGGGGGTAGGGATGTAGAGGCATGATCTTAGCTATGGAGTTTTACGAGTTCAGGCCCTTCTCGGAGGAAGTAACAGCCCTACGTCTCGGAGCCTGGAGGCGGTCGACTGGATTATATGCATGTGTGTGTTACAGGGGGTGCGAACCCTTGTCTCAGAGGAGGGGGGTGGCTTATATAGAGTGTGCCAGGACCCCAGCTCCCCTCCGTTACACAGGATTCAATGTACATAAAGTGCGAGCGTTACAGGTAACGTCAATAATAAAGTGCTATAAATGATCATTAAGTCTATGAGTAAACGTCCGACCGTTGCTGTGCAGAGTGGCTTTAGGTCTTCTGCAAGTCGAGTGGTTGAGTGGTCGAGTGACCTAAATAAGGAGAGATCTCCGAGTGAATGGTAGGTCGAGTGGATTGCACTCGACACCTTTGTTGAGCCCTCTCTATTTGCTCTTGAACTTCTTTGCTTCTAGGACAAGGACCTTAGGTAGGACGTATAGGTCAGGCCTATCACCCTACCCTAGGTCTATGTCCTCATCATTAGCCCCCGAATGGATTGAGGTCCGAGTGAAAAGAAGGTTGAAGTTGATCTTGCTTTGACTCTTGCCTTTCTCAACAACTCATCTCTGAACGGAGGCTAGTGTTGGTACTTCGGCTTCGTTTCAGTCGCCTTGATCGACTCAGGAATTGCCGATTGGTTTTTATAATGTCACCCGCCGAGTGTTGTCTTTGATGCGAAATCTTTGGCGTGATCGGTTGCAGAGGATCCCGGATTTCGCGGGATTCGAAATTTCGGTGAAAGCGCGCCAGGCGGAGCGTGCCATGGTAAGCGGAGTGGATAAACAGGACGTTTTGATTTCTGCGCCACCTTTTTCGCCACGTATCCCGTGTACGACTGTTGCGGGATTTGACAGGATCGCCCGGACCCACGCGTCAGCCACTCGGAAGTGGGCCTTTAGAAGCGGCGAGGCCGAGGTGTCCGCACTGTGCGTGCCCATTCTCCTTCTTCTTCCTCTCGCTCTTTCACCCCATCCGACTTCTCCACTCTCGACGCCTCCGCTCCGCCGCCATGGGGAAGGAGAAAACGGCGGCGCTGGAGCGCGCGAAGAAGGCGACGGGGGCGGCGAAAGGCAAGAAGACGAATCGGGGATCTTCATCGCGCTCGGGGCTGCCGCGGGGTTGGATCCAGGGAGATTGGATCCGTTCCTCGCTTCAGCAGGAGGACTTGGATGATATGGCCGAGTCAGGGCTGATCGTCCATGGGTCCGCGCGGCTGCCGGAGGGGGAAACGGAGCCACAGCCGCAACCGAGTGAGTGTGTTCTGCTTGCCACCCATGTACCCCGGTTTCTTGCTTCCTCCACACCCCTTCTTTCGAGGTTTCTTGAATTTCTTCGGGGCTCGACTCCATCATTTCACTCCCAACACCATCACATACCTTGCCGCATTGGTGTCCATGTGCGAGAATTTTCTGGGGTGTCGACCGCACTGGGGTCTTTTCAAGCACATTTTCACCATCCGCTCCCAAACAGTGAAGAAAGCGAACTCGAACGACGAGAAAACCCAAGTTATCCAGATGTGTGGGGGTCTGGGTATTCAGAAGAGGAAGAGGAGTTCCTTCCCTTCGATGACTCTTCCTGAGTCGATCAGGGGCTAGCAATCGACCTGGTTCTATTGCCAGGATATTGCGACTCCAGGCCAGTCGACTGGACTTCCCTCTTTCTCTCTTGATTGTGTTCAAACTCCATCTTCGTTGAAAGTGACCGCCGCGGAGAAGCCGGAGACGGGCATATTGGTCGAGAGAGTAGTTCAACTGATCAACCAAGGTGTCACCGGCATGGATCTGCTGGAGGTGTTCCTCAGTCGACGCATTCAACCACTCCAAGCTCGTGACCACTCCATGTGGATGTACTCCGGGGCTGGTGATACCGCTCGGGTTCATCCGGAGGAGGTGGAGGCCAAAACAGTGGCCGAGTGGTTGAGGGGCATCACCGGGAACAAGGACAACCCCAGGGGTGCCAGGAGGGTCAAACCTTTCAGCGAAAGCAACCAGCCAGACAAGGTTTGGCCACTACACTTGATTGAATTTGGATGTGTTTTCTGACTGTTTTGTTGATCCGACTGATTTCCACTCGGCTCCTTATTTTGTAGATTTATACAGAGATGTACTCAATGCCCAATGGCGAGCAAGCTCTGGAGCAGGACCATGAAGGCGAGGACAGCGCGGAGGAGAGCGGCGAGTGGGAGCCACCAGCCGATGGTGATGAAGATGAGAGAGATGAGTCGGACGACGAGGAGGTAGCCGACTCACCACCTCGTTCCGAACGTCGATCCAAGCAGCACCATGATCCCGCGGGCAGGCGCGGCAAGGCTGTGGCCTCGAGCGCTCCATCTCAAAAGCGCGCTCGGTCTTTGACTCCAGAATTGGCTGAGAAGGTCACCAAGCAGCCCAAGATCAATCCTTCGAAGGCTCAGAAGACCCTGCCTAAAATCAAGATGGACGTTCCTGTTGCTTCTGGGTAAATGTTCTCCCTGTATTTTCTTGTTCTGACCGATTCTCTTGTACTGACCGAGTGGATGATGAACCTTTACAGCCCGACCTCGGCTATGACTGATATGGATATCGACAAGACTCCAGTCGACAAGGAAACCGCCGATGCAGCTACCTCCAAAGCCAGTAAGTCTGCCCGACTCGAATTTATTTGGACGACTGGATTGTTTGTCAGCTATCTCTTTGACTTTCTCTGCCTGTTGCAGCACCACGAGACGTTGTTGTGCTCCCGGATGATGAAGAAGAAGTACCGCTGAGGGGAAGGAGAGGAGGGACGCGGAACTGAGCGGGAAGACGCTTGAGGTCCAGGTTCCTCAGTCGACTGAGATGCCTGAGATGGCAGTCGAGCGATCGACAGATCTGTCATGTACCAACGTCACTTTCGTTATCCCGCTGTCGACTGGTTGCCCATCAGGATCAGCTGCTCAGACTTCTGCTGCGCCAATACCGACTGCTCTGCCATCATGGCTTTTCACTGCGTATCAGACTCCGGACGACCCACCGGCTGCCGCCAAAGACGGTCTACTTCAGTTGAACCTTGTGATGGGGCAAATGAAAGTGGTGCATGAGGCCAGTCAGGTGGCCTTCAACACCGGAGCAGCTCTGCAAACCAATGTCCAGGTTAGTTGATTCCTGATTGATCATACTTCTCATCCGATCACCCACTGGGTGTGACTGTTATGAAGTTGTACGAGGCAATTTGAGTCGTCTTGAATTGAATCTTTTAACTAGTGGGGGCACTCTTAGTGCACCCACTTGGTGTAGTCCCCGAGACCATAGTTGACTGCGGGCAGTTGACTGTGGTTTGAGAATCTAAATTTTGTCACTCGGTCTGGGCGGACCAGGTCGAATGAAACCAGAACCAGTGGGGGCATGCTAAGTGCACCCACTGGGTGTAGTCCCCGAGACCGTGGTTGACTGCGGGCAGTCGACGATGGTCTGAGAACTTCTTTTTTTTACTCTCGCGCTAGGCAGGCCATGTCGAGTGTTTATTCAAACCAGTGGGGGCACGCTAAGTGCGCCCACTGGGTGGAGTCCCCGAGACTGCCGTTGAATGTTTGATCCGGTGGTAGTCTTAGAGTAGCTATCACATATCTTTTTATCTCAGTCAACTGATATGTCTTATACTGCAGAAATCTTGTGATCTTGGGGCTCAGCTTTCTGCAATGAACAAACAGCAAATCAGCCTCTACCTTGATCTGGAATTGGCCAAGAAGAATCTCAAGACTGCTCGTGATGAAGTAGCTGCCATGGGAGGTAACCAATCATCAACTGTCTATCTCACTGCTGGCACTTTTCCTTTCCATTTTTTGAACCGAGTGACTGCACTCGAGCAGATGTATGTAGTGAAAACCGTAAACTCCAAGCCCGTCTGAAGAATGTTATTTCTTTAGAGAAAATAAAGCAGGCTTTGGAGAAGAAGGATCAGGATCTTGCTGCTGCATAGAAGGAAGCGCGAGAGAAGACGGCGCTTGCTGACAAGAAGCTTGCTTCAGTCGGCAAGTTAGAAGAAGAGAACTCCAAACTGAAGGCTGCTGTTTCTGACGCCTATCGGGAGGTCGAGCGACTGAAGAAAGAAAAGGACAAGCTGACAAACGAGCTTGGGAGCCTCAAGGCCAGGAAGGGCGAGTAGGAGTCTTATCTGGGCTAGCTTGCTGCAAAGCTGGTCTAAAACTTGAAGGTACTGATGATTGACTGACTTATTGCGGTCGACTGTCAAGCCCGATCATATCGTCGACTCACCGTTTACTCAACTGTGCAGAGCTTTGCCAAGATTTTGAAGCGGAAACTGGGCGGGTCGAGACAAGTCTCGACCCCATAAATTGCCCAGTCAAATATGACGTCGCAATGAATGTGCTGCGATTGGAATCTCGCATGGACAGCGCGGTTGCTTATCTTGCCCGCCTGAAGGCGGCGATGACTCGGGTTGATGCTGAACTCTGGCCTCAGGCGGAACTATCTCAAAACCTCGAGTCTCTGATGGCTCGACTGAACCAAATACGTGACCGAGTGCAAGAATGGAAAAAGTCGTCTGCTCGCTGCGGTGCTGATGTCGCCTTGTCTCTGGTCCGAGTGCACTGCAAGGATGTCAAAGAAGACAAGCTGGCGGAGCTCAAGGTTGCTAACACAAAAAGGCACACTTTCCAGTCCTTTATGGACACTTTCCTTGACGCTGCCACTCGCATCGCAGACAGCATAGACCTTGACAGTTTCTGCGACCCAGCCAGTCCTTCTCCCGATGAGTGACCAAAAAACATTATGCTCCACCTTTATTTGCCTCGGAATGCCGAGTGATTGTGTAATCTTTAAACTTCTTCGGGCTTGATGCTCGAGTACATTTGATATGCGGTCCGGAACCTTAGGATTTATCTGAACTTTGTTTACCTTGAAATATGCTTGCGTTTGTCTTCGAGTGGGTTTTGTTCTTCACTCGGAATAATCTTTGAACTTGAGATGCAGCTCTGAGGAAGAGATTCCAGTCGACCTGCACCTCATCGTCCTTGTGGATGAGGATGGAGCGTACGTTGTACTTTTAGTGTAGTTCCGAGGAGAAGGTTGTAGTCGACCTGCACCTCGTCGTCCTTGCGGATGAGGATGGAGCGTATGTTGTACTTGTGGTGTAGTTCCGAGGAGAAGGTTGCAGTCGACCTGCACCTCGTCCTCCCTGCGGATGAGGATGGAGCGTACGTTGTACTTGTGGCGTAGCTCTGAGGAGAAGGTTGCAGTCGACCTGCACCTCGTCGTCCTTGCGGATGAGGATGGAGCGTACGTTGTATTTGTGGCGTAGCTCCGAGGAGAAGGTTGTAGTTGACCTGCACCTCGTCGTCCTTGCGGATGAGGATGGAGCATACGTTGTATTCGTGGCGTAGCTCCGAGGAGAAGGTTGTAGCCGACCTGCACCTCGTCGTCCTTGCGGATGAAGATGTTTTTCAAAATTAGGCGAGTACTGGACTGCAGCTAAGCCCCCGAGTGGGAGGGTTGCTCGCCATTCGGTAGGATTTTTTACACTTAGGCGAGTACTGGACTACACCTAAGCCCCCGAGTGAGAGGCTTGCTTACCACTCGATAGGATTTTTTACACTTAGGCGAGTACTGGACTGCACCTAAGCCCCCGAGTGAGAGGCTTGCTTACCACTCGGTGGGATTTTTCACACATAGGCGAGTACTGGACTGCAGCTAAGCCCCCGAGTGGGAGGCTTGCTCACCACTCGGTAGGATTTTTTAAACTTAGGCGATTACTGGACTGCAGCTAAGACCCCGAGTGAGAGGCTTGCTCACCACTCGGTAGGATTTTCTACACTTAGGCGAGTACTGGACTGCAGCTAAGCCCCCGAGTGAGAGGCTTGCTCACCACTCGGTAGGATTTTTTACACTTAGGCAAGTACTGGACTGCAGCTAAGCCCCCGAGTGGGAGGCTTGCTCACCACTCGGTAGGATTTTTTAAACTTAGGCGAGTACTGGACTGCAGCTAAGCCCCCGAGTGAGAGGCTTGCTCACCACTCGGTAGGATTTTTTAAACTTAGGCGAGTACTGGACTCCAGCTAAGCCCCCGAGTGAGAGGCTGGCTCGTGACTCGGTAGGATTTTTTAAACTTAGGCGAGTATTGGACTGCAGCTAAGCCCCCGAGTAAGAGGCTTGCTCATCACTCGGTAGGATTTCCAAACTTAGGCGAGGATTCGCGGCTAAGCCCCCGAGTGAGAGGCTTGCTCATCACTCGGTAGGATTTTTCAAACTTAGGCGAAACGGATTCGCGGCAAAGTCACCCACTGGGGGATTTCAGACGCAAACAAAAGTAACAACAACCATTTAGGAAGACTGTAAAGCTCTTGTCTTTGATAAACAAACTACAAAGGTATTTCTTGTTACATCTCATCCGAATGAGTACTCAATTATAAAAGGGGCGGAGCAGCTCCGCGTTCCAAGCCCATGGCTCGTCTTTCTGATGCTCGACATTGTAAAGATGGTATGCTCCATTGTGGCAAACTCTGGTGACAATGAAGGGACCTTCCCAAGCAGGGGCGAGCTTGTGTGGTTTCTGCTGATCCACTCGAAGAACCAAGTCTCCCTCTTGAAAGGCTCGGCCCCTCACGTTTCTGGCGTGGAATCGACGCAAGACTTGCTGATAAATGGTCGACCGGATTAAGGCCATCTCTCTTTCCTCCTCTAGGAGATCGACTGCGTCCTGCCGGGCCTGTTCTGCTTCATCTTCAGAGAAGAGCTCGACTCGGGGTGGATTGTGAAGCAAGTCACTCGGTAGAACAGCTTCAGCTCCATAAACCAAAAAGAATGGGGTTCGGCCAGTCGACCGATTGGGAGTTGTCCTCAATCCCCAAAGAATTGATGGAAGCTCATCAACCCAGGCGCCTGCTGCGTGCTTGAGATCACGCATTAGACGGGGTTTCAGTCCTTTGAGAATCAAGCCATTTGCTCTTTCTGCTTGTCCATTTGACTGCGGGTGGGCGACTGAAGCATAGTCGACTCGTGTGCCTTGGGAAGCACAGAAGGCTCTGAACTCATTAGAATCAAAGTTCGACCCGTTGTCAGTGATGATGTTGTGCGGAACTCCGTATCTGAATGTCAATTCTCTGATGAAACTGACGGCAGTACTGGCCTCAAGATTCTTGATAGGCTTGGCTTCAATCCATTTGGTAAACTTGTCGACTGCTACCAGCACATGAGTGAAGCCGCTCCTACCAGTCGTCAGGGGTCCAACCATATCCAATCCCCAAACAGCAAAAGGCCAGACGAGTGGAATAGTCTTCAGGGCTGACGCAGGATTGTGGGACATATTGGAGTAAAACTAGCAGCCTTCACATTTGTCGACTATATCTTTCGCCATTTCATTTGCTCGTGGCCAATAAAATCCAGCTCGGTATGCTTTGGCCACAATGGTCCGAGAGGACGCATGGTGACCACAGGTCCCCGAGTGGATGTCGTTGAGGATCATTCGCCCTTCTTCTGATGTTATGCATTTCTGGCTGACTCCAGTTACGCTTTCCCTGAACAGATGTCCTTTTATCACAGTGAAGGCTTTCGATCGACGGACGATCTGTCGAGCCTCTTCTTCATCCTCTGGGAGTTCCTTCCTAAGGATATATGCAATGTATGGCACTGTCCAGTCGGGAGTGATGACCAAAACCTCCATGATCAGGTCGACCACGGCTGGGACTTCGACTTCAGTCGGATCTGTGGCACTCTTAGGCTGCGGGGGCTCTTCATTGAAAGGATCTTCTTGAACTGAAGGTGTATGAATGTGTTCTAAAAACACGTTGCTGGGAATGGCTTCTCTCTTGGAACCTATCTTTGCCAAATCATCGGGTGCTTGATTTTTCAGTCGGGGTATATGATGGAGCTCTAACCCCTCAAACTTCTTTTCCAACTTCCTCACCGCATTGCAATAACCAGTCATAGCTGGGCTTCTGACGTCCCACTCCTTCATCACTTGATTGACTACCAAATCTGAGTCGCCGTAGACCATGAGGCGACGGACGCCGAGTGAGATGGCCATACGTAACCCATACAAAAGTGCTTCATATTCTGCTTCGTTATTGGAGGAATCAAAGTGAATCTGGAGAACATATCTAAGCTTGTCTCCTCGGGGGGATACCAGTACCACCCCAGCACTGGAACCATTCAGCATCTTGCAACCATCAAAGAACATGGTCCAGTGCTCCGAGTGGATTTGAGTCGGCAGTTGCTGTTCCATCCACTCGGCGAGGAAATCTGCTATTGCTTGGGACTTGATAGCTTTCTTTGCCTCAAACTTAATATCCAAGGGAAGGAGTTCAATCGCCCACTTTGCCACTCGACCAGTTGCATCTCTGTTGTTCAGAATCTCTGTTAATGGAGCGTCGCTGACGACTGTAATGGAGTGGTCAGAGAAATAATGTGCAACCTTCTTCGTGGTCATATAAATCCCATAAACAAGCTTATGATAATGTGGATATCTTTGCTTTGATGGGGTCAAAACTTCAGAAACATAATATACTGGGCGCTGATCTTTATAGGCTTTTCCTTCCTCTTCCCGTTTGACTGTAAGTACTATACTGACAACTTGTCCAGTGGCTGCAATGTAAATCAGTAAAGGCTCTTTGCTGATTGGGGCAGCAAGCACCGGCTGGGTGGAAAGCAGGGCTTTGAGCTCTGCAAATGCCGCATCAGCTTCAGGAGTCCACTCGAACTTATGAGACTTCTTCATTAGTCGGTAAAGAGGCAATGCCTTTTCACCGAGGCGAGAAATGAATCGACTTAAGGCGACCAAACAACCTGTAAGCTTCTGGACATCGTGCACACGCACAGGGCGCTTCATTCGGAGAATGGCACCAACTTTCTCTGGGTTAGCATCGATCCCTCGTTCGGAAACGAGGAAACCGAGTAATTTTCCGCCCGGAACTACGAATGTGCACTTTGATGGATTAAGCTTGATATCATACCTTTTGAGGTTGGCAAAAGTTTCAGCAAGGTCAGCCAACAGGTCGGAACCTTTACGTGACTTGACCACAATGTCATCCATGTATGCTTCCACATTCTGACTGATTTGAGTGAGTAAACACTTCTGAATCATCCTCATGAATGTGGCTCCAGCATTCTTCAGACCGAATGGCATGGTGACACAACAGAAGCACCCGAATGGAGTGATGAAAGCTGTTTTTATCTCATCGGGTCCATACAGTCGGATGTGATGATACCCAGAATAAGCGTCCAAAAAGGACAAGCGCTCACACCCTGCAGTCGACTCGACAATTTGATCGATGCGGGGGAGAGGAAAGTGAACTTTCGGGCAGGCCTGATTGATATGTTTGAAGTCAATGCAGATGCGAAGTGAGTCGTCCTTCTTGGGGACCATGACAACATTGGCTAACCACTCGGAGTGGTAAATCTCTTGGATGAACTCAGCTCCTAGGAGTCGAGCCACTCCTTCACCGATTGTTTTTCTCTTCTGCACAGCGGACCGTCGAAGGTGTTCTTTGACCGGTTTCACTTTTGGGTCAACTCGCAAACGGTGCTCAACCAGCCCCCTGGGAACACCTGGCATGTCAGAAGGTTTCCATGCAAAGATGTCCCAGTTCTAACGGAGGAACTGGATGAGTGCTTCTTCCTATTTGGAGTCGAGTGTTGTCGAGATGTGAGTCGGAGCAGCATTGGGATCGGTCGGGTGAATATGTATCGGCATCATTTCACCAGACGACTGAAATGCTGAATCCGTGGCAGGCTTCTTAGCTCGCAACAAATCACTCGGATCTGCATTTTTTTGATACTCCTGTAATTCCACAACTGCCATTTGTGCATCGGCGATCTTTGAGCCCTTCTGGAAGCACTCTTCTACCTTCTTCCGATTGCCAGTGATGGTAATCACTCCTTTAGGACCAAACATCTTCAATTTAAGGTAAACGTAACATGGTCGAGCCATGAAACGTGCATAAGCCGGCCTGCCCAGAATAGCATGATAAGCACTCTGGAAATCGACGACTTCAAACGTCAACTTTTCCTTGCGATAATTCCTGGAAACACCGAAAACCACATCGAGGGCGATCTGTCCGAGTGACTCAGCCTTCTTGCCAGGAATAACCCCATGGAAACTCATATTGCTTTCACCGAGTCTGGACATCGGAATGCCCATTCCTTTCAAGGTCTCTGCATACAGTATGTTCAAACCACTGCCACCATCCATCAGAACCTTAGTCAACCGAGTGCCTTCGACGACTGGGTCGACCACCAACGCTTGCCTCCCAGGGGTGGCTATGTGGGTGATCAGACTGGTCGAATGTAATGGCGGTCTGGGGCCACTTGAAATAACTGGGCATCGCTGGAGCGACCATGTTCACTTCTCTGTTGATGACTTTCAGTCAACTCTTGCTCTCAACATCAGCGAAAATCATCAAAGTGGAATTGACGTGGGGGTAACCATCATCGTCCTCTTCCTTATCCTCAACATTGTCCGATTCTTTCTCCTTTTCTTTGGGCTGTTTCTCTCGGAACTGCTGGATTAGGAGCCGACATTGTCGAGTGGTGTGTTTCGGGTAAATGAGATTACCATCCTCATCTTTTTTGATGTGAATGTGGCATGGTAAATCGAACACATCATTTCCGTCTTGATCTTTTACTTTCTTGGGGTTCCATGGCCCTTTGGGCTTCCCCTTGAACTTTCCTTGAGTCACGACTAAGGTTTCTCCAGGAGCAGCTGGCTCGGCTTTGCGCTTCTGCTTCCGACTGGAGTTCCCTCCCCCGGTTTCGTGGGCGAATGTTTTGTGCTTGCCACTCCGGAGCCGATCCTCTTCTTCACCATTAGCATACTTGGTGGCAATTTCCATCATTCGACTCAGAGACATATCTCCGGTCCGACCGAACTTCAGATTCAACTCTCGATACTTGACGCCTTCCTTGAAGGCACAAACTGCTTGGTGATCAGACACATTTTCCACTGTGTGGTGTAACGTGATCCACCTCTGGATTGTTGGAAATATGCCCTAGAGGCAATAATAAAATGGTTATTATTATATTTCCTTGTTCATGATAATTGTCTATTGTTCATGCTATAATTGTGTTATCCGGAAATCGTAATACATGTGTGAATACATAGACCACAACATGTCCCTAGTGAGCCTCTAGTTGACTAGCTCGTTGATCAACAGATAGTCTTGGTTTCCTGACTATGGACATTGGATGTCATTGATAACGGGATCACATCATTAGGAGAATGATGTGATGGACAAGACCCAATCCTAAGCATAGCACAAAGATCGTGTAGTTCGTTTGCTAGAGCTTTTCCAATGTCAAGTATCATTTCCTTAGACCATGAGATCGTGTAACTCCCGGATGCCATAGGAGTGCTTTGGATGTACCAAACGTCACAATGTAACAGGGTGACTATAAAGGTACACTACAGGTATCTCTGAAAGTGTCTGTTGGGTTGACACGGATCGAGACTGGGATTTGTCACTCCATATGACGGAGAGGTATCTCTGGGCCCACTCGGTAATGCATCATCATAATGAGCTCAAAGTGACCAAGTGGTTGGTCACGGGATCATGCATTACGGTACGAGTAAAGTGACTTGCCGGTAATGAGATTGAACAAGGAATTGGGATACCGACGATCGAATCTCGGGCAAGTAACGTACCGATTGACAAAGGGAATTGTATACGGGATTGATTGAATCCTCGACATCATGGTTCATCCGATGAGATCATCGTGGAACATGTGGGAGCCAACATGGGTATCCAGATCCCGCCGTTGGTTATTGACCGGAGAGTCGTCTCGGTCATGTCTGCATGTCTCCCGAACCTGTAGGGTCTACACACTTAAGGTTCGGTGACGCTAGGGTTGTAGAGATACTAGTATGGTAACCCGAAAGTTGTTCAGAGTCCCGGATGAGATCCCAGACGTCACGAGGAGTTCCGGAATGGTCCGGAGGTGAAGAATTATATATAGGAAGTCCAGTTTCGGCCACCGGGAAAGTTTCGGGGGTCACCGGTATTGTACCGGGACCACCGGAAGGGTCCCGGGGGTCCACCGGGTGGGGCCACCTATCCCGGAGGTCCCCATGGGCTAAAGTGGGAAGGGAACCAGCCCCTGGTGGGCTGGTGCGCCCCCCATGGGCCTTCCCCTGCGCCTAGGGTTGGAAACCCTGGGGGTGGGGGGCGCCCCACCTGACTTGGGGGGCAAGTCCCCCCTTGGCCGCCCCCCCCCTTGGAGATGGGATCTCCCAGGGCCGGCACCGCCCCTAGGTGGCCTATATAAAGGGGGAGGGAGGGCAGCCGCACCACAGCCCCTGGCGCCTCCCTCTCCCTCCCGTGACACATCGCCCTCCTCCCTAGCGCTTGGCGAAGCCCTGTCGGAATCCTGCTACTTCCACCACCACGCTGTCGTGCTGCTGGATCTCCATCAACCTCTCCTTCCCCCTTGCTGGATCAAGAAGGAGGAGACGTCGCTGCTCCATACGTGTGTTGAACGCGGAGGTGCCGTCCGTTCGGCGCTCGGTCATCGGTGATTTGGATCACGACGAGTACGACTCCATCAACCCCGTTCACTTGAACGCTTCCGCTCGCGATCTACAAGGGTATGTAGATGCACTCCTCTCTCTCGTTGCTAGATGACTCCATAGATTGATCTTGGTGATGCGTAGAAATTTTTTAATTTCTGCTACGATCCCCAACATGGATATAATCTCTCAAAGTTTCATTCGACTTCTGCACACAAGACTGTAGCTCAGTTAGCCCCGCTGGTCGTTTGCATGTACCCTCAAATGTTCTGACAAACACTCGGGCAAGCTCTTCCCAACTGTAAATACTGCCAGGTGCTAACTGATCCAACCACGCTCTGGCCGAACCCTCTAACATCAGAGGCAGGTGCTTCATGGCCACTTCGTCATTGCCACCACCAATCTGCGCAGCCACTCGGTAGTCCTCAAGCCAAGTGTCAGGCTTGGACTCACCAGTGAATTTGCTGACTCCAGTCGCCAACCTGAAGTTGGGAGGAATCACTGCTGCTCTGATGGCTCTGCTGAAACACTCGGGACCCGAAACATGCACCCTACTGCCGGTCGGGTAATCTCTATTGTGGCCGTCTCTGTGTGCTCTGTTCCTGTCAACCAAACCTTGAACGAGAATGGATCTCGCGTCAAAGCCTGGCTCCCGGGGGTCGACTGGAGTCCTTCGCCCACCACTGTGAGGGCGCCTGTCATCGTGTTGCCGAGGTGCGTATGACCCACTCCTTGGGGAGGCGTGGGCACTCGGCGACGATCATCGTGGTCGAGTCGGTGATCATACTGCTCACGGTTTCTGTACAGATCTCGTCGGTCTCCACGTCCCTCACGCCTCGGGGGCGATCTTGGCCTGTGAGCCGACTGGACTGTGTCTGCTACCATGGATCTGCTATGGATCCTATTCCGCGACTGAGATACTGCTGTGTTTTGTTCTCCTACTGCCCGGAGTAAAGCCCTGATCTGCATCAAACCTCTGCCAGCTTCTGACTGGGAGGGCTGGATCGACTCTGCTATTCGGGCTGTAGCTGTGAGATTCTGAATCGGAGTTCTGTATACCTGAGTAGGAGGCGGAAAAAGTTGTCGTCGACTGGACTCAGGAATCCGCTGCCGAGCACGCTCGTCGAGTGCGTGCTGGAGATTCTCTAGTCGAGTGCGCTCAGCCAAGTTGGCCAGGCGCACCTCCCCCAAGGCCCGGGCCTCGGGGGTTTTTCCAATGATAGGAGTGTGAACTACATCCATGTTGCGGCGGCGAAGCTCTCCCCTCTGCTGCGAAGAGAGGGGCTCAGGGCGGTACTCCTCGTGGGCACGCGACGGATCGCCTCCGCCGTCGCGGCCATCCCCGCGGGGGAAGCCAGGAGGACTGCGTGGTCCATTGACCATCAGGACTTCCGCCGCGGGCTCACTGCTGTCGCACTTGGACGCAGTCTCAACGGAGCCAGTCGAACATGCCGTAGAGAGTTTCGTCAGGCTCGATTGCTGTGACTTGGGGGTGGCCGATTGGCAAGCCACCGCGTGCCTCACCCACCGCTGGAGCCTCGACCGACCGGAACGCTTGTGCCGGTGGGCAGCAAGGAGTGAAGACGCCACCGGAGCCGACCGATACTGAGTCGAAGTGCGTTGCGCCACGGACGGGGAGCGCCTCGACGTCGAGTGGAGCCTCTTGGAGCCAAGCGGAGTCGTCGGCGACGAACACGAGCGCGCCGAGACGGATCTCGCGGCCCTCGGTCAATCCTCCGCCTGAAACCATGCTGATGGGGATCGAAAAAATTGCAACTTCTCCAACAAGTCGCTAAGACACCCGCCCCACGGTGGGCGCCAACTGTCGTGGTTCTAAGTCTGACAGTAGAATGGGGGGTAGGGATGTGGAGGCAAGATCTTAGCTATGGAGAAGTTGTACGCAAGAGTTTTACGAGTTCATGCCCTTCTCGGAGGAAGTAACAGCCTTACGTCTCGGAGCCCGCAGGCGGTCGACTGGATTATATGCGTGTGTGTGTTACAGGGGGTGCGAACCCTTGTCTCAGAGGAGGGGGTGTCTTATATAGAGTGTGCCAGGACCCCAGCTCCCCTCCGTTACACATGATTCAATGTACATAAAGTGAGAGCGTTACAAGTAACGTCAATAATAAAGTGCTATAAATGATCATTAAGTCTATGAGTAAACGTCCAACCGTTGCTGAGCAGAGTGGCTTTAGGTGTTCTGCACGTCGAGTGCTTGAGTGGTCGATTGACCTAAATAAGGAGAGATCTCCGAGTGAATGGTAGGTCGAGTGGATTGCACTCAACACCTTTGTTGAGCCCTCTCTATTTGCTCTTGAACTTCATTGCTTCTAGGACAAGGACCTTAGGTAGGACGTATAGGTCAGGCCTATCGCCCTACCCTAGGTCTATGTCCTCATCACCCCCCGACCCCGCCGCCAAACATCAGCTCCCAAGCCTTGAAAAAACACCAACTCCAATCGCAGGGCTGAACTAGCGGCGCACTAGGGTTAGCGTCGGCGCCGATCGCAGCACCACCAGCCCATCGCCCCCCCCGGGACGGCTGCTAGTTCTGGCGCTTTGCCACCATGATGCCCACTAGATCTCGCGCTTTGCCAGCGCATGCCGTTTGTTCCTCCGCATCTGCCACTTCGGTGCAACCACTCCGCCATCCATAAAGAACGTGAAAGCAAGGCTCCATTCAAGGGAGCATGTCTAGCGACTAGACCGTCTACGTGAACGAAATCTTGAGCAGCGAAGAGCAGATGCTCCGACAAGGCAAGCGTGGTTGCAGGTGACTGTTACACATGTCGAGTCTGCTGACGAGATTTCTGTCTCTTAAGGTGAGCGTGAGGCCACGACAAGGTAAACCCTCCTGTACAGCGAGTACGAACAATTAGGCACCACTATGATGTTTCAATGATAGGCATGCCTACATTTTTTTATATTATTTTCCGTTTGCTCGAGCACAATTGTATATTGCTAAAAGGGAATATTTCAATCTGGTTTGTGAATGCATACAACGCAAGGATACTTCAAACAAATGCAAGTATCTTCCATATGAAGGTCATCGGGCATTTGAAGAGAAGAATGATGCAGATATAATCTCAGTTAAGGTCACTGGAGTTCGTCAAACAATTATTAATAGGTAAATGATCTCAGTTATGCGTTGTTTGTTTTTTCTTCTCATGTGGATGCTTCATGCTGTAAACTATGCAGTGTACTTGGAGACAATCACCAAGGCATTTTCTGTACAAACTAATCTAAGCTTTTTCTTCTCAAGTAGCTGTTTTTTTGCTAATTGCTCTGCGACTCTATGTATAGCCGCTAAACAGAAGTCCTTTGATGTCAGATGCAAAGTTGATGTAGTTTTTTTCTACTCCCTCCATTTACTTATACAAGGCCACTATGAAATATACATTTTACATCAATACAACGCCACCAACAGTAATCGAGGTAAGAATTAATGATATTTCCTCGTACTAGCATCCTGTTTAATATCTGCATGCATGCAGTTATAATGACAGTAGATACTTCCTCCATTCAGTTTCCTTGCATGCATGTTGCGTATTAATGATCCTGGTAAACGAATGGAAATTTTGGCTTGTCAAGTATGCATTAAAGTTTTACCTTTGTACCTGTAATTTGAGTTTGTGGCCTTGTATATAAAAATGGAGGCAGTATGTCAGATGCCCTTATTTAGTGGGACGCTATGCGGGTTTTTGGTGAATGGTGCCGCTGCTACAGCTCATTGGGTCTACCCCGACATTCAGCTCTGAATGGGCGTGGAAAGGTTTGGCACTTCAAACTGTTATCAACTAATCATTGAAGCCTGCTTGGAAATTATATAGAAGTTTAATTTGTAGTGGAGTTATGAGTTCTCCTTTGATAAATGTACAATGTGAAGGCAAATAATCTTTTTGTATGTTTATGTTACATTACAGCTGGTCAAAACCCATGTGGATGTTGCATCTCTCTCTCTCTCTCTCTCTCTCTCTCTCACACACACACACACACACACACGCACACACACACACACACACACACGCCCACACACGCACGCGCACGGGCACGCGGACACACATGCAAACACACACGCGCGCGATCAGGCAATAGAGGGTCCTGCCTCCGAATTTCCACTTGGCTGATTCCGAATGCAATATTTCATACTTTTTTTGCTCTTATAAGTGGTGTATGCATAACCCAAATTAAGGGCTATCCAATTGAGCTTTCATCAATTGTGAGCCAATTGCCTCCTTATTTGACATCTTGGATAGTATGCTCTAAATTACATTTTTTGGTATACTGTGTAAGAGAGATGATGTTGAATTTCATTTATCTTCCTCGATCATATTGAATGGATATATGGCCAATTGATTTATCATTGAATCGGACAAGTGAAAATGAATAGAAACTATCAGAACAGCGAATTTAGTTAGTTATTTGCACAAACAGTCGATTCTTATGTTGTAAGTTTTGCTATAACAATGGGTAAGAAAATAAATTATATTCCAACTGCCAGGTAGGTAGGACCATCCTATTTAACCGAATGACTAATTTGATTCTTCATGTTCGTCTGGAAGCTAGGATAATTTTTATGTTAATTTTTCAAAGGCATCCCGTGTTCGATGTAGTGTAATTTAATATACCAGCGATGATGGTATTGAATCTGCGAAGAAAATATATACATATTTCCTAATTGCATCTTTTAATCGGGAGCTCAGGAACAACCTTTAGGCAGGAAAAAGTGGGACAATCTTCAGTAAGCTACAATGTTCATGTCTTCTTATATCATTTGACTGATGTGTTCTTGTATAATTCTTCTACCTTCGGAGCTATTACTCTGATTATTTTGACCTCATGTCTTCTTATATCATTTGGCCTTATTTAGATATTGCTGATTGTTAATCCAGCAAGGTCTTCAATTTTTTTTGCTTTGTCCATTCAAAATTTTGTTCTTCTAGCAACATTCATGGTTTAAGCTTTGATTTGAAAAACGACTTTCAATGTTATAGGAGGGACAAAGAGCAACAACAAGTCACAGTAGATATTGTGTAGTAACAACATTAATGATCTGCTAATGTTATAGGGTTTTTTCTTCTTTCTTTAATGTCTGCATGACCAATGTGTATTTTTAATGATCAAACCTCCACATGTCACATTAAGAGGTTGAGAGTAGCTCAAAATATATGCATACAACCTCTACCTTTTCCCTAATGAAATATTTCTAAAACCATAGTAGATGTCAGGTGTAAATTCCATGAACTGTTGGTTTTTGTAATTATTTCCTGATACTTTCGTTGTAGGGTTCTAGGATTGGTGAATAAGCGGGGTTGTTTTCTTTCTTTAGTATTTGCATGATCATACCTAGACATGTCACATTAAGATTGAATATATTGTAAATTTTCTAACTATTTCTTCTTATTTGCTTGAGGAAAAACTAACAGGAATATTTTTCTCTGAAATCCCAAGGAAGTAATTGTTCTCACTGTGTTGGTAAAATGACATACATTTTTGTTATATGTATATGAAATTTCAGTGGATGTAGATTTTCTTGTTATCTTATATATGTTCCTTTTCTTTTTTTCTTCTTGTGAAAAAAATGAGTTCAACAACAAAGGGGTCCTCATTCTGGCCTCCTTGGGTTGAAATGATTACTCCTTTAATTGATCTAATGATTGTTAAATTTTTTATTTGGAAACACTTGGGTGATTTCCTTTGTTTTGGTGTTATGAAGATCTTATGCTGCAGGGAGTTTTCACCAATGCCACAAAGATGTTGTTGCATCGACGTATAGGATAAAATGATATTAATAAGAATCTATCATCTACATTTTGCTTTCATCTCCAATTGGATTAGCAAAACATACATTTTGATGCTAGAGTGCATATGGCTTAGGTATGTGTATTTGTTGGCAATGTTCATGTGTGAGAAAGCAAGGTCCGTAAGATATCTAGCGAATTAGAGGTGGTGTCATTTAAAGATAAAGCTCGTCTTGAGTGCTTTTTTTCATGTGGTTGCTGCATGGGATTCAAATAATTTACTTGGGACTTCATTCAGAAGTACAACTGGTAATCTGAGATCAATACTGAGATCAGACATCAGATACAATATAAAACTTTGTTGTACAGACAATCTATGATATCGTGCAATTCTATTGTGCTTAGAAATAAGTTGGTATCTGCTACAATGTACATGTAACTTAGTCATCCTAAAGAAACTTTACCTTACATATTGCTTGATTAGAAAATAATAACTAATATGTATTACAAATATCTAGGAAAATCTTTTCATTGTTTTGTACATATATTATCAGAAATGCCAAATAGCAGGTGGCTTCAAACCAGGGGAACTGGCTGGTTCATAGATGGTTGAAGGTACAATCTTCAACGTTGCCCAGGGAGCTAAAATGTGCCAAAGATAAATAATAACTCCCACAAAATCTCCCGTTGTCAATACTATTTCTGTATCTTAGATATAAATCTCGTGGGAATAAGTTTCCGCAATTGCATTATATAAATGTGGCCACCAGTTCAAGGACTAATCACATCATATCTTCTCCTGTCAATACTTTCTATTATCTTAAGTACAATCAAATACGATTTTTTATCTCAATACAGATGTGACTAATTGGATTCATTTGTTGGTAGGTTGTTCCGAGGCTCGTTTTGAACATACTATATGATGACAACATGTTAAATCACTATTGCAAACATATTAGCGTGCCACCTTTTCTAATCTGTGATTGCACTGATGGCCGGTGAAGAATTTACCATTGAAAGGTTTCGTTGGTTTTTGAGTAATTAAATTTTATTCATCGTAAGGTAAAGATGGGTGCAAGTAATTGCACCTATGTGTTAAGAGTGTTAGATCGTCACCATGTAACTTGAAGGACAAGCTTTCCTGAAAGGAGAACTATCCATGCCAATTAATACATACCGGGCAACCTTCAGAAGAGTATGATTTACATACCGGGACCATCATTGTTGGTTCTTTTGTCGTAACCTTTTGTTCATGCATGTAACATTTTCTACGATCTTTTATAAGGAATCTACATTGTTTACACCATCCTATTGTTGAATGAACACTTATAGGCTAGGTATTATCCAGATGTGCGTGCACTGATTCCTTGCATGGACCTTTGTCATCTTGGTTTGCTAGATGATCAAATTTTTGAAGTAGGAGTATTTGAGAAACTTGGAAGTTTCTGCACAAGGCAAGTCGTCATTACCATTTAGTTTTCTTTTCAAGTTGGAATCAATTTGCAATTTTGGAGGTTTTAATTAAGAATAGTGTTGCTCCACAAATTTTAAGGATGTACTGTGATGGATAAAATACCTATGCAAAGCCATTGTGCGGCAGACGAGAAATGCAGAATTTCAGAGCTGCATAATGTATATCACTATATGTAGAGTAATTATTTGTAACTTTGCTTACATACTTTAGTAGATTCATGTGAGAAATGAAAGGAGGTACCTAGAAAAGAATTGGGTTAGTACACCTTTAAAATAGAACCCAAGGTTGCACTCAATAATTCCAGTTTTTCATATTGTACTGTTATTGTTCATACACATCGTTTTGTGCATACTTGCAATGATGTTCGAATTTGACTATTCTGCGATAATCACCAATCACCACAGTTAACACACCACACATGATTCAACTTGCAGAAACCAAACAGTGTACGGAGAAATCAGGTCACATTGCAACTACTTTGCCTCAATTTTGTCAGAAGTCCACAGAGTCTGTTAAAAAAAGAACCATGATCCTGCGGCGGTTGCCCAAACCTTTTTTTGTGGGGTAGTAATGTTTGGATGGGGGCATGTCCCTTCTTTTTATTCGTGGTTTGGCCGCCTATAATCACATTGTAATTTCTACTTGTGCTATGTAATACACACCTTACATAAAAACACATTATGTTTTGTAGATACTCCCTGTGTTGAGAATAATTATCACTATAACTTTCTTTACGAGGAGGACTTGTTGTGTCGCATGTTCAATAATAGGTAGAAGAAATGATACACATATAAAGTCATAGCATGTATGGTAAACTCCTAGCTCTACATGTACGAGGCCACTTTAATATTGTGCTATATCACTACTAGGGAAAACCTTATACACAGAATCTTACCACCAGTGCGCATTAAAACAAAGCACTGCTGCTATCTAGAAGTAGCGTGTGCCGGCAAAACGCGCTGCTGAAATAAGTAGCAGTAGCGCGCCTGTACTAAGCCGTGCTACTGCTATAATTGCCACGACCTCGCCGCCAAGCTAGTTCTAGCGGTAGCGCCTTACTCCAAACAGCGCTACTGCTATTTATCTTAGCAGTAGCGCCTTTTGATAATGCTCGCTACTGCTAAGTTTACTCCACTCCTTGCACCTAAATTTAGTCCCACCTCGCTCTGCGGACAGGGTTTCTACCACCTTAAATATGTTACTTCTCAAACTATCACAACCACGGCACTTCAGCATTAAGCTCTAGGAGACCTTCGATGTTGAAACGGTATGCAACGATGACAAGTGTTTTTTTTCATAATTAAGCACGACTTCTGCTACTTCAACATGTAATTTTCGTCTTTTACAATTCGACTAGCTTATCCCATGCCATGCAAGACGCTATGTCTTTGAGAGGATGGATTTAGAAGATCATGAAAGTATGGAAACAAAGATAATTCACCTAAGGACCCTTCATGGTATGGATCTTGATGTAAATCTATACAATTCATAGAGCGTTACCCATTTTGGTTGCCCGAATTGGCAAGCACTTTGCAAGATGTATGATTTTCATGAGGGTATGTGATACGTCTCCAACGTATCTATAATTTTAGATTGTTCCATGCTATTATATTATCTGTTTTGGATGTTTAATGGGCTTTACTATGCACTTTTATATTACTTTTGGGACTAACTTATTGACCCAGAGCCCAGTGCCAGTTTCTGTTTTTTTCCTTGTTTCAGTGTTTCGCAGAAAAAGAATATCAAACGGAGTCCAAACGGAATGAAACCTTTGGAAAAGTTATTTTTGGAAATAAAGCAATATGGGAGTGTAGTGCACGTCAGGGGATCAACGAGGAGGGCACGAGGCAGGGGGCGCGCCCATCCCCCCCTGGGCGCGCCCTCCACCCTCGTGGGCCCTTGTGGCTCCCCTTACCAACTTCTTTCGCCTATATATTCCCATATACCCTAAAACCTTCGGGGAACAGAATAGATCGGGAGTTCCGCCGCCGCAAGCCTCTCTAGCCACCAAAAACCAATCGGGACCCTGTTCCGGCACCCTGCCGGAGGGGGGGATCCGTCACCGGTGGCCATTTTCATCATCCCGGCGCTCTCCGTGATGAGGAGGGAGTAGTTGACCCTCGGGGCTGAGGGTATGTACCAGTAGCTATGTGTTTGATCTCTCTCTCTCTCGTGTTCTTGAGGTGATACGATCTTGATGTATCGCGAGCTTTGCTATTATAGTTGGATCTTATGATGTTTCTCCCCCTCTACTCTCTTGTAATGGATTGAGTTTTCCCTTTAAAGTTATCTTATCGGATTGAGTCTTTAAGGATTTGAGAACACTTGATGTATGTCTTGCCGTGCTTATCTGTGGTGACAATGGGATATCAGTGATCCACTTGATGTATGTTTTGGTGATCAACTTGCGGGTTCCGCCCATGAACCTATGCATAGGGGTTGGCACACGTTTTCGTCTTGACTCTCTAGTAGAAACTTTGGGGCACTCTTTGAAGTTCTTTGTGTTGGTTGAATAGATGAATCTGAGATTGTGTGATGCACATCTTATAATTATACCCACGGATACTTCAGGTGACATTGGAGTATCTAGGTGACATTAGGGTTTTGGTTGATTTGTGTCTTAAGGTGTTATTCTAGTACGAACTCTATGATAGATCGAACGGAAAGAATAGCTACGTGTTATTTAACTAAGGACTCTTGAATAGATCGATCCAAAATAATAACTTTGAGGTGGTTTCATACCCTACCATAATCTCTTCGTTTGTTCTCCGCTATTAGTGACTTTGGAGTGACTCTCTGTTGCATGTTGAGGGATAGTTATATGATCCAGTTATGTTATTATTGTTGAGAGAACTTGCACTAGTGAAAGTATGAACCCTAGGACTTGTTTCCTAGCATCGCAATACCGTTTGTGCTCACTTTTATCATTAGTTACCTTGCTGTTTTTATATTTTCAGATTACAAAAACCTATATCTACCATCCATATTGCACTTGTATCACCATCTCTTTGCCGAACTAGTGCACCTATACAATTTACCATTGTATTGGGTGTGTTGGGGACACAAGAGACTCTTTGTTATTTGGTTGCAGGGTGGTTTGAGAGAGACCATCTTTAACCTACGCCTCCCACGGATTGATAAACCTTAGGTCATCCACTTGAGGGAAATTTGCTACTGTCCTACAAACCTCACTACTAGAAAAGGCTTACTAGTGGCGCACCAGTTTTGCCTACTAATGGCGCACTACTGGTGCGCCACTAGCACCACGCCACTTTATTCCCTGAGAGGCGTGTGTTTGCAAACTCAGCGGGGAACTTGTATCGTTCGTGCAGCTTCGTGAAGAGGAGGCTGCGCAAATTCCCTCGGTCCTTATGCCCTAGGTTCTCGGTGTTGATCGAGACGGTGCTCCGGAGAATGCACCCGAGCTGAACCGAGTACCCCTTGACTACATGTTTGGGCGCCATTGGATGCCCGTCGGAGTTCACTTCAGTAAATTCCTCCTTGAGGGTGCCGAGCACGTTCGGGCGCCGGTCCTTCCGTTGCCTCTTCGGTTGGCTGCCATCTGTGCGTGCGCCGCCATCATCAGTGGTGGCATCCTCGGCGGCACCATCAGTGGTGTCATCCCCGACACCACTAGGGGTTGTGTAGTCAGGATCGGTGTCTTCCGCGGCGGCGGCCTCAGGTGAGGTTCTTCCTCCATCTCCTGGGATAGCTCCCAGAATTGCTTGCCGCCCGAACCGCCGGCCTCATCGTTGTGGGCCATGTTTCGCTCTAAATAGGAAAAAAGTTTCGTCAAAAAGTTGGTTATTGTCAAGGAACAAGATCATGGTCTCATCATTTAGGGTTTGTCAACACCGAGGCATCCTAAAAGCTAAGCTTTTATCATTTAGGGTTTGTCGACGCCGAGGCACCCTAAAAGCCTAAGCGTACATCATTTAGGTTCTCGTCGACACCGAGGCACCCTAAAAGCTAAGCTGGGAAGGAGAATTCTAAGTTGGGCCTAATCACTTGGCTCTATTGCCACCTATGGTTTAATGCAGCAAGAATAAAGGGGCAGTTGGTCCTACTTAATTATGTACTAAGATACCCCGGCCCATGCATTAGTCGCAAGTACCCCATATGTCCTATTTTTAGCAAAGTCATGCTAAAATTCACGGAAAATTTCAGCATGACCTTTGCTGAAAATAGGACATATGGAGTACCCGAATTTGCCGGAACGGAAGTTAATCGACATTCCGGCAAACTCAAGGGCCTCTCGGGGTACAGCAGCAGCATCACAAGTCCTAGATTATGATTATACAACAGCAAGTTGAAAAAGCTGAAGTTCTCAGCATGAAGAATCACACAACACAGCACCTACATTATGATGATACATTTGGAGATTGCACATACAGTTTTCACATAAGCATAATTGTTCTGGAGATTGCACATACAGTTTTTGACAGCACAGCACCTATGACAGCACATACAGTTTTTCACATTTGGAGATTGCACATACAGTTTTCACATAAGCATGAAGAATCACACAACACAGCACCTATGGAAGTTTTCACATACATGAAGTTCTCAGCATAAGCATAATTGTTCTGGAGATTGCACATACAGTTTTTGACAGCAAAAATTCAGAAAATGCATTTTTGTCAGTAACACAGAAAACAAAAACCATCAAAAAATTGGGTACATATTTGGGTACCTCTATACAATTTGGGTACCTCTATACAAGGTGGTGTATACAAGGTGGTACATATTTGGGTACACAGAAAACAAATACAATTTGGGTACATAAGTGTTATACATTTCTCTAAATAGTATACAAGGTGGTGTAGATCTCTAAGGAGCTGCATTAAAAGGGAAGGGCGTGTGGCAAGATGCCATCAAGCTCCCAGCAGCAATGGTCACAAGTGACAGGAGCTGTGCCTGCCACTAGAATGAGCACTTTTAATTTTTTGCTTCTTCTTTTTTGAGATAGAAGCACTTTCAGTCTAAGAAACAAAGATCACACATATTTATAAAATCAACTTTACATGAAGTATTCGTGTTAGGAAACATTAATAAGTATCTAAGTGTTTTCAGTTCATTTTATACAAAAGACAAACAACAGCCTTTTTCTTTTGCACCGGAAGAAAATGCTAGTACTATGTGATAAGCTTTAGAAAATGGAGTACTTACAACAACTGTGTAGCCTTGAGTAGATTCCCGGGACCTGAAGGTTGTTCACCCTGCTCATATCAAATATTATGTTGTATTAGCAGCAAGTAGACAAACCTCCATACATCAAGCCCTAGTTATCTTATGCCAGTAAATATAAAATAAACAAACTTAATAGGTGGTTTATTTTTACTCTGCTCTCACCCTTCCTATTGCGTAGTTACTGTGTTCCCAATGTCAGTGAATTTGCAGTCTTCAAAGATCAGAAAGTTGTGCTCTTCAGCAATCTTCAGAAAACAATTTAAGAATCATCAAATAAAAAACAAGCAATATTACAGTAGTTCTTGTGCTCATCCAGTAGCAACATCTTTCATACATGATCAGTAGTCATGTACAAATTTTTATTTAAACTGAATTTGCAAATCACCAAGAGCTCTACTAGTTTCAAACTAGATTTACAGAAACTAGCTGCCTTAAGATTGATAACAATAGAACCCACTTGCTGCCTTAAGCATCTCATCAAAAAAAATATCAGGAGGGGATCCCTAACTACAAGTATGCTGATAACTAAAATCAAGCAGAAAACCTTGGATGGCTGCGGCGGCGGTTGCGGTCTGGCGGCAGGTGGGAGGAGACGGGGCGACAACAGCGAGGCTTTCTGGGCTCTGGGGGAGAGGGCGAGGGGAAGCGAAGGCGAGGGAGGGGTGGGTGGGTGCGGCGAAGGCGAGGGAGGGGTGGGTGGGGGCGGCGGAGGCCGGGACCTAGGTCGGCGTCGATGCAGCGTCGTGCTCGCCGGAGGTAGGCATGGTGGGAGGAGGCAAGAAAACCTAGGGGGAAGGGGGAGGGGAGGAGAGGGGAGGAATCACCTGTGGGAGAACGGCAGGCTGCCGTAGGAGAACACCGACGTCGAGGAGGCTGCGGGCAGCGGCGCGTCGAGGAGGCGGCGCAGTGGGTCGGGGGATGGGGGAAGGGAGGGAGGGGACGTACGTGCTGGGGCGGGGCAGCGAAGGAGCGGCGGGGCGCGGGGGCGGCGGCGCGGGTGGATCTTGGCGAGGGAGAGGGACGAAGGGGAACTGGCGAGGGAGAGGGAGGAATTAGCTATAGGGGGGAAACATTCTAATGGCGCACCACGAAGCGGTGCGCCATTAGAATGTTTTTTTTATATAGAAATGGCGCACCCACGATCGGTGCGCCATTAGTAAACTTTTTTTTTATGTAGCAATGGCGCACCAGCCAGAGGTGCGCCATTAGTAAACTTTTTTTTATTATTTTTTGTTGAATGTAATAATTTTTTAGAAAATGAATATGAATATGAAACAGTAATAATTTTTTATAAAAATAGTAATAATATTTATGAATATGAAAAAAATCATCAAATTTATTATTTGAAAATATAATCAAATTTGTTTTTTTTGCAATTTTAGTTGCATTCATTTATGACGGTGGAGCAGGCCGGGGAGGGTGCGGGGGGTCGGCGGCGGCGGTGGGGCGGGGAGGGTGTGGGGGGTCGGCGGCGGCGGTGGAGCGGGGGAGGGTGGGGGGTGCTCGGCTGCGAGGGGGATCTGGCGAGGGGCGATAGCGATCGAGATGGAGGGGGGTCAAGATCGAGTGTCGACCTCATGAATATTCAATATTTTTTCATATTGAATATGAAAAAATTTCATCAAATTTAAAAAATATTCATGAACTCAAAAAGTGACCATGAAATTTAAAAATATTCATGAGTTCAAAAAATATTAATAATAAACATAAATAAATATTCATGAGGACACTATAACAGAAGAAATATCATTTCAATATGTCGAAATACAATCGAGAAATGGAGTTCTTAGCTAGCTATCTGTTCACAATCTTCTTGCCCTTATTTTTCGTAAATGGATTTCTTCTCTTGAACGGACGTCCTTTAGGTAGGGTGGTCCTGCTTCTTCTTGTGGTGTATGCTGATACTTCATCGTCGTCGTCATGTTCCATCTTCGGGTCGCCGTACTTGTCGAAGTCTTGCTCATTGGCAACTCCATCCATTCCGATGATCTTCCTTTTGCCTCTCCTCACGACAACACGACTGGGCTTTGACGGGTCGGTAATGAAGAAGCATTGGTCCAGTTGGGAAGCCAGTACCCATGGTTCATTTTTCGCGGCGACGTTCGCGCCTGCGGTCTTGGATTTGGCTTCGGGTATAACCATGGTGGTGACATACCGGTCTTCTTTTATGACGCTCTTGGCCCATCTGACATGGAACATCGGGACCTTCTCTCTAGCGTAGCTCAGCTCCCAGATCTCCTCAATCCTTCCGTAGTATCTGTCTTTGTCGTTACCGGTGTAGGGTTCCATCGTTACCCCGGAGTTCTGATAACCATCGCTCTTCATGTCCTTGTCCTCGGTGTAGAATGTGTAGCCGTTGATATCGTACGCCTCATACGTCATCAGGTTGTGCTCGGCGCCCTGTGACAAGGCGAATATGAGTTGTTCTTCCGCGGAAGAATCCTCATGTAAAGGGTACGACAGAAGCTTCTGCTTGAACCAACGCGTGAAACATGAGTTGTGCTCTTTGATTATATCTCCGTCCGTCCTCTGTTGGCCTCGGTCATTGTACGTCTTCTCAATAAACGTTTTGTGCTGTACCACCCAAGGATCGACCATGTCTATGTGTTGTAGCGCGACTAGGTTTGCTCTTTCAAAGTCGGCGAGTCAACCATCGAAGTCCACATGCATTTCGCGGCGACCCTCATGGTGACCCCATCCAGCGAGCCTGCCGAGGTGCCTGTTGACGGGCAGACCAACGGGGTTCTCGATGCCTAGATAATTCGTGCAGTAGGAGATGCACTCTTTGGTCAGAAAGCCCCTGGCTATGCTTCCCTCTGGACGTGACATGTTGCAAACGTATCCTTTGATGACACCATTCATCCTTTTGAACGGCATCATGCTGTGCAGGAACGTCGGCCCGAGTTGGATGATATCCTCCACGATATGGACCAGCAGATGCACCATAACGTCGAAGAATGCAGGAGGGAAGTACATCTCAAGCTCGCATAGTATCACCACGATCTCTTCCTGTAGCCTTCTGAGTTGCCTCACGCCAACCGACTTCCGAGAGATGACGTCGAAAAAGTTGCATAGGCCAAATAGCGTTTCACGGACGTGCGCGTCCATGATCCCACGGATTGCAACTGGAAGTATCTGCGTCATCAGCACGTGACAGTCGTGAGACTTCATCCCGCTGAACTTCTGCTTCGCTAAGTCTAGGTATGTGCTTATCTTCCCCGCGTAACCGTAAGGAAGTTTTACTCCTACGAGGCAGGTGAAAAACTGATCGATCTCCTCCTGACTTAGAGTGAAGCACGCGGGAGGGAAGTCATTTCCGGTCTTCTTGGCCTTTTTGCCTTTGCGACGACTTTCCGTGTCCTGCTTCGCCTCATCATCATCATCATCATTAGCATGAAGCTCCTCCCTGATGCCCATTGATTTCAAGTCTGCCCTTGCTTTCGGCCCATCTTTGGTCCTCTCTGGCATGTTGAGCAGGGTACCAAGCAGACTCTCGCACACGTTCTTCGTGATATGCATGACATCAAGGTTGTGAGGCACACGGTGGATCTTCTAGTACGGAAGTCCCAGAAGACAGACCTCGTTTTCCATACCTTCAGCAGTGGCTCTGGCGCCTTTCGCTTCTTTCCTGGCTCTGGCCCCTTTTGCTTCTTTCCCGGCAGTGGGCAATCTTTCCAATTTTTCAACAGCTCGTCTATTTCCTCGCCGCTCCTCGTACGCGGGCGTCTTCAGGGTTCGGTTTCACCATCGAACAGATCCTTGCGTTTCCTCCACGGGTCATCGTCGCGAAGCCACTTTCGATGTCCCATGGACATGGTTTTCGAAGACCCGGGATCTCTATCTAGCTGGCGATACGTTGTGTCATCCATGCACCTGACGCATCCAGAAAATCCGTGGACCACCTGCCCCGCGAGATATCCGTAACCGAGATAGTCGTGCACCGTCGTGAGCAATGCGGCTCTCATAGGGAAATATTCTTTCTCTGCGGCGTCCCACGTATTGGCTGGCGTTTTCCACAGCGTGTCTAGCTCCTCTTTCAGCAGCCCCAGATACAGATTGATGTCGTTCCCTAGTTGTTTCGGCCCTTCAATTAGCATACTCATGTGAATGTACTTCCTCTTCATGCACAACCAGGGGGGAAGGTTGTACATCCACACAAACACAGGCCAGGTGCTTTGTGTGCTTCTCTGGCTGCCAAACGGATTGACTCCATCGGTGCTCGCGCCCAGCACGATGTTCCTTGGATCCTTCCCAAATTCTGGTTGTTCGAAGTTCAACGCTTGCCACTAGCTCCCATCCTTAAGGTGACTCAGCATCTTGTCTTTTTTATTTATCTCCGGATCATTTGCGTCATCTTCTCGCTTCTTCTCCTCCCTATCCGCGTGCCAACGCAGGAGCTTTGCTACCTTAGGGTCCGCGAAATACCGCTACAGACGAGGAGTGATCGGAAAGTACCACACCACTTTTCGAGGAGCTTTTTTCCTCTTCTTGTATCGAGTGACGCCGCACACCGGACATATGGTAGACTCCGCGTGCTCGTCCCGATAAGTGATGCAATTGTTCATGCACACATGGTATTTCACGTGCGGTAAATCCAGAGGACACACGATTTTCTTCGCCTCCTCGAAACTGGTCGGGTACTTGTTCCCCTTGGGAAGACGTTCGTGCCAGAATGACATGTTCTCGTCGAAGCATGCGTTGGTCATTTTGTGTTTTACCTTCATCTCCAGAGCCATGAGCGTTACTTTCAGGCGGCTATCCTCGGGCCTGCATCCTTCATACAATGGAGTAACCGCGTCTATCTCCAGTTGATCCAGCATGGCTTTCTCTCGGGCGGCAGCTCTTGCGTTATCCGTCTGCTTGAGAAGCAGCTCTTGAATATGAGGGTCCTGCACCCAGCCCATCGATGGTCCATCGTCGTCTGCTCCGCCGACATCTTCATCTTCATGATCATGCCCTTCGTCTGCTCCCGCATCTTCCTCATCATCATGTCCGGCATCTTCTACATGATGACTGTGTACAGCATCACCGTCGTGATCATGTCCTGGAGATTCTTCGTCTTCTCGCCCGCCCGAGCCGCGGTGGTTGTCTTGCTGCCCATCCTCATTTCTTGCCTGACCCCCATGGACGACTTCATAGTCATCTTCATCACCTTGCCACCGATAGCCATCCATGAAACCACGCAAGAGCAGGTGGTCCCGCACCTGCCCGGAATCCGGGTCCGCAATAAGGCTCTTCAGCTTGCATCTTCGACACGGACATCTTATCTCCGTCTCATTCTTTTCAAGCATCTCGGCCTTCGCGGAGCTCAAAAACCTATTCACGATTCCTTCGGTCATCGTGCAGACCATGGTCGCCTGCGGGGTAGAGCAAAACGATATTTTAGAACCAAGAAAAAATTTGGCATGACTTTCCCTAAAAATAGGACCAAAAAGAATGCATAGTGCCAAAATAATTGCCGAAACGGAAATGAATCAACATTCCGGCAAAATATTGGCAACTATCGCATTTCAAATACCGGTACCTGCAAACACAAACATATATGCAACACCACAAACAAATGCAACACCACAAACATACATAAAAAGTGCATGTGCACGTTGTTCGAGAGGGAGAACAACATAAAGATAGCTTCCCCCTTACTTACCTATCAAAAAAAGGTAATTTAACCACTTAATTTGGATGAATTTATGGTGCAAATGAGGTGAGGAGGAGGAGGCAGCTGAGACAAGCTTGGAGTAGGAGGTGGAGAGAATGAAGTGGGGAAAGTGAGTGGGTAGGTGTGGCTGTCCAAAATATCTAGCTCGTCCCAGGTTACTAATTGTGCACCACCACCTAATGCGCCATTAGTAACCCTGGTTACTAATGGCGCACCTGCTGGTGGTGCGCCATTAGTAGTTTTGCAAAAACAAAACACCAATGGCGCCATTAGTAGTTTTGCAAAAAAAACACTAATGGCGCACCAGGGAACAGTGCGCCATTACTGCGCCATTACTAATTTAAACTAGTAATGGCGCACTGTTCCCTGGTGCGCCATTAGTAGTTTTGCAAAAGAATAAAAAATAAATAAAAATTAGTAGTGGCGCACTATCTGGCTGGTGCGCCATTACTAGTTAGAACTAGTAATGGCGCACTGTGCCCTGGTGCGCCATTAGTATGTTTGGAAAAATAAATAAAAAATTATTACTAATGGCGCACCGTGTGGCTGGTGCGCCATTAGTGTCTTTCACACTAATGGCGCACCAGCATATGGTGCGCCACTGCTATATAGCAATGGCGCACCACGTGTCTGGTGCGCCATTAGTGGCCATTCCATCTATAGCCCTTTTCCTAGTAGTGCCTCTGCACTTGGAGGCCCAACAATGTCTACAAGAAGAAGGTTGTGTAGTAGACATCAAGCTCTTTTCTGGCGCCGTTGCCGAGGAGGTTAGTGCTTGAAGGTATATCTTTAGATCTTCCAATAGAATCTTTTTGTTTCGTGTTTTATCACTAGTTTAGTCTATAAAAGAAAGCTGCAAAAAAGTGGAATTAAGGGTGCCTCATATGCTTCATCTTTTTAATGTCTTTCGTGAAAATGATGGGAAGGAAAATTGTGCTCAAGTACTAGAAGAAGAACTACATAGAATGCTTGGCATAAAATATGTGAATGATGAGCATGATTGCAATGTTGTTAGTATGAATTCTATGAATACCCATGATGCTAATGATATGCAAAGTCACAAGCTTGGGGATGCTATGTTTGATGAAGATGATATGTTTAGTCCCCCAAGTTTTGATGAGCAAATTTATTATGATGAAAGCATGCCTCCTATCTATGATGATTATTGTGATGACACGTATGCTATAAATAATAATTATAACCATGAAACTTGTCCTCTTGATCTTAATTTTCAATCACGTGATAGTTATTTTGTTGAGTTTGCTCCCACCACTACTCATGAGAATAAACTTGCTTATGGGGAGAGTAATAAAAATTATATGCTTGTAGATCATGAAAAGAACGCTTTATGTGATGGTTATATTGTTGAATTCATTCATGATGCTACTGAAAATTATTATGAGGGAGGAATATATGCTTGTAGGAATTGCAATAATATCAAGTTTCCTCTGTATGTGCTTAAAATTTTGAAGTTATGCTTGTTTTGCCTTCCTATGCTAGGTTATTATCGTTCCCATAAGTTGTTTTCTCACAAAATCCCTATGCATAGGAAGTGGGTTAGAATTAAATGTGCTAGTCATATTCTTCATGATGCTCTCTTTATGTTTCAATTCTTATCTTTTTTTGTGAGCATCATTGAAATCATCATGCCTAGCTAGGGGCGTTAAACGTTAGCGCTTCTTGGGAGGCAACCCAATCTTATTTTTGTTCCTTGCTTTTTGTTCCTGTTTAGTAATAAATAAATCATCTAGCCTCTGGTTAGATGTGGTTTTATGTTTTAATTAGTGTTTGTGCCAAGTAAGACCAATAGGATCTTCTTGGATGATAATTATTTGATCTGGCTGAAAAATACAGAAAATTTCTGCTCACGAAAACAATTGTTAAAAATAACCAGAAAGTGATAAAATACTGATTCCAATTGAAGTACATCAATAATAAAATTATCTAGGCCCTCCTATTTTGGCAGATTTTTCTGAGTTCCACAAGTTTGCGTTTGATGCAGATTACTACAGACTGTTCTGTTTTTGACAGATTCTGTTTTCTATGTGTTGTTTGCTTATTTTGATGAATCTATGAATAGTATCGGAGGGTATGAACCATAGATAAGTTGGAATACAGTATATATTATACCAATATGAATTTAAAATGAGTTCACAACAATACCTAAGTGGTGATTTATTTTCTTATACTAACGGAGCTTACGAGTTTTCTGTTAAGTTTTGTGTTGTGAAGGTTTCAAGTTTTGGGTAAACATTCGACGGACTATGGAATAAGGAGTGGCAAGAGCCTAAGCTTGGGGATGCCCAAGGCACCCCAAGGTAATATTCAAGGAAAACCAAGAGCCTAAGCTTGGGGATGCCCCGGAAGGCATCCCCTCTTTCGTCTTCGTTCATCGGTAACTTTACTTGGAGCTATATTTTTATTCACCACATGATATGTGTTTTGCTTGGAGCGTCATTTTATTTTCTTTTTTTTTTGCTTGCTGTTTGAATAAAATATCAATATCTGAAATTATTAAATGGGAGAGTCTTCACATAGTTACATATTTATTCAACTACTCATTGATCTTCACTTATATCTTTCGGAGTAGTTTGTCATTTGCTCTAGTGCTTCACTTATATCCTTTTAGAGCACGGCGGTGGTTTTATTTTGTAGAAATAGATGAACTCTCATGCTTCACTTATATTATTTTGAGAGTCTTTAGAACAGCATGGTAGTTTGCTTGGGTTATGAAACTAGACCTAATATGATGGGCATCCAAGATGGGTATAATAAAAACTTTCATATAAGTGCATTGAATACTAAGAGAAGTTTGATACTTGACGATTGTTTTGAGATATGGAGATAGTGATATCGAAGTTGTGCTAGTTGAGTTGTTGTGAATTTGAGAAATACTTGTGTTGAAGTTTGCAAGTCCCGTAGCATGCACGTAAGGTAAACGTTGTGTAACAAATTTCAAACATGAGGTGTTATTTGATTGTCTTCCTTATGAGTGGCGGTCGGGGACAAGCGATGGTCTTTTCCTACCAATCTATCCCCCTAGGAGCATGCGCGTAATGCTTGGTTTTTGATGACTTGTAGATTTTTGCAATAAGTATGTGAGTTCTTTATGACTAATGTTGAGTCCATGGATTATATGCACACTGACCCTTCGATCATTGCTAGCCTCTTCGGTACCGTGCATTGCCCTTTCTCACCTTTAGGGTTGGTGCAAACTTTGCCGGTGCATCCAAACCCCGTGATATGATACACTCTATCACACATAAACCTCCTTATATCTTCCTCAAAACAGCCACCATACCTACCTATTATGGCTTTTCCATAGCCATTCCGAGATATATTGCCATGCAACTTTCCACCGTTCTGTTTATTATGACACACTTCATCATTGTCATATTGCCTTGCATAATCATGTAGTTGACATCGTATTTGTGGCAAAGCCACCATGCATAATTATCATACATGTCACTCTTGATTCATTGCCCATCCCGGTACACCGCCGGAGGCATTCATATAGAGTCATATCTTGTTCTAGTATCGAGTTGTAATCATTGAGTTGTAAATAAATAGAAGTGTGATGATCATCATTAATAGAGCATTGTCCCAAAAAAAAAGAAAGGCCAAATAAAAAAAGAAAGGCCCAAAAAAAGGGGCAATGCTACTATCCTTTTTCCACACTTGTGCTTCAAAGTAGCACCATGATCTTTATGATAGAGAGTCTCTTGTTTTGTCACTTTCATATACTAGTGGGAATTTTTCATTATAGAACTTGGCTTGTATATTCCAACAATGGGCCTCCTCAAGTGCCCTAGGTCTTCGTGAGCAAGCAAGTTGGATGCACACCCACTTAGTTTCTTTTGTTGAGCTTTCATACATTTATAGCTCTAGTGCATCCGTTGCATGGGAATCCCTACTCCTTGCATTGACATCAATTGATGGGCATCTCCCTAGCCCATTGATTAGCCGCGTCGATGTGAGACTTTCTCATTTTTGTCTTCTCCACATAACCCCCCTCATTATATTCTATTCCACCCATAGTGCTATATCCATGGCTCACGCTCATGTATTGCGTGAAAGTTGAAAAAAGTTTGAGATTACTAAAGTATGAAACAATTGCTTGGCTTGTCATCAGGGTTGTGCATGACGAGAGCATTCTTGTCTGACGAAAATGGAGCACGACCAAACTATATGATTTTTTAGGGATGAACTTTCTTTGGCCATGTTCTTTTGAGAAGACATGATTGCTTAGTTAGTATGCTTGAAGTATTATTATTTTTATGTCAATATTAAACTTTTGTCTTCAATCTTATGGATCTGAATATTCTTGCCACAATAAAGAGAATTACATGGATATATATGTTAGGTAGCATTGCACATCAAAAATTCTGTTTTTATCATTTACCTACTCGAGGACGAGCAGGAATTAAGCTTGGGGATGCTTGATATGTCTCCAACGTATCTATAATTTCTGATTGTTCCATGCTATTATATTATCTGTTTTGGATGTTTAATGGGCTTTACTATGCACTTTTATATTACTTTTGGGACTAACTTATTGACCCAGAGCCCAGTGCCAGTTTCTGTTTTTTCCCTTGTTTCAGTGTTTCGCAGAAAAGGAATATCAAACAGAGTCCAAACGGAATGAAACCTTCGGGAAAGTTATTTTTGGAAATAAAGCAATACGGGAGACTTGGAGTGCACGTCAGGGGATCAACGAGGAGGGCACGGGGCAGGGGGGCGCGCCCACCCCCTAGGCGCGCCCTCCACCCTCGTGGCTCCCCTTACCGACTTCTTTCACCTATATATTCCCATATACCCTAAAACCTTCGGAGAATAGAATAGATCGGGAGTTCCGCCACCGCAAGCCTCTCTAGCCACCAAAAACCAATCGGGGCCCTGTTCCGGCACCCTACCGGAGGGGGGGATCCCTTACCGGTGGCCATCTTCATCATCCCGGCGCTCTCCATGATGAGGAGGGAGTAGTTGACCCTCGGGGCTGAGGGTATGTACCAGTAGCTATGTGTTTGATCTCTCTCTCTCTCTCTCTCTCTCTCTCTCTCTCTCTCGTGTTCTTGAGGTGGTACGATCTTGATGTATCGCGAGCTTTGCTATTATAGTTGGATCTTATGATGTTTGTCCCCCTCTACCCTCTTGTAATGGATTGAGTTTTCCCTTTGAAGTTATCTTATCGGATTGAGTCTTTAAGGATTTGAGAACACTTGATGTATGTCTTGTCGTGCTTATCTGTGGTGACAATGGGATATCACGTGATCCACTTGATGTATGTTTTGGTGATCAACTTGCGGGTTCCGCCCATGAACCTATGCATAGGGGTTGGCACACGTTTTCGTCTTGACTCTCCGGTAGAAACTTTGGGGCACTCTTTGAAGTTCTTTGTGTTGGTTGAATAGATGAATCTGAGATTGTGTGATGCACATCTTATAATTATACCCACGGATACTTGAGGTGACATTGGAGTATCTAGGTGACATTAGGGTTTTGGTTGATTTGTGTCTTATGGTGTTATTCTAGTACGAACTCGATGATAGATCGAACGGAAAGAATAGCTACGTGTTATTTTACTACGGACTCTTGAATAGATCGATCCGAAAGAATAACTTTGAGGTGGTTTCGTACCCTACCATAATCTCTTCGTTTGTTCTCCGCTATTAGTGACTTTGGAGTGACTCTTTGTTGCATGTTGAGGGATAGTTATATGATCTAGTTATGTTATTATTGTTGAGAGAACTTGCACTAGTGAAAGTATGAACCCTAGGCCTTGTTTCCTAGCATTGCAATACCGTTTGTGCTCACTTTTATCATTAGTTACCTTGCTGTTTTTATATTTTCAGCTTACAAAAACCTATATCTACCATCCATATTGCACTTGTATCACCATGTCTTCGCCGAACTAGTGCACCTATACAATTTACCATTGTATTGGGTGTGTTGGGGACACAAGAGACTCTTTGTTATTTGGTTGCAGGGTTGTTTGAGAAAAACCATCTTCAACCTACGCCTCCCACGGATTGATAAACCTTAGGTCATCCACTTGAGGGAAATTTGCTACTGTCCTACAAACCTCTGCACTTGGAGGCCCAACAACGTCTACAAGAAGAAGGTTGTGTAGTAGACATCAGTATGCTAGTCACCATGGATCTTGGCGATCCTGACATCGCCCAAGACAATATGGACATTTGGGTCCTTGTTGATACGCTTCCAATTCTACCGCTATGTGAGTTTCTCAAACATAGTTATTAAGTAATTTATATTGTTTATTTCAAAATAGTTGACAGCTTATTTCCATTGATAGCTTATTTTCATTCTTCAAAGAATGTGTGGAAGATGGTAGAAAGAACCTACTACACCGATGGCTCAGAATTAACTTATCAGGAGAAAACTCACCTGATCTCATTTATTACTGATCTTGAGAATTGCATTATTTATTATCAAACTCCTCTACATTATGGTCAATACGTGCCACTAGTGCACGTGTTGAACTACGGTAACATCCATGGAGATGTCATGGTATGATTTTTTACTATTACGACATCCGTGCATCTTTTGCATAAATTCTTCTAATACTCAACTACATTGCTAACTAAGAAGTTATTACTATGCTTTTCAATAGAAAATCCCGAAGGATTGTGTGCCTCATCTGATGTTTCCGAATGGTCGCCTTGATGTTTTGAACTTACGGCCAGGTCATCCAACGAATCACTCATGTTCATACCAGATTTCTAAAACCGATGAAGACATGACAATCAAAGATTGGAAAAAAATGTATGGTCAATCGTAGGCAGCTACTTGGAAGCAACATTGTGCGAAGCGCAGGAATTGGAGATAGGATAATCTCCATTCTGCATAATGAAGAGTCGGGGCCTATCTTGTTTTATGCTATTTTACCTAAGAGAAGGTAGTAGGTCCTATAAAGAGGAGTAGGTCTTAGGTACAATGTGTTAGCTAGACTTGATGATGATGATCATGAGGAGTTGTTATATGACAATGAGGAGTTGTTATATGACAATGATGATTATGAGGAGTTGTTATATGACAATGATGTATTATGACCATAAGTTGTTAATGAGATGATGATAATGATGATGATATGATGATTATGATGTAAATACGATCTCTAAATTGCTACTGAATGAAAACTTGTATAATGGTGTATGAATATGACATAAAAAGAAAAATATAATATAATACACAATAATAGTAGTAGCAATAATAGTAGTAGCGCGGGCACAAAGGCGCGCTGCTAGAAATTACCAGTAGCGCTTTCTATAAAACGCGCTACTACTAAGTACGTATAGCAGTAGCGTGTGTAAGCCCGCGCTACTGCTAAACTTTAGCTGCAGCGCCGCATCAGTAGCGTGGCACCCCGCGCCACTGATAGGCCAAAAACCTGCGCTACTGCTGGGCTTTTCCCTAGTAGTGTATTATCAATAAAAAACAAGAAATGCTCCCTCTGTGAAGCTATAAAGTCTTTTATTTCTTTAGAGAGTGCGTACATCCTACATTTGGATGGAATAGTTCTCTTACAAATAAGTTAGTAAAGAAACATAGACAATCAAGACCGACGAGAGCTACTTGAGGGGGCATGTTGCCATGTATTGCCGATGTGAAATTTAAGGAGGGGGGCATTTTAGTCAATTAGGTTGTTGTACGTTGTTGCGTGTATGTTGATTGTTGCTTTATCATATATAAAAAAACAGGTGAAAGTGTTTTTTTAGTAAATTCATTTGTTGGCCCGTGGCAACGCACCAGCACTCTACTAGTGATATATAGTTATGGAATGGTAAATATTTATTTGCAAGGAAGACATTATTTGTAAACCCAAAAATTTTATTTTCCAACTGCATTATTTCATATATAAATATTTATTTGCAAGGAAGACATGATCCTCAAATCGCCACCGTTCGTTCGCACGTTGATCAACGCCGTGTGGTGTATTCCAGTTTGTATCATCTCCCGAAATAGTATTTCCAGGTTGTATCATCTCCCGAAATAGTATTCCCCCCCCCCCCCCCCAAATTATATTATAAAGAACGGACAACAATCACAAGATAACTGCCGGGGCGAACAGCACATCAAGCCCAAAAGTAAAAAGAAAAAGACAAAAATGCCAACAACGGCAGCTCGACAAGAACAGATGGTCCGCCACCGCTAAACCCTCCATCTACGTTCCATCACTCGCCATGGCACTGCGTATGAAACAACACCTCCAAGAAGGAATACGACGCCAACGACGCTGCTGCCCGGACAAGTTCTCGGGTTTTGCCCGGCACGCGGAAGGGGAGCGGGGGATGGGTAGCACCGACGCCCTTCAGAAGGAATGGCGGCACCCACCGGCATCACGGTGTCGGAGCCGGAAAAACCGGCAGGGATTTCTCCTACACCCCATGCGCCAGAAGCCGCTAGAACAGAGCCAGCCCACCATCTTGCCACCCGCAAGCACGCGCCACGATGGTCTTGGACCCATCCACACCGTCTGGCTGCGAACACCACCACGAGGTCAAGAGAGCAGAGGCAAGATGTGCCTAGATGGCACAGACAGAAGCACCAGAGCCGAACGGGAGGGAACCGCCTCCACGGTCATCGAGCCGGAGGCCTCTGCCTCCTGCACCGACGCGGATTGCCGACCTGACGTCGCAGCCGAGACAAACCAAGCCACCCGGGCCTAACCGGGACCATATCGGGACCGCAAAGCTCTAGCCACCGCGCTGTTGCACGCCGGCAGCCGAGCCGCCACCCGCCACCAGCCCGACGCACCGCCACGGCCTCCCGAGAGCCGCGCCGACGCCACGCCTGTCGCCGGCCCAACACGGCCAAGATGGGGCCCGAAGGGCCCACATCTGTGCCGGGCGGGCGCTGCCAGTCCACGCCGCCGCGCTCCCCTGCCGCCAATGACGCCGCCGCCGCGCAGAGCCCGCCCCCGCCCGCATCAGGAACCCCCGCCGCCGCGCAGGACCGCCGCCGCCTGAAAGCACCGCCCGGAGCTTCTCCGTCCCGTGCCGGAGGAACCCCGGAAGGGGAAGGGCCGGGGGCCGTCGCCGCCAGCGTTGCCCAGGCCAGGCCCGCGGAGGGCGCCATCGACGGCGGTGGGGAGGTGGTGGAGAGATGGGGAGCGCTCACGGGGAAGGGGGGAGGGGGGCATGGCCGGTCGCCCGCGGGGGCGACGCGGTCGCGGTTTGGGGAGGTTTGTCTTTCTTCTCATAGTCCAGATCACTGATGTTATCTCTTAAGTTGTATCATTTCGGATCAGCGTGCGTGCGCTCGCGCATTTCTAGCAATGGAAGACGTTAATACACAGAATAGTGGCAGTGGCACGGCTCAGTCATTTTTCTGTACAAGGCTGAGGCGTCCCGAGGTCGCGAGGTAGTGAACCCTCCCAGCTCGTTCTTATCATCTATCGTTTTGCTCGTTCCCGACACCGAACCCTACACAATCTCATCCCCACACCCAGATTTCACTGTCTATGCGCAAACTAGCTTGAACATACATAAGTGTGAACTAGCTATATACATATAGATTTCACTGTCCATGTGCAAACTAGCTTGAACATACATCAGTGCTAGCTTTGTATCAGTTCTCACATTCAGATTTCAGTCTTGAACAATGTTAAAACTACATACATATTTGCAACAACGAGCAAATCTTCAGTTCATTTGATACAATGTTAGATTTAGTTCATCAAATGTAGCAAAAGGCAGTTTATCAAATGGTTTGTTGCATGTCAGGCGTCCATGGAGTGCTCTGGTTCAGGACCTGGCTGGACAAGCACTACCACTAGTGTTGTTTCCAGTAGAGGTGCTGATAGCGTGCATGATCCTCGACGACGGTGGCGATGGTGATGACGATGATGATGTACATTTTGTGGTAGTTAGACCATGAACACTGATGCTGGCCTGTATATTTTGATGAAGTGGTATATACTAACCCCTCAAGCTGATGGCAAACTTGCGGTGGTAGAATTAGACCTTCTTTTGAATCTGGTGGTAGGATGACAGCATTGTAGCTAGGATGAACTTGCTCTGCCTTATAATCATGCATGCCTAAGTTTCATTTGTTCCATGTATATTGCTGCTACATTGCTTGCTGCTTGAATTTTTGCTCTTTTGTCATGCTAGTACAAGTGGTATGTTATGTATAAAGGGAGGGTTCCAGGAATTTACAGTTCATTGGATGCATGCGAAGGGAGAAGTCAATTGTTGCATAGAGAACTCCTACAAAGGTTTAAAACTAGGCATCACGCAAGGCTCCTCGCAGTTTGGGTTGTGTTGGATGAAGAACTTCATCTCATCATCCAGTTTGTTCTGATTTGTAGCGTTGTTTTATTGGTGTGATCCGTGTGATCATAGGTGTAGTTGATAAGCTCGCCACATAGGATACAAGGTAAGTAGACCTTGCTGCCTGTATGCAAGATCTTCGGTTATTTGCGTTAGCCCTGCTGCCGCTAACTACTGCTACTGCTAGCTAGCTAGTTGTCCATCGGTCCATGGTTCTCCCGCGGCTGTACCGATACGAGCTGGCGCTGCGTCGCCCCTTCGGCCCGTAGTGCCACGGCCCGCGGTTCACCGTCGCCTCAAGACCGTCCACTCCAGGCCGTCCCCGTGATTGCACTAACCCTCGGGCTGCCATTGCATCGCCCCATCGGGTCGTAGCGAGCGTTGCATGCGTTCTCTGCTGCCCTAAGGTATTCCAACCCTCGTGCTACCGCTGCGTCGGCCCTTCGGGCCATAGCGTCGCGACACGCGGTCCACTTCGCCATCCACGCGTGTTGACTTCTGTGTGCTATGCGCCGCACCGCCTTCCTAGGAGCGTTAACATCACCGTCCGCGCTAGTCTTTGTCATGCTATCAGGTTCTTCCCTGCCTACTTCGAGCATCGCCGCCACGCTCCTAACCTAGTCGCTGCCACCGTCGCTCTTCTCCTAGTTCATGGGTCACGGCGACTACCTCGACATCGGCCATCTCGACTCGACATCGACCACGGTGTCTCTCCACTAATAGAAAACAGGGCTTTGGTTCGGGCAGGGCAAGCCCATTAGTCCCGGTTCAGTCACAAACCGGGACCCATGGGGGCATTCGTCCCGGTTCGTTAGCCCAGGGGGCCGGCCGGGGCCTCGTGGGCTTTGGTCCCAGTTTGTGGGGACCCATTTGTCCCGGTTCTAGGCACGAACCGGGACCAATGTGCCTCGCTCCTGGCCCACAACCATTGGTCCCGGTTCCAGCCACGAACCGCGACAAATGAGTTGCCTATATATTCCCATCGCCACGGCAAAGCACTCCACAGTGCTCTGTTTTTTCTAGCCGGCGAGGGGAGGGCATTTGGGTGCTCTAGCTCACCTCCTATGCACATGAGGTGTTCGATGAAATGTCTGAGCCACACTAGTTAATATTTCTCCTCTCGAAACTCGACCTCCGAGCTCCATTTTCCCCGAGATTTGTCTAGGTTTAGCGGTCCGTCACGTCCCGTCCCCGTCTTCACCGCCGTCGATCGCCTGCGCGGATCTCGTCGCCAGCACCACCGTGGTGAGCCTCTTGTTCTTATCTTCTTTCTGAAATAAAAAAGTTCTTACTTCAGATAGATACTTGTCTAATTTTCTTACTTTTATTATTCCTTGTTATTATATAGTGCGATGGTTTTTGTATCCGCCCCCGTCGGCCCTCGTCCTGTCTATGATTCGGATTTGGTATATATTATCTTTTTATAACTATTTGGTTCATTTATTGTTTATGAAAATTATGCCGACCAACGTGACATAGATTTTATTTATCTAGGAGGTGGTTGAACCTGAAATTCCAACCGACCCTATTGTCGAGAGGTTAAATTTAGTTGAAGAAGAAAACAATTACTTGAAGGAAAAAATAAAAAAAAATGAGGAGGAGAAGATGATATTGGAGTTGCATGTTGCGGATGTCGTCGATGATCACAAGATCAAGATGGATGCAATGCGGTTGAAGATTAGAAAGATTAGAAAATATGCCATTCATACCAAAGCTTGGTATCATTATGTAGTTGGATCAATTGTTACCTTGGTTGCGATTATGATCGCATTTGTTGTTGCATTGAAATGTTTTACATAATTTCAATGTATGGTTTAATTAGATGCTCTGGAGAGCTATATGTTGTTCAATGAGAACTATGTATGTACTTTGGTTTGAATGTGATGATGAACTTCTATTAATTTGGTCACTTATCTACTTCGAAAAAGATTGTCCGTTTTGTACACGAAGTGCATCCAGTTTTTGCCGTTACCCTCTCTACTTTCTTGCACATGCTATGTGGGTGAAATGATGATACCATGCCAACTTTCAACCTTTTCAGAGTTCATTTGAAATGCTTTTCAATTTCAGGGTCTTATAACTCAAAATAATCAGTAAATGCATGAAAAATAACAAATGAAGTCAGAAAGGGTTGAAAATTGATGATGTGGCTTTGAATGGTGCATTTTGAACACAGAAAGACTCTGGAGTTCAAATAAGTTCAAAAAATGAAATCCCTTTGTAATAGACGAGTTTCCGTATGAAACCCTGATACTTCGAAAGAGATTGTCCGTTTTGTACACGAAGCGCATCCAGTTTTTGCCGTAACCCTCTCTACTTTCTTGCACATGCTATGTGGGTGAAATGATGATACCATGCAAACTTTCAACCTTTTCAGAGTTCATTTGAAATGCTTTTCAATTTCAGGGTCTTATAGCTTAAAATAATAAGTAAATGCATGAAAAATAAAAATGAAGTCAGAAAGGGTTGAAAATTGATGGTGTGGCTTTGAATGGTGCATTTTGAACACAGAAAAACTATGGAGTTCAAATAAGTTCAAAAAAATGAAATCCCTTTGTAACAGACGAGTTTCTGTATGAAACCCTGATACTTCGAAAGAGATTGTCTGTTTTGTACACGAAGTGCATCCAGTTTTTGCCGTAACCCTCTCTACTTTCTTGCACATGCTATGTGGGTGAAATTATGATACCATGCCAACTTTCAACCTTTTCAGAGTTCATTTGAAATGCTTTTCAATTTCAGGGTCTTATAGCTCAAAATAATCAGTAAATGCATGAAAAATAACAAATGAAGTCAGAAAGGGTTGAAAATTGATGATGTGGCTTTGAATGATGCATTTTGAACACAGAAAAACTCTGGACTTCAAATAAGTTCAAAAAATGAAATCCCTTTGTAACAGACGAGTTTCCGTATGAAACCCTGATACTTCGAAAGAGATTGTCCGTTTTGTACACGAAGTGCATCCAGTTTCTGCCGTAACCCTCTCCACTTTCTTGCACATGCTATGTGGGTGAAATCATGATACCATGCGAACTTTCAACCTTTTTAGAGTTCATTTGTAATGCTTTTCAATTTCAGGGTCTTATAGCTCAAAATAATCAATAAATGCATGAAAAATAACAAATGAAGTCAGAAAGGGTTGAAAATTGATGATGTGGCTTTGAATGGTGCACTTTGAACACAGAAAAACTATAGACTTCAAATAAGTTAAAAAAATGAAATCCCTTTGTAACTAAAATCTCTTTATAAAACTCTAATAGCAAAACGAATGAACTAAAAAGCTTTTATAAACCTCTAGTATTTTTTAAACTAAAATTATCTAAAATTCATGCCACTGAAATTATCAAAGTATTTTCTGTTCAAAACATGAAAAGCAGAAAGAAACAAAATAAACTTTAATAAATAAGTAGAAACAAAATAAAATAAAATAAATAAGTAGAAACAAAATAAACTTTAATAAATAAATTAAATAAACTTTAATAAATTAGTAGAACAAAATAAAATAAATTAAAATTTAATATAATAAATAAGTAGAAACAAAATAAAATAAACTTTAATAAAATAAAGAAGTAGAAACAAAATAAACTTTATAAAAGTAAAATAAATAAACTTTAATTCAATAAATAAAAATAGCAACAGTAAGTTTTTTTTTGTAAGTAGAAACAAAATAAAATAAATAAAGCAACAAAAAAAATAAAAAAGTGCCACCTACTAGGCCACCTCGGCCTGAATACGACTAGAAACCCAACCATGGGCCAGGATTCAGGCCCGCAGGAGGCCCAGTAGGCCCACAAGCACATCGTGACAAATTAGGCCCGCAAGCGTGCAGTTGAGAGGAGCTCGAGAGGGTTGGCGCAGCAGCGCTTATAAACCACTCTCGAGCTCTCTCAGCTAGCGATGTGGGACTAAAGCTTTGGCCGCGACACGGGCAGCACAAGGACTTTGGTCCCGGTTGGTGCCACCAACCGGGACTAAAGGGGTGCATTGGTCCCGGTTCGTGGCACCAACCGGGACCAATGCCCCCCCCTTTAGTCCCGGTTGGGGCCACCAACCGGGACCAAAGGCCGCCGCTTCCCGCCCTTTGGGCTACCGAAAACTGACCTTCGGTCACGGTTGGTGGCACCAACCGGTACTAAAGGGTGCATTGGTACCGGTTGGTGCTACGAACCGGGACCAATGCCCTGGGTATATAAGCAGGACTTGTGAAAATTTTCACTTCTCATCTCGCAGTTGCCGCCCCGACGACGCCGATGACATCGACGCCGTCAGGCTGCCGCCCCCGTCCGCCGTATATGTCGTCGCCGTCGCCCTGCCCCGGCCTCGCCGCACCCTGCCCCGACCTCGACGCGCCCTGCCCCGACCTCGCTGTCGCGCACGCCGAGCGCCCTGCCCCGACCTCGGCGTCGCTTGCCTGCAGTGTGAGCCCGCGCCGTTCCCCCTCCTCTCCCCTTCCGCCCACGTCCCAACGCCGCCGCGCGCCCGCCCCAATGCCACCGCCCGCACCGACGCTGCCGCCCGCCCCGGCGCCGACGACGAAGCAGGCCCCCTGTTCATATGCAAAAGTTAGGATTTTTGGTGATATTATTGTAGAATAGGATGATGATATTGTAGAATATGCAAATATTTGTATGTTCATATGCAATGAATTTTTATTTTGTTCATAGAATTTTTATTCTTAGAATTTTTATTGTAATTTTGTTCATAGGATTTTTATTGTAATTTTGTTCATAGAATTTTTTTCTGTTGTAATTTTGTTCATAGAATTTTTATTTTTTTTCCTGTTGTAATTTTGTTCATAAAGTTTTAGGATGAAAAAAAGAAGAAGAAGAAATAAAAATTTTATGAAAAAAAGAAGAAGAAGAAATAAAAAGGAAGGAGGAGAAGTTTCGTTTAGTTTTAGGATTATTTTAGTTTATGTTTAGTTTAGGAAGAAGGAAAAGAAAAAGATGAAGAAGAGGAGAAATAAATAAGAAGTGAAAAAAGGAAAAAAAAAGAGGAGAAGAAGAAAGGAATGGAGGAGAGGAAGAAAAAATAGAAAATATTCTATTTTTTCTTCTTCTCCTCTTTTTTTTCTTCTTTTTCTTCGTCTTCTTTCTTTTATTATTTTTTATCAAGTATGTCGTTGTCGATATAACCCCATCTCGGCCATGATAACTTATACCACGGGAGCACCCCCCGGCCCTCTCGCTCGACCAAAACCCTCGAGGACACCCAAACCCTAGAAAAAAATGATGTCGGTCTCGTACCCCCTCCCGCCGCGCCCCTACCCGACAAACTCTCTCGAGGCCACCCCAAACGTTTGCCAATAATATATGCATCTGCCATGTTTGAATAATAATTGCCATGTTGTAAATATTTGCAGAAACTATGGACCCCTGAGACGAAGCAACAGAAGCGGTGTTGGGGGACATAATCGCACACGAAAGTGATGCCGTCTTCTCGTTTCTCAACAACACCGATGGTTTGGAAGAACAGGGTGAAGAAGCAGACTACGGTGATCGAACAATGGAGGAGGAAGGACATGATCATGATGGCTCCGGTGACCCAATGCCGGCGCAAGAAGGACACCGTGATGACGACTCCGGTGACCGAACCGAGTCCGGCTAGGTATATATATTAGTTAAGCCTGTGCTGACTAGCTAATTGATGCATTCATTGTTTTGGTATATGTACACATATTAATTAACTCTCGTCTTTCTTCTTTTTTCTAGCCCTCCGGATCGAGCACAACTTCGGTAGAGATGAGACCTGAAGAAAAAGTTGCGCTCGGATGAAAGGTTTGAGATCATAGAAATCGCGCGCGATGGCATGCCGATTGAACCCATCCGGACAAAGGAAGGATTTGCTGCTCAGTGCGGGGTGCTTGTTAGGGACAAGATCCCGATCAGCATCCACCAATGGTTAAAGCCGGCTAAAGAAGACCCTGAGGTGTCTTATGTCTCCGATATGCAGAAAGATGATCTTTGGACCGCGCTGAAGGCAAATTTCACCCTACCGCCAAAGGAGGGTCCGGAGAAGCCAGTTAAAGAGCAATTGATCAAGTCTCATGCTCTTAAGAAGATGGCAGAACTATTCAGGAGGTGGAAGAATGAGCTGAAAAAAATTGTCGACAAAGAAGAGACACCAGAATTCATCGGCCGGTATGAGAAGATCAGAGATCACTGGCCCGCATTTGTGGCCCACAAGACATCGGACAAGAGTAAGAAGATGTTAGTGACAAACAAGAAGAATGCTGCTAAGAAGAAACTTCACCATCGCACGGGGTCAGGTGGCTACCTCAAAGCCCAGCCGTTGTGGGCCAAGGCTGAGAATGACCTGCTTGATAAAGGGGTCGAACCAGAGACATTGAGGTGGCCAGACCATTGCCGGACTTGGTTCTTCGGGGCTGGCGGAACCTTGGACCCTGTATCAGGGAAGTGCATTTGGACGGACGAGCAAATGAGAATACCAGTCACGAGGCTTCAGGAGTATATCGATGCAGCCCAGCAAGGGACGTTCGTTCCAGATAGAGAGAACGACGAGCTCACAATGGCCCTCGGGAATCCTGAGCACCCTGGACGACACGAGGCACGCCAGGCTCCGTTCCGTGGAAGGCTAGGTTTCCGGACGCATGCGGTTACAAATGCCAGGAGAGGAGGAAGAAAATGGAGCATACCCAACAGCAGGCGCTGGATGCAAGGGTACTAGCGATAGAGGAACGAGAAGCAAATCGCAGCAAACGACCTGCCGAAGCTTCCCCCCAAGCTACCCCGCCATCTCAGCGGAGAAGCAGCGTGGCTTCCACCGAGCTGCTTCAGCAGGAGCCTGTCTTCACGGCTACTGCTAGCTACCCCGTGGATGCTATCACGGAGTCTCAACATTGCCACCTTATGACGCAATGGATGAAATTCAAAGTCAAGGCGGCTGTTGGCTCTGTTTTACCTACTGAACCTGGCGCAACCTACCACTGCCGGCCGATTCCAGAAGGATATGCTAGGGTGATGGTGGATCAAATAACAGACGGATTTGAGGACCTCGAGGTTGACCACCCCACTGGTGAAGGGGAGACTCGGCTGGGTTCTTCTCTGAAGACTCCATGCCTATGGCGGAAGGAGCTCATCAACCTGCCGAACTGGACGCCTCCGCCTCCTCCTACTCCTCCTCCGGCGAGTCAGGGCACTCCGCCTCCTCCTCCGGCAAGTGATCAGGGCACTCAAGCTCCTTCTCCGGCGCGTGGCGGCACTCCGCCTCCTTCTTCGCCTACGCCAGCGCGCCCGAGCAGCCAGCCTCCTCCATCTCCGCCTCGCCAGCAAGGGCGGAAGAGACCCGCCGCCGCTCCGGCTGCTCCGGAGCATCGTAGTCCTTCTCCTTCGCCTCGTAAGCAAGCACGAAAGAAGACAGCCGCAGCCGCTCCGTCTGCTCTGGCGTCTAGCAGTACAGCCAGAGGCGGGAGGCAATACAGATTCGATCCTTCTCTGGAGACTCCGCCGAAGTTACCATACGAGAGGACCGTGGAGGAAAACACGAATATCGTGCGAGCCGAAGTGACGAAATTCTTTGAAGGGGTGAAAGCAAAGAAACATCCACCTCCGGAGGAGAAGATAGATCCGGTGAAAGCGAAGCGCACTCTGGATGCCCTAAAGAAACCACCAAAGTCTCCGCCGAAAGCCAACTATGACCGCATTATTGAAAAGTCATTTCTCGAAGCGAAGCGGTCGGGAAGTACTATCAGTGATCAAAGGTTAGCAGAACTACGAGCTGGGAAAAAAATTGCCCAGCTCGGCTAACAAGCGGACCAATCGTGCCCCCCGCTCAAGGTGTCTAGCGACATCGTCGCTAATGATCCGAGGATGGTGCCCGGTTATAGCAATCTTGGAGATTACCTGCCCGGAGATGTACATTATGATTTCTTGGAGGTGGACGAACACAGATACCATTACGGGAAGCCTCTTGTCAAAGATGAAAAATCTCTAACAACGATGATGCGAAGATTCCATGATTGGTACATGAAAACCTGCAGAGAGTCTGGGGGGACGAATACTTTGACGCTGAGAGTTAAAGAGGAGCATGACCTCGTTGGAATTGAACTGTTGAATGTTCCATTTGAGGAGTTCTTCCAGTTTTTCAATCAACAGGCCCTCGATAAATTAACGATCACTTGCTACTGTCCGTAAGTACTAGTTTTGTCATTAAGTCTCTATATATAGGTCAGCTCTTTCATTGCATGTATTTATAATTATACTCACTATATTATGCAGATTGAAGATCGCCGAATTATAGAAAAGACAAATCGGTGATATTGGGTTCCTTAACACAAATCTCATAGATGCAAATGAGGTTAAATTTCATGCCAAAGATACCGAGGCCAACTTGCTACGATCGTTGGTAATAAATGAAAACAAAGATATAATACTCTTTCCTTACAACTTCAAGTGAGTGTTACTGTCTTGTGCATATTCGGTTTCCCTTATTAGTCCAGGTTATAGTAATGTAATTGATGAGTTATGCATACGTGCGCAGGTTCCACTATATTCTCCTAGAGATTAAGATTGAGCAGGGACTAGTAACCGTCTTAGACTCGAGACGAAAAGATCCTAAGGAGTATGCGGACATGACTGAAATGCTCGAGAAGTAAGTTAAATCGATCATTATCGCACCATATCAGCAACTTTGTTCATTTCCTGATATCAAGTAATTGTTTTCTTTGTCTGGCAGGGTCTGGACAAAATTCACCAAAAAAGCTTCGGGACTGCCGAAGAAGCTGCAATTTAGACACCCAAAAGTAAGTACTACTAGCATGTTCCGCGCATCTCCTAGTGATTCAAGCGCTAGTTTCATCAATACCGTTTATAGCATGCTTTCTTATCAGTTTGATTGACCTCTATTTGTTGTAAAGTGGTTGTGGCAGGAAGCCGGGAATAATTACTATGGATACTATGTTTGCGAGTCCATCCGCCACACAACCTATGAGCGGGGCTACTCTGACGAACAATATGAAGTGCGTAAGCAATAATATTCACAATTTTATTGTATTACCATCATTGGTGTTGAGTTTCATTTATTCATATATATATGTATTGACCCCCTTCATCAAATTAGATCTTTCGGATGCGGGATGAACTCCTACCACCATATTGTATGCGAGCAATTCAAGAGGAATTGGCGGCATTCTTCCTTGACCACGTGATCGCTAAAGACGGAGAATACCATGTGGACCCTGAGTTCATATATAATTACGACATTTTGTAAGAGATAATTATATTGTATATATGTAGCCAGTAGCGTCGGATAGATATACGAGAACTTGCTGTTCGACCAATCTCTTGGAGAAGGAGAACTTGCTGTTCGACCAATCTCTATGTTCATGACGATCTTTTGTTTCCTTCATTTGCTTACTAGCTAGCGTGTCGAGTCCTCTCTATACGTATATTACATAGCGTACGTCGACCAAGCACGGAGATAAGAGAGGACACTTCTCTCTATTAATTAGCTAGATAACACAATATATGAAACACCTGAATTAACCCCCCAAAACCCCTAAACCATCCCCTTTCAAAAAAACTCAGCTCCTGCCAGCCACTGACGCGTGGATGCCTATTGGTCCCGGTTTGTGCCACCAACCGGGACCAAAGGGCCTCCCGCCTGGGCTCGCCGCACGGGCCACGTGGAGGCCCATCTGTCCCGGTTCATGTAAGAACCGGGACTAAAGGCCCCGGGCATTTGTGACACTTTAGTCCTGGTGCAACAACCGGGACAAAAGGCCCTTAAGAACCGGGGCAAATGGCCATTTTTCTACTAGTGCTCGCACAGCTACCTCGACCACGGCTACACCCCCTATATGCTCTCGAATACATCGACATCGGCAGAAAGGGATATCACCGCATTTGAACAAATAATGGTCAGCTTCCTCACAGTCAACGTGTCCACAACGCGACACCGTCCACGACGCTCCTTCTACGACTACGAAGGGATGTCATTAAGTCGGATACTATTCTCTTCAGTATGACCGTCCATGACACTCCTGTTGTTTCCAACGCTACCACTACTGCGGGGAGACGTTAGAGATACATTTGGTAGTTAAAGAATGCCCGGGATTTGACGGGAATTCTTTCCATCTTATCTCTAGGAGACGTCTTGTCCTTCAAGTCTTTACTCAATATTTACTCACCCTCAAGGCTCAGCAATACAACCACCGCATTACGTCAATCACTCTCTACCATCTACATGGTATCAGACTAACCGGTCCAAACCCTAGCCGCCACCGCGGCCGATTCCGCTACGCGCCGCCCCCGAGGCGGTCGGTCTCCATGAAACAGTACCTAGGGTTCGTCCGCCGGTCGTGTTGACCGGCTGCCCTAAAGAGTCATTTTTCCTGATTTTATGATCCGGATTTTCTCTTTCGCCGGTCGTATTGATGGGTGTTTCTTTTTGTTATATCTTCTAAAATCAGTTTGCGTCGTCCCCACCATTCGTCATCACAAAGTGCCCGTACTCTGTCACTAGCGGTGATTGCAACAACATTTTCTTCGACTGGACAGCCTGTCGTGGTAGGCAGTGTGGTCATCCGCGTGTCGGCGTTGTGCCGCGTATCGGGCGAGGCGGCCGCACACATCGTCCTAGGCTGGGTCATCGTCCCGCGCCGTGTGGCCACTCACGCATCGAGCGTGGTTTTGCTGCTCGGGCGCGTGCGTGGCCTGTGGATAATGTGTGCATGCCGTGTAGGCCTTGGTTGCCTGCACGCCTTGTCACCACTTGGATTCTAGCACGTGTATGGGTATGCTTTCTGTACATCATGTGTTGCATCTTATAATCTGTCTACATGGTATCGGAGTCAAGATCTCAAGAGGTTTCGAGTTTAAAACCTGACTGGCGCAATTAAATTGCATCACACTTTTTGTTAAGTTTAGGCCCGAGGAAGCCACACACGTGAGGAGTATTATTGATGTATAAATGTATTGCCTAGTCTTTTTCATCAAATCGGTTTTTTGGTTGCATTGTCTAGAACATGTACTTCTACAAACACCATAGAATAATATGAGCCCAAGTAATGCAGGCAACCAAACACACAATGCCTACAGTCGGTGCTACGGTGAAGGGAAGCAGTATGCAGACAACCAAACAACATTTAAATGATGATTTTTACCCTGCATTTGCTCAACCAAACTGATCTGAGACCATGGTTTTGGGTATCGGGCGCTAAATTCAGTTACCGCCCGGTAACCGCGTTTCCCACTCCCACACGAGAATCATGTGTACCGGGCAGAAAATCTCGAACTTTTTAAATTTAAACTCATATCACATAGTTAAATAAGGTATATCTCTAACTGAAACACAAGTATACTCGTGTCCCAGTGGAAAGGATATTTAACCAGCAGCTGCTGGTCGTGTGTTCTAGGACAGCCAGCAGCACGTTTTCCTTTTTGATTTTTGAAGCTGTAATTTATATAAAAAAATTATGAGCGTGGGAGGGTCGAAATCGGGACCTGCATGTGCGCGGCATCAGAGCAGACCTCTTACCGCTGCACTAGCACTAGTGTAGACAACATTTTGTGCTCAAGGCTTATGTATTCTTGTCTTAAAAATTTTGAATTCAAATTTTGATTTTGAATTTCGCACGATTTTTTTTGGAATTTCGTGGTTACCGTTGTAACCGAGTTTACCGCCCCCCCTCGAGAAAAATGTTCCATTCCAAATCCAAAACCCTGCCTGGGACAAATATTGAAAAGGGCAAAAATATGTTGCAAGCAACCAAACGCGTCCATATAGCTTCCGCAACCAAACTCGTCCTTATATCTTCCCTTCTTCTCCTCTTTCTCACACACATAACACATTGCCAAACACACACTAGGGTTGCCCCTTTTCCACCGCCACCACCACCACCACCCACCCGTTCTCTGGAGTCTGTCCTCCATCGGGAGGCAAAACAAGGCCTTCATCACCGTTGAGGCGGCCCAGACCAGCGCCCGCCGGTGTGGCAATGCTCCGTGCATGGTGGAGCTCCTCGACACGATTGTGCCTGTGGAGAGCTCTCTTTGCTAGAGGACACAAAGGAGCAAAGCCTCCCATCACCTGTAAGGCGGCGTCGAATCCGCGCACGCGCACATGGCAGCAGTCGCCGCTCCTGGGTCGGTGCGCGCGGTGGAGCTCGTTGTCATCGCAGGTAGCTGTAGATGTGTCTCCTTCCCCGAAAATCAGTTTATGAGCTCGGGCTCAGATGCTCCTTGCATCACAGCCGCTCGTACAGATTGGGATTCGAGGCTTCACATGTACTTCCTCCGTTCCATAACGTAGTACATTGATTTTCTGAAAAGTCAAACTTAGCAAACTTCGACCAAGTTTACGAAGAAAACAATCTATATCTACAATACCAAACAAATACAATATGAAAATTCAACTCAGGATGCATCCGATGATATGTATTTGGTATTCTAAATGAAAATATTTTTCTCACTATACATGATCAAAGTTTGTAAAGTTTGACTTTTGAAAAAATCTATACAACTACATTATGAAACGGATTATAAGTCGTATCTATAACGTATGGTCAAGAAATAAAGAATACTCCTACAACCCAATCATTATGGAGTGTAGGTGACCCGACGGTGCAGCCGGACCGGGAGCTTGGGTCACGTTCGGGAGCATTTCCTGAGCCAGCCTGAGCCGCTGGTCTGTGATGGGAGTCCAAACGCTGCCGGCGTGGCCGCGCTGCTCCACCCCGTACGTCCACGACAACACCTACCGTGTGCTAGTTAAAAAAAAAAAACCTACTGTGTGCTGAAGGACGCGCGACCGGCGAGGCGTCCACGCCATTCTAGCATGGCTGGTTTTGGACATTGGCCAGTACGGCTACGGCTACCTGGAGCTCATATGCATGCAGAACCTGATGCCGAAGTAGCTCAAGGCCTTCACCAAGAACTCCAACATGAAAGGCAAGTACACGTAAAGTTTGCTCAGCGACCTCAACTACCCGGCCATCTCTGCGGTCTTCGCGGACCAGCCATCAACCCTGCCGGTGCACCTCATTAGTACCGGTTCATGCCGAACTTTTAGCACCGGTTCGTGCCACGAGCCGGTACTAAAGAGAGTGGTAGCAGGATGTTGTCAGACTGGGCCCCCTCCAGCACCTTTAGTACCGGTTCGAGGCACGAACCGGTACTAAAGGTCGTCCTATATAAACCCTTCGTCCACCCGCACTCTGTTCTTTCCCCTTTCCCCTCTCCCTCTCCTCCGTTCTTTCCTTCTTCCTCTCGAGCTCATCACAAATTTTGCCCAAAATTTGTCAACATTTGCAGGCCCCCATCCATTCAAATGATCACAAAGGTTCATCTCTCATTGCTAGATTAGCTCTTGCATTGGTTTATATAGTGGTTAATTGTGGGTTTTAGTAATTTAGGAGGAATTATATGTGGTAGTATTTGATTTATATGCAATTTTAGGTCAAAATAACACTTAGTTTGCATATGTAGGTGTGGTTTACTTAGTGCCTTCAAATCTCCATCGTAACCACCGTCGATCGCCCGCACTGTCCCGTTGCCGGCACCACCTTGTGGTGAGCCTATTGTTCGTATCTTTTTTATATAAAAAATTCATGTTTGTGTGATTTGGATATATAGTTACTCGTATAATTATCTTACCCGTACTTTGTTTGTTATACATAGTGTCATGGTTTTGATATCTGTCCCCGTCGGCCCTCGTCCGTGTAATGATTCGGATGTGGTATATTCTCTTTTAAAACTATTTATTGCATTTCATGTTTATGACAAAATATGCCCATCAAGTTGACATAGATATTTTTATCTAGGAGGTATGTGAACCGGAAATTCCAACCGACCCTATCGTCGAGAGGTTAAATTTAGTTGAAAGTGAAAATGAGTATTTCAAAGAAAAATTGAAAAGAATTGAGGGGGAGAAGATGGAATTGGAGTTGCATGTTGCCGATGTCGTTGATGATCACAAGATCAAGATGGAGAAAATGCGCTTGAAGATTAGAAAGACTAGAAAATATGCCATTGATAGTGAGGCTTGGTATCATTATGCTGTTGGATCAATTGTTACCTTAGTTGCGATCTTGATCGCATTTGTTGTTGCATTTAAATGCTTTAGCTAGAGAGTTATTTATTTGTTGCATTTAAGTGTTGTATGAACTTGTATTTATTTGGTATTTTCGTTGTTGTGTAATGAAGATGAGTCGACAATGGATGTACGATGACCGATGCTCTCCCGAGTTCATTAATGACATGCAAACTTTTCTGCTTGCGGTTGAGGCAAACAAGCGGGCGGATGGTTTTATGCCTTGTCCATGTGCTGGTTGTAAGAATGATCACAATTACTCTAAGTCAAGAACCATTCATGTCCACATGTTTGAGTCCGGTTTCATGCCCCACTATAATGTTTGGACCAAGCACGGAGAAAGAGGGGTTATGATGGAAGACAATGAAGAAGAAGAGGATGACGACATCTATCCTGGCCATGGGTTCCCTGAATACGATGATACAACAATGGGGGAAGAAGCTGAGCAGGCAATGCGGGAAGAAGCTGAAGAAGAGGCATCAGATGAGCCCGCTGATGATCTAGGTGGGGCCATTGCCGATGCAAAGGTAAACTGCGCAAGTGATTTGGAGAAGAAGAAGTTGCATCGCATGTTAGAGGATCACACGAAATTATTGTACCCGAATTGCGAGCTGACAAGAAAAAGTTGGGCACCACACTGGAATTGCTGCAATGGAAGGGAGAGAATGGTATATCTGACAAGGGATTTGGAAAGTTGCTGGTAATGATAAAGAATATGCTTCCAAAGGACAACGAATTGCCCGAGAGTACGTACGAAGCAAAGAAGGCTGTCTGCCCTCTAGGGTTAGAGGTGCAGAAGATACATGCATGCCCTAATGACTGCATCCTCTACCGCGGTGAGTACAAGGATTTGAACGCTTGCCCGATATGCGGTGCATTGCGCTATAAGATCAGCCGCGATGACCCTGGTGATGTCGAGGGTGAGCGCCCCAGGAAAAAGATTCCTGCCAAGGTGATGTGGTATGCTACTATAATACCACGGTTGAAATGTTTGTTCCAAAACAAAGAGCATGTCAAGGCGATGCGATGGCACAGAGAAGACCGTAGGAAAGATGGAAAGTTGAGAGTACCCGCTGATGGGTCGCAGTGGAGAAAAATCGAGAGAAAGTACAGGGAGGAGTTTGCAGGTGACTCAAGGAACGTATGGTGATAACCCACAAGTATAGGGGATCAATTGTAGCCTCTTTCGATAAGTAAGAGTGTCGAACCCAACGAGGAGCTAAAGGTAGAAAAAATATTCCCTCAAGTTCTATCGACCACCGATACAACTCTACGCACGCTTAACGTTCGCTTTACCTAGAACAAGTATGAAACTAGAAGTACTTTGTAGGTGTTGTGGGACAGGTTTGCAAGATAATAAAGAGAGCGTAAATAAAGACTAGGGGCTGTTTAGATAAAGGCATAATAAAGTAAATATGGCGAGTGTGGAAAAGTGGTGGTAGGAGTTGCGAAATTGTCCCTAAGCAATTGACTACTTTACTAGACCGATAGCAAGTTTTATGTGGGAGAGGCCACTGCTAGCATGTCATCCCTGACTTGGAATTCTATGCACTTATGATTGGAACTATTAGCAAGCATCCGCAACTACTAACGTTCATTAAGGCAAAACCCAACCATAGCATGAAGATATATTGGTCCCCCTTCAATCCCGTATGCATCAATTTCTATGCTAGGCTGAAGCTTCTGTCACTCTTGCCCTCCAATACATAGTCCTATCAACATACAACTAACCCTATGGTGTGATCCACGCGCGCGCTCATATGATGGGCACCAAAGGACAGCAACATAACCACAAGCAAATTAAATCAATTGTAGCAATTCATCAACCACCGATAGGACAACGAGCATCTACTCAGACATCATAGGATGGCAACACATCATTGGATAATAATATGAAGCATAAAGCACCATGTTCAAGTAGAGGGTACTGCGGGTTGCGGGAGAGTGGACCGTTGTAGATAGAGGGGGGAAGGTGATGGAGATGTTGGTGAAGACGGCGGAGGTGTTGGTGAAGATCGCGGTGATGATGATGGTGGCCACGGCAGCGTTCCGGCGCCACCGGAAGAGAGGGGGAGAGGGGGGCCCTTCTTCTTCTTCTTCCTTGATCTCCTCCCTAGATGGGAGAAGGGTTTCCCCTCTGGTCCTTGGCCTCCATGGCATGGGAGGGGCGAGAGCCCCTCCAAGATTGGATCTCTCTCTCTCCGTCTCTCTCTGTTTCTGCGCTCTCAGATCTGGCCTTTCACCGTTTCTTTTATAACCGGAGATCCGTAACTCCGATTGGGCTGAATTTTGGACACGATCTCTACCCGGAAATTAGCTTTCTTGCGGCGAAAGAAGGGCTCCAACCGCCTTACGGGGTGGCCACGAGGGTCCAGGGCGCGCCTGACCCCCTGGGGCACGCCCCCCTTGCCTCATGGCCCCCTCTGGCATCGTATCGCGTTGATTCTTCTTCCCAAAAATCACATATATTCCAAAAAAAATCTCCGTCCGATTTTATTCCGTTTAGACTCCGTTTGATATGGATTTTCTGCGAAACAAAAAACATGCAACAAACAGGAACTGGCACTGGGCACTGGATCAATATGTTAGTCCCAAAAATAGTATAAAAGGTTGCCAAAAGTATATGGAAGTTGCATAATATTGGCATGGAACAATCAAAAATTATAGATACGACGGAGACGTATCATATGGTTTGGTCTAAGGGCAGATGGCATTAATCCTTTTGGGGAGCAGAGCAGCAACCGTAGCACCTGGCCTGTGACTCTATGTTTGTATAACCTTCCTCCTTGGTTGTGCATTAAGTGGAAGTTCATTATGATGCCAGTGCTCATCCAAGGCCCTAAGCAACCCGGCAACGACATTGATGTGTACCTAAGGCCATTAGTTGAAGAACTCTTACAGTTGTGGAATGGAACAGGTGTACGTGCGTGGGATGAGCACGCACAGGAAGAATTTGACCAAAAGGCATTGCTGTTCATGACCATCAATGATTGGCCTGCTCTCAGTAACGTTTCAGGACAGACAAACAAGGGATACCGTGCATGCACGCACTGTTTGGATGATACCGACAGTATATATTTGGATAATTGTAGAAAGAATGTGTACCTGGGACATCGTCGATTTCTTCCGAGCAGGCATCCTGTAAGAAAGAAAGGCAAGCATTTCAAAGGTGAGGCGGATCACCCGACGAAGCCTCGCCACCGTACTGGTGCTGATGTACATGATATGGGCAAGGATTTGAAAGTACTCTTAGGAAAGGGTCCTGGCGGACAACCTGTTCCGAATGACGCTGATGGACGCGCACCCATGTGGAAGAAGAAATCTATATTTTGGGACCTGCCCTATTGGAAAGACCTAGAGGTCCGCTCCGCAATCGACGTGATGCACGTGACGAAGAATCTTTGCGTGACCCTGCTTGGCTTCTTGGGCGTCTATGGGAAGACGAAGGATACACCTGAGGCACGGGAGGACCAGCAACATATGCACGGAAAAGACGGCATACATAAGGGTCATGCCAGCTACGCTCTTACCAAAGAAGAGAAGGAAATCTTCTTTGAATGCCTGCTCAGTATTAAGGTACCGTCTGGCTTCTCGTCAAATATAAAGGGAATAATAAATATGGAAAAGAAAAAGTTTCAGAACCTAAAGTCTCATGAATGCCACGTGATTATGACGCAACTGATTCCGGTTGCATTGAGGGGGCTTCTACCAGAAAACGTTTGATTAGCCATTGTGAAGCTATATATGTGCATTCCTCAATGCAATCTCTCAGAAGGTAATCAATCCAGAAATCATACCAAGGTTAGAGAATGATTTGGCGCAATGTCTTGTCAGTTTCGAGTTGGCGTTCCCACCATCCTTCTTCAACTTCATGACGCACGTCCTAGTTCACCTATGCGAAGAGATTAACGTTTTGGGTCCTGTATTTCTACACAATATGTTCCCCTTTGAGAGGTTCTTTGGAGTCTTAAAGAAATATGTTCATAACCGTGCTAGGCCAGAAGGAAGCATCTCCAAGGGCCATGAAAATGAGGAGGTCGTTGAGTTTTGTATTGACTTTATTCCTGACCTTAAGACGATTGATGTTCCTGAATCGCGGCACAAGGGCAGACTGGATGGAAAAGGCACGCTAGGAGGGAGTGAAATAATATGTATGGACGGACATTCTCTCACTGAAGCACACTACACAGTTCTGCAGAATTCCGCCTTGATGGCTCCGTATATGGACGAACACAAGAATTTTCTACGCTCCAAACACCCGGAGCGGTCTGATGACTGGATTACACGTGAACAAACGAGGAGTTTCGCCGGCTGGTTGCAGACACGTACCATGCATGATGCCTCTATAAAGATGACTTGTACTCGCTGTCCCAGTTACCATCTTCAAATATAATGACTTTCAAAGGGTACGAGATAAATGGTAATACATTTTACACGATCGCCCAAGATAAGAAGAGCACCAACCAAAACAGTGGTGTCTGCTTTGATGCAGCAACCAAGGCGGCAAAGGAAATATATTATGGTTACATAGAGGACATATGGGACCTTGACTATGGACGTGGTTTGAAGGTCCCTTTGTTTCGGTGCAAATGGGTCAATATGACACGAGGCGGGGTAATGGAAGAGCCGCAGTATGGAATCACAACAGTGGATCTCAACAATCTTGCATATGCAGACGAACCATTCGTCCTAGCCAATGATGTGGCACAGGTTTTTTATGTGAAGGACATGTCTACCAAGCCGAGAAAAAGAAAATATAAGGAAGCGAATGCATCATACGATGAGCCAAAGCGTCACATAGTTCTTTCTGGGAAAAGAAACATCGTGGGAGTGGATGACAAGACAGACATGTCAGAAGATTATGAAAAGTTTGATGAAATTGCTCCATTCACAGTGAATATTGACCCGAGCATCCATTTAAATGATGAAGATTTTCCATGGCTACGACGCTAAGGGACACACGCGAAGAAAAAGTTTCACACCCAAAGATTTGGGATGTGATCTGCTTCACTATCATCACTTTCTTCTGTGTTTCACACCCAGGAAGGAATCTCTGTAATAGTTAGGGTAGTTATGTGTTTTGGCATTTGAAACGCGAAGAAATTTTATCTGCAAACAAATTCTTTCATGCATTAACTGATTTTTTCAGCTAAATGACCCTGAAATTGAAAAGCACTTTAAATGAACTCTGAAAAGGTTGAAAGTTGGCATGGTATCATAATTTCACCCTCATAGCATGTGCAAAAAAGTAGAGAGGGTTACGGCAAAAACTGGATGCACTTCGTGTACAAAATGGACAATCTCTTTCGAAGTATCAGGGTTTCGGACGAAAACTCATTTGTTACAAAGGCATTTCATTTTTCAAATAACCTAAGCATTACCAAATTGAATATAATGATAAAACACACTAATATTAAACATAAGAAAAAAGAATCACAGGAAAATGTATTTTTAAAGTTAAGTTATTCACAAACTAGTGATTCACACAAATTTCAAATAATTCAAAATTTAAACTATTCAAATTTGAAAAGTTTAAGCACTAACACAAAGTTTGTAATTTTTTGTACCTAAAGAAAAAATAGTCACAAAGAAACTCTAAATACAGCAAAAAACAACTCAGAAATAAATAAAAGAAAATAAATAAAGCAAAAAAATTTAAGAAAATAAAAAAGGCTGCCTACTGGGCCACACCGGCCTGCATACGACTAGAAACCCAACCTGTTGTTGGGCCAGGACACAGGCCCACAAAGGCCCAGTAGGGCCACAGGGGAGCACAGAACAATTAGGCCCAGTAGGCACGCTTTGGAGAGGAGCTCGAAGGAGCAGCCGCGGCTGGTTTATAAACTAGTGCGGCCGCCCTTCCCTAGTCGAGGTGGGACTAAACTTTGCACCCCTCGCCTGGCAGCGCACACCCTTTAGTACCGGGTCGTAGCTACAACCGGTACTAAAGACCCCACCTTTACTACTGGTGGAGTCTTTAGTACTGGTTGGAGCTACCACCCGATACTAAAGGGCTGCCCTTCCCGCCGCTTGGCCTGGCCAAAATTGACCTTTAGTACCAGTTGGTGGCTCCAACCGGTACTAAAGGCCCATCCAATATAAGCAGCACTTACAAATTTCGTCAGTTTTCATATGCTTCTTCTCCTCTGCCCCGCCCGCGGCCCCCTGTCGCCGCCCCCGTTGCTGCCCCCGTCGCCACCCCTCGTCGACGCCCCCATCGACGCCCCAGTCGCCGCCCCGTCCCCGTCGTCGCCGCCCCGGCCGTCCGGCCCCGTCCCCGTCATCGCCGCCCCGTCCCCGTCCCCGTCGACGCCGCCCGTCGCCGTCCCCGTCGCCGCCCCCCGTCGCCTCGCCTCGCCGGTGAGCTCCTGCCCCGGCCGCCATGTCCACACACACACACACACATTTTTAATTAGTTGTAAAATTGTTAGTAATTTTTATGTTTTTTAGTTATAGAAATATTTATAGAAATGTTAGAAATTTTTCTATTTATTGAAATGTTAGAAATTTTTCTGTTTTTTAGTTATAGAAATATTTATAGAAATGTTAGAAATTTTTCCTTTTTTAGTTATAGAAATATTAGAAATGTTAGTTATATAGAAATGTTAGAAATTTTAGAAATGTTAGTTTTAGCTAGATGAATTAGATTAATGTCAAATTGTTAGATGATGATCGATATTTTTTCAGTTTCTTAGAATTTTAGTTATAGAAAAATTTAGAATTTGCATATAGAATTTTAGTTATCACAATCCAATAATTTAAAAAATGTTACTTTTTGCGGGCATATAGTATTTGTTTTCGACGATGCCCGGCCCGCATCTTCGCCGTGGACCCGTTCGCGACGACGTCCTGCTTCAGAGGACCCATGTTCGGGACTAGGCTCCGCCGGGCTGGCACTGGGAGGTGCTACCTTTAGGGGCGCGCCGCTTGGTGAGGAACCCGACCCCGGGTCCCGTCGTCGACCCTGATCTCCTTTGGTGGCGTTCGCGTGGGCCACATTCGATGCAGATGGAGCCGGCCCCGCCGGAGGTGGTGCGTCGCCGTGTCAGGGAGGAGGACGAGCACGTCCGTCGCTACATGGTTGCTATGGATGTTAGGTTCTCCAATACCTGTCAGGTTCTTTGGGCAGATGACCGGAGATATGATCCTGTGATGGTTCCTTCTCTTTGGGTGTCCACCGACCGCGCCTCAGGAACCGCGAGTGGCCTAGATTCTTCTGTAGTATTTGATCTTTATTAGCTAGCTAGCTAGTGATGTATTTCATATATAATATTCGAGACGATGCATATTATGGCCTATGATTCAGTTTTTCCTTATTTGTTGCATCCATGCATTGTAATTTGAATACTAAATTGTTTTATATTTCTTCTAGATTAGTTAAATAAAAAACTATGGCGGGCAATACCGGCAGAGAGGGAGAAGAGACCCTGTTCGAGATCATACGCAGCCCTCGCGGGCCAGATGATCAGAATGAAGACTATGACGGCTCCAAATATCTGAACAATACCGGGGAGGGTGATGATATGATATTCGATCGCGACAACCGAACTGATGAAGTTGTGAAATATGATTATGATTATGATGACGCCGACAATGTTGATCTTGAAATAACAGAGACCAGCGAGGTATATTTATATAAGCAGACATCTGGTGATCATCACATGTTTTTTTTATTTGAAGATATATTAACGAATTGATCTTTCTTCTTTCAGCCCTCCGGATCGAGCAAATCTACTTCTACAGACAGCAGGACAAAGCGAGGCCCGGGCAAAAAGTTGAAGGAGGGTGTAAAGTACAACCTCGATGCCATCAAAGCAAATGGTGAACCAAGCACGCCTAAGAACATTGCGAACAAGTTCATTCGTCAGTGCGGAGTTCTTGTGAGGGACCAACTCCCGATCTCCATTCAAGAATGGAAAGAGCCAAAAAATAAACGTCCATATGTTACTTGGGTCGACGACAGAGCAAAAATAACGCTTTGGGAATCTCTCATGGAACATTTCACCCTACCAGATCATTTCACTGATGCAGATGTGCAGAAAGTCAAGGACGCTGCTCTTAGGAAGATGGCAATTGCATTCAACACCCATAAGAAAACTGTATGGGCCAACTACGTCGAAGGAGGAAGGAAGACTCCAGAATTCAAGGGACCACTGGAGAAGCAAAGAGAACACTGGCCCGCTTTCGTGAAATTCAAGGAATCAGAATTATCTAATGAACGGTCGAGAAAAAACAAGGCCAATGTCGCAAAAAAGACGCAGTTCCATAGGCTGGGGCCAGGTGGCTATGCGGTGGCAATGCCTAAGTGGGATAAGTCTGAGCAAGAGATGGTGGATGCAGGTGTCACTCCAGTTACTAGGAGCTGGCCCCCAGGTGCAGAACATGGTTCTATGCGCATGGGGGGCGTTGGACCCAAAGACAGGCCTGGTTTCGAAGAAGGCAAGTCTAAAAGGAGCTGAAGAAAAGTTACTTGAAGCAATAGAACATGCTCAAAAGGGGGTGTTCACGCCCATCAGAGAGAACGACGAGCTTACGCGTGCCCTGGGAAATCCTGAACACCGGGAAGAACACGAGGCAAGGGCGTTGTTCCGTGGTATGAGGGCTTTTCGGACTGGAACGCCGACTAGATGGAGGAGGAGAAGAAGAGGAAGCTGGAGGAGGAGCAGAGGAAGCAGGAAGAAGAACGCCTTCTAGGCCTAGAATCAGCGCACGCGGACTTGGCACTAAAATTCCAGCGGCAGCAACAGCAGATCGACTCACTTAGCCAGGAAAGGGGGTCTCAGTAGCGGCAGCAGCTAGCGGATGATCCAGCATTGGATATCACCGTCCCATCCATGCCGAGAAGCAGCGTTGGTTCCGCCCCGGGCGACGCACTGCTGGATAGATACCCTGTGGATGACATCATGGAGAGCACTAACTGTGAGCTACACTTCAAAATAAAGAACATATCCATGAAGGTGGCGGACGCCATTGCTTATACAAATCCCCCCGATGCAACCTTCCATTACAACCCGATTCCAGCGGGCTATGCTCGTGTCGTGGTTGATGAGGTGGTGGACCAATATTCGGGGCTAGAGCTTGACATTCCTGGAGGTGACGAGGAGCACACACTAGGAGAGGCCATACATCGCATCATCCTATGGAGAAAGGATTGCATCATCTTTCGAAGGCCACCGACACCGCGTCGTCATCCGACTCCTCCTCGATGTGAGACCACTTCTCCTCCTCCATGTCCGGCACAGCAACAGGCCACTCCTCCTGCTTCAAGTCCGGCATAGCGTGAGGCCACTCCTCCTGCTTCAACTCCGATAACGCTTGAGGCCAGTCCTCCTTCTTCAAGTCCGGCACGGCGTGAGGCCACTCCTCCTGCTTCAAGTCCGACACCGCGTGAGGCCACTCCTCCTGCTTCAAGTCCGGCACAGCGTCAGGCCACTCCTCCTGCTCCAACTAAGCCACGTCAGCTGTCTCCGCCGCCTCAGGAATCGCGGAAGAGAGCCGACGCAGCTATGGTGCGTAACAGTACGAGTCGAGATAGTACAGAAGATACAGGCGGAGGCAAGCGATATAAATATGGTCCAAGCGTCGAGATCAAGCCCATGTCTCCCCTCAAGAAGGCACATCGAGCACGAGTACAGAAGGAATCGAGCTCGAGCCAAGCAGCTGGCAAAAAATGCAGGAAAACCGTTCCCCAGTTGGGAGAACAGGCGGCGCAATCGATCCCCCCGCTTGTTGTGCCAACAACACATAAGAGTACCGGCGCCCTATATATATGTGGGCAAACCGTTAAAGTTCCCCAGCTGGGCAATCTGGTAATAACCGAGGAGCATATAATGCAGGCTGAAATGCTCAAGATCACTGTTGGACAACTCCTCGAGATCGAGCCCATGTCTCCCCTTAGAGAGGAGGGAATAAAACGAAAATATGTTTGCGGCAAACCTTTGGTCGAGCCCAAGGAGGTCAAGAACCTCCAAACGAGAATGTATGAACGAATTGCATGATTGGTACATGAAAATTATCAAGAGTTCCAATCGAGACTCCCTCATGGTGCAAGTCAAGGAAGAGCATTACTTCCGTAAGAAAGCTCTGTCCGTTGAGTATTCAGAACTATTTCAGTTATTCAATCAAGATGCACTCAACAAGTCTATCGTTAGTTGCTATTGTCTGTAAGTGATTTCTTTCTGTAATTTAAGTCTCAAGCTAGTTGTAGTGCTCATTGATCGATCATTACCTGTAATTATCCTCACTATATATTCTTTTCTGTGGTATTATGCAGGATGAAGATGGATGAAATGAAAAGAGCTGGACGCTATGGCATTGGGTTCATTGACCCAAATACCATTAATGAACACACATGGAAGTTGGAATGGTGTAAAGCAGATGTAGAACAAAACATACTAGAGTTCTTGAAGCGCCTCAATACCAATGAAGATATACTACTTCCTTACAACTTCCTGTAAGTCACACTGTCTTGTACTACAAATTATGTATTTGCTTACTAGCTAGCTAGATGTTGATTAGTGTTATGCACATGCCCGCTTAATTAAGACATGCAAACATGTGCACATGCAGTTACCACTGGATCTTGTTAGTCATTAAAGTTGAAGAAGGAACAGTTGAAGTACTGGACTCACTACTTAAAAAAGAAAGTGACTTCACCATCTTGAAGGGGATAATCAATAGGTAATTTCAATCATTATTAACTATATCTCGGCCTATTTAGTTCATCATTTTCCTGATATCAACTATTTAATAAACCTTATTCATTTTCTTTGCCGGCGGGCAGGGCTTGGGCAAAGTTCATCAAGGTGACTCCAGGCAAATGGCGACAAAAGCTGTTTTGGTGTCGACCCAAGGTAAGTAATTAAGTAGTACTAGCTAGCTACCATCTCTTTAATTCTTGTTTCAATACCATTAATTAATTATCATGCTTGATTAATTATTACCTGATTAAATTCAATTCTCGTAAAGGCCCTGAAGTAGGCGCCGGGGACTGATGTGTGTGCATTCTATGTTTGCGAGAACATTCACATGATGGCGTTCGAAAGGAGCAAATCTGATAGACAACAATGGGTACGTTTGACAAAACACTATTCACAATTTTTACATGATTATCGATATCTAGTCACACAACTAATACACATGCATGCATATTGATCTCCTTCTTAACAGTTCAAAGACGTGCGGGAGAAGCTCCTACCAACGGAGCGCATACAAGCACTTCAAGAGGAAATAGCGGGATTTTTGCTCGACCAGGTCATAGATCCCAAAGGAAAATACTATTACCCGCTACCGCCCCCATGAACAACTCCCAATTGTCATCGTGCTCCGAAGGCACCAAGGCAACATGTAGGAGAAATTGTATATATACCTAATTGTATATATATATACATGTATATGTGTGAATAATGGTGGTTGTGAGACATTCGATGATATATATATATATATGATCGGTTCTAAGAGAAATTCGATATATTTATATATATGCATAACGTGTACAATATGTATTATCGTAAAATATCAGCAAACGAAAAAGAATTAAATGGAAAACACAAAATTAAAGAAAAAGAAATCATGAATCCAAAACCCCCACAACATTTTATTACCGGTTGGTGTTACCAACCGGTACTAAAGTGCTCCCCGCCCCCGGCGCTGGCTCGTGCCACGTGGTGGCCCTTTAGCGACGGTTCGTGCGAAACCGGTACTAAAGGGGGACCTTTAGTCCCCACTCTTTAGTGCCGGTTACAGAACCAGCGCTAAAGGCCCTTACGAACCGGTGCTATAGCCCGGTTCTGCACTAGTGAAGGCCCCTCAGAAGACGCCAGAGTACGGAGAGACCTGCCATGGAATGATGGTTTTCACATAGTCCAGAGTCACCTGGTTTTCTCATGGCTGCCACAAGGTCTGGGAGTGAACAGTTGTGCCCTGGCCCCTTCGTAAGCAAGGTTGAAGAATCACCAAGGGGCTTGGGTTCCTAGGTCACCAAGGGGCTGTTTTCCGAAGAAGTACATGTCAACATAACGTCCTGCTAAATTAGTATTTTCCAAAACAACAATACTCTCGAAATCAATATTAAATGAAGGCCATCTTTTAGTTCTAACCATTTCAGAAACAATTTAAAGGACTGAACTCTGGCAAATACGCGATGGTTTCCCTGTTTACTTTTTTTAGAAAAGGAGGATGACCCCCGGCCTCTGCATCTGGGAGATGCATACGGCCACTTTATTGATTATTCTCGAGGACCTTACAAAGTATTACAACAATATGCCTGAATCCACCATCTTGGCAACATATGCCTCTACTCCTATCCATACGATGAAGGGGTGCTAGCTGGGCCACTCAGACCACTCACCAAAGCCTAACATCAAAAGCCGGAAGCCCCAGCCGAGCCACATACCGGGTCTGGGGCACAATCCGGTCAGACGCACTCGTGTGTCGTCGCCGCCATCTTTCACAGGTCCGTCTTCAGATCATATTGAGGCATCTACCTTGTCTGGCCACTCAGCCATCGACGTCACCATGACGCCAGACAGCTACCTCCTCCTGCGCGAGTCCATCCCGCGCATCGGACGCCAAGCCTCCACAGCACCATGCCGCCGATAACCGCCGCCATCAATGTGTGAGATGAAGCACCGCTCCGCCGAGTCCGACAGGGCTGCTGAAGACCAAGCACCGTGGAAGAAGGACTCCGAGGCAGCGCACATAGGCGGCAGAGCGCCAACGGACCGCCACCAGACGAACTCCGACCACGCCACCAACCGTCGCCAAGCAACCAAAGCATCACATCCACCCCAAGCTCACCACAAACGACACCCCCAAGAGGGTGACGACGCCTGGAGCGCCGTTGTCGCTCGATCCAGCAAGGATTTGGGCTTTCGCCCGGCATACGAGCTGGGTGGAAGGAGGAGGGGAAGGAGGCAACCTGGACGGCGCCTACAAGAAGGGTACGACGCCCTCGGGCGTCGGCGCCGTCGTGGCCAGCACGGCTGGCCTCGGATTTCTCCGGAGCCACCTCCCACCTCCAGCCGCCAAACAGGTAAAACTCCGGCGACAAAGGCCGCCCAAAGCAGGACCATCGGAGGCAGCCCTGGTTGAAGTAGACGGAGGCCTTCAGATCTGGATCGGGCGCCGCCGAGACGCCCGCACCACAGCCGCCACCTGCCGCCGCCTCGCCGCCCCCGCGGCCGAGGACGAACGGCCAGCACCAACGAGCACCGGTCACCGCAGACCCGGCGTCGATCCACCAGCCGAGGCCGCCGCCACGGATCCAAAGCCCCCCGAGGAAGAACGGGGCGGCCAGATCCTCGCCGCCACCTTCACCGGCGGCCGATTGGCGAGCCGACGGCCACCTCCGGTGGCGACGAGGGAGAGGAGAGGTGGGGGAGAGGGCCGGCGACGGGCTAGGGTTACGCCGCCCGAGTCGCCCCTGCGGGAGCGACGCGGGGGGAGTGGAGTTTCCCTGTTTACTACCCACCAGTGCTCAGGTCAGCAAAGTTCAGCTAAAAATACCCAGCACATTACATGCAGTCAATTGTTATTTTCCTAAAATACACTACACATTGTATGATCACACAATAGATCTAACGAAAGAACTGCATGCAATGGAATAATAAATATTAAGAGCAGACCAACCAGTAAGGTGAGCTGCAGTTGTTTAATTTCCTTGATACACTTTGCTGATAGCAATCTCCATGGCTCTGTTTTGATCTCCAGAGTATACCTTACAAGTCCTTGACACATGAACCAGATAACAACCTTGAGTCATACTAATTATCTGAATCTACGTACGTGTCAAGATGGACTTCAGCACCAGCCCACCCATCATATTTAGGAACTCACAAAATAACCACTCGAGGCTCTCAACTTGCTCATCCCTCATAAAAAAAATCCAGCTAATATAATGCTCTGAAAATGATTGTTCGCTCTTATAAAAAGGTCGAACTGCATGTCCTACAGATTGGTCCAGTATGAACCAGCTGTTACCATTCGCGCGCAACAGCCTGATATGCAAGACCGCCTGTTCTATGCGTCTAGATTCCCTTGCATAAGGCCGTGCTTGGATTGAGTGTAATCTAATACTGGTGTATCTGTTAGGAAAATATGCAACTTAGTATTATCAGAGGCAAAATGTCATCATATATACATGTACAGGGAAGGCCAATGGCCAGAATGCAAAAGGCCAAAAGCCACCATAAATATAACTCTAACACCCCCCTCCCCCTCAAACTCATGGTGGATACACAACACTGAGTTTGGAGAGGTAAAATCCAAGTTGCGCTCTAGTTTGGGCCTTCGTGAAGAAATCCGCCAGCTGTAACTCGGAAGACACGTACTGAAGAGCAACAACATGGTCCTGTACACTAGCGTGCACAAAGAAAGCATCAACACCAATATGCTTGGTAAGCTCATGCTTCATTGGGTCCCGCGCAATACTGATAGCACCTATACTGTCTGACAAGAGTGTAGTAGGTGTAGTAACAGTAACACAAAAATCCTCAAGTAACCAGCGTAACCAAGTCACCTCTACCGTGAGGAGAGCCATAGCTCGTAACTCAGCCTTTGCACTCGAACGGGAAACTGCTGTCTGTTTCTTCGTCTTTCAGGCAATGAGAGAACCACCAAGAAAGACACAGTAAGCAGAAAGTGAACGGCGATCCGAAGGATCACTAGACTAGGTAGCATCCGAATAGGTCTGGAGTTGTAACGAGCCGGAACAAGGAAAGAAGAGACGGTGAGAGATCGTGCCACGCAGATATTGTAGAACACGAAGAAGGCGAGTATAGCAAACCGAAGTGGGACAAGAAACAAACTGACTCAGGATATGAACAGGATAGGAGATATCCAGACGAGTGACAGCGAGATAGACAAGACTCCCAACAAGATGACGATAACGAGTTGGATCAGACAAGAGCTCACCATCAGAAGCACGAAGGTGAACATTAAGCTCCATGGGAGTCTCAATAGTGCGCTCATCAGTAAGAGCCGCACGAGCAAGATCTTGGATATACTTTTCTTGGAAAATAAAAAAAGCCATCAGAGGTGGAAGAAATCTCAATCCCAAGAAAGTAACGAAGAGGACCAAGATCAGACATAGAAAACTGCTCACTGAGACGGGCCTTGACAAAGGCAATGTACTCAAGATCATCGCCGGTGATGATCATGTCGTCAACATATAGCAGCAGAAGGGTGCGACCCCAAGCAGAAAGGTGGACAAACAACGCCGGATCATGAGCACTGGGCGAAAAACCAGCTGCATTGACCACTGAGGCAAAACGCTCAAACCAAGCGCGGGAGCTTTCTTAAGGCCATAGAGAGAGCGACAAAGACGACAAACCATGCCATCAGGAACTGAATACCCAGGTGGTGGTTGCATATAAACTTCCTCATGCACCTCACCATTAAGAAAGGCATTATTAACATCAAGCTGAGACACGGACCAATGGAAAACAGAGGCCACGACGAGAAGTGTGCGAACAGTGGTTATGTTGGCCATAGGAGCAAAAGTCTCATTGTAATCACGGCCATGCTCTTGCTGAAAGCCACGAGCCACAAGACGAGCTTTATAACGCCTCAAGAGAACCATCAGAGCGAGTCTTAATCTTATAGACCCACTTACAAGTGATGGGACGAACACAGGGGGGGGAGAGAAACCAGATCCCACGTGCCGGTGCGCTCAAGGGCAGCAATCTCTTCTGCCATGCTAAACTGCCATTCAGGATGAACAATAGCATCTCGATAAGAAGTCGTCTCAACAACGGTAGAAAGACCATAGCGAGAAGGATAATATCGATCAGGGAGCGGACAAGGACGAGAACGAAGACTATAAGTCGGCTGAGAGGAGGAAGACGACACATCAGAAGTAGAGGGCACATGAGTAGACTTGAAGGAAAAATGCCCTTGAGGCAATAATGAAGTTGTTATTTATATTTCCTTATATCATGATAAATGTTTATTATTCATGCTAAAATTGTATTAACCGGAATCTTAGTACATGTGTGAATACATAGACAAACAAAGTGTCACTAGTATGCCTCTACTTGACTGGCTCGTTGAATCAAAGACGGTTAAGTTTCCTAGCCATAGACATGAGTTGTCATTTGATTAACGGGATCACATCATTAGAGAATGATGTGATTGACTTGACCCGTTCTCTTAACTTAGCACTTGATCGTTTAGTATATTGCTATTGCTTTCTTCATGACTTATATATGTTCCTGTGACTATGAGATTATGCAACTCCCGAATACCGGAGGAACACTTTGTGTGCTACCAAACGTCACAACATACCTGGGTGATTATAAAGGTGCTCTACAAGTGTCTCTGATGGTACTTGTTGAGTTGGCATAGATCGAGATTAGGATTTGTCACTCCGATTGTCGGAGAGGTATCTCTGGGACCTCTCGGTAATGCACATGACTATAAGCCTTGCAAGTAATGTGACTAATGAGTTAGTTGCGCGATGATGCATTACGGAACGAGTAAAGAAACTTGCCGGTAACTGATAACCCACAAGTATAGGCGATCACAACAGTTTTCGAGGGTAGAGTATTCAACCCAAATTTATTGATTCGACACAAGGGGAGCCAAAGAATATTTTCAAGTATTAGCAGTTGAGTTCTCAATTCAACCACACCTGGAAAACTTAATATCTGCGGCAAAGTTTTTAGTAGCAAAGTAGTATGGAAGTAACGGTAACGGTGGCAAAGGCAACAGTAGCAGTTTTGTAGTAATTGTAACATTGGCAACGGCAAAGTAACTAAGCGAAGACCATAATGTGAAAAGCTCGTAGGCATTGGATTAGTGATGGATGATTATGTCGGATGCGATTCTTCATGCAACAGTTATAACATAGGGTGACACAGAACTAGCTCCAGTTCATCAATATAATGTAGGCATGTATTCTGAATATAGTCATACGTGCTTACGGAAAAGAACTTGCATGACATCTTTTGTCCTACCCTCCCGTGGCAGCGGGGTCCTATTGGAAACTAAGGGATATTAAGGCCTCCTTTTAATAGAGTACCGGAGCAAAGCATTAACACTTAGTGAATACATGAACTCCTCAAACTACGGTCATCACCGGTAGTGGTCCCGATTATTGTCACTTCAGGGTTGCTGGATCATAACACATAGTAGGTGACTATTGACTTGCAAGATAGGATCAAGAACTCACATATATTCATGAAAACATAATAGGTTCGGATCTGAAATCATGGCACTTGATAACCCACAAGTATAGGGGATCGCAACAGTTTTCGAGGGTAGAGTATTCAACCCAAATTTATTGATTCGACACAAGGGGAGCCAAAGAATATTCTCAAGTATTAGCAGTTGAGTTGTCAATTCAACCACACCTGGATAACTTAGTATCTGCAGCATAATATTTAGTAGCAAAGTAGTATGGAAGTAATGCTGACAGTAGCAAAGTAATATTGTTGGGTTTTGTAGTGATAGTAACAGTAGCAACGGAAAAGTAAATAAGCGGATAACAATATGTGAAAAGCTCGTAGGCATTGGATCGGTGATGGAGAATTATGCCAGATGCGGTTCATCGTGTAACAGTTATAATATAGGGTGACACAGAACTAGCTCCAATTCATCAATGTAATGTAGGCATGTATTCCGAAAATAGTCATACGTCCTTATGGAAAAGAACTTTCATTTCATCTTTTGTCCTACCCTCCCGTGGCAGCGGGGTCCTAATGGAAACTATGGGATATTAAGGCCTCCTTTTAATAGAGTACCGGACCAAGGCATTAACACATAGTGAATACATGAACTCCTCAAACTACGGTCATCACCAGGAGTGGTCCCGATTATTCTCACTTCGGGGTTGCCGGATCATAACACATAGTAGGTGACTGTAGACTTGCAAGATAGGATCAAGAACTCACATATATTCATGAAGACATAATAGGTTCAGATCTGAAATCATAGCACTCGTGCCCTAGCTAGTGACAAGCATTAAGCATAGCAAAGTCATGGCAACATCAATCTCAGAACATAGTGGATACTAGGGATCAAACCCTAACAAAACTAACTTGATTACATGATAAATCTCATCCAACCCATCACCGTCCAGCAAGCCTACGATGGAATTAGTCACGCACGGCATTGAGCATCATGAAATTGGTGATGGAGGATGTTTGATGATGACGATGGCGACGCATTCCCCTCTCCGGAGCCCCGAACAGACTCCAGATCAGCCCTCCCGAGAGAGATTAGGGCTTGGCGGCGGATCCGTATCGTAAAACGCGATGAATCCTTCTCTCTGATTTTTTCTCCCCGAACACGAATATATAGAGTTAGAGTTGAGGTCAGTGGAGCTCCAGGGGGCCCACGAGGCAGGGGGCGCGCCCTGGGGGGCAGACGCGCCTCCCACCCTCGTGGACAGGGTGTGGGCCCCCTGGCCTTGATTCTTTCGCCAATATTTTTTATTATTTCCAAAAATAATCTCCATGAAGTTTCAGGTCATTCCGAGAACTTTTACAAAGATAACACCATGGCAATTCTGCTGAAAATAGCGTCAGTCCGGGTTAGTTCCATTCAAATCATGCAAGTTAGAGTCCAAAACAAGGGCAAAAGTGTTTGGAAAAGTAGATACGACGGAGACGTATCAACTCCCCCAAGCTTAAACCTTTGCTTGTCCTCAAGCAATTCAGTTGATAAACTTAAAGTGATAAAGAAAAACTTTTACAAACTCTATTTTCCCTTGTTGTTGTAAATATGTAAAGCCGGCATTCAAGTTTTCAGCAAAGATTATGAACTAACCATATTCACAATAACATTTAGGTCTCATGTTTACTCATGTCAATGGCGTAATCAACTAGCAAGCAATAATAATAAATCTCGGATGAAAACACTTTCTCAAAACAATCATGATATGATATGACAAGATGGTATCTCGCTAGCCCTTTCTGAGACCGCAAAACATAAATGCAGAGCACCTTTAAAGATCAAAGACTGACTAAACATAGTAATTCATGGTAAAAGAGATCCAGTCATAGTCATACCCAATATAAACTAATAGTAGTGCATGCAAATGACACTGGTGCTCTCCAGCTGGTGCTTTTAAAAAGAGGGTGATGACTCAACATAAACGTAAATAGATAGGCCCTTCGCAGAGGGAAGCAAGGATTTGTAGAGGTGCTAGAGCTCGATTTTAAAGCAGAGATAAATAATATTTTGAGCGGCATACTTTCATTGTCAACATAACAACCAAGATATGGCGATATCTTCCATGCTACACACATTATAGGTGGTTCCCAAACAAAATGGTAAAGTTTATACTCCCCATCCACCAACCAGCATCAATCCATGGCTTGCTCGAAACAACGAGTGCCTCCAACTAACAAGAGTCCCGGGGGAGTTTTGTTTGCAATTATTTCGATTTGATTTGTGTAAAGCATGGGACTGGGCATCCCGGTGACCAGCCATTTTCTCGTGAGTGAGGAGTGGAGTCCACTCCTCTTGAGAATAACCCGCCTAGCATGGAAGATACAGACAACCCTAGTTGATACATGAGCTATTCGAGCATGCAAAACAGAATTTCATTTGAAGGTTTAGAGTTTGGCACATACAAATTTACTTGGAACGGCAGGTAGATACCGCATATAGGAAGGTATAGTTGACTCATATGGAATAACTTTTGGGGTTTAAGGGATTGGATGCACAAGCAGTATTCCCGCTTAGTACAAGTGAAGGCTAGCAAAAGACTGTGAAACGACCAACTAGAGAGCGACAACAGTCATGAACATGCATTAAAATTAATAAAAATTGAGTGCAAGCATGAGTAGGATATAATCCACCATGAACATAAATATCATGAAGGCTATGTTGATTTTGTTTCAACTACATGCGTGAACATGTGCCAAGTCAAGTCACTCGAATCATTCAAAGGAGGATACCACCCTATCATACCACATCACAACCATTTTAATAGCATGTTGACACGCAAGGTAAACCATTATAAACTCCTAGTTAATTAAGCATGGCATAAGCAACTATAATCTCTAATTGTCATTGCAAACATGTTTATTCATAATAGGCTGAATCAGGAACGATGAACTAATCATATTTACAAAAACAAGAGAGGTCGAGTTCATACTAGCTTCTCTCATCTCAATCAGTCCATCATATGTCGTCATTATTGCCTTTCACTTGCACGACGGAACGATGTGAATAATAATAATAGTGCACGTGCATTGGACTAAGCTGGAATCTGCGAACATTCAATAAACAGGAGAAGACAAGGCAATATGGGCTCTTGGTTAAATCAACAAGAATGCATAATAGAGCGACTTTAACAATTTCATTATGGTCTTCTCCTATCGACCCCCAAAAGAAAAGAAAAGAAATAAAACTATTTACACGGGAAAGCTCCCAACAAGCAAAAGAAGAACGGGAAATCTTTTTGGGTTTTCTTTTTAATTATTACTACTACAGCAAGAAAAGTAAACTAGCTAAAAGCTGCAACTAATTTTTTTGGTTTTCTTAAGGTTTTTCAAACACACAAGAAGAAAGCATAAAAAGAAAATAAACTAGCATGGATGATACAATGAAAGAGTATGAGCACCGACAACTAGCATGAGTGCGTGAACATAAATGTAATGTCGGTGAGAAATACGTACTCCCCAAGCTTAGGCTTTTGGCCTAAGTTGGTCTATTGCCACGGCTGGCCTGGCGGATATCCAAAGTTGTAGTTGGGGTCGTACTGAGATGCAGCGGCTATTGCATCGTGGGTGGCAGCTTGGAGGCGAGCTGCCCTCGTCCTCCTCTCGTACTCATTTGCCTCCTCCCTGGTTATGACATATCTCCCCTTTGTCTGAAAATCAAAGAGAGTAGGGGCAGGGAGAACAATATTGACGGCGTGACGCCTGTCAAAGATTAGTCGGTACTGGAGAGGCGGTTCATTCCTCTCAACAAATCGATGGAGAACCATGGCATTGAAATCCAGATAAGAAGGAGGCAATTCCATGTCATAATCACGAATAGGTACACCAAGAAAATTAGCTAAACGGGTTGCATAAATTCCACCAAAGAAATCTCCATTAAATCTATTATTATGCAACCTACGTGCAACAATGGCTCCCAAATTATAATGTTTATCTTCTAATACAGCACTCCTGAGAACACTGACGTCAGGGACACAGATGTGACATGCTTCATCCATACCATTTATGCACCTACCTATGAAGAGAGCAAAATAATGTATAGCAAGAAAATGAATGCTCCCTATGGTAGCTTGTGTTATGTGTCTAGATTCCCCTACAGTTATACTAGCAAGAAAATCTCTAAACTCAGATTTGCAGGCTCAGTAGTGTTACCCCATTGTGGAAGTTTGCAAGCAATATTAAAATCCTCTAAGTCCATAGTATAAGAATTTTCATAAAGATCAAACAGGACAATTTGAGAATTGCGTGAAGATGAAAATTCAAACCTCCTCACAAAGGAATCAGTGAGAGAGTGGTACTGACGGCACTTATCTGCCTCGAAGCTCACAAGATCAGCGTTACGCACATATGCGTTAAATTCTTCCTTGATTCCTGCTCGATCCACGAAGTCCTCTGAAGGCCATTCACAAGCCCGCACTTGAGCTTCCCTTGTTGGTTCACCGTCGGCATCGCGCATTGCGAGCCTGGGTCCTTGCTTCCTTGAAGGACCACCTTGGTACATTTTCCTAAACATATTTCTTCCTCTTAGAAGGACTAGGTGCATCTACATTAGTTCTCTGAGAATCTTGCTTAATACTCTTAGGGTGACCTTCAGGATAGAAAGGTTCCTGAGTCACTTTACCTCCTCTAGTTGCAACTCTAACAACAAAGTCATTATTCTTACTATTCAATTCATTGACAAAATCATTCTGAGCTTTAAGTACTTGTTCTACTTGAGTGGTAACCATAGAAGCATGTTTACTAATGAGTTTAAGTTCACCTTTAACTCTAGACATATAATCACCCAAGTGTTCAATCATATAAGCATTGTGTTATAATTGTCTACCAAAATAAGCATTGAAATCTTCTTGCTTAACCATAAAGTTATCAAAATCATCCAAACATTGGCTAACAAACTTAGTAGGAGGGATTTCAGCTTTATCATATCTATAGAGAGAATTTACCTTTACTACATGTGTCGTGTTATCAAGACCATGTGTTTCTTCAACAGGCGGTAAATTAAGACCATGTATTTCTTCAATATGAGGTAAATTCTTAACATCTTCAGCTTTAATACCTTCTTCCTTCATAGATTTCTTTGCCTCTTACATATCTTCAGGACTGAGAAATAGAACTCCCCTTTTCTTCGGAGTTGGCTTAGGAGTTGGCTCGGGAAGTGTCCAATTATTTTCATTGGTCAACATATTATTCAATAGAATTTCAGCTTGATCAACAGTTCTTTCCCTGAAAACACAACCAGCACAACTATCCAGGTGGTCTCTGGAAGCATCGGTTAGTCCATTATAAAATATATCAAGTATTTCATTTTTCTTGAGAGGATGATCAGGCAAAGCATTAAGTAATTGGAGAAGCCTCCCCCAAGCTTGTGGGAGACTCTTCTTTAATTTGCACAAAATTATATATTTCCCTTAAAGCAGCTTGTTTCTTATGAGTAGGGAAATATTTAGCAGAGAAGTAATAAATCATATCCTGGGGACTACGCAAACAACCAGGATCAAGAGAGTTAAACCATATCTTAGCATCACCCTTTAATGAGAATGGGAATATTTTAAGGATATAATAGTAGCGAGTTTTCTCATCATTAGTGAACAGGGTGGCTATATCATTTAATTTAGTAAGATGTGCCACAACAGTTTCAGATTCATAGCCATAGAGAGGATCAGATTCAACCAAAGTAATTCTATAAGGGTCGACAGAGAATTCATAATCCTTATCAGTAACAAAGATAGGTGAAGTAGCATAACCAGGATCATACTTTCTAGCATTCAGAGATTTTTGTTTCAGCTTAGCTAGTAATTTCTTAAGATCACTTCTATCATTGCAAGCAATAAAGTCTCTAGCATTTTCTTCATCCATAACATAGCCCTCAGGCACAACAGGCAATTCATATTTAGGGGGAGAATCTTCATCATCACTTTCATCAATATTATCAGTTTCAATAATTTCCTTCTCTCTAGCCCTAGCAAGTTGTTCATCAAGAAATTCACCAAGTGGCACAGTAGTATCAAGCATAGAAGTAGTTTCATCATAAGTACCATGCATAGCAGAAGTGGCATCATCAATAACATGAGACATATCAGAATTAATAGTAGAAGCAGGTTTAGGTGTCGCAAGTTTACTCAAAAAATAAGGTGAATCAAGTGCAGAGCTAGATGGCAGTTCCTTACCTCCCCTCGTAGTTGACGGATAAATTTTTGTTTTCTCGTGTTTCAAGTTCTTCATAGTGACCAACAGATATAAATCCCAACTGACTCAAAGAATAGAGCTATGCTCCCCGGCAACGGCGCCAGAAAATAGTCTTGATAACCCACAAGTATAGGGGATCGCAACAGTTTTCGAGGCTAGAGTATTCAACCCAAATTTATTGATTCGACACAAGGGGAGCCAAAGAATATTCTCAAGTATTAGCAGTTGAGTTTTCAATTCAACCACACCTGGATAAATTAGTATCTGCAGCAAAGTATTTAGTAGCAAAGTAGTATGGAAGTAACCGTAACAGTAGCAAAGTAATATTTTTGGGTTTTGTAGTGATTGTAACAGTAGCAACGGAAAAGTAAATAAGCGGAGAACAATATGTGAAAAGCTCGTAGGCATTGGATCGGTGATGGAGAATTATGAAGGATGCGGTTCATCATGTAACAGTCATAACAAAGGGTGACACAGAACTAGCTCCAATTCATCAATGTAATGTAGGCATGTATTCCGAATATAGTCATACGTGCTTATGGAAGAGAACTTGCATGACATCTTTTGTCCTACCCTCCCGTGGTAGCGGGGTGATACGTCTCCGTCGTATCTATAATTTTTTATTGTTCCGTGCCAATATTATACAACTTTCATATACTATTTGGCAACTTTTTATACTATTTTTGGGACTAACATATTGATCCAGTGCCCAGTGCCAGTTCCTGTTTGTTGCATGTTTTATGTTTCGCAGAATATCCATATCAAACAGAATCCAAACGGGATAAAAATGGCGGAGAATATTTTTGGAATATTTGGAGAATTCCGGAAGAAGAATCAACGCGAGACGGTGCCCGAGGTGGCCACGAGGCAGGGGGCGTGCCCCTGACCCTCGTGGGCCACCCGTAAGGCGATTGATGCCCTTCTTCGGATGCAAGAAAGCTAATTTTTGGGAAAAAAATCACGGCAATGATTTCAGTCCAATCGGAGTTACGGATCTCCATATATATACGAAACGGTGAAAGGGCGGCAGAGAAGAACGCAGAAACAGAGAGAGACAGAGAGACAGATCCAATCTCGGAGGGGCTCTCGCCCCTCCCATGCCATGGGGACCAAGGACCAGAGGGGAAACCCTTCTCCCATCTAGGGAGGAGGCCAAGGAAGAAGAAGAAGGGGGCCCCTCTCCCCCTCTCTTCCGGTGGCGCCGGAACATCACTCGAGCCATCATCATCACCGCAATCTTCACCAACAACTTCACCGCCATCATCACAAACTCTTCCCCCCTCTATGCAGCGGTGTAACCTCTCTCTTAACCACTGTAATCTGTACTTCAACATGGTGCTCAACGTTATATATTATTTCCCAATGATGTATGGCTATCCTATGTTGTTTGAGTAGATCTGTTCTGTCCTATGGGTTAATTGATGATCGTGATTGGTTTGAGTTGCATGTTTCATTATTGGTGCTGTCCTATGGTGCTCTCCGTGTCGCGCAAGCGTGAGGGATCCCCGCTGTAGGGTTTGCAATATGTTCATGATTTGCTTATGGTGGGTGGCGTGAGTGACAGAAGCACAGACCCGAGTAAGTAGGTTGTTTGCGTAAGGGATAAAGGGGACTTGATGCTTTAATGCTATGGTTGGGTTTTACCTTAATGATCTTTAGTAGTTGCGGATGCTTGCTAGAGTTCCAATCATAAGTGCATATGATCCAAGTAGAGAAAGGATGTTAGCTTATGCCTCTCCCTCAAATAAAATTGCAATAATGATTACCGGTCTAGTTATCGATTGCCTAGGGACAAATAACTTTCTCGTGAAAAAAAGCTCTCTACTAAAACTAATTTAGTTGTGTCTTCATCTGAACAGCCCCTACTTTTTATTTACGCTCTCTTTATCTTCTTGCAAGCCTATCCAAAAACACCTACAAAGTACTTCTAGTTTCATACTTGTTCTTGGTAAAGCGAACGTCAAGCGTGCGTAGAGTTGTATCGGTGGTCGATAGAACTTGAGGGAATATTTGTTCTACCTTTAGCTCCTCATTGGGTTCGACACTCTTACTTATCGAAAGAGGCTACAATTAATCCCCTATATTTGTTGGTTATCAAGACCTTTTTGTGGCGCCGTTGCCGGGGAGCAATAGCGTGGGGTGAATATTCTCGTGTGTGCTTGTTTGCTTTATCACTAATAATTTTTATTTGTTGTTCCTAGTTGTTTTCTATCTTTAGCTATGGGTAGGAAACACAAAATACCAAAAAAAATAGTTGTACCTACTGAACCAATGGTTGAAGAACCACTCAAAATCTATCACACTCCTGAAGCTTATTACTTGGATCATCTTCGATCCATTTGTGCTTGTGCTAAAACCCCAACTAGCTTAGTTGAGGGCAAATGTTTGGATGAGGACGCTTGTTATGTGCGAAACGGAATATCTGAAAAAGGGAAAATTCTATTGGGTCAAATTCATCGTTTGCAATGCTATGCTTGGAATTTATGTGAAATATATGATGTTACTTGTTGTTTTGAAAACCCTAAGAAACACCTCCCCTACCAATGTGAGTTTATTGATAATGGAATCCTATCTTCGTATGCTAAGGGTGTTTATAACTAATATGATGTTCAACAAATTGAAGAATTTGTTGCTTTTAAGGGTGCTTATGAAATTTCTTCTTTGATTGAAACGTATGATGCTACTCTTTACAAGTCTGAAAATTTTGCCATACTTAAATTTTGCTATGATAATTATGCTTCTAATGCCTATGTTGAACCATATATTGAGGACTACTCCGCTGTCCAAGAAGAGACTAATATTTTGCAGGAGTCTATGGAAGAAGAAATTGATGAAACTGTGAGCTCATTGGATGAAAAAGATGATGAGGAGAGCGAAGAACAAAAGGAGGAAGAGCGGATTAGCTACCCGTGCCCACCTTCTAATGAGAGTAACTCTTCAACTCATACATTGCTTAATTTCCCTTCGTGCTTACCGAAGGATGATTGCTATGATGATTGTTATGATCCCGTTGATTCTCTTGAAATATCCCTTTTTGATGATGCTTGCTATGCTTTTGGCAAAGATGCCAATATGAATTATGATTATGGAGATGAACTTGCTATAGTTCCTTATGTTAAACATGAAATTGTTGCTATTGCACCCAGGCATGATAGTCCTATTATCTTTTTGAATTCTCCCAACTACACTATATCGGAGAAGTTTGCACTTATTAAGGACTATATTGATGGGTTGCCTTTTATCGTTGCACATGATGATTTTGATAGATATAATATGCATGTGCTTGCTGCTCCTACTTTCAATTATTATGAGAGAGGAACCACATCTCCACCTCCCTATGTTTCCCATACGATAAAATTGCAAGAAACTGTTTATACTATGCATTGGCCTTTACTATGTGTGCATGAATTGTTCTTTTATGACATGCCGATGCATAGGAAGAGAGTTAGACTTCGTCATTGCTTGATTTATGTTACTTTGTGCTCACTACTAAATGCCAAATCATTGCTAATTAAAACTGGCTTTGATATACCTTGGGATCCGGGTGGATTCACTACTTGAGCACCATATGCCTAGCTTAATGGCTTTAAAGAAAGCGCTGCCAGGGAGACAACCCGGAAGTTTTAGAGAGTCATTTATTTCTGTTTTGTGCTTTTATAGAGTGTATTATAAAAATAATGTGCCAAGGTTTGCCTTTAGGATGTTTACAATGCTTGTTGGTTTGTACGGTGCAGGCCAGAAACTTTGGCTGTAGTGCGCAATTTTTTATTTTTTACTGGAACGTCAAATGGTTCTGATTCTTTTTGTACTGTCTTTCTATACAAATTTCTTATTTTTCCTAATTTTGGCAGAATTTTCAAGTATCAGAAGTATGGTGAATGTTCAGATTGTTACAGACTGTTCTGTTTTAGACAGATTCTGTATTTGATTGCATAGTTTGCTTGTTTTGATGAAACTATCAATATACATCGGTGAATTAAGCCATGAAAAAGTTGTATTACAGTAGCTGTAATGCAAAAACAAAATATGAATTGGTTTGCAACAGTACTTAGAGTAGCGATTTGCTTTATTATACTAACGGATCTTACCGAGTTTTTGTTGAAGTTTTGTGTGGATGAAGTGTTCGATGATTGAGAAGGCCTCGATGTGAGAAGAAGGAAGAGAGGCAAGAGCTCAAGCTTGGGGATGTCCGAGGCACCCCAAGTAAATATTCAAGGAGACTCAAGCGTCTAAGCTTGGGGATGCCCCGGAAGGCATCCCCTCTTTCTTCAACAAGTATCGGTATGTTTTCAGATTCGTTTCGTTCATGCGATATGTGCAAATCTTGGAGCGTCTTTTGCTTTAGTTTTCATTTTTCTTTTATGCACCATGCTGGTATGAGATATTCCTTGGTTGATTTATAGAATGCTCTATGCACTTCACTTATATCTTTCGAGTATGGCTTTATAGAATGCTTCATGTGCTTCACTTATATCTTTTGAAGTTTGGATTGCCTGTTTCTCTTTACATAGAAAACCGCCATTTGTAGAATGCTCTTTTGCTTCACTTATATTTGTTGAGCATGGGCATATCTTTTGTAGAAAGAATTAAACTCTCTTGCTTCACTTATATCTATTTAGAGAGATGACAGGAATTGGTCATTCACATGGTTAGTCATAAAATCCTACATAAAACTTGTAGATCACTGAATATGATATGTTTGATTCCTTGCAATAGTTTTGCAATATAAAGACGGTGATATTAGAGTCATGCTAGTGGGTAGTTGTGGATTAGTAGAAAATGCTTGTGTTGAGGTTTGTCATTCCCGTAGCATGCACGTATGGTGAACCGTTATGTAACGAAGTCGGAGCATGAGGTATTTATTGATTGTCTTCCTTATGAGTGGCGGTCGGGGACGAGCGATGGTCTTTTCCTACCAATCTATCCCCCTAGGGGCATGTGTAGTAGTACTTTGCTTCGAGGGATAATAAACTTTTGCAATAAGTATATGAGTTCTTTATGACTAATGTGAGTCCATGGATTATACGCACTCTCACCCTTCCATCATTGCTAGCCTCTTCGGTACCGTGCATTGCCCTTTCTCACCTCGAGAGTTGGTGCAAACTTCGCCGATGCATCCAAACCCCGTGATACGATACGCTCTATCACACATAAACCTCCTTATATCTTCCTCAAAACAGCCACCATACCTACCTATCATGGCATTTCCATAGCCATTCCGAGATATATTGCCATGCAACTTCCATCATCATCATATACATGACTTGAGCATTTATTGTCATATTGCTTTGCATGATCGTAAGATAGCTAGCATGATGTTTTCATGGCTTGTCCATTTTGATGTCATTGCTACGCTAGATCATTGCACATCCCGGTACACCGCCGGAGGCATTCATATAGAGTCATATCTTTGTTCTAGTATCGAGTTGTAATATTGAGTTGTAAGTAAATAAAAGTGTGATGATCATCATTATTAGAGCATTGCCCCAGTGAGGAAAGGATGATGGAGACTATGATCCCCCACAAGTCGGGATGAGACTCCGGACGAAAAAAAAGAGAAAGGCCAAAAAAAGAGAAAAAAAATGAGAGAAAAAGAGAGAAGGGGCAATGTTACTATCCTTTTACCACACTTGTGCTTCAAAGTAGCACCATGTTCTTCATATAGAGAGTCTCTTGAGTGATCACTTTCATATACTAGTGGGAATTTTCATTATAGAACTTGACTTGTATATTCCAACGATGGGCTTCCTCAAATGCCCTAGGTATTCATGAGCAAGCAAGTTGGATGCACACCCACTTAGTTTCAGTTTGAGCTTTCATATACTTATAGCTCTAGTGCATCCGTTGCATGGCAATCCCTACTTCTCACATTGACATCAATTGATGGGCATCTCCATAGCCCGTTGATTGGCCGCGTCGATGTGAGACTTTCTCCTTTTTGTCTTCTCCACATAACCCCCGTCATCATATTCTATTCCACCTATAGTGCTATATCCATGGCTTGCGCTCATATATTGCGTGAGGGTTGAAAAATCTGAAGCGCGTTAAAAAGTATGAACCAATTGCTCGGCTTGTCATCGGGGTTGTGCATGATGTGAATATTTTGTGTGGTGAAGATCGAGCATAGGCAGACTATATGATTTTGTAGGGATAACTCTCTTTGGCCATGTTATTTTGAAAAGACATGATTGCTTTATTAGTAGGCTTGAAGTATTATTGTTTTCATGTCAAATGATATACTATAGCTTTGAATCACTCGTGTCATAATATTCATGCCATGATTAGATACATGATCAAGATTATGTTAGGTAGCATTCCACATCAAAAATTATCTTTTTTATCATTTACCTACTCGAGGACGAGCAGGAATTAAGCTTGGGGATGCTGATACGTCTCCGTCGTATCTATAATTTTTGATTGTTCCATGCCAATATTATACAACTTTCATATACTTTTTGGCAACTTTTTATACTATTTTTGGGACTAACATATTGATCCAGTGCCCAGTGCCAGTTCCTGTTTGTTGCATGTTTTATGTTTCGCAGAATATCCATATCAAACGGAATCCAAACGGGATAAAAACGGACGGAGAATATTTTTGGAATATTTGGAGAATTCCAGAAGAAGAATCAACGCGAGATGGTGCCCGAGGTGGCCACGAGGCAGGGGGCGCACATGCCCCCCTGGGCGCGCCCCTGACCCTCGTGGGCCACCCGTAAGGCGGTTGATGCCCTTCTTCGGCCGCAAGAAAGCTAATTTTAAGGAAAAAATCACGGCGAAGATTTCAGTCCAATTGGAGTTACGGATCTCCATATATATACGAAACGGTGAAAGGGCAGCAGACGAGAACGCAGAAACAGAGAAAGACAGAGAGACAGATCCTATCTCGGAGGGGCTCTCTGTTGGGGATCGTAGCAGAATTTTAAAATTTCTTACGCATCACCAAGATCCATCTATGGAGTATACTAGCAAAGAGGGGAAAGGAGTGCATCTACATACCCTTGTATACCGCGAGCGGAAGCGTTCCAATGAACGAGGTTGATGGAGTCGTACTCGCCGTGATCCAAATCACCGATGACCGAGTGCCGAACGGACGGCACCTCCGCGTTCAACACACGTACGGAGCAGCGACGTCTCCTCCTTCTTGATCCAGCAAGGGAGAAGGAGAGGTTGATGGAGATCCAGCAGCACGACGGTGTGGTGGTGGATGTAGCGGGATCTCGGCAGGGCTTCGCCGAGCTTCTGCGAGAGGGAGAGGTGTTGCAGAGGAGGAGGGAGGCGCCAAAGGCTGTAGTATTGCTGCCCTCCCTCCCCCCTCCCTTTATATAGGCCCCCTGGGAGGGGGGCGCCGGCCTGGAACCCATCTACATCGGGGGCGGCGGCCAGGGGGGAGACTTGCCCCCCAAGGCAAGTGGGGCGCCCCCCACCCTAGGGTTTCCAACCCTAGGCGCAGGGGGGAGGCCCATGGGGGGCGCCCCAGCCCACTAAGGGCTGGTTCCCTTCCCACTTCAGCCCATGGGGCCCTCCGGGATAGGTGGCCCCACCCGGTGGACCCCCGGGACCCTTCCGTTGGTCCCGGTACAATACCGGTGACCCCCGAAACTTTCCCGGTGGCCGAAACTTGACTTCCTATATATAATTCTTCACCTCCGGACCATTCCGGAACTCCTCGTGATGTCCGGGATCTCATCCGGGAGTCCGAAAAACTTTCGGGTTTCCACATACTCATATCTCTTCAACCCTAGCGTCACCGAACCTTAAGTGTGTAGACCCTACGGGTTCGGGAGACATGCAGACATGACCGAGACGCCTCTCCGGTCAATAACCAACAGCGGGATCTGGATACCCATGTTGGCTCCCACATGTTCCACGATGATCTCATCGGATGAACCACGATGTCGAGGATTCAATCAATCCCGTATACAATTCCCTTTCTCAATCGGTATGTTACTTGCCCGAGATTCGATCGTCGGTATCCCAATACCTTGTTCAATCTCGTTACCGGCAAGTCTCTTTACTCGTACCGCAATGCATGATCCCGTGACTAACGCCTTAGTCACATTGAGCTCATTATGATGTTCCATTACCGAGTGGGCCCAGAGATACCTCTCCGTCATACGGAGTGACAAATCCCAGTCTCGATCCGTGCCAACCCAACAGACACTTTCGGAGATACCCGTAGTGTACCTTTATAGTCACCCAGTTACGTTGTGACGTTTGGCACACCCAAAGTACTCCTACGGTATCCGGGAGTTGCACGATCTCATGGTCTAAGGAGAAGATACTTGACATTGGAAAAGCTCTAGCAAACGAACTACACGATCTTTGAGCTATGCTTAGGATTGGGTCTTGTCCATCACATCATTCTCCTAATGATGTGATCCCGTTATCAATGACATCCAATGTCCATAGTCAGGAAACCATGACTATCTATTGATCAACGAGCTAGTCAACTAGAGGCTTACTAGGGACACGTTGTGATCTATGTATTCACACATGCATTACGATTTCCGGATAACACAATTATAGCATGAACAATAGACAGTTACCATGAACAAAGAAATATAATAATAACCATTTATTATTGCCTCTAGGGCATATTTCCAACAGTCTGCCACTTGCACTAGAGTCAATAATCTAGTTACATTGTGATGAATCGAACACCCATTGCGTCCTGGTGTTGATCATGTTTTGCTCTAGGGAGAGGTTTAGTCAACGGATCTGCTACATTCAGGTCCGTATGTACTTTACAAATATCTATGTCTCCATTTTGAACACTTTCACGAATGGAGTTGAAGCGACGCTTGATATGCCTGGTCTTCCTGTGAAACCTGGGCTCCTTCGCAAGGGCAATAGCTCCAGTGTTGTCACAGAAGAGAGTCATCGGGACCGACGCATTGGGAATCACCCCTAGGTCGGTAATGAACTCCTTCATCCAGACTGCTTCCTGTGCTGCCTCCGAGGCTGCCATGTACTCCGCTTCACATGTAGATCCCGCCACGATGCTTTGCTTGCAACTGCACCAGCTTACTGCTCCTCCATTCAAAATATACACGTATCCGGTTTGTGACTTCGAGTCATCCAGATCTGTGTCGAAGCTAGCGTCGACGTAACCCTTTACGACGAGCTCTTCGTCACCTCCATAAACGAGAAACATATCCTTAGTCCTCTTCAGGTACTTCCGGATATTCTTGACCGCTGTCCACTGTTCCATGCCGGGATTACTTTGGTACCTTCCTACCAAACTTACGGCAAGGTTTACATCAGGTCTGGTACACAGCATGGCATACATAATAGACCCTATGGCCGAGGCATAGGGGATGACACTCATCTTTTCTCTATCTTCTGCCGTGGTCGGGCATTGAGCCGTTCTCAATTGCACACCTTGCAATACAGGCAAGAACCCCTTCTTGGACTGATCCATATTGAACTTCTTCAATATCTTGTCAAGGTACGTACTCTGTGAAAGACCAATGAGGCGTCTTGATCTATCTCTATAGATCTTGATGCCTAATATATAAGCAGCTTCTCCAAGGTCCTTCATTGAAAAACACTTATTCAAATAGGCCTTTATACTTTCCAAGAATTCTATATCATTTCCCATCAATAGTATGTCATCCACATACAATAAGAGAAATGCTACAGAGCTCCCACTCACTTTCTTGTAAACACAGGCTTCTCCATAAGTCTGTGTAAACCCAAACGCTTTGATCATCTCATCAAAGCGAATGTTCCAACTCTGAGATGCTTGCACCAGCCCATAGATTGAGCGCTGGAGCTTGCATACTTTGTTAGCATTCTTAGGATCGACAAAACCTTCCGGCTGCATCATATACAATTCTTCCTTAAGGAAGCCGTTAAGGAATGCCGTTTTGACGTCCATCTGCCATATCTCATAATCATAGTATGCGGCAATTGCTAACATGATTCGGACGGACTTCAGCTTCGCTACGGGTGGGAAAGTCTCATCGTAGTCAACCCCTTGAACTTGTCGATAACCCTTAGCGACAAGTCGAGCCTTATAGATGGTCACGTTACCATCCGCGTCTGTCTTCTTCTTAAAGATCCATTTATTTTCTATGGCTCGCCGATCATCGGGCAAGTCAGTCAAAGTCCATACTTCGTTTTCATACATGGATCCTATCTCGGATTTCATGGCTTCTAGCCATTTGTCGGAATCCGGGCCCGCCATCGCTTCTTCATAGTTCGAAGGTTCACCGTTGTCAAACAACATGATTTCAGGACAGGGTTGCCGTACCACTCTGGTGCGGAACGTGTCCTTGTGGACCTACGAAGTTCAGTAGTAACTTGATCCGAAGCTTCATGATCATCATCATTAACTTCCTCCCCAGTCAGTGTAGGCACTACAGGAACATCTTCCCGCGCTGCGCTACTTTCCGGTACGGAAGGGGTGACTATCACCTCATCAAGTTCCACTTTCCTCCCACTTACTTCCTTCGAGAGAAACTCTTTCTCCAGAAAGGACCCGTTCTTGGCAACGAAGATCTTGCCTTCGGATCTGAGGTAGAAGGTATACCCAATAGTTTCCTTAGGGTATCCTATGAAGACGCATTTCTTCGACTTGGGTTCAAGCTTTTCAGGTTGAAGTTTCTTGACATAAGCATCGCATCCCCAAACTTTTAGAAACGATAGCTTAGGTTTCTTCCCAAACCATAATTCATACGGTGTCGTCTCAACGGATTTCGACGGAGCCCTATTTAAAGTGAATGCGGCAGTCTCTAAAGCATAGCCCCAAAATGAGAGCGGTAAATTGGTAAGAGACATCATAGATCGCACCATATCCAATAGAGTGCGATTACGACGTTCGGACACACCGTTTCGCTGAGGTGTTCCAGGCGGCGTGAGTTGTGAAACGATTCCACATTTCCTTAAGTGCGCACCAAATTCGTGACTTAAAATTCTCCACCACGATCTGATCGTAAGAATTTTATTTTTCTGTCACGTTGATTCTCAACCTCGCTCTGAAATTCCTTGAACTTTTCAAAGGTTTCAGACTTGTGTTTCATTAGGTAGACATACCCATATCTACTTAAATCATCAGTGAGAGTGAGAACATAACGATATCCCCCGCGAGCCTCAACACTCATTGGACCGCACACATCGGTATGTATGATTTCCAATAAGTTGGTTGCTCGCTCCATTGTTGCCGAGAACGGAGTCTTGGTCATCTTACCCATGAGGCATGGTTCGCACGTGTCAAATGATTCGTAATCAAGAGACTCCAAAAGTCCATCTGCATGGAGCTTCTTCATGCGCTTGACACCGATGTGACCAAGGCGGCAGTGCCACAAGTATGTGGGACTATCGTTATCAACTTTACATCTTTTGGTATTCATACTATGAATATGTGTAACATCACGTTCGAGATTCATCAAGAATAAACCATTGACCAGCGGGGCTTGACCATAAAACATATCTCTCAAATAAATAGAACAACCATTATTCTCGGATTTAAATGAGTAGCCATCTCGAATTAAACGAGATCCAGATAGAATGTTCATGCTCAAAGCTGGCACTAAATAACAATTATTGAGGTTTAAAACTAATCCCGTAGGTAGATGCAGAGGTAGCGTGCCGACGGCGATCACATCGACCTTGGAACCATTCCCGACGCGCATCGTCACCTCGTCCTTTGCCAGTCTCCGCTTATTCCGCAGTTCCTGTTTTGAGTTACAAATATGAGCAACCGCACCGGTATCAAATACCCAGGAGCAACTACGAGTACTGGTAAGGTACACATCAATTACATGTATATCATATATACCTTTGGTGTTGCCGGCCTTCTTGTCCGCAAAGTATTTGGGGCAGTTCCGCTTCCAGTGACCACTTCCCTTGCAATAAAAGCACTCAGTCTCAGGCTTGGGTCCATTCTTTGACTTCTTCCCGGCAACTGGCTTACCGGGCGTGGCAAATCCCTTGCCGTCCTTCTTGAAGTTCTTCTTACCCTTGCCCTTCTTGAACTTAGTGGTTTTATTCACCATCAACACTTGATGTTCTTTTCTGATCTCCACCTCCGCTGATTTCAGCATCGAATATACCTCGGGAATGGTCTTTTCCATCCCCTGCATATTGAAGTTCATCACAAAGCTCTTGTAGCTTGGTGGAAGCGACTGAAGGATTCTCTCAATGACCGCATCATCCGGGAGATTAACTCCCAGCTGAGATAAGCGGTTGTGTAACCCAGACATTCTGAGTATGTGCTCACTAACAGAACTATCTTCCTCCATTTTACAGCTGAAGAAGTTGTCAGAGACTTCATATCTCTCGACCCGGGCATGAGCTTGGAAAACCATTTTCAGCTCTTCGAACATCTCATATGCTCCATGTTTCTCAAAACGCTTTTGGAGACCCGGTTCTAAGCTGTAAAGCATGCCGCACTGAACGACGGAGTAATCATCAGCACGTGATTGCCAAGCATTCATAACGTCTTGGTTCTGTGGGATTGGTGCTTCACCTAGCGGTGCTTCTAGGACATAATCTTTCTTGGCAGCTATGAGGATGATCCTCAGGTTCCGGACCCAGTCCGTATAGTTGCTGCCATCATCTTTCAGCTTGGTTTTCTCTAGGAACGCGTTGAAGTTGAGGACAACGTGGGCCATTTGATCTACAAGACATATTGTAAAGATTTTAGACTAAGTTCATGATAATTAAGTTCATATAATCAAATTATTCAATGAACTCCCACTCAGATAGACATCCCTCTAGTCATCTAAGTGAAACATGATCCGAGTTAACTAGGCCGTGTCCGATCATCACATGAGACGGACTAGTCAAGATCGGTGAACATCTCCATGTTGATCGTATCTTCTATACGACTCATGCTCGACCTTTCGGTCCTCCGTGTTCCGAGGCCATGTCTGTACATGCTAGGCTCGTCAAGTCAACCTAAGTGTATTGCGTGTGTGCCGAGGCCATGTCTGTACATGCTAGGATCGTCAACACCCGTTGTATGCGAACGTTAGAATCTATCACACCCGATCATCACGTGGTGCTTCGAAACAACGAACCTTCGCAACGGTGCACGGTTAGGGGGAACACTTTCTTGAAATTATCATAAGGGATCATATTACTTACTACCGTCGTTCTAAGCAAATAAGATGCAAAACATGATAAACATCACATGCAATCAAATAGTGACATGATATGGCCAATATCATTTTGCTCCTTTGATCTCCATCTTCGGGGCACCATGATCATCTTCGTCACCGGCATGACACCATGATCTCCATCATCATGATCTCCATCATTGTGTCTTCATGAAGTTGTCACGCGTTTAGCAATAAAGTAAAGTAATTTACATGGCATTATTCAATGACACGTAGGTCATACAAAATAATAAAGACAACTCCTATGGCTCCTGCCGGTTGTCATACTCATCGACATGCAAGTCGTGATTCCTATTACAAGAATATGATCAATCTCATACATCACATATATCATTCATCACATCTTCTGGCCATATCACATCACATAGCACATGCTGCAAAAACAAGTTAGACGTCCTCTAATTGTTGTTGCAAGTTTTTTACGTGGCTTGTATAGGTTTCTAGCAAAACGTTTCTTACCTACGTAAAACCACAACGTGATATGCCAATTTCTATTTACCCTTCATAAGGACCCTTTTCATCGAATCCGTTCCGACTAAAGTGGGAGAGACAGACACCCGCTAGCCACCTTATGCAACTAGTGCATGTCAGTCGGTGGAACCTGTCTCACGTAAGCGTACGTGTAAGGTCGGTCCGGGCCGCTTCATCCCACAATACCGCCGAAACAAGATAAGACTAGTAGCGGCAGGAAGAATTGGCAACATCTACGCCCACAACTGCTTTGTGTTCTACTCGTGCATAGTAACTACGCATAAACCTGGCTCATGATGCCACTGTTGGGGATCGTGGCAGAATTTTAAAATTTCCTACGCATCACCAAGATCCATCTATGGAGTATACTAGCAACGAGGGGAAAGGAGTGCATCTACATACCCTTGTATACCGCGAGCGGAAGCGTTCCAATGAACGAGGTTGATGGAGTCGTACTCGCCGTGATCCAAATCACCGATGACCGAGTGCCGAACGGACGGCACCTCTACGTTCAAGACACGTATGGAGCAGCGACGTCTCCTCCTTCTTGATCCAGCAAGGGAGAAGGAGAGGTTGATGGAGATCCAGCAGCACGACGGTGTGGTGGTGGATGTAGCGGGATCTCGGCAGGGCTTCGCCGAGCTTCTCCAAGAGGGAGAGGTGTTGCAGGGGAGGAGGGAGGCGCCAAAGGCTGTAGTATTGCTGCCCTCCCTCCCCCCCCCTTTATATAGGCCCCCTGGGAGGGGGGGCGCCGGCCTGGAACCCATCTACATCGGGGGCGGCGGCCAGGGGGGAGACTTGCCCCCCAAGGCAAGTGGGGCGCCCCCCACCCTAGGGTTTCCAACCCTAGGCGCAGGGGGGAGGCCCATGGGGGGCGCCCCAGCCCACTAAGGGCTGGTTCCCTTCCCACTTCAGCCCATGGGGCCCTCCGGGATAGGTGGCCCCACCCGGTGGACCCCCGGGACCGTTCCGGTTGTCCCGGTACAATACCGGTGACCCCCGAAACTTTCCCGATGGCCGAAACTTGACTTCCTATATATAATTCTTCACCTCCGGACCATTCCGAAACTCCTCGTGACGTCCGGGATCTCATCCGGGACTCCGAACAACTTTCGGGTTTCCACATACTCATATCTCTTCAACCCTAGCGTCACCGAACCTTAAGTGTGTAGACCCTACGGGTTCGGGAGACATGCAGACATGACCGAGACGCCTCTCCGGTCAATAACCAACAGCGGGATCTGGATACCCATGTTGGCTCCCACATGTTCCACGATGATCTCATCGGATGAACCACGATGTCGAGGATTCAATCAATCCCGTATACAATTCCCTTTGTCAATCGGTATGTTACTTGCCCGAGATTCGATCATCGGTATCCCAATACCTTGTTCAATCTCGTTACCGGCAAGTCTCTTTACTCGTACCGCAATGCATGATCCCGTGGCTAACGCCTTAGTCACATTGAGCTCATTATGATGATGCATTACCGAGTGGGCCCAGAGATACCTCTCCGTCATACGGAGTGACAAATCCCAGTCTCGATCCGTGCCAACCCAGCAGACACTTTTGGAGATACCCGTAGTGTACCTTTATAGTCACCCAGTTACGTTGTGACGTTTGGCACACCCAAAGTACTCCTACGGTATCCGGGAGTTGCACGATCTCATGGTCTAAGGAGAAGATACTTGACATTGGAAAAGCTCTAGCAAACGAACTACACGATCTTTGAGCTATGCTTAGGATTGGGTCTTGTCCATCACATCATTCTCCTAATGATGTGATCCTGTTATCAATGACATCAAATGTCCATAGTCAGGAAACCATGACTATCTGTTGATCAACGAGCTAGTCAACTAGAGGCTTACTAGGGACACTTTGTGATCTATGTATTCACACATGCATTACGATTTCCGGATAACACAATTATAGCATGAACAATAGACAATTACCATGAACAAAGAAATATAATAATAACCATTTATTATTGCCTCTAGGGCATATTTCCAACACTCTCGCCCCTCCCATGCCATGGAGACCAAGGACCAGAGGGGAAACCCTTCTCCCATCTAGGGAGGAGGTCAAGGAAGAAGAAGAAGAAGGGGTCCCTCTCCCCCTCTCTTCCGGTGGCGCCGGAACGTCGCCGGAGCCATCATCATCACCGCAATCTTCACCAACAACTTCACCGCCATCATCACCAACTCTTCCCCCCTATATGCAGCGGTGTACGCTCTCTCTTACCCACGGTAATCTCTTCTTAAACATGGTGCTCAATGCTATATATTATTTCCCAATGATGTATGGCTATTCTATGATGTTTGAGTAGATCTGTTTTGTCCTGTGGGTCAATTGATGATCGTGATTGGTTTGAGTTGCATGTTTTATTATTGGTGCTGTCCTATGGTCCTTTCCGTGTTGCACAAGTGTGAGGGATCCCCGCCCTAGGGTTTGCAATATGTTCATGATTTTCTTATGGTGGATGGCGTCAGTGACAGAAGCACAGACCCGAGTAAGTAGGTTGTTTGCGTATGCGATAAAGGGGACTTGATGCTTTAATGCTATGGTTGGGTTTTACCTTAATGATCTTTAGTAGTTGCGAATGCTTGCTAGAGTTCCAATCATAAGTGCATATGATCCAAGTAGAGAAATTATGTTAGCTTATGCCTCTCCCTCAAATAAAATTGCAATAATGATTAGCGGTCTAGTTATCGATTGCCTAGGGACAAATAACTTTCTCGTGAAAAAAAGCTCTCTACTAAAACTAATTTAGTTGTGTCTTCATCTAAACAACCCCTACTTTTTATTTACGCTCTCTTTATCTTCTTGCAAGCCTATCCAAAAACACCTACAAAGTACTTCTCATACTTGTTCTTGGTAAAGCGAACGTCAGGTGTGTGTAGAGTTGTATCAGTGGTCGATAGAACTTGAGGGAATATTTGTTCTACCTTTAGCTCCTCGTTGGGTTCGACACTCTTACTTATTGAAAGAGGCTACAATTGATCCCCTGTACTTGTGGGTTATCACGGGTTCCTAATGGAAATGAAGGGATATTAAGGCCTCCTTTTAATAGAGTACCGGACCAAAGCATTAACACATAGTGAATACATGAACTCCTCAAACTACGGTCATCACCGGGAGTGGTCCCGATTATTCTCACTTCGGGGTTGCCGGATCATAACACATAGTAGGTGACTATAGACTTGCAAGATAGGATCAAGAACTCACATATATTCATGAAAACATAATAGGTTCAGATCTGAAATCATGGCACTCGGGCCCTAGTGACAAGCATTAAGCATAGCAACGTCATAGCAACATCAATCTCAGAACATAGTGGATACTAGGGATCAAACCCTAACAAAACTAACTCGATTACATGATAAATCTCATCCAACCCGTCACCGTCCAGCAAGCCTACGATGGAATTACTCACGCACGGCGGTGAGCATCATGAAATTGGTGATGGAGGAAGGTTGATGACGACGACGGCGACGGATTCCCCTCTCCGGAGCCCCGAACGGACTCCAGATCAGCCCTCCCGAGAGATATTAGGGCTTGGTGGCAGCTCCATATCGTAAAACATGATGAATCCTTCTCTTTGATTTTTTTTCTCCCTGAACATGAATATATAGAGTTGGAGTTGAGGTCAGTGGAGCAACAGGGGGCGCTCCCAGGGGGGTAGGCGCGCCCCCACCCTCGTGGACAGGGTGTGGGCCCCCTAGCCTTGATTCTTTCGCCAGTATTTTTTATAAATTCCACAAATATTCTCCATGAAGTTTCAAGTCATTCCGAGAACTTTTATATCGGCACAAAAATAACACCATGGCAATTCTGCTGAAAACAGCGTCAGTCCGGGTTAGTTCCATTCAAATCATGCAAGTTAGAGTCCAAAACAAGGGCAAAAGTGTTTGGAAAAGTAGATACGATGGAGAGGTATCAACTCCCCCAAGCTTAAACCTTTGTTTGTCCTCAAGCAATTCAGTTGATAAACTGAAAGTGATAAAGAAAAACTTTTACAAACTCTGTTTGCTCTTGTTGTTGTAAATATGTAAAGCCAGCATTCAAGTTTTCAGCAAAGATTATGAACTAACCATATTCACAATAACACTTAGGTCTCATGTTTACTCATATCAATGGCATAATCAACTAACGAGCAATAGTAATAAATCTCGGATGAAAACACTTTCTCAAAACAATCATAATATGATATAACAAGATGGTATCTCGCTAGTCCTTTCTGAGACCGCAAAACATAAATGCAGAGCACCTCTGAAGATCAAGGACTGACTAAACATTGTAATTCATGGTAAAAGAGGTCCAGTCATAGTCATACACAATATAAATTAATAGTAATGGATGCAAATGACAGCGGTGCTCTCCAACTGGTGCTTTTTAATAAGAGGATGATGACTCAACATGAAAGTAAATAAATAGACCCTTCGCAGAGGGAAGCAGGGATTTGTAGAGGTACTAGAGCTCGATTTTTGAAATAGAGATAAATAATATTTTGAGCGGCATACTTTCATTGTCAACATAACAACCGAGAGATCTCGATATCTTCCATGCTACACACATTATAGGCGGTTCCCAAGTAGAATGGTAAAGTTTATACTCCCCCTCCACCAACAAGCATCAATCCATGGCTTGCCCGAAACAACGGGTGCCTCCAACTAACAACAGTTCTGGGGGAGTTTTATTTGCAATTATTTTGATTTGGTTTGAGCATGGGACTCGGTATCCCGGTGACCAGCCATTTTCTCGTGAGTGAGGAGCGGAGTCCGCTCCTCTTGAGAATAACCCGCCTAGCATGGAAGATACAGACAGCCCTAGTTGATACATGAGCTATTCGAGCATGCAAAACAGAATTTCATTTGAAGGTTTAGAGTTTGGCACATACAAATTTACTTGGAACGGCAGGTAGATACCGCATATAGGAAGGTATGGTGGACTCATATGGAATAACTTTGGGGTTTATGGAAGTGGATGTACAAGAAGTATTCCCGCTTAGTACAAGTGAAGGCTAGAAAAAGACTGGGAAGCGACCAGCTAGAGAGCGACAACAGTCATGAACATGCATTAAAATTAATCAACACTGAGTGCAAGCATGAGTAGGACATAATTCACCAGGAACATAAATATCGTGGAGGCTATGTTGATTTTTTTTCAGCTACATGTGTGAACAAGTGCCAAGTCAAGCCACTCGAATCGTTCAAAGGACGATACCACCCTATCATACCACATCACAACCATTTTAATTGCATGTTGGCACGCAAGGTAAACCATTATAAACTCCTAGCTAATTAAGCATGGCATAAGCAACTATAATCTCAAATTGTCATTGCAAGCATGTTTCATTCATAATAGGCTGAATCAGGAACGATGAACTAATCATATTTACAAAAACAAGAGAGGTCGAGTTCATACCAGCTTCTCTCATCTCAATCAGTCCATCATATATTGTCATTATTGCCTTTCACTTGCACGACCGAACGGTGTGGATAATAATAATAGTGCACATGCAATTGGACTAAGCTGGAATCTGCAAGCATTTAATTCAAAGGAGAAGGCAAGGTAATATGGGCTCTTGGTTAAATTAACAATAATGCATATAAGAGCCACATCAACATTTTCATCATGGTCTTCTCCTCTCGACCCCCAAAGAAAAGAAAAGAAATAAAACTATTTACACGGGAAAGCTCCCAAGAAGCAAAAGAAGAATGAGATTACTTTTTCGGTTTTCTTTTAATTACTACCACTACCAGCATGGAAAGTAAACTAGCTAAAAGCTACAACTAATTTTTTTGGTTTTTCTTAAGGTTTTTCAAACACACAAGAAGAAGGCTAGAAAAGAAAATAAACTAGCATGGATGGTACAATGAAAAAGTGAACATGAATGTAATGTCGGTGAGAAATACGTACTCCCCCAACCTTAGGATTTTGGCCTAAGTTGGTCTATGCCCACGGATCAAAGCTGCTCTCTCCGGTGTACTGAGGAGGATCCTCAGGGTCCCACTGGTTAGCGATCTCCTCCGGATCCCACTGATAAACAGACTGGCGGTGAGGATCAAGTGGTGGCTCTGGCTCGGGCTCCGGAACTGATGTTAGGCTCCGGTAGGCATGAATGGCCTCCGGCGGAACAAGGTACTTGCCTGAAAATATGTTGAACAAAGAAAGAGCAGGCAAGGTAATAGTCTCAAAGTAATTTTTATCAAATATCAGTCTATAGTTAAGCATCTTTTTCTTATTCTTAACAATAAAATCATGTGCTACCATACTCTTATAGTCTAGAAAAATAGAAGGCAGCAACTTTTCCTCTTTCTCATAGTGTCTAATAGGTATCTCAAAATATTTAGCAAGACGCGAAGCAAAGATACCTCCAAAGATGGGACCCTTCATACGGTTTAGATTTAAGCGCTTAGCAACAATAGCGCCTAAACTAAAAGTGGTATCACAAAACAAAGCATGGCACAGAATAACAATATCAGGAGCACTAAGATTTCCACAGTTCCCGCGACCAATTAAGCATCTACTAGCAAATATTGCAAAGTAACGTAGAACAGGAAAGTGTATGCTAGTAATTCTCGCATCGGAAACCTTCCTCGTCTCCCCTACAGCGATCATATCAATAAACCCTTCCACATCGTTACGATGTGGTTCCTCTATGCTGCCCTCAAAGGGCAACTTGCACACTCCACAAAAATCATAAAGTGACATCTCCTTATACTCATCATATAAATAAAAATCCACCGAAGGTGGTGATCTCCTAGCATGGAAATGAAAATTTTGCACAAAAATATTAGTGAGTAGGAGATACTGATCGAGCTGGTCGCGGAGGAAGTCGGTGAGGCCTGCATTCTCAGCCAAATAATAAAATCATCATGAATACCGGCTGCCTTTAAGAACTCATCACAAGGCCATTCACACGGAAGAACCTCCGCAGTACGAGGGAGATTATATTTAGGCTTCTTATCCTCTTCACTTTGCTTATCCTTCGAGCTTCAGCTTGAAGAGCCCCTCAATAATCTCTTCATCAATTTCTGAAAATTTCTGAAATTTTTAGTAACTTTAAAATAAAAGTGAACCAAACTCAACAAAATTGATAGCAACTACTCCCACAAGTGCCTGGAGACTATATCATGCATTAGAACTACTTGGACCAAATAAATTTTGCATGCAAGCTCAAGAACAGGGTCACCTAGGCAGCAAAAATTTGCAATGAATAACGCACTAGAACAAAAACTGATTGGACCATTGGAGGAGTCACATACCAAAGAACAATCCCCCAAAGCAGTTTTGTGAGTGGAGCCTTGAGCAAGGAGATCGAAAATCGCAGCAAGATGAGCTAGAACACGAGTTTGAGCAATGTGGGGATTTTTCTGGAGGAAGAAGGAGTTTGTGGGTGCTGGAATAAGTGGAGGGGGGCCACCAGGTGCTCACGAGGCAGGGGGGCGCGCCCAGGGGGGTTGGCACGCCCTGGACCCTCGTGGCCACGTGCTGTCTCCCCCTACTGTGTTCTCAGTGCCAGATATTCTTAAATATTCTAGAAAAAATCATATTTCAATTTCAGGGCATTTGGAGAACTTTCATTTTCGGGGTATTTTTTTATTGCACGGATAATTCAGAAAACAAACAGAAAATACTGTTTTTCTTTATTTAATCTAAATAACAGAAAGTAAAAAGAGGGTACAGAGAGTTGTGCTTTCTAACTTCATCCATCTCATGCTCATCAAAAGGAATCCACTAACAAGGTTGATCAAGTCTTGTTAACAAACTCATTCCGAATTGCATGAAACCAGAGAATTTTCTAATAGAACTAGGTTACCTCAACGGGGATATGCACATCCCCAATAATAAGAATATCATATTTCTTCTTGACAGTAGGAATAGGAAATTCAAAACCTCCAATAGTAATAGTTGGAACTTTTCCAACAGAATTGATACTGTGGACTTGAGGTTGTTTCCTCGGAAAGTGTACCGTATGTTCATTACCATTAACATGAAAAGTGACATTGCCTTTGTTACAATCAGTAACAGCCCCTGCAGTATTCAAGAAGGGTCTACCAAGAATAATCGACGTACTATCGTCCTCGGGAATATCAAGAATAACAAAGTCCGTTAAAATAGTAACATTTGCAGCCACAACAGGCACATCCTCACAAATACCGACAGTCATTCGCAAAGATATTTCAGTAGGTGTCAACTTATTCAAATCAAGTCTACGATATAAAGAAAGAGGCATAACACTAACACCAGCTCCAAGATCACATAAAGCAGTTTTAACATAGTTTCTTTTAATGGAGCATGGTATAGATGGTACTCCTGGATCTCCTAGTTTCTTAGGTATTCCACCCTTAAAAGTATAATGAGCAAGATGGTGGAAATTTCAGCTTCCGGTATCTTTCTTTTATTTGTAACAATATCCTTCATTTATTTAGCATAAGGGTTTATTTTAAGCATATCAGTCAAACGCATACGCAAAAAGATAGGTCTAATCATTTTAGCAAAGCGTTCAAAATCCTCATCATCCTTTTTCTTGGATTGTTTAGGAGGAAAAGGCATGGGTTTCTGAACCCATGGTTCTCTTTATTTACCGTGCTTCCTAGCAACGAAATCTCTCTTATCATACCGTTGATTCTTTGATTGTGGGTTATCAAGATCAACAGCAGGTTCAATCTCTACATCATTGTCATTGCTAGGTTGCGCATCAACATGAACATCATCATTAATATTATCACTAGGTTCGTGTTCATTACCAGATTGTGTTTCAGCATTAGAAATAGAAATATCATTGGGATTCTCAAGTGTGTCAACAACAGGTTCACTAGAAGCATGCAAAGTCCTATCATTTTTCTTTTTCTTCCTCTTAGAAAGACTAGGTGCATCAACATTAGTTCTCTGAGAATCCTGCTCAATTCTCTTAGGGTGGCCCTCAGGATACAAAGGTTCCTGAGTCATTTTACCCCCTCTAGTCATAACTCTAACACCATTTATCATTTTTCTTGCTATTTAATTCAGTGATCAAATCATTTTGAGCTTTAAGCACTTGTTCTACTTGAGTGGTAACCATAGAAGCATGTTCAGTAATAAGTTTAAGTTCACCTTTAACTCTAGACATATAATCACTCAAGTGTTCAATCATATAAGCATTGCATTTCAATTGTCTACCAACATAGGCATTCAAGTTTTCTTGTTTAACAATAAAATTATCAAGCTCATCTAAGCATTGGCTACCTGTGTCGGGTTATCAAGACCATGTATTTCTTCAATAGGAGGTAAATTAAGACCATGTATTTCTTCAATAGGCGGTAAATTCTTAACATCATCAGCTTTAATACCTTTTTCTTTCATAGATTTCTTTGCCTCTTGCATATCTTCAGTACTGAGAAATAGAATACCCCTTTTCTTCGGAGTTGGCTTAGGAGTTGGTTCAGGAAGTGTCCAATTATTTTCATTAGTCAACATATTATTCAATAGCAATTCAGCTTGATCAACTGTTCTTTCCCTGAAAACACAACCAGCACAACTATCCAGGTGGTCTCTGGAAGCATCGGTTAGTCCATTATAAAAGATATCAAGTATTTCATTTTTCTTGAGAGGATGATCAGGCAAAGCATTAAGTAATTGGAGAAGCCTCCCCCAAGCTTGTGGGAGACTCTCTTCTTCAATTTGCACAAAATTATATATTTCCCTTAAAGCAGCTTGTTTCTTATGAGCAGGGAAATATTTAGCAGAGAAGTAATAAATCATATCGTGGGGACTACGCACACAACCAGGATCAAGAGAATTAAACCATGTTTTAGCATCATCCTTTAATGAGAACGGAAATAATTTAAGGATATAGTAGTAGCGAGTTTTCTCATCATTAGTGAACAGGGTGGATATATCACTTAATTTAGTAAGATGTGCCACAACAGTTTCAGATTCATGGCCATAAAAAGGACCAGATTCAACCAAAGTAGTTATCTCAGGATCGACAGAGAAATCATAATCCTTATCAGTAATGCAGATAGGTGAAGTAGCAAAAGCAGGGTCATATTTCATTATAGCATTCAAAGATTTTTTTCTTTCAGCTTAGCTAATAATTTCTTAAGATCATATCTATCATTGCAAGCAAGAAAGTCTCTAGCAGTTTCTTCATCCATAACATAACCCTCAGGCACAACAGGCAATTCATATCTAGGGGGAGAATCTTCATCATCACTTTCATCAGTATTATCAGTTTCAATAATTTCATTCTCTCTAGCCCTAGCAAGTTGTTCATCAAGAAATTCACCTAGTGGCACGGTATTATCAAGCATAGATGTAGTTTCATCATAAGTATCATGCATAGCAGAAGTGGCATCATCAATAACATGCGACATATAAGAATTAATAGCAGAAGCAGGTTTAGGTGTCGCAAGTTTACTCAAAAAATAAGGTGAATCAAGTGCAGAGCTAGATGGCAGTTCCTTACCTCCCCTCGTAGTTGAGGGATAAATTTTTGTTTTCTCGTGTTTCAAGTTCTTCATAGTGACCAACAGATATAAATCCCAACTGACTCAAAGAATAGAGCTATGCTCCCCGGCAACGGCGCCAGAAAATAGTCTTGATAACCCACAAGTATAGGGGATCGCAACAGTTTTCGAGGCTAGAGTATTCAACCCAAATTTATTGATTCGACACAAGGGGAGCCAAAGAATATTCTCAAGTATTAGCAGTTGAGTTTTCAATTCAACCACACCGGGATAAATTAGTATCTGCAGCAAAGTATTTAGTAGCAAAGTAGTATGGAAGTAACCGTAACAGTAGCAAAGTAATATTTTTGGGTTTTGTAGTGATTGTAACAGTAGCAACGGAAAAGTAAATAAGCGGAGAACAATATGTGAAAAGCTCGTAGGCATTGGATCGGTGATGGAGAATTATGAAGGATGCGGTTCATCATGTAACAGTCATAACATAGGGTGACACAGAACTAGCTCCAATTCATCAATGTAATGTAGGCATGTATTCCGAATATAGTCATACGTGCTTATGGAAGAGAACTTGCATGACATCTTTTGTCCTACCCTCCCGTGGTAGCGGGGTGATACGTCTCCGTCGTATCTATAATTTTTTATTGTTCCGTGCCAATATTATACAACTTTCATATACTATTTGGCAACTTTTTATACTATTTTTGGGACTAACATATTGATCCAGTGCCCAGTGCCAGTTCCTGTTTGTTGCATGTTTTATGTTTCACAAAATATCCATATCAAACAGAATCCAAACGGGATAAAATTGGCGGAGAATATTTTTGGAATATTTTGAGAATTCCGAAAGAAGAATCAACGCGAGACGGTGCCCGAGGTGGCCACGAGGCAGGGGGCGTGCCCCTGACCCTCGTGGGCCACCCGTAAGGCGATTGATGCCCTTCTTCGGATGCAAGAAAGCTAATTTTTGGGAAAAAATCACGGCAAAGATTTCAGTCCAATCGGAGTTACGGATCTCCATATATATACGAAACGGTGAAAGGGCGGCAGAGGAGAACGCAGAAACAGAGAGAGACAGAGAGACAGATCCAATCTCGGAGGGGCTCTCGCCCCTCCCATGCCATGGGGACCAAGGACCAGAGGGGAAACCCTTCTCCCATCTAGGGAGGAGGCCAAGGAAGAAGAAGAAGGGGGCCCCTCTCCCCCTCTCTTCCGGTGGAGCCGGAACGTCACTCGAGCCATCATCATCACCGCAATCTTCACCAACAACTTCACCGCCATCATCACAAACTCTTCCCCCCTCTATGCAGCGGTGTAACCTCTCTCTTAACCACTGTAATCTGTACTTCAACATGGTGCTCAACGTTATATATTATTTCCCAATGATGTATGGCTATCCTATGTTGTTTGAGTAGATCTGTTCTGTCCTATGGGTTAATTGATGATCGTGATTGGTTTGAGTTGCATGTTTCATTATTGGTGCTGTCCTATGGTGCTCTCCATGTCGCGCAAGCGTGAGGGATCCCCGCTGTAGGGTTTGCAATATGGTCATGATTTGCTTATGGTGGGTGGCGTGAGTGACAGAAGCACAGACCCGAGTAAGTAGGTTGTTTGCGTAAGGGATAAAGGGGACTTGATGCTTTAATGCTATGGTTGGGTTTTACCTTAATGATCTTTAGTAGTTGCGGATGCTTGCTAGAGTTCCAATCATAAGTGCATATGATCCAAGTAGAGAAAGGATGTTAGCTTATGCCTCTCCCTCAAATAAAATTGCAATAATGATTACCGGTCTAGTTATCGATTGCCTAGGGACAAATAACTTTCTCGTGAAAAAAAGCTCTCTACTAAAACTAATTTAGTTGTGTCTTCATCTGAACAGCCCCTACATTTTATTTTAGCTTAGCTAGTAATTTCTTAAGATCACTTCTATCATTGCAAGCAATAAAGTCTCTAGCTTTTTCTTCATCCATAACATAGCCCTCAGGCACAACAGGCAATTCATATTTAGGGGGAGAATCTTCATCATCACTTTCATCAATATTATCAGTTTCAATAATTTCCTTCTCTCTAGCCCTAGCAAGTTGTTCATCAAGAAATTCACCAAGTGGCACAGTAGTATCAAGCATAGAAGTAGTTTCATCATAAGTACCATGCATAGCAGAAGTGGCATCATCAATAACATGCGACATATCAGAATTAATAGCAGAAGCAGGTTTAGGTGTCGCAAGTTTACTCAAAAAATAAGGTGAATCAAGTGCAGAGCTAGATGGCAGTTCCTTACCTCCCCTCGTAGTTGAGGGATAAATTTTTGTTTTCTCGTGTTTCAAGTTCTTCATAGTGACCAACAGATATAAATCCCAACTGACTCAAAGAATAGAGCTATGCTCCCCGGCAATGGCGCCAGAAAATAGTCTTGATAACCCACAAGTATAGGGGATCGCAACAGTTTTCGAGGGTAGAGTATTCAACCCAAATTTATTGATTCGACACAAGGGGAGCCAAAGAATATTCTCAAGTATTAGCAGTTGAGTTGTCAATTCAACCACACCTGGATAACTTAGTATCTGCAACAAAGTATTTAGTAGCAAAGTAGTATGGAAGTAACGGTAACGGTGGCAAAGGTAATAGTAGCACTTTTGTAGTAATTGTAACAGTGGCAACGGCAAAGTAACTAAGCGAAGAACAATATGTGAAAAGCTCGTAGGCATTGGATAATGATGGATGATTATGTCGGATGCGATTCTTCATGCAACAGTTATAGCATAGGGTGACACAGAACTAGCTCCAGTACCTCAATATAATGTAGGCATGTATTCCGAATGTAGTCATACGTGCTTATGGAAAAGAACTTGCATGACATCTTTTGTCCTACCCTCCCATGGCAGCGGGGTCCTATTGGAAACTAAGGGATATTAAGGCCTCCTTTTAATAGAGTACCAGACAAAAGCATTAACACTTCGTGAATACATGAACTCCTCAAACTACGGTCATCACCGGGAGTGGTCCCGATTATTGTCATTTCAAGGTTGTCGGATCATAACACATAGTAGGTGACTATTGACTTGCAAGATAGGATCAAGAACTCACATATATTCATGAAAACATAAGAGGTTCAGATCTTAAATCATGGCACTCGGACCCTAGTGACAAGCATTAAGCATAGCAAAGTCATAGCAACATGAATCTCAGAACATAGTGGATACTAGGGATCAAACCCTAACAAAACTAACTCGATTACATGATAAATCTCATCCAACCCATCACCGTCCAACAAGCCTACGATGGAATTACTCACGCGCGGCGGTGAGCACCATGAAATTGGTGATGGAGGAAGGTTGATGATGACGACGGCGACGGATTCCCCTCTCTGGAGCCCCGAACAGACTCCAGATCAGGGCTTGGCGGCGGCTCCGTGTCGTAAAACGTGATGAATCCTTCTCTCTGATTTTTTTCTCCCCGAACATGAATATATAGAGTTGAGTTGAGGTCGGTGGAGCACTAGGGGGCCCACAAGGCAGGGGGCGCGCCCAGGGGGTAGGCCCCCCACCCTTGTGGATAGGGTGTGGGCCCCCTGGCGTTGATTCTTTTGCCAGTATTTTTTATAAATTCCAAAAATATTCTCCGTAAAGTTTCAGGTCATTCCAAGAACTTTTATTTCTGCACAAAATAACACCATGCAATTCTGCTGAAAACAGCGTCAGTCCGGGTTAGTTCCATTCAAATCATGCAAGTTAGAGTCCAAAACAAGGGCAAAAGTGTTTGGAAAAGTAGATACGATGGAGACGTATCAGTAACGAGATTGAACTAGGTATTAAGATACCGACGGTCGAATCTCGGGCAAGTAACATACCGATGACAAAGGGAACAACGTATGTTGTTATGCTGTTTGACCGATAAAGATCTTCGTAGAATATGTGGGAGCCAATATGAACATCCAGGTTCCGCTATTGGCTATTGACCAGAGATGAGTATCGGTCATGTCTACATAGTTCTCGAACCCGTAGGGTCCGCACGCTTAACGTTCGGTGACGATCGGTATTATGTGTTTATGTGTTTTGATGTACCGAAGATAGTTCAGAGTCCCGGATGTGATCACGGACATTACGAGGAGTCTCAAAATGGCCGAGACATAAAGATTGATATATTGGATGACTATATTCGGACACCGGATGAGTCCCGGGGGTTGCCGGATAATTATCGGAGTGCCGGGGGGTTATCGGAACCCCCGGGGGAACTAATGGGCCAATATGGGCCTTGTGCGAGAGAGAGGAGGGGACCATAGGGCTCTCCGCGCCCCCCCCCCCTGAGGAGTCCAAATTGGGCAAGGAAGGGGGGCGGCGCCCCCTCTTTCCCTCCCTCTCTCCCTCTCCTTCCTTCCCCTTCCTCCTCCTAGTTGGACTAGGAAAAGGGGAGTCCTACTCCTACTAGGAGGAGGACCCCTCCCCTCCTTGGCGCGCTCCAAGGGCTGCCCGGCCTCCCCCTTTCCTCCTTTATATACGGGGGCCGGGGGCACCCCAGAACACACAAGTTGATCATTATTCTCTTAGCCGTGTGCGGTGCCCACCTCCACCATAATCCACCTCGGTCATATTGTTGCAGTGCTTAGGCGAAGCCCTGCGCCGGTAGCTTCATCATCACCGTCATCACGCCGTCGTGATGACGAAGCTCTCCCTTGACACTCAGCTGGATCGAGAGTTCGTGGGACGTCACCGAGCCGAACGTGTGCAGATCGCGGAGGTGTCGTACTTTCGGTACTCGGATCGGTCAGATCGTGAAGACGTACGATTACATCAACCGCGTGTCATAACGCTTCTGCTTACGGTCTACGAGGGTACGTGGACGACACTCTCTCCTCTCGTTGCTATGCATCACCATGATCTTGCGTGTGCATAGGAAATTTTTGAAACTACTGCGTTCTCCAACAGTGGCATCCGAGCCAGGTTTATGCATAGATGTTATATGCATGATTTGAACACAAGTAAGTTGTGGGCGATAATAGTCATACTGCTTACCAGCATGTCATACTTTGATTCGGCGGTATTGTTGGATGAAGCGGCCCGGACCGACATTACGCTTACGCTTACGCGAGAATGGTTCTACCGACGTGCTTCGCACACAGGTGGCTAGCGGGTGTCAGTTTCTCCAACTTCAGTTGAATCGATTGTGGCTACGCCCGGTCCTTGTTGAAGGTTAAAACAGCACATACTTGACGAAAAATCGTTGTGGTTTTGATGCGTAGGTAAGAACGGTTCTTACTCGGCCCATAGCAGCCACGTAAAACTTGCAACAACAAAGTAGAGGACGTGTAACTTGTTTTTGCAGGGCATGTTGTGATGTGATATGGTCAAGACATGATGCTAAATTTTATTGTACGAGATGATCATGTTTTGTAACAGAGTTATCGGCAACTGGCAGGAGCCATATGGTTGTCTCTTTATTGTATGCAATGCAATCGCCCTGTAATTGTTTTTACTTTGTCACTAAGTGGTAGAGATACTCGTAGAAACAATAGTTGGCGAGACGACAACGATGCTACAATGGAAATTAAGGTGTCGCGCCGGTGACGATGGTGATCATGACGGTGCTTTGGAGATGGAGATCAAAGGCACAAGATGATGATGGCCATATCATATCACTTTTATTGATTGCATGTGATGTTTTATGCATCTTATTTTGCTTTGATTGACGGTAGCATTATAAGATGATCTCTCACTAAATTTCAAGGTACAAGTGTTCTCCCTGAGTATGCACCGTTGGGACAGTTCTTCGTGCCGAGACACCACGTGATGATCGGGTGTGATAAGCTCTACATTCACATACAACGGGTGCAAGCCAGTTTTGCACATGCAGAATACTCGGGTTAAACTTGACGAGCCTAGCATATGCAGATATGGCCTCGAAACACTGAGACCGAAAGGTCGAGCGTGAATCATATAGTAGATATGATCAACATAGTGATGTTCACCATTGAAACTACTCCATCTCACGTGATGATCGGACATGGTTTAGTTGATTTGGATCACATGATCACTTAGATGATTAGAGGGATGTCTATCTAAGTGGGAGTTCTTAAGTAATATGGTTAGTTGAACTTTAATTTATCATGAACTTAGTACCTGATAGTATTTTTCATGTCTATATTGTTGTAGATCAATGGCCCGTGTTACTGTTCCTTTGAATTTTAACGCGTTCCTTGAGAAAGCTAAGTTGAAAGATGATGGTAGCAATTACACGGACTGGGTCCGTAACTTGAGGATTATCCTCATTGCTGCACAGAAGAATTACGTCCTGGAAGCACCGCTAGGTGCAAGACCCGCTGCAGGAGCAACACTGGACGTTGTGAATGTCTGGCAGAGTAAAGCTGATGACTACTCGATAGTTCAGCGTGTCATGCTTTACGGCTTAGAACCGGGACTTCAACGACGTTTTGAACGTCGTGGAGCATATGAGATGTTCCAGGAGTTGAAGTTAATATTTCAAGCAAATGCCTGGATTGAGAGGTATGAAGTCTCCAATAGGTTCTATAGCTGCAAGATGGAGGAGAATAGTTCTGTTAGTGAACATATACTAAAAATGTCTGGGTATAACAACCACATGATTCAGCTGGGAGTTAATCTTCCTGATGACAGTGTCATTGACAGAATTCTTCAATCACTGCCACCAAGCTACAAGAGCTTCGTGATGAACTATAATATGCAAGGGATGAACAAGACAATTCCCGAGCTCTTCGCGATGCTAAAGGTTGCGGAGGTAGAAATCAAGAAGGAGCATCAAGTGTTGATGGTCAACAAGAGCACCAGTTTCAAAAAAAAGGTAAAGGGAAGAAGGGGAACTTCAAGAAGAACGGCAAGCAAGTTGCTGCTCAAGTGAAGAAGCCCAAGTCTGGACCTAAGCCTGAGACTGAGTGCTTCTACTGCAAAGGGACTGGTCACTGGAAGCGGAACTGCCCCAAGTATTTGGCGGATAAGAAGGATGGCAAGGTGAACAAAGGTATATGTGATATACATGTTATTGATGTGTACCTTACTAATGCTCGCAGTAGTGCCTGGGTATTTGATACTGGTTCTATTACTAATATTTGCAACTCGAAACAGGGACTACGGATTAAGCGAAGATTGGCTAAGGACGAGGTGACGATGCGCGTGGGAAATGGTTACAAAGTCGATGTGATCGCCGTCAGCACGCTACCTCTACATCTACCTTCGAGATTAGTTTTAGACCTGAATAATTGTTATTTGGTGCCAGCGTTAAGCATGAACATTATATCTGGATATTGTTTGATGCGAGAGAGTTATTCATTTAAATCCGAGAATAATGGTTGTTCTATTTATATGAATAATATCTTTTATGGTCATGCACCCTTGAAGAGTGGTCTATTTTTGTTGAATCTCGATAGTAGTGATACACATATTCATAATATTGAAGCCAAGAGATGCAGAGTTGATAATGATAGTGCAACTTATTTGTGGCACTACCGTTTGGGTCATATTGTTGTAAAGCGCATGAAGAAACTCCATTCCGATGGACTTTTGGAATCACTTGATTATGAATCACTTGGTACATGCGAACCATGCCTCATGGGCAAGACGACTAAAACTCCGTTCTCCGGAACAATGGAGCGAGCAACAGATTTGTTGGAAATCATACATACTCATGTATGTGGTCCGATGAATATTGAGGCTCGCGGTGCGTATCGTTATTTTCTCACCTTCACAGATGATTTGAGCAGATATGGGTATATCTACTTGATGAAACATAAGTCTGAAACATTTGAAAAGTTCAAAGAATTTCAGAGTGAAGTGGAAAATCATCGTAACAAGAAAATAAAGTTTCTACGATCTGATTGTGGAGGAGAATATTTGAGTTACGAGTTTGGTCTTCATTTGAAACAATGTGGAATAGTTTCGCAACTCATGCCACCCGGAGCACCACACGTAATGGTGTGTCCAAACGTCGTAACCGCACTTTATTGGACATGGTGCGATCTATGATGTGTCTTACTGATTTACCGCTATCGTTTTTGGGTTATGCTTTAGAGACGGTTGCATTCACGTTATATTGGGCACCATCTAAATTCGTTGAGACGACACCTTATGAACTGTGGTTTGGCAAGAAACCCAAGTTGTCGTTTCTTAAAGTTTGGGGCTGCAATGCTTATGTGAAAAAGCTTCAACCTGATAAGCTCGAACACAAATCGGAGAAATGTGTCTTCATAGGATACCCAAAGGAGACTGTTGGGTACACCTTCTATCACACATCCGAAGGAAAGACATTTGTTGCTAAGAATGCATCCATTCTAGAGAAGGAGTTTTTCTCGAAAGAAGTGAGTGGGAGGAAAGTAGAACTCGATGAGGTAACTGTACATGCTCCATTATTGGAAAGTAGTTCATCACAGAAATCTGTTCCTGTGACTCCTACACTAATTAGTGAGGAAGCTAATGATGATGATCATGTAACTTCAGATCAAGTTACTACCAAACCTCGTGGGTCAACCAGAGTAAGAACCACACCAGAGTGGTACGGTAATCCTGTTTTGGAGGTCATGTTACTTGACCATGACGAACCTACGAACTATGAGGAAGCGATGATGAGCCCAGATTCTGCGAAATGGCTTGAAGCCATGAAATCTGAGATGGGATCCATGTATGAGAACAAAGTGTGGACATTGGTTGACTTGCCCGATGATCGGCAAGCCATCGAGAATAAATGGATCTTCAAGAAGAAGACTGACGCTGACGATAATGTTACTGTCTACAAAGCTCGACTTGTTGCGAAAGGTATTTGACAAGTTCAAGGAGTTGACTACGATGAGACCTTCTCACCCGTAGCGATGCTTAAGTCCGTCTGAATCATGTTAGCAATTGCCGCATTTTTTGATTCTGAAATTTGGCAAATGGATGTAAAGACAGCATTCCTGAATGGATTTCTGGAAGAAGAGTTGTATATTATGCAACCCGAAGGTTTTATCGATCCAAAGGTTGCTAACAAAGTGTGTAAGCTCCAGCGATCCATTTATGGAGTGGTGCCAGCATCTCGGAGTTGGAATAAACGTTTTGATAGTGAGATCAAAGCATATGGTTTTATACAGACTTTTGGAGAAGCCTATATTTACAAGAAAGTGCGTGGGAGCTCTGTAGCATTTCTAATATTATATGTGGATGACATATTATTGATTGGAAATGATATAGAATTTATAGATAGCATAAAAGCATACTTGAACAAGAGTTTTTCAATGAAAGACCGTGGTGAAGCTACTTATATATTGGGCATCAAGATCTATTGAGATAGATCGAAATGCTTAATTGGACTTTCACAAAGCACATACCTTGATAAAGTTTTGAAGAAGTTCAAAATGGATCAATGATACGTCTCCAACGTATCTATAATTTTTTATTGCTCCATGCTATATTATATTCTGTTTTGGACATTATTGGCCTTTATTATACCCTTTTAGATTATTTTTGGGACTAACCTATTAACCGGAGGCCCAGCTCAGAATTGTTGTTTTTTGCCTATTTTAGAGTTTCGCAGAAAAAGAATATCAAACGGAGTCCAACCGGAATGAAACCTTCGGGAACGTGATTTTCGAAACGAACGTGATCCAGAGGACTTGGACCCTACGTCAAGACATCAACCAGGAAGGCACGAGGTAGGGGGCGCGCCTACCCCCCTGGGCACGCCCTCCACCCTCGTGGGCCCCACGTTGCTCCACCGACGTACTTGTTCCTCCTATATATACCTATGTACCCCCAAACTACCAGATACGGAGCCAAAAACCTAATTCCACCGCCGCAACCTTCTGTACCCGTGAGATCCCATCTTGGGGCCTTTTCCGGAGCTCCACCGGAGGGGGCATCGATCACGGAGGGCTTCTACATCAACACCATAGCCTCTCCGATGATGTGTGAGTAGTTTACCTCAGGCCTTCGGGTCCATAGTTATAGCTAGATGGCTTCTTCTCTCTTTTTGGATCTCAATACAATGTTCTCCCCCTCTCTTGTGGAGATCTATTCGATGTAATCTTCTTTTGCGGTGTGTTTGTTGAGACCGATGAATTGTGGGTTTATGATCAAATTTATCTATGAACAATATTTGAATCTTCTCTGAATTCTTTTATGTATGATTGGTTGTCTTTGCAAGTCTCTTCGAATTATCAGTTTGGTTTGGCCTACTAGATTGATCTTTCTTGTAATGGGAGAAGTGCTTAGCTTTGGGTTCAATCTTGTGGTGTCCTTTCCCAGTGACAGTAGGGGCAGCAAGGCACGTATTGTATTATTGCCATCGAGGATAACAATATGGGGTTTATATCATATTGCATGAGTTTATCCCTCTACATCATGTCATCTTACTTAAAGCGTTACTCTGTTCTTTTGAACTTAATACTCTAGATGCATGCTGGATAGCGGTCGATGTGTGGAGTAATAGTAGTAGATGCAGGCAGGAGTCGGTCTACTTGTCTCGGACGTGATGCCTATATACATGATCATACCTAGATATTCTCATAACTATGCTCAATTCTATCCATTGCTCAACAGTCATTTGTTCACCCACCGTAATACTTATGCTCATGAGAGAAGCCACTAGTGAAACCTATGGCCCCCGGGTCTATTTTCCATCATATTAATCTTTCAGCACTTAGCTATTTCTGGCGTCGTCTTTATTTTGCTTTCTTTACTTGCATCTTTATCATGAAAATACCAAAAATATTATCTTATCATATCTATCAGATCTCACTCTCGTAAGTGACCGTGAAGGGATTGACAACCCCTTTATTGCGTTGGTTGCGAGGATTTATTCGTTTGTGTAGGTGCGAGGGACTTGTGCGTGGCCTCCTACTGGATTGATACCTTGGTTCTCAAAAACTGAGGGAAATACTTACGCTACTTTGCTGCATCACCCTTCCCTCTTCAAGGGAAAACCAACGCAGTGCTCAACAGGTAGCAATCAAGCAAAGAAAGGGTTCTTCGCTGTGTCACAAGGTGTGAAGTTGAGTCAGACTCAATGCCCGACCACTGTAGAAGATAGAGAGAAAATGAAAGTTGTTACCTATGCTTCAGCCATAGGCTCTATCATGTATGCAATGCTGTGTACCAGACCTGATGTGTGCCTTGCTATTAGTTTAGCAGGGAGGTACCAAAGTAATCCAGGAGTGGATCACTAGACAGCGGTCAAGAACATCCTGAAATACCTGAAAAGAACTAAGGATATGTTTCTCATTTATGGAGGTGATAAAGAGCTCATCGTAAATGGTTACGTCGATGCAAGCTTTGACACTGATCCGGATGACTCTAAGTCACAAACCGGATACGTATTTATATTAAATGGTGGACCTGTAAGTTGGTGCAGCTCCAAGCAGAGCGTTGTGGTGGGATCTACGTGTGAAGCGGAGTACATAGCTGCTTCGGAAGTAGCAAATGGAGGAGGCAGGATGAAGGAGTTCATATCTGATCTAGGTGTCATACCTACAATTGCCTTGGCAAAGGAATCCAGATTTCACAAGAGAACCAAGCACATCAAGAGACGCTTCAATTCCATCCGCGATCAAGTCAAGGAGGGACACATAGATTTGCAAGATACATACGGATCTGAATGTTGCAGACCCGTTGACTAAGCCTCTCTCACGAGCAAAACATGATCAGCACCAAGACTCCATGGGTGTTAGAATCATTACTGTGTAATCTAGATTATTGACTCTAGTGCAAGTGGGAGACTGAAGGAAATATGCCCCAGAGGCAATAATAAAGTTTTTATTTATATTTCCTTATATCATGATAAATGTTTATTATTCATGATAGAATTGTATTAACCGGAAACTTAGTACATGTGTGAATACATAGACAAACAAAGTGTCACTAGTATGCCTCTACTTGATTGGCTCGTTGAATCAAAGATGGTTAAGTTTCCTAGCCATAGACATGAGTTGTCATTTGATTAATGGGATCACATCATTAGAGAATGATGTGATTGACTTGACCCATTCCGTTAGCTTAGCACTCGATCGTTTAGTATATTGCTATTACTTTCTTCATGACTTATACATGTTCCTATGGCTATGAGATTATGTAACTCCCGAACACCGGAGGAACACTTTGTGTGCTACCAAACGTCACAACGTAACTGGGTGATTATAAAGGTGCTCTACAAGTGTCTCCGATGGTACTTGTTGAGTTTGCATAGATCGAGATTAGGATTTGTCACTCCGTTTGTCGTAGAGGTATCTCTGGGCCCTCTCGGTAATGCACATCACTATAAGCCTTGCAAGCAATGTGACTAATGAGTTAGTTGCGGGATGATGCATTACGGAACGAGTAAAGAGACTTGCCAGTAACGAGATTGAACTATGTACTAATATACCGACGATCGAATCTCGGGCAAGTAACATACTGATGACAAAGGGAACAACGTATGTTGTTATGCGGTTTGACCGATAAAGATCTTCGTAGAATATGTGGGAGCACATATGAACATCCAGGTTCTGCTATTGGTTATTGACCAGAGATGAGTCTCGGTCATGTCTACATAGTTCTCGAACCCATAGGGTCCGCACGCTTAACGTTCGGTGACGATCGGTATTATGAGTTTATGTGTTTTGATGTACCAAAGATAGTTTGGAGTCCCGGATGTGATCACGGACATGACGAGGAGTCTCGAAATGGTCGAGACATAAAGATTGATATATGGGATGACTATATTCGGACACCGGATGAGTTCCGAGGGTTGCCGGATAATTATCAGAGTGTCGGGGGGTTATCGGAACCCCTGGGGAACAAATGGGCCAACATGGGCCTTGTGAGAGAGAGAGGAGGGGACCATAGGGCTAGCCGCACCCCCCCCCCCCCCCCGCCCGTTGAGGAGTCTGAATTGGACAAGGAAGGGGGGCGGCGCCCCCTCTTTCCCTCCCTCTCTCCCTCTCCTTCCTTCCCCTTCCTCCTCCTAGTTGGACTAGGAAAAGGGGAGTCCTACTCCTACTAGGAGGAGGACTCCTCCCCTTCTTGGCGCGCCCCAAGGGCCGGCCGGCGTCCCCCCCCCTTTGCTCCTTTATATACGGGGGCAGGGGGCACACTAGAACACACAAGTTGATCATTGATCTCTTAGCCGTGTGCGGTGCCCCCCTCCACCATAATCCACCTCGGTCATATCGTTGCAGTGCTTAGGCGAAGCCCTGCGCTGGCAGCTTCATCATCACCGTCATCACGCCGTCGTGCTGACGAAGCTCTCCCTCAACACTCAGCTGGATCGAGAGTTCGTGGGACGTCACCGAGCCGAACGTGTGGAGATCGCGGAGGTGTCGTACTTTCGGTACTAGGATCGGTCAGATCGTGAAGACGTACGACTACATCAACCGCGTTGTCATAACGCTTCCGCTTACGGTCTACGAGGGTACGTGGACAACACTCTCCCCTCTTGTTGCTATGCATCACCATGATATTGCATGTGCGTAGGAAATTTTTGAAATTGCTGCGTTCCCCAACAAGACTCACCCACAACACGTCGACGACGAGTATAATGGAAAGGAAAGGAGGGGAGAGGTGGAATAACCGGAGGTGGAGACGGGGACTGTATCGGGGATGAAGGTGGAGAAGAGGAAGGTGTCGGTGATGAAAGTGGAGAGGCATGCGATGAGGGAGGAGAAGAAATCATAGGAGAGGGCGGCGTTGGATCTGGAACAGCGAGACGAGGAGTAGGAATACTTCGCACAGAGGAAGGTGTATCCGGAAATGTAAGAAAAGAGATGTCCTCCATGGAAAAGGCTGAGGAGGATGGACGCGGGTAGAAGGGACGAGACTCATCAAAGGTGACATCCCGGGAAATACGCATCCGGCGACCCACAGGATCCCAACACCGATAGCCCTTATGCTCATCACTATATCCGAGAAAGACACACTCTCAACAGATTGAGCGGTCAGTTTGGTGCATTCACGAGGGGCAAGCAAAATATAGCAAACACAACCGAACAAACGAAGCGCCGAATAATCTGGAGAACGACCAGAAAGACGCTCAAGAGGAATACCATCCTGTAGAGCAGCAGATGGCTGAAGGTTGATGAGATAGGTGGAAGTGGTAACAGCCTCGGCCCAGAAGTGAGGCGGGAGAGAGGCGGCGATCATCATTGCACGCACCGACTCAAGAAGGTGACGATGCTTGCGCTCAGCCACACCATTCTAAGCATGAGCACCAGGACAAGAAAACTGAGCAAGATTACCCTGCTCGGCAAGGAATCCTCGCAGCGCACGAGAGATATACTCACCAGCTAAATCTGCGCAAAAACTGGGCATGAACCATGGCAGTAATTTTTTTTGTATATAGATATATATGACCACACTACGAGAAGACATGAAATAGATCCAAGTGTACCAAGAAAAATCGTCTATAAAGATAATATAGTACCGATGACCCCCTTTCGAATTGAAGGGAGTCGGTCCCCAAACATCAGAGTGAACGAGATCAAAAGGGCGCTCGGACACTGACTCACTGTGAGGATAGGATAGTTGAATCTGCTTGCCAAGCCTACAACCTAGACAATCCAGCGAAGCGTTACCAGAGACAGACCCCAGAACACCGCGATGAACCAAAGACGAGAGACGAGTACCACATAAATGGCCAAGACGATGATGCCACTGCTGAAAAGAGCTGGCAGATGCAACAACAGGAGCTGTGAGACTGCAGGTCGTGGCAGCGGAGGGAAGACAAAGCCAGTCAAGCTCCCAGAGACCATCAGAACGTCGAGGGCCAGCACCAAGCCGAGCGCCCGTGTGACGATCCTGAACAGAACATGAATCAAAGTCAAGAATGGCCTTACAACTAGAGTCAACAATCTGACCACCAGATATGAGCTGCATGGTAAGTCGAGGAACATGGGCAACAGAGGGAACATGAAAGGAAGAAGTGCTAAGAGTGCCTCGACTAGCTACATAGAGGGGAGTGCCATCAGCCGTAAGAACACGAACAGGAGACTCGACAGGTCGAACGGTGGTCAAAGTGGAAGAATCATAAGTCATATAAAAAGACGCTCCATTATCAAGAATCCATGGGGATGTACCTGAATGGGTAGAAGGTGGTTTCGCATTGCCGGAAAAGTCAGTCACGGAACCTGTAGAAACTGTCGGTGAAGAATTCCAAGCATTAAGCAGGCATCGCAGTTGTGCAATCTCACGCGCAGAGAGCGACACGACAGAAGAGGTCGACACAGAGCCGCATGTGGAAGCCATTGGGGGAGTCGATGTAGAGAGGTCGGCGCCGCGCACGGAAGCTGCAAGTGGAATTGACGTAGGGCGACAATCACTAGTTGCGGAAGTCATGAGAAGAGTCGATGTAGAGCAGCCAGCAGTACCGGTGGATGTCGCAAAAGGTGTCGATGTATAGTGACAACCACCACCTCCAAGTGGACGAGCACCAAGCACCGAAGAAAGGCGCATGTGTGAGACGGGATCAATATAGGAACACCGTCTAAAAACACCGGGCAAGGAGTGGGAGGCATACCCGCAGAAAGCATTGTACCTGTTTTTTTTCCTCTCTATTTTTTCGTTTTTTTAGACAATGAAGGAACTACAGGGCCTCAAGCCAGGCACCCGTACGTAGCAGGCCTATTAACAGAGTAGCCCACCAGCAGCAGCCCAAGAGGAGCGACCTCGTGCAGGGAGCACGTACGCACACAGGGCACAAGGCAGGTGGATCGATCACGACCCCGCAGTCAACGCACGCGAGGACAACGGAAATCAAGCGGCAGCCGGCTCGGGAGAGCAGCAGGCGGAAGCGGCGGCTGGCGCTGGACCAGATCGCGCGCGTGGCAAAAGAAGGACGGACGGCGGCGGCGGCGCACCAGGAGGGCGGGCGGCAAGACCAGAGGAAAGAGCGGCGGCGGCGGCCTGGCCTGGGAGCCGAGGCGACGGCGGGGACGGAGATGCGGACCTCCGATAGCGGCTCCTCCCAGAAAGCAGCGGACAAGGTACAGGCGGCCTCTTCGATCTGGACGGGAGGCCAGAGAAGGAGAACCGGCTGCTTGAGGAGCGAGGACAGCCAGGGGGCACGGCCAAGCCCGAGAGAATCGGAGAAATTCAGCCGGCCTGAAAGAAAACAGCGGCAGTAGTACTAGATGGATCCAGCACGAGTTGCAATCGTGCAGAAAAAAGAACTAAGCTCGATATCATGTTAAGAAAATATGCAACTTAGTATTATCAGAGGCAAAAAGCTATCATATATACATATACAGGGAAGGCCAAAGGTCAGAATGCAAAAGGCCAAAAACCACCATAAATATAACTCTAACAGTATCAATTCTACAAGTGTATTTTATCGGAATAGAGTGATCTCCGGCCGAAAACAATACAGATGTGCAGGGGCGTGTATTTTTTATGGATGTATCTCGAGGAAACACGATAACCCAAGCGCGGCATACAAAAATTGAAACATCATTGGGTCCATACTCTAGGATGCACTTACAAACGGTGACATAATTCAGCAACAAAGTACATAAGACTCATCGAACACCCGCAAACAATCTCCTGCATGGATTTAGTCCTCTCTGCGAACGGCTCCTCCCATAACGTATACCAAACCCTATCTGCCAAGAATACAGGTCGTAGAAGTTACATGTCTCACACAACGAGTCCCTAGAAAATTTACCAATTTGAAGTGCCACTATTTTTAGTGTACTCTTTGGGATGTCGTCCCTCAATTCAAAAGATGCTCATCTGTACAACCACATAGGAAAGTAGGGATTGATTGTTTTTATTACTTTATAAAAGCCCCACATCGTCATTGATTTCACTAGTTTTTATCCACCCGCTAATGGAACCCCCCATCACTTCATCTTAAAAAACATGTGTATCCAAGAGATGTGCCTGTTATTTGATTAATTATCATATTACTCCCCCCTCCTGATAGTAGATTACACAGTACAAATACTCTTACTTTAATCTATTTTTGGAGATATCCTTTGGATAATGATTGATACAGTTACCCCAGGGTCCATCCGCACTGGAAGATGGTTGTATACAGACCCAACTAGCCGTGTTGCACTCGTATCCTGCACCAAATCCAATCATCCACACCCGATCATTTTTCTTCATCTGTCCTTTAGCATCGATGTATGCCAACTCATACCACACCGATGTGCTCAACTGGTTTCCAAACCGATGTAGTGTCATCCACGATGGCTCGACATGCTGGTCAGATAGTTTGAGGCCATGTTGTACTGAGCTGATAACTGCCGGACCACCTGCGTGGATGCAGAAATGCTCAAATGTAACACAAAAGTTAGGAATGTATGGTCTGATCTTCCTCCAATGGGGCATCTTTCTTGCCATGTTGAAGAGCGAACACTTAAGAAGCTCTGATGTTAGTAGCACGTAAGGCCCGGTTGCCATGATATTGGCCTTCAGTGCGTCTCCAGCAATAACAGTAAGATCTTTAGAGAGAGTGATGCCTACGTTGCCCTTCTCGTCTTCCTCTTGATACACACATCGGTAGGCAGAGTTGTTGGCCGCGGTGATCGTCCGCGTGAAATGCACAAGCCTAAACCGAGCCTTTGACCTAGAAGTCGACAACAACTTTGCCACTCCTCCTACGCGTAACAAGATGTTAGACAACACCATGGAACGCTTATTCCCCGAATAGTAGGATGGCCCAATTGTCTCTGTCGACACCACCAACACATGCAACCCCCGAGGCATGACCTGTAGCATGTTGCTCGCGAGCCCCAGTGCGATCATTGAAGCTGAGCATGCCATCCCAGAGAGGTTCATGACACGAATATCACCTCGTAACTTGTATTTGTTCACAATCATGTCGGCGATGGATGGTACCGGGCAGAACGCGCTGCAGTTGGTGATAAGACCACCAATTGCATCACGTTTGATGCAAGTCTTGGCCAAAAGGTCATCGATTACCGAGAAGACGACCAACTCTGCTTCACTGCGTGCTTCATCAAGCCCACAACATGGCTCTATATAGTGATGTACAGGCGGGACACATGTCTCATCGCTCATGCCTGAGCGCTCAAGAATAGTAGCTATAAAATTGACAATAGAATCATCAAGCAAAGAAGAGAGACGTGCATGCTCGAGGAAGGTTGCCTTTGTGATTCTTAAGTCGGAGTTTGGCCGGAAGCAAGCGTAGTCAACAAGGTATACAGTTCTAGAATGGAGTGCAAGGTACAAAGTAGATGTGATGCTCAGTAACACTATGACAAGAAGTAAGTGGATGGGACAGATAGCAGTGGGTTGGGGCACAATCTCGGGTCCGGCAGCAAGCCATGGTGCAATTTTCTTGGTGACAGTTCGCAGGATGAGGGTGTTGGCAGTGCAATTGTATAGCAATGTGAGGCGCCTGAGACGAGACTCTGAACTCATATTGTTTGGTGGTATCGTTTATGTGCCTGCAGAGGTGACCGACGAGGATATATAGGAGGGAACTCTAAGGGTGGGAGATTTTTATGCAAATGAAGCATCCATGTGCTGTACTTCGTAATCGTGTAGTACTTCTAACAATTTAAGGCTCCAACTGTGAAAGTGTCAACTGCAATGTCCTTGGACCTTATCTCAAACGAACGTTTCTCTGGACTCAAAATCTTGTAACAACATATGAGAGAAATACTTAACGTCAAAGGCTCATGCGGCATCTAGCGAGATCAATGAACTTCCCAATAGTAAATGAGCCATGATAGTACGACATGTACGGACATTCATCCTTATAAACTCACACACATACATCCTATCTCAACTATTAATATCTTCGAAAAACTGAGCCGGCAAATCTTCAATTGTGTAAATAATCATAGGCACCTTGTAGTCGAGGGGTGCACGAGCATGAGCAAAAATTCTAAAATAATTTCAGAAAAATACGAGTACACATGCTAAGATTAGGACTTCAACCCCATGGGCTGGTTACACCACAACCACAAGCAATCAGTTCACTGGCCTAACATTATTCATGTTGAACATTAGTGTAGCACATGTTTTTTGACAGCACGCTGCAGGAGCAATGCCGTTTTAAGCAGACGTAAGAACAAAGATACTGAAAATGACAAGGTGGTCTATTTGTTTTCTTGCATTTCCTATAGTTCACATCAACTTCTTTTTGTAAAAAAAAAAGTACATGTTGTCGATTATCAACCACAGAGTCTAGCAAGATGCACCCTTTGCGCGGTGTACCACTAGATATTGCATATTACCAACCAACTTCATTTTCCCACCTAATTTTGTTGGGCCCAAAAGTGTATGGCTTGTATGCTAGTGGTAGTTACCTTCACATGGCCGACCCAAATTTATAGGTCCACAAGAGACAATGGGTGATTTGTTTCCTCTTCTGCTAGCAATCCTAAAACCAGGGCTTGACGGCGATACAGAGAACCACAATCACCGTCGAATATACATTCGGTCTCACCACTAGGAAAAATCTTATACACAAAAGCTTACCAGTAGCGTTGGTAAAAAAGAGGCGCTACTGCTACCTACCAGTAGCGCGGTGTATAAAAGAACGCTACTACTATACAATTAGCAGTAGCGCGGCCCAGGTAAAAAGCGCTACTACTATAACTGCCACACCGTTGCCGGCAGGCTAGGTTTACTAGTAGTGCCGGTGTACAATCGGTGCTACTGCTATTGGTCTTAGCAGTAGTGCTCTTCCTGGACTCGTGCTACTGCTATGGGTGCCTTATCCTCAAATTTTCCTCCCCCGCGCGTCGTCACTCTCCCCCTCACACTCTCACTCGCATCAGCCTAAGTCCCCCGCGCCGGTCCTCCCCCGCCGGCCGCCCTCGCCCGCGCCGGCCCTCCTCCCCCGTCGGCCACCCTTCCCCGCACTGGCCTCCTCCCCCGCCGGCCCTCCTCCCCCGCCGGCCGCCCCCCCGCGACAGACCTCCTCCCCCGTGCCAGCCGTCCTCCACCGAGAGGTACTCCTCCTCCCTCCTTGCTCCTCCTCCCTAGTTTATTTTGAACCCTAGCTAGTTGAAAAATGTAGGTTAAATCTTAGAATAATGTAGTAGGTTATGATCTTAGGTGTTTAATCTTAGGTGTTTAATCTTAGAATAGTGTAGTATGAACCCAAGCTAGTTATGATCGAACCATGTTCAAAATGTAGGTTTTTAATTAGGTGTAGTAAATATAATTTAGGTATTTTAGGTTTTTAATCTTATAATAATGTAGTATGAACCCTAGTTATGATCGAACCATGTTCAAAATGTAGGTATTTAATTAGGTGTAGTTAATAGAATTTAGGTAGGTGTATTTAACAGAATTCTAGGTTGATTCGTTTTGAAGTGGACATGTCATATTTTGAACATGTCATATTTTGAACATGTCACATTTGTTGTTATTTTTTTAGTTAAAGCAATTATTCTCGCATCGACGTCGACGATGCCTATCCCGCATCCTCGTCGTCGACTCGGCGGAGGAGGCCTGCTTCATCAGAGGGGTCATGTCCGGGACTAGGCTCTGCCGGGCTGGTACTGGGAGGTGCTACCTTCCGGGGGCGCAGCTTGGTGAGGAGGCAGCCCGTCGTTGACCCGAACCTTCGTTGGTGGCGGTCGCGTGGGCTAGTGACGGTGCGGAGGCTTTCGTCCCCCGCGGAGGTGGTACGTCACCGTGTTAGCGGGGAGGACGAGCACGTCCGTCGCTACATGGTTGCGTTGGTGGGCAGGTTCGTCAATACCTGGCAGGTTCTTCAGGGATCTCACTGGAGCTATGATCCTGTGATGGTTCCTTCTCTTTGGGTGTCCACCGCCCGCGCCGATACCCGTTGTTCGCTAGGGTTTTAGCTATATTAGTGATGTTATATGTATGATACTATTCGAGATGTATTAGTGATAATATTCGACGATGTACGGACACAAGAGATGACTTAGTTTTGCTTATTGAATGCATGCTAATTTCAATACTAAATTATTTTATGATTTAGTTTTGCTTATTGAATGCTCAAATTGGAGAACTACTCCTATTTTGAATGCTCAAATTGGAGAGGACTATGCAAGGCGTATGCATTTGATTAGTTGATAGCTTATAGAGTTTCACTAAGTCCTAAGATGAGGATAATAATGTTTTTGTTTATATTTTGTTTTTGCAGAAATCAAGGAGCCCCTCCATCATCCCCGTCGTCGTCCCCGTCACCGACCCCCTCCGACCTCGAGGTGAGACCAGCCAAATCTCCATGTCGATATGAGTCCTATAAGATATTTTGAAATGTTTTAGTTCATATTTTCAACCATTGAGATGCAATAACCATCAAGTTTGAATGCTCATATGATGTAGATATTAACATGTATATCTTGTGTTGCTCAAATAGGATATGTGTTTGCCCAAGTGGCCGGCCATGTTTGTAGGTAACACCTCCGAGTGGCCTATGTTTTGCCGGAGTGTGATTAATTTCCGTTCCGGCAAATTTCAGGCGCTCGATATGTCCTTGTTTCGCAAAGGTCATGCTGGATTTTTCTGTGAATTTTGGAATGACTTGTGCTAGAATATGTAGGAAATATCGAGTGGCCTGGATAGAAAGATAATTAAATAACATTTCGAGTTGACTTTAAGTCTGTCGAGGCTCCATACATGACAGTCAACAAATCAGTGAGGGAGAAAGTATGCACCATATATGAGAGATGAAGAATCCCGACTGTTGTCGTGGGGGTCATTTTTCCTTCTTCTCCTTGTGCTAGACCGTTGTTATGCACTAGGGAAAGGAGGAATAATGACCATCACCGACAGTCGAAAAATCCCGACTGTTGTCGTGGGGGTCGCTTCTCCTTCGTTCCCGTGTGCTATACATTTTGGTGTAACGCACTTGCGAATGAAAGGAGGAGCGACCATCACCAACGGTCAAATGTATACACCACGCGATCTGAGATTTTTCAAGAAAAGACTCGATAGACCGATAGTCAACCTGTGATGAATAATAATGATCTAATTTAGTTTTTGTAGTATATATATTTAATTGTACAAGTTTAATCTTTGAATTATGAACATAGGAAATGTCGTCGATGTCGTTGTCGGACGACGAAAGTCTTCCGGTGGAGTGCAACTGGTGCGGCGATGACCGGGGTCTATGCGACAGGCCTCACCTGGTAGAAGGTCGGCGCTTCAGCATTAAGCTCCAGGAGACCTTCGATGTTGAAACGGTACGCAACGACGACAAGTGTTTTTTCGTAATTAAGCACGACTTCTGCTTCTTCAACGTGTCATTTTCGTCTTTTACAATTCGACTAGCTTATCCCACGCCATGCAAGACGTTATGTCTTGAAAGGATGGATTATGAAGATCATGAAAGTATGGAAACAAAGATAATTCACCTAAGGACCCATCATGGTATGGATTTTGATGTAAATCTATACCATTCTGAGAGCGTAACCCATTTTGGTTGCCTGAATTGGGAAGCACTTTGCAAGACGTATGATTTTCATGAGGGTATGCTTGACACCATGGATCTTGGTGATCCTGACATCGCCCAAGACAATATGGACATTTGGGTCCTTGTTGATACGCTTCCAATTCTACCGCTATGTGAGTTTCTCAAACATAGTTATTAAGTAATTTATATTGTTTATTTTCAAAATAGTTGACAACTTATTTTCATTAATAGCTTATTTTCATTCTTTAAATAATGTGCGGAAGATGGTAGATAGAACCTACTACACCGATGGCTCAGAATTAACTTATCAGGAGAAAAATCATCTGATCTCAGTTATTACTGATCTTGAGAATTACAGTATCTATTATCAAACTCCTGCACATTATGGTCAATACGTGCCACTAGTGCACGTGTTGAACTACGGTAACATCCATGGAGATGTCATGGTAAGATTTTTTACTATTACGACATCGGTGCATCTTTTGCATAAATTCTTCTAAAACTGAACTACATTGCTAACTACGAAGTTATTACTATGTTTTTCAACAGAAAATCCCGAACGATTGTGTTCCGCATCTGATGTTTCCGACAGGTCGCCTTGATGTTATGAGCTTACTGCCAGGTCATCCTACGCATCACTGTTGTTCATACCGGATTTCTAAAACCGATGGAGACATGACAATCAAAGATTGGAAAAATGTATGGTCAATCGTAGGGAGCTACTTGGAAGGAACATTGTGCGAAGCGCAAGAATTGGAGACAGGATAATATCCATTCTCCATAATGGAGAGTCAGAGCCTATATTGCTTTATGCTATTTTACCTAAGAGAGTGTAGTAGGTCCTATATGAGAGGAGTAGGTCCTAGGTATAATGTGTTATTATGTGCTACAATGTGTTAGAGTTGATGATGAGGAGGAGGAGTTGTGATTATGACCAGTGACCAACTTGCTATATGATGTCTCATTGACGAAAATGATGATCATGAGAAGTTTTTATATGACATTGATGTATTATGATGATAAGTTGTTAATGATATGATTATGATGATGATCATCATTATCATGATGATGATGATGATGATGATGATGATATCATTGGGTGAAAGAACAGCGGATTAGTTTCAAGTGGATGGATCCTGAGTGATCAAGTCATGGATTATCATGATAATGACTTGGTCACTTAGGATCCATCCACTTGAAACTAATCCATGGTTCTTTCACCTAGTGATTTAACAACTCAGTATGATGTAAAAACAATCTCTAAATTGCTACTGTATGAAAACTTATATAATGTTGTATGAATATGACATAAAACAAAAAAGAAATAGAATACGGAATAATAGTAGTAGCGCGGGCATAGAAACACGCTACTAGTAATTAGCAGTACTACTTCCTGCAAGAAGCCCTACTACTAAGTAGGTGTAGATGTAGCACGAGTAAACCGATGCTACTGCTAACCTTTAGTTGTAGCGCCATATCAGTAGCGCGGTACCCCGCGCTACTGCTAGGTCAAAAACCAGCGCTACTCCTAGGCTTTTCCCTAGTAGTGTCTCCTTGTCACCGGCTGCCATCTTGTCGCTGAGAGGAGGATGCATCATATTTTTAGTGTTCTTCTTTGTCTTTCTACATGCCCTTCTAGTAGTGGACATATGCTTTTATGAATAAAATAATTCCGGTCACTCATATTGTTGTAGTGACATCAAGAAAGACAAGTGTGTGTCCTCATCAAACATATTATTTAGATCTAATGAGTTTATGTCAATGTCTCGTCTTACTATTATTATTTCACTAGCAAATATGCCCGTGCGTTACAACAGGAGAAGAAAAATATAACAGATCTATACCCAATAAGTATTGCTCAAGACCCCCGCAACCTATGCGCATAGTTTCAACATAGAACCTCGCCCATGTGGCCAATTATCCTCTTTCCCGCCCTCGCAAGCCATGTCCACATGATCAAAACACATCCGAACGTGGTAATCTATTACCTAATATTAAAAGACGAAAGATTTCATAGTTCTCCTTCCGTCACCCTTTTACATCCTTGATTTTGTGTTAACCATAAAGATTTACGGCTGAGGTTTAAAAGAAATATGTTGTTTGGCTGCGTGCAACGATTCCACCCGCATGATGCCCGCGTGGGCCTTAATGTGTTTTATATGGCCCAACCAAAGCAGCCCAACGTAGAATCGCTTCGCCGTTTCGTCCTATGTCGCTTTCCTTTTTTGCTTCGGTCGCTCAGCATATCCCCGTTCTCGATATGTATTTTGACAACCGAATCATATCGTCCGGCAGCCCAACTCTAATACAAAAAACATAGAAAAGTGGGCCTTCATCCATCCATCCACCATGGCTGCAGCAGGCGGCTGCATGGTGGTCGGCCCTACCTTGGATGACGGCAGCGGCAGGCGCGGCACGGCCCTGCTGTATCGGGAAGGGCGACGGCTGCGGTCGGCGGCGGCGGCGGCACGCTATCGGGCGTCGGATCGGCGGTGGCGGTGTGGAGGGTCTGGTGGACTGCTCGGCGTGCCTCCGCTCAGATCTGATCTGGCCGGTGCAGCCGGCGGTGGTGGTCATCTCCTCCATCAGAGGTGGTCGACCTGAGGCTGGATGGTCACATCTCGAGATCCGTCATCTAGTCCCGCTACGAGTCGGGAAGACATAGTTGCCGGTGAAGACCGAGCTGATGGCAGGCGATGGTGGCGTTCTGCACCGTTACCTTGATGAAGGCATCGTTGTGTAACTACTGTCGACCCACTTGTGTTGTTCCGGGGGAAACCCTAGGATCTGGTCTTCCAGATCGGACGATGGCAGCACAACGGTGTTGTTTCTCTATTGGGGGCATTGTTTGTGGAGTGGCACTGGAAGACAGAGGTAGGAGGTGGAGCGGCTTCGTCTTGCACGGAGCTTCGGTGGAGATGTCAAGTCATGCCTGGCCGACAGGCGCTATGCTATGTCATGCCTGCTCGACAGGTGCTATGCACGACAGATCTTCTAGAATCTTCGCTTCTGGATGGACGAGCACGGGGCAGTGGCGCCGTTGGGCGCCGTGGTGGCGTCGTCGGATGGACGAACTAACAAGGATGATGCGGATCTCTCTTCTGAAGATGGGTCAGCGGTCCGATGATGATGGCGGCGTCTAAAACGTGTGCATGTGGCGTACACTTTAGGTATGTTGCACCGGCTGGTTCCAATACATTATGTGGATGGATCGGTCACGACACCGGGTTTTAGATATGGGGAGTGAGAGCGCTCCATACTATTGAGTTTTGTAGGTGTGAGTGATGGCTTTGGGTGGCTTGATGTATGTTCTTGTTAGACTTTTGTTGAATAATGAATAAAGATGACTGTATGCATCAATTAATGTAGATGCCGGGGTTTTTAAGCTCCTTTTGTTGAATATTAGGGACTGCATGATGACCAACCGTGAAGCAAACGCTGAAGAAGCTTGTTGGCAAGTGCGAGAGGAAGACGGCTTGAACAACCGTGGCCTTGCATTTTGTGATGATTCGTTTGATATTCTTTCTTCGGGAATTAGGTTTGCATATTAGGGTACCCGACATCCTCAAAGAAGCCCGACCATGGTCAGTGTGACGCCCCCGATTTGACCGTACACTAATCATGCACGCAAATGTGTACGACCAAGATCAGGGACTCACGGGAAGATATCACAACACAACTCTAAAACATAAATAAGTCATACAAGCATCATAATACAAGCCAGGGGCCTCGAGGGCTCAAATACAAGTGCTCGATCACAGACGAGTCAGCGGAAGCAACAATATCTGAGTACAGACATAAGTTAAACAAGTTTGCCTTAAGAAGGCTAACACAAAAGTAGCAACGATCGAAGAGGCAAGGCCTCCTGCCTGGGACCTCCTAACTACTCATGGTCGTCGTCAGCGGCCTGCACGTAGTAGTAGGCACCTCCAGTGTCGTAAGTGTCGTCGTCGACGGTGGCGTCTGACTCCTGGACTCCAACATCTGGTTGCGACAACCAGATAGAAAGGAAAGGGGGAAAAGAGGGAGAGAAGCAACCGTGAGTACTCATCCAAAGTACTCGCAAGCAAGGAGCTATACTACATATGCATGGGTATATGTGTAAAGGGGCATATCAGTGGACTGAACTGCAGAATGCCAGAATAAAAGGGGGATAGCTAGTCCTGTCGAAGACTACGCTTCTGGCAGCCTCCATCTTGCAGCATGTAGAAGAGAGTAGATTGAAGTCCTCCAAGTAGCATCGCATAGCATAATCCTACCCGGCGATCTCCTCCTCGTCGCCCTGTTAGAGAGCGATCACCGGGTTGTATCTAGAACTTGGAAGGGTGTATTTTATTCAGTATCCAGTTCTAGTTGTCATAAGGTCAAGGTACAACTCCGGGTCGTCCTTTTACCGAGGGACACGGCTATTCGAATAGATAAACTTCCCTGCAGGGGTGCACCACATAACCCAACACGCTCGATCCCATTTGGCCGGACACACTTTCCTGGGTCATGCCCGGCCTCGTAAGATCAACGCGTCGCAGCCCCACCTAAGCACAAAAGAGTGGTCAGGACGCCGGTCTAACCCTATGCGCGCAGGGGTCTGGGCCCCATCGCCCTATGCACACCTGCACGTTGCGTACGCGGCCGGAAGCAGACCTAGCCTAGTGGCGTTCCAGTCCAATCCGGCGCGCGCCACTCAGTCGCTGACGTCAAGAAGGCTTCGGCTGATACCACGACGCCGGGATACCCATAACTACTCCCGCGTAGATGGCTAGTGCGTATAGACCAAATGGCCAGACTCAGATCAAATACCAAGATCTCGTTAAGCGTGTTAAGTAACCGCGAACGCCGACCAGGGCCAGGCCCACCTCTCACCTGGGTGGTCTCAACCTGCCCTGTCGCTCTGCCACAAAGATCCACTTGCGGGTACTCCTACGAGCCGACCCGACTTTAGTCATCACATGTGTCATGTATAAAGTATATAAGTATATACCCGTGGTCACCGCCCAGGTGATCACGGCCCGATAGTATAGCACAGCAGACGGACAAGAATGTAGGGCCACTGATGGAAAACTAGCATCCTATACTAAGCATGTAGGATTGCAGGTAAAGGTATCAACAGTAGTAGCAAGGATAGGCTATGCATCAGGATAGGATATCGAAAAGCAGTAACATGCTACACTACTCTAATGCAAGCAGTATAGAGAAGAATAGGCGATATCTGGTGATCAAGGGGGGGGCTTGCCTGGTTGCTCTGGCAAGTAGGAGGGGTCGTCGACTCCGTAGTCGAACTGGGCAGCAGCAGTGTCGGTCTCGTAGTCTACCGGAGAGAAGAGGGGGAAGAAACAATAAATACAATGCAAACATAAGCATGGCGATGCGTGACATGACAATGAGCAGTGCTAGGGGTGTCCTAACGCGACAGTAGGTGGTACCGGTGAAGGGGGGGGGACATCCGGGAGGTATTCCCGATGTTTCGCGTTTTCGGGCAGACGAACCGGAGGGGGAAAGTTGCTAGTTCGATAGGTTAGGGAGGTGTGGTGGACGAACGGACTGCGTATCCGGATTCGTCTCGTCGTTCTGAGCAACTTTCATATAGAAAACATTTTCATCCGAGTTACGGTTTAAAAGATAAGAATTTTCAAAGTTTATTTGAATTTCTGGAATTATTTTATTCAGCAAAAATGAATTATGACGTGAGCATGAGGCAATGCTGACGTCAGCAGGTCAACAGGTCGGCTGACCAGTCAAACCAGACAGGTGGGTCCAGTGGGACCCACATGTCAGCCTCTGTTAGTCTAATACTTAATTAAACTAATCTAACAGTATAATTAGAGGGGTGGGCCCCATATGTCAGTGAGTGATTAGTTAAAATAATTATTTTTATTTATAAAACATTTTCTTTTTCTTTTCTTTTTTTATATTTTTGCGGCGGGGCCCGCATGTCAGTGACTGGGCCTACCCAGTCAGCAGTTGACTGGGTCAACCCAGTCAACTGGGGCCCGAGGGGGCCACTAGCAGGGGCACTGGGGTGGCCCCAGGCCAGCCACGTCGGCGGCCGGCGCCGGAGCAACGCCGGCGACCAAACGCACGGCGGCGCGGCTCGGGAGGGGTACGGGTTTCACGTACAGGGGGTCTTCGGGGGCGTGGCTGGGCGCGTTCGACGCGGCTCGGCGTCGCGCGTCCAACTGCGGTGGTCGGAGGGGCTGGAACGGTCGGGGACGACCGCTACGAGCTCGCCGGCGGCGAGGTGCTACGGGCGTCCGACGGAGGCTGCGTTAGAGCGCGCGAACGGCCGAACTAAGTAGCTAGGCGGGTGCGGCACGGTGCGGTCGGGCTAGCGGGCCTACGCCCGTGACCATTTGGTCACCGGAGACCCGCCGGCGGCGAGCTCCGCGGCGCGGCGTTCGGGCGCGCGTGGGGGAGCAGCTACGGAACGCGGGCGAGCTAACGGAGAGGGGGAGGAGAAGCGGGAGCTCACAGCGGAGCCGTAGGGAGTGGCAGTGAGCTCGGGGAGGGCGCGGGGTAGCCGGAATCGGCGACGATCGACGGCGGCCGTGCGGGGAAGACGCGCTCGGGGAGGTCGGTGCAGTGGCGCTCGGCTCGTTCCCGATGGCGTAGTCGACGTAGTCGACGGCGGGGAGGCGTTCGGGCACGTCGTGGGGGCAATCGGGGCACGGTGGCCGCGAGTTCGACGGTGAACGGCGGCGAGCACGCGCGGGCAGAGGGGATCGAAGGGGAGAGGGAGGTGGATCTGGCGGGGGAGAGGCGCAAAGGCCGAGGGGTGAGCGGGGGCGAGTGGGAGAGAGGCCCGAGGAGGCGGGGGGGAGCTGGCGCCCTTATCCTCTCCGCGTCGGTGCCGGCGAGGTGGTCGGGCGGGAGCGCGCCCCTGTTCCGACCCCGGTCGGGGGAACAGGGAAGGGGACACGGGGGAGAGGTGGGCTGGGCCGGGGGGTCGGGGGTGCGGCCCAGTTTGGGCCGGGGGTTCGGTCCAGATGGGCCACGGGTCCAGTGGGGGGGGGTTGGGCTTCTCCTTTTTTTCTTTTTCTCTGACTATGTTCTGTTTTCTGTTTTCTTTTTATTTGTTTATTTTTTTTCTGTTTTATTTCATTTAAAAGTATTTAGGTATTTTATAAAAATGTGTTTTCTCCACCATAATTACCAGTGTAATATTTGGCACCCACTGAACATTTTTGTTTGAGTTTTTGAAATTTTTTATTTTTCACTTTAATTATATTTGAAGTTTGAACTAGGAGTTTGAAAAAGAAGGTGATTCAAATGTGATCAGCCCTGTTTAGCAACATGATTAGCTTAATCACAGGGGGTTACTGTAGCATGATTCTCAGGGTGTTACAGTCAGCCAGCTAGCTTACCTGGCAAAGCACCCCACAGACGCAAGCCAATAGAAATGCAATGTGAACGTTACGCTTCTTTCACTTGTGTTCTATTAAGCGATAGCAGAGTAGTAAACATCTCAAATTGCCCAGTCCAATTATAGGTGCTAATAGGTAAGATTTTCCTTTTAAATGTGGATTGTTTCTATCTATGTAAAATTGTATGAAAATGATCAATTTAACTCAGTCCTGTCTACAGCCAAAGAACGTGCCAATTCCTTGCCTCACTTCTTGGCCATACCCGGAAGCACACGCGCCACCGCGCACGCGAACACAAATAGGGTAGACGCACGGGCGTACCTGGTGCACTGGAACAAGGCTAACCACGGTCGGACGGTTAGCTTACCAGGCAAAGCACCCCACAGACGCAAGCCAGTAAAAATACATTGTGAACGTTAGGCTTCTTTATTTGTGTTCAGTTAAGCGAGTTGTCGCACTGTGTCATGGCTTCTCGTCGCTGTGTCCTCTTGACCGGCATGGTTGAGCATAATGCGGCCACGTAGAAAGGATGGATAGGTCTTAGTCCAAATAGAAAGGCCGGGTTTTGGGTTTCCCTAGCCGACCAAATAACGACATGGAAAACGATCATCATTATCTGTCATTCATAAATGTGTAACAATGAGGAAAAATATCCTTAAAATAGTTTTTGGTTATTCAATATTTTTCAAAAACTTGTTCAACACTTTAATACTTATTCAACATTGTTCAAATACTTATTCATCATTTTTTAGTACATATTCAACAACTTTCAAATACTTGATCAACATTTTTAATACTTATTCAACAATGAAACATCCCGAAGAGGCGATGCAAACCGATAAAGACAATGATATACAAAAAGAAAAATGAAAAAAATCCGGAGAAGAAAAAAGAAAAGAAAACGGAAAAAAAGAGAAAACCGAATACAATAGAAGAAAAAGGAACAAAATAAAAACAATTAAAACAAAGAAAGAAACGAAAAAAACTTGTGAAAAAGAAAGAAAAAACAAAAACTAAAAACAAGGATAAAACAATGCGAAACCGGCTCTATTAACCTTAACTAGTTCACGCCCTACACGGAGCCAAAGCTGACCTAGTGTTTAGGAGAGTGGCAGCTCAGCCAGGATACCCGGGTTTGAATCCTGGTTTCGCCGATTTCTCTTCTTTCTTTCTTTTAAACATCCGCTAAGAGGCCGACCCAATAGCTACAACGTGGATACATTCGCTTCAGCGAGACGGAAAGTTTTTTTCTGAAAGATCTAGCATCGCTGGCATTCATTGATAATAGCAGGAAGCAATAAAAAACAACAAGGTGGTGAAGGTCCTAAGACCGGAAGATCTGAAGATCAAAAGAAAAAAAATCAGCCCTAATAGCTGCAGGACAACACTCCATATAATCCATCCTGGACAACACAGCTCCAAGTCCGACGGTGAGCTATGAAGGAAAACTAGGCAAGGTTGATATCATGAAGGATCACCGAACGAGCCATCTGTCTCGCGTCATCGTATACCACCGGCCCCACCACGGCTTTGACTTCACACCAACAGACAGTCGAGGCACTCCCATGGACACGCCGGAGAAGAGGAAACGACTACCACGACCAAGGCCATGCCTTCGACATTGCTCACCACTGTCATCGTTGCCACAGAAGCCATCGTGCACGTTCAGTCATAGGAAGCACCAAAGAGATCAAAGTCTTCAAGACGACGCCCTAAAGAGGGGAACAACGTTGAAGATGACGCCACCGCCCGACCCTGCAGCAGGATCTGGGCTTTCACCCGAAGGACTTGATCTGGGAGCAGAGCTGTGAGATTCCCGACGACGCCTCCAAGGAGGATAGCGACGCCCATAGGCGCCGTCGCCGCCGGCCGGCCAGCACCGGCCAGGCTTTCACCTGGAGCAGCCACTCCCACGCAGTAGGCCAAGGTCGACCCGTACCTCCATAAAACCGCGCACCCCCCACACAGCGAGCATGCCACCGCTGTGTAGGGCGACCAGCAAGCCTCCACGACGGCGGGCCAGCAGAGACCAGATCGGGTCCTGAGCCCCGCATTCGACCGTGGCCGGAGACTCCGTGCTCCAACAAGCGGCAACAGGGCACCACCACCTACCATCAGTGCCCCTCCCAGGCAAGCAACACAGACGGCCTAGCAGATCCAGGCCCCCCGCATTTGGCTGCCCCCTCGCGCCCCTGCGCGGCCACGCCCGCCGCAGCCCTCCCATGCCGCCTCGCTCCCTCTAGCACTGGATCCCGCGCACCCGAGCCGTCGCCATGAAATCGAGGCCCCTGGCCTGAAGCCAACCTCCTCGGAGCCGCCAGATCCACGGCCTCCCAGACACAGCCATGTTGCGCCGCCCTACACGCACCTCCCCGCGCTCGAACGCGGTCGCCCCTGCCCGTGCGCGCACCGGCGTGGGAGCAGCGCCCTGGATCCCGCCGATATGAGCAGCCCGCGCTGCCGGAGCTCAGTCGGGAGGAGGAAGTGCGCCGTCGCCACCTATCCGTGTGGGCTTTGCCCGGCAACATCTGCCGGCAGCAACGATGGGAAGATGGCCGGCGGATCGGCGCTGGCGGCAGCTAGGTTTTCGTACCCTGGCCGCCCGTAAGAGCGACCCTAGGAACGGCTATCGCCCGCGAGACGGAAAGTTGCACTCGCGTAAGGCGATATATAGTCGCCGCCCTCCATGCCTACTGTCGCTTCCTTCCTCTGGTCGGCCATGGATGCCACCTCCTGAGTCGAAGGTCCATGTTGCCGTCGCCGCCTGAGCTGGTGCATGGGGTGGCGCCTCAGTACAACAGGTGAAAGATGAGAAGACTACGTCTAAAGAAATAGATGTACGAGGGTTTTCTAGCAAAATAACAATGTTATGTGTCAACATAGGAGCGAATTGTACAAGATACGAACCTGCGAGTCAAGTTCATGTACCACGGTTGCATGTTTTTCAAGTTTTTGTATTAATTTGTTCTCACGGGACAAGTTTTTCTATCTGGGGCACAATTATCTCGTAAAAGGATTGTCGCAATTATTTGTTATTACTGTTAGAAACATAAGAAAAATATTTATATGCAAAATAATGGTTGAAGATGCAACTTTGGAAATGAATCAACGCCCATCCCAAAGAAGTGAAAAATGTGTACATGGAATAAAAATAAAATACTTAGTACTATTGATGCAATAGGGATGACGCCCTCGCATTTGCGAGGTCCACCCTTTTAGTTTTACAAAAAGATGTTGTAAGCTATAGAAAATGTGAGAAAACAAATAGCTTGATCACAGTAGTTTCTTATGTCCGCGTAATAATCTGAACGAGAATGCTCCCGCAGCTTGATGTGAAAAACATGGTTTGCACTAATGTGCAACGTGAATAATATTCTATGAAGTAGTTGAGAAGTAGGCATGGAAGGTCCCGTACGTAGTACTATAAAGTACAGCATTGGCCCTTGTATAAATGCCCCCACCCTTCGTTGCCTGCTTCTATATGTATCGATCACCTCTGCATTCAGCATTCACATAGACTACATCACCCAATAACATGAGTTCGCGGTCTTCTGTCAAGCACTTCAGATTGCTATACAATCTTTCAGCCAACACCCACGTCCCTCGAATTGTAATCACAATGGCACTTGCAGCAGGTGTCCTAAAAATAGTTGCACCTCAACCCGGAGCTATTTATCCCATCCACGTACTTCTTGCCATGGTTCTACTGACCATCACCGCAAGTATCTACCTTGCACTCCGTTGTAAAACTGTATACCTTGTTGACTACGCTTGCTTCCGGCCAAGTTTCAACCTAAGATGCCCAAAGGCAACCTTCCTCGAGCATGCACATCTCTCATCTTTGCTTGATGATTCTACTGTCAACTTCATAGGAAATGTTCTCAAGCGCTCAGGAATGAGCGATGAGACATGTGTCCCGCCTGTACTTCACTATATAGAGCCATATTGTGGGCTTTACGAAGCACGTGCCGAAGCAGAGTCGATTGTCTTCTCGGTGACCGACGATCTTTTGGCCAAGACATGGATCAATCGTGATGCGATCGGTGTTCTTATCACCACCTCAAGTATATTTTGTCCGATACCATCTATTGCTGACATGATTGTGAATAGATACAAGTTAAGAGGTGATCTTCGTGTAATGAACCTCTCAGGAATGGCATGCTCTGCATCAGTGACGGCAGTGGGGCTCGCAAGCAATATGTTGCAGGTCATGCCTTGGGGGTCGCATGCATTGATAGTGTCAACAGAGACCACTGGGCCGTGCCACTATCAAGGGAATACACGCTCCATGCAGTTGCCTAACATCTTATTCCGCATAGGTGGAGTGGCGAAGTTGTTGTCGACTTCTAGGTCAAAAGCTCGGTTTGAGCTTGCACATGTCACGCGGATAATCACTGCGGCAAACAACTCCGCGTACCGATGTGCATATCAGGAGGAAGATGAGAAGGGCATCCTAGGGACACGTCTCACTAAAGACCTTATGGTTGTTGCTGGAGACGCACTCAAGGACAATCTCACTACAAGCGGGCCACTTGTACTGCCGACAGTAGAGCTTCTCAAGTTTTTCCTTTTTGACATTGCTGGAAAGGTGTTCTATTGGAGGAAGATTAGACCATACATCCCCAACTTCTGTGTTGCATTTGAACATATATGCATCCACGTAGGTGGACCTGCGGTTATCAGCTCAATACAGCGTGGCCTCAATCTATCAGACAAACACGTTGAACCGTCACGAATGACACTATATCGCTTTGGAAACCAGTCGGCCGCATCAGTGTGGTATGAGTTGGCATACATCGACGCTAAAGGCCTAATGAAGAAAGGCGACAGGGTGTGGATGATCGGATTTGGTGCAGGGTACGAGTGCAACACCGCTAGTTGGGTGTGTATACAACCATCTTCCTGCGCGGATGGACCCTGGGCTAACTGCATCAATTGCTACCCCGTGGATATCTCTAGAAAAGCTTAAAATAAGAGGATTTTAGGTGTCATTTACTATAAGCGGAGTGAGTAGTGTGATAAATAACATGCACATCTCTCCGACACACAACAATGAAGAGGTGGGGGTCCCGTTGGCGGGTGTATCAAACTTAGTGACATAAATAAAGATGCAGGCTTGTTAAAATAAATAATAAATCCCTACTTTCTTTGTGGTTGTCTAGATGAGCATGTTATGAGTTGAGAGGACACTCCAAATAGTAGTACAGTGGCTATATCTACATTTCACTATTCTATACCAGCTCGTTTGGCACCTAGCTTTTCATTTCGTTTTGTGGAAATGACATGAAAACATAATCCTGAGAGGATTTCATTTGGTGGGATTTGGATTCCATACCCAATTTTCTTGTTTGGCTGACATGGGTTTATGAAATGAAATGAAATAAATGTCATGTGCTGTTTGGTTGCTCTGAATTATAATCAGAAATAATAAACGTCCAGAACTCCATCTATAGGCAGCTAATAAACCCAAAAATAATAATGCACTTTTTCCCGATTAATATCATAATTAACCCAGGCAAGGATGGGTCATGTCTAGGGTCTAGAAGGCACAAATGCATCATAATTCAATCAGACAAACATGGTTCAGATCTAGAAGGCACAAAGGCAATATAATTGACTCATAACCAAAAAAAAATCAGGGTTCAAAGCTTGAATTAGCCAAGTTCTGGACAACAAAAGAATACAACTTGCCATCATAACCTTTAAGACCATAAAAAAAAAAAAATTTGCATCAAGACTAATTTCTTTTCATTACATTTGCTAAGGCTTGAAGAGGCATGAATTTGTGGCTTGCTTATTGTCCTACAAATGTGATGAGGTGTGTAAGAAAACTGGCTAATGTAGTTAATAAACGTGAAGTGTGCAACAACAAACACCGGACCAATATTTTAGTTCCATCCTGTAAAAGCATCGTAATATTGATCACTACTACTTTGCTATAAAAAGCACGACTACAACAAATGAAGTTGAACAATGTACTACGAGCTATAATGTCTGTATATAAAGAGATGGCTATTTATAACATACTTATCAAAAGAAAGCCAACTTTGCTGCAACTTATAGATAATTATTACAAGGAAGTAGTAATTTTCTAAGGAAATTCCAAGCCAGACTGTTGCGCTTAGTTCTAAAAGCTCTCCCTGAAACCCCACTTTAGATTACATATCTTGGGAAATTTGAAGTAAGAGTGCTGCTTACCTAGTGGGAAAAATATAGATAGTGCTACTCCGATAAGACTGTCCTCATTCACAACAAGGGAGAAAATCAGCAGATTTTAGCTCATACCTTTTAATATTTAAGGGTTACTGATAAAAACAAATTCTTTTATTCTTGTGGGCAATGTAATGTATCAGTTACCTTATCTCCCAAATCTTTCTGAAGGTATTATGCATTTATGTATTTTATGTTTTTCTCAGTTTGAACAAATCAACCAAAATGAGAATGAATGCATATCAATAACTGTGGAACGACGGCAGTCTAGAGACTTGGTACATGATATATCTAGTAAATAGAAGGCAGAAATAAATGCATGTCACAGAGAGTAAGCAACTCACAGTTAAGTCCCTATTACAGTAGTGCTGAAATTAAATTGCAACTTGCAAGTAGAAAAAAGACTTCCAGGAAGAAACCTGCGTCCAGTTGCCTATATATGTGGATTATGATGTGGCATCCATTTTCCAGAATATATGAACCATGCAACAGTTAGAAGTCAGATACTTGCTTTCTCATGAAAAAATAACAGTCAAATGTTTACTTCGTGATGTGCACATAACTATATGCACATTCTATACTGAACAAGACCAGCGTATAGACTACTTGGTGTTGCACTTTCCATCACTACCTATGACTAGACAGAACAGTATACCCAAATTGAATTCATTTTATAAAATCAGGAAGCATTGGAACCAAGGTTTTGGGTACCGAATACCAAAAAATTACTGAGGAGGGCCGAAAACGCAGTTACCATGGTTACCACGAAATACCGTTCGAAATTTTCAAATGTAAATCGAATACAAATATTTAGACTAAGTCAAGTAGTTAAGGCACTAATATTTCACAACAATCTGCTCATAGCGCAATGGTTTTTACTCGTAGCCTTACGTCCTGGTTACCTTGTTGGTCTCGAATTAGCACCCCGACGTCCAGTATTCTTTTTAATTCCGTTTATATCAAAAGAATTAGGCAAAAAGAACAAATGTCAGAGATGGGATTCGAACACAAGACGCCGCTGGGTAGGGCGAGAACCCCGAACCGCTAGGCCATCCAAATGTACGTGTTCCTAGTCGGTTTCTCCACTAATGGACTACCATTGGTCGTTTAAATTAAAAAAGTTCAATTAAAATTGAATTTTTTTGCTCGAAATGCCCATTTACCCAGGGGGGGCGAAAAGCTCGGTAACCGCGTAACCCGAAATTTTGAGCGGTAACCAAAACCCTGATTGGAACCAGCCAATGAGTGGGGCATAGATTTATATTTGGAGTTCAGCCGGTTTCATGTGATGCAATTAGGTTTCTAGCATTCAAACAAGTTCTATGAAATAAATTTTGCAAGTGTTGGTTGTCAAAGTATGCATGCAACAATCAATTGTCTGATCTGACAATGCCATGTCAGGCAATGCCTTCACTAGTGATATTCCACAGGAATTTGGTAGGATGACTCAACTAGAATCACTCACATGTCCCAGAACCAGCTTTTCGGTGACATTTCAGAGGCGCTAACAAATCTCACGTTTCTGGGTATCTTTAACTTTCACACAATCACACTATAGGAATCAGGCACTTTGCCGTCTGCCATGGCTGACGGCAAAGGTCTTTGCCGTCCACCAACAAACAGCAACAGGTCCGGGTGAATAGGCTACGGTGAAGGGTTCTTTGCCGTCTTCTGGCGGACGGCAAAGATGAAAGGCTCTTTGCCGTCCGCCAGCAGATGGCAAAGAGCCTGGACGGCACAAGTGCCAGGTTAGGTCCGTCAGGGGTTAACGGCGTGCTTTGCCGTCCGCGGGCGGACAGCAAAGACCATTGCACCATTGCCGTCCGCCAGCTGACGACAACGTAGCGAAATAGGCAGCCCCCAGCTGCTGCCACGTGTCAAGCTATGCCTTCTGCTGGCGGACGGCAAAGGTGCAACGCTGTTTGCTGTCTGCCAGCAGACGGCAAAGTAACCAAATAGGCCAGCCAGTACCCCAGGTTGCACAGGTAGCTGCCACGTGGCAGCTTTGCCGTCTGTTGGCAGAGGGCAAAGCTTTTTGCCGTCTGCTGGCAGACGGCAAAGAGCCTGTACAACCCCTGTTTTTTTTTGTTTCTTCTTATATTCATTCAATTTCAACACACAAATTTCACAGTAGACATATGATATATCCAACACACAAGTTTCATCCCACATACATAACCAACACATGGTTCCATCCATACATCACCAACACATAGTTTCATCACATTGTTCATCCAACACCTATCCATCCATCTAACAAGTTCCACATTGGTCATCGATACAAAAGAAAAGCAGAAAGGGAACACTCTATCCATGCAAGCTTCCGTGAAGTAAATGAAATCTGCAAAATGGGAAACAAGAAAGTTAGAAGAAGAAAATGAAGAAGAAGAAGAAGAAGTAAGCATACTTAGGTAAAATGGCTAATTATGCCTTTTTTGAGTGAACTAAGCATATTATGCCATTTTTGATATAAAGCAGCTAAGTATAGGTTATTATTGAGCTAACCTAGGTAACTAAGCATATTAGAGCTAACTTAGAGCTAACTTAGGTCATTTTGGAGAAGAAGAAGAAGACTAGAAGAACAAGAAGAACAAGAAGAACAAGAAGACTAGAAGAAGAAGACTAGAAGAAGAAGAAGAAGAAGAAGGTTTTTACCCTTTTCCTTCTCATTCTTCTTCTTTTATTCTTTCTTTTTCTTCTCTTTCTTCTTCTATTCTTTCTTTTTCTCCTCTTCATTGTTTTTCTTCTTATTATTCCTTATTTGTGTCATTTTAAAGCTTACATAGGCAATTATGCCATTTTTAGCTAACTAATCTTCTTGTGTCAATTTGGAGGAAATTAAGGTAAGTATAGGTCATTTTTGTGCTAACATAAGTAATTATGCCATTTTTGAGTTAACTAAGCATATTATGCCTTTTTTGACATAAGTAAGCCAAGTATATGTCTTTATTGAGCTAACCTAGGTAACTAAGCATATGAGAGCTAATTTAGTTAAGTATAGATCATTTTGGAGCTAAGTAAGCTAATTATGTCATTTTGTAGGAAGATTAGCTAAGTCTAGGTCATTATGTTAACCATTTTGGAGGAAATAAAGCTAAGTCTAGGTCTTTATGCATTTGGTAGGCAAAACACTAGAGAAAACTTACCGTCATCACGGAGGTGAAGGATCGGTCGGGTCTACGCCAGTGCCAGACGAAGAAGGACCGGTCAGCGTCGGGGTTGCGATAGTGGGAGACGGAGAAGGATTGGTCGATGCTTGTCGGGAGGCATGCTGCACCAAAGATCATTTGCAATGTCTCTTTAGCATGATGCAACTGAAATGTGAATACTAGTAACTAATGACCATTCAAATGAAACTCACTGTGTCCGCTCTAGCAATCTGAGGCATCGGCGGAGGGGTCTGACCGTTTTTCTCGCACACGACATTTTGTTTTCACGAGTCAGTCATATTAGTTAGTAATGAAACGAACATTACATGCATGATTTGGCTAATAAGCAGGAGAAACTTACCACGAGGAGCTCATATAGGGCCCGGTGAGACGCGTCGTTCCGGTTCCTCTCCTCCTCTAGCATCCTAGCCGTCTTCTGCTCCAGCTCGATCTCCCTCTCCTTGGCCTGCCTGGTTGCCTCCGCCAGAAGCTCCTGGGCCCTAGCCTCCATGGCGAGGTCCACTAGCCGTGGTCGAGGCGGTATCTCAGGAAGAGACCTCGTGTGGCGCTTCTTGATCTCCGGGAGACTTCTAGGACAACGTATCAGTCCATCCCCAATGGCTACCGAGCCATGTTTCCTCCCCTCACCAGATAGAATCACGAGCTCTGCATCAAAAGGACTTTGGCTTGGGTTGAAGTCATCCCCTTTCATCGCCTTCCCAAAGTCTTTGTATCTCACGAGCTTGTTTGTGGGAGGAGTTGTTGGTGAAGCTCTCTGGATGATCGAGGTCATCCTCAGAGAATGCCTTGGCCTTCTTGAACGGGGCCATATGGGCCATGGCATAGAGGTTTTACAGCGGTGGCACTTCGTTCTTGTTGTGTTTTGCCTAAAAGAGAGGAACAACATATTAGTTAAGGGCTGAAGCTAGCATGAAGAATGAAATTGCATGAATCGTTAAGGGTTGAAACCACATACCCAATGATCCCCGTACTCAAACAGGTTGGAGCTCCCCTGATGGTGTGGCACGCCTCGCATTTGGGAACGCTTATCCCTGGCCTTGTTGTGTTTGTCTAGCCATTGGGGAGAGCACCACTCATCCACCAACGCCTCCCAACAGTCCATCATATCTGCACATCATCTCAGGGGCATCTAAGTTTGGCTAAGAGAAATTTCAGCGCTACGCCTACGAATGAAATCAAGGAAAGTAAGTACAAGGCCTTAAGAATAGGTAATTACCCTCATGTACTTCTCCTTACTCAGATACTTGCGACGACACTTCTTCTTGGCCCTCCTAATGTTAGTCGAGGGGTAGTAGTCTCGAACAGCCTGCACCCTAGCCTCGTGCCATAAGTTCTGAAGTAGGCGCTTGCACTCGGCTTCGAGAACCCTAGCCGCCTCCGCCTCGTGTTCCTCAGCAACCCTATAGAAGGTCTGCAATCGAACAAGACAACACTGATTAGTACAATCACTAGGTAATGTTGATTTTTAATTCGGTAAAGGAGAAATTACCCAAAACCGCCGCCTCACAATGTCGGCCACCGGCTCGCACACGACACCGTCGACCCTCTCCTCTGGCGGGGCCGGGGCAGCCCCGTAGAGCTCCCAGCTCATTGCTACGTGGAGCCTAACCCTCACCGGGCAACGTGACCCACCCCAGGAAGTGCTGTCGGCAAATCACACCAAGGACCTGGTTGGGCATGCGGACACCATTGGGGTGTATCCAACCACTGCAGTATGACAAGGCCAACACATTAGATATTAATTTCAAGAAACATGAACGACAAAGGTTAAAAAAGAGTAAATGCACTTACTTCTCCCTGTTAGGCTGAATCAACCACCTCTGATCGCGGGTCGCCGGCACGGCCGGGAGCTTCGTACCACCACGCTGGTAGACCCTCTTGCCCTGCTCAACCAGCTCGTCCTCGCTAAAACTATCCTCAGACCAGGTCTCCTCGTCATCAGCATGGCCACTAGTGTCCGGAGTCACATGGGGCGAAGACTCTGGGACCGGAGTCTTATGGGACGAAGACTCTGGTGCCCGAGTCTCCTGGGACGAAGGCTCTGGGACCGGAGTCTCCTGGGACGAAAGCTCGTCGACCCGACGCTCGTGGACCGGAGTCCGAGACCAGTCCTCCTGAGACGGAGCACTACGGTGGTCCGGAGAATCAGCTGGGGGTGGCGGCAAGGAAGGCGCAGCAGCCTTCCTACCTCTCCCGCCGCCACGTCCACCTCTAGAAGCCCTCTTCGGCTTCCCCCGACCTCTCCCGGCCGAAGAAGAAGCGCCCACCGGTGTCTGCATACTATCATCCAGTGCTCTCCGAAGGTGCTGGGGTGGAATAATAACACCCCTCCCAGCACGCGCCGAGGAAGGAGCCTCGGAGCGGTCTCGACCCGCGCCCACCATCTGTCAACACCTGCAATGACAAAGAGTAAACGGAATTAGTACAACATAAACATAATAAAATATTTGGTGGGTGAAAACCGTTTTCTGATATTTCAAGCTTTTGGAATATTTACAAACGAAATATTCTCTATAAATTCCAAGAAAATTCTAGCAAGTAAAAAATGCCATATTTGGTTATCTTGCCAAGTATCATCTCTTGGAGAACAAAATGACATCACCAAAACCCCTCAAACTAATTAACCTAACTAACCTAGAAACTAACCTAACTAACCTAGTCTAAGGATAACTAACCTAACTAACCTAGAAAATCAAACTAACCTAACTAAAACCTCCTCCTCCTCCTCCTCCTCTTCTTCTTCTTCTTCTTCTTCTTCTTCCTCTTTTTCTTCTTCTTCTTCTTCCCCCTTCTACTTATTCTACTTTTCTTCTTCTTTTTTCATCCTTTTTCACTTCCTTTAATTATGACTATTCAACTAAAACCTAAAACTAGTCTAATCTAATATAATTTAATCTAGCTAACTATATAGATAATATATCTATTATCTAAAACAGAGAAAAAAACATAACTCCTCCTCCTCTTCTTCTTTTTCTTCTTATTTTTCTTCTTCCTTCTTTTACTTTTTCCTCTTTTATTCTCATCTTCTCCTCTTTTTCTCCTCCTCCTCCTCCTCTTCTTCTTCTTCTTCTTCTTCTTCTTCTTCTTCTTCCCCCTTCTACTTATTCTACTTTTCTTCTTCTCTTTTCATCTTTTTTTACTTCCTTTAATTATGACTATTTAACTAAAACCTAACACTAATCTAATATAATCTAATCTAATCTAGCTAACTATATAACCCAAACTAATTAAACCTAAACATAAACTAAAAAACCTAAACTATTTAAATTAAATAACCTAAACTAATTAAACTAAATAACCTAAACTAATTAAACCTAAACTAGCTAAACTGAAAAAACCTAAACTAAATAACCTGAACTAAACAGAAAAGAAAAACAGAAAAGAAAATAGGGGTGGCAGGGGCTCTCCGTGGGGGGCGGAGTCGGGTCGGGGAGGGGTCGGCGACGGGGCGGCGGTGAGGCGGGGTGGCGACGGGGCGGGGAGGGGGCTGCGACAGGCAGCGCTCCTCGGGGGCGGTCGACTCGCGGCAGCGGCAGGGAGGTGGCAGCGGGGAGGCTCGGGAGTAGGGTGGGGAGGCAGGGAGGGGGAGGCCACGGGGCGGGAAGGGGCCAGCGGCGGGGCGGCAACGACGCGGGGAGGGTGCGGCGGCGACGGCGCGAGGTGACGACGGCGCGAGGCGACGACGTCGCGGGGTGGCACGAGGGGGAAGAAAGAGGAGAGAGACAGAGAGAGAGGGCGACGGCGGGGCGCGGCCGTTAAGTCAATTTTCAAGCTTTGCTGTCAGCCCCACCTTTGTCGTCTGCTAGCGGACGGCCAAGAGGGGCCCCGCTACGGGTTGACAACTAGTGGGCCACCCTCCCTCTTAACCGTCCGCTAGCAGATGGCAAAACTTCTATGCCGTCCGCTAGCAGACGGCAAAGAGATTACTGATGGCAAACAAGCTCTTTGTCGTCCGCTAGTTCTTTGTCGTCAGCCTTCTCTAGGCTGATGGCAAAGACCTCCTTTGTCGTCAGCTAGCAGACAACAAAGAACGGGCTGACGGCAAAGATCCTGATTCCAGTAGTGTCAGTTAAACAGAACACTAAAAACTGCATTGAGCGATAGAGTATTCAAAAAGGTTTTATACACAGAAGTAGTAGTGAACATTAGCAATTACCAAAGTCGATGGAGGGCAAATATTTGTGTTTCTGTGAATACCCAACCTAGGCGATTTGAACAGCCTAATGAACTAGATCTTACGACCATCAATAAGTCGTAGGTTGACCATATCATCACAAACCACTAGTTGAGAAGTTTATTCCATCTGTACCAAAGCTATGATCAGGCGTATCCTTGCAAGCTGTTGTCCTCTAAGTTCAGGGTTGTAGGTTAGGGACAAGGTGTAGGGCCCTGTTGAGAGTCAAGGCATAGTCGGCCTGCTCCGCATCCAATGTCCTTGAGAATTGAGAGGGGTGTGTTGCTTGATGTGCTATTGGAGTCAAATACTCAGGTTAGGGCTAGGGTTCAAGAAATATGAAATAGCATGAGAGAGAGGGGATGAAAGGACAGGTGGAGGAGGACAATTACCTGGGTGAAGAGGTGATCGAATCGTACCGCGGCGCGACATGAGGTCGATATCAGAAGCAACATGGGATGGGTTAGAATGAGAGTCGGGGGAGGTGAAAGGGAACGAAGAGGTGAGGATCCACACGCAAGCTCATTGGCGGCGAGGTAACAAATCTTGGTTATCCTAAATAGGAGCACCCCACTGCATGATTTTCCTGCATTCTGGTGAAGCCATGTCACCTGCTGATGTCATAGATTTGTTTTTTTAGAGCATGGTTAATAGTATAGCTAGCTGCTGGCTATATGAAACTACCATGTCATTTATAACCATCATTTCTATTCACTCATACAATAGTGTGGGCTATAAGATTAGCTATTACATTAGTACTTCTTTGAGTCAATTACAGTGGTGGTGCTTAAACTTGCCGGGAACAATCACTTTGGTGCTAGAACATGCGGCATACATTGAACTGGTGTAAAAACTTGGCTCAGACATGCAAATATGGTGCTAATCGCGTTTGGATACGAAGTCGACGCTAACTTGTCGTGCCAGCGTAGCATCGTGACTGTTGTCGGTAATTGAAGGCATAGAGGAGCGCGTGTAGCCTTTTTTTTTTGCCGAAACCCCCCACAAAAATGTATTTCTCACAAAAAGCCCCTGTCAACGCGGCAGATGCCATTTCATTTCTTGACTCATGGGACATGGGGCCCGCTTGTCAGTACATGTAAATAAAAACATAACAGACGGCCTCTGCATCTCGAACATGAGAACAACTGTTGGATAGCAAGCTATCCAAGCTACTGCACCGTTCACGTTACAATGACAGATATTTATAACAATACTTAATGTAGTACTAGTAAGCTTGCACGTGCAAATGCACGTCTCGACTAATATTAACATATATAAGAGAGATAAAGTTGCGAGGGCATATGTGAGAATTAACATACACAGAAAGATATTCTGATTGCATTAAAAATATTACAAATGAAAAAAAAACATGTTTATGACCAGTTCAATTTAGTTGGTTCAATGCGATTGCACGAGGAGAAACCACACCTATTTAAATTTGGTGCCACATATGCAATGACAAACTCAAGGTCACCACATAAAGGCACAGTTAGCATGATTATCATCGAGCTAAACCAGTGCACTCATTATATGTGAACAAATGCAAGTTGATGTATTAAAATGAAGATCTCAGTTTAAATGTTAGCTACAACAACCACTAAGTTGAATCATCTTACAGTGTGTTCACGTCCATGTCTCGCCGCTCGATGCTTACGCAGTCTGCACACCTAGCTCATGCGCAGGCAGCTCATACTTGTGAGAGGATGATCGGAGAAAGTGGCTCAATCCTGCAAGCGCTGCACCATGGGGGAGACAGAGACCCAGGGCAGCCGCGGCGAGTCCTTTGAGATCAGGAGAGTAGGAAGGCTGCCACTGGAAGCTCCTGCAAAAGATCAGTAAAAGTAATCAAGAAAGGGCTTGTACAACTTATAATGCAGCAGTACTTTCGTATACATCAGCACACCTTGGAATGACATTTTCATTTACGAATATGTCATGAGAAATTACCAGATAGATCCAGCTTTATAATACTTGCACATACATATTTCTAACAGATGTCAGATGACAATAAAATCTTGCAAGGTTAGCTAAATATGCAAGTGAATATTCTAGTGAAATAAGAAGGATAGCATGAGCAAGGTTTTGGTTACCGAATGAGGCATTTCTACCGAGGGGGACTGGTAAATGTGGTTACCACGGTTACCGAGAAATACCGAGAATATTTCGAACGAATTCTATAGTTGAATATTGAATTCAAATAAGTGGATGAATGAACATTTGATCCAGAGACCTCTCAAAACAGGAACTAGGTTGCTACCAACACAGTAGAACCAACTCTCATGGCATTAATTACATCCTACGCACTTTACTATAAATTGAGTGTTTAAATTCTAAAATTTCAAAAAAGGTATTTTTTGCTCGGTAAGGGGATTTATTGAGGGGCACGGAAATACGCGGTAACCATGGGAAATCTCGAAATTTCGACCGGTAACCAAAACCTTGAGCATGAGTACCTTGCAAGTGGTAGGTTAGGGTATGCATGAGTTCTCCTCAGGTGTTGTAATAAGATAAAAATTTGACATGTGATCAAGTGAACATAGCAGTTCAGTCTGGTGAACTAAGGCAACCTTCCATGGTTTCAACTGAACAGTAGACTAATGGCTAAATGGCCAATCAGGCAAATGTTATGTTCTTTGCTAAACTGATGAATGCAAGCCAATTTTGAAATTCTCGGAGTGAATATAGATATAGTTGGTCAAGGACTTACAGTGAAGCCAAGTTGTTAAATTTTCTCACTCCCAGCATATTGTCAGATTTGTCTGGAACGTTGGCACTATCATCATCTTCTATAACGCAAACCTTTTTCGATAGAGGGCACCATCCAATATAAGCTTGAGATGGACTTGTTCGAGCTATCTTGGAGCTAACCAAGCAAACATCAGCAGGAAGATTTGGACAAGGGTTTTGGATTTCTGTCTCATACATTTGTCACATGCAAATCACCCCCCTGCTGACCACATGCTTCTTGTGGATATCAATACTAACCTCAAAATAAAATAATATGTAGAATATATGTCAGCATAAAATTGTATATCACCTTTTCTTTGTCAAACAATAATTATTTGTTGGAGACATTACTGTATTCTTCAAATATCAGATCAATCTTCAGTCACCCTGGCACTCTACGGGCATGGCACCAAAAGTTTTACAGAATAAGGGCTGCATTTATCAGAATAGGCAGTGAGAGTAACTCGGAGCAACTTAGCTTTGATTTTGGTGTCAGTGAGTATAGCAAGATCCTTCTGCCTAGTTCAGTTTCCTATGATCAAAAGCAGGCACTGGAACATACCCTTGTGTATAAATTTATTTATTTATTTGACTGGGGTGTATAAATTTATTATAGTTAGATGTAAGCAATTCATTATGAAGTTCTGAGCACAGCTCAAACATGAACATATAGAGCTTGATCATTCTAGATATTAATCAGACATTCACTACTAGGAAAAACCCTAGTAGTAGTGCGGGTTTAATGCCCATTAATAACGCGGGCTGCCGCGCTACTAATAATTAAGGCGCTACAGCTATTACTTAGCAGTAGCGTGTGCGACAAGCGCTACTGCTAAGACACATAGCGGCAACGCTTGTTCTATCCCGCGCTGCTGCTAATCTAGCTAGTTGCAGCGTGTTTACTATCCATCGCTACTAGTATTTTTTTTCTTCATTTTTAGTGTATTTATACGTCGTTATATAAATTTTGGTACAATGCCAATTATGAGGTTTATATCATTATGTCCATAACAGTGTGTCAAATGAAGGTGGATTAGGTTCAAGTGGAGGCAATGTGTGGTGCATGTCAAAAGTATACTACTAATTCAAACTTGATCTAGTTTGGACTAGTAGTACTTTCGATGTGCACCGCATGTTGCCTCCACTTGAATCTAATCCGCCAGCACAAGCGATTTAATCATCATCATAGTCATTACCACCAACAGTATTTATGTAATCACCATAGTCATAGTGTAGCACATCATCATCTTCAAACTCATTCTAGCTAGCTAATCACCACCAACACTAGATGCGGTAGCTATCTAATCACCACCAACACTAGCTAATAAAAATCATCATAGTCATTACCACCAACACTAGCTATTTAATCATCATAGTCATAGTGTAGCACATCATCATCTTCAAACTCATTTCTAGCTAGCTAATCACTCCTGCTGCTCTCTCTCAGGTAAAATAACATAAAACATGTGTAGCTCTCCTCCTTCATTAAGTTGGAGCATGCAGATGAACCTGTTTCCTAATCGTGGGCTGCGCTTCTGATTACTGCCCCCTAGTACTTCTCTGCGCTCCTCCATCACAAATTTGGTCCAGTCTTTCACTATTAAGACTTCCTCGCTCTTAGAAATCCTGAATGCACTAAAGTGCATTGTAGGATATCTTACCCGTAAGCTAACAATACTCATGGTACCATTAGTCTCGATCCCATGAGGCACAACATTCATCGGGAGTCTCTGTTGAAGAACATCGTATAGTAACATACTTAGCAATGAAGTTTAGCTTAAAAAATAATGTATGCAAAAGATGCACTGAGGACAAATAGTAAAAATCTTACCATCTTTCCTAAATAGATGTGACCGTAGTTCATTAAGAACACTATTGGTCGCACGTTTTCAGTACTAACATTTCTAAGTGCAGGAAGAAAATTTGTCTTGACAGTATCAAGATCCTCAAGCCATGAAACATAATGACTTAGCTCCTCGCAGTTTAGTTCAGCCCCGGGACAGTAGTAGGTCCTGTCTACCAAGCGCTGGACATGTTTGCTTGCACGGAAATAAGCTGACAATAGAAATTAGTTGTCAACTATTTTTGAATAAACAATATCAAAGACATAAATATGGTTGAGAAACTCACATAATGGTATAACTGGAGGCGTCTGCACATCGACCCAGATGTTGGTATTACCTTCAATATCATCTTCCGGACGAATATCAAAGGTGATAACCATATCAGGCTCAAATGCATAAGTCTTGCATAGTGCTCGCCAAGTTTTGCATCCAAAATAGGTGTAGTCGTCTGCGTTGTATAATTTTGCGTGGAAAATATAACCATGCTCGGTCTTCAAGTAAACTTTCTTTACCTCCATAGTACGACTGAAACCTATCTTATCCAAGACAAAAACTCTTGCATGGCAGGGGATACGCTAGTAGAATAGTAAAAAAATTAAATTATAAGTTGAAGCAAATGAAGCAGATGTCATGCTTAATTACGAAAAAAGACTTGTCGTTGTGACTTACTGTATCCACTTCGAAGTTCACGTCAAGCTTGATGCTGAAGCGCCTATCATCATCTAGGAAGATTCCGTCGCACAGGCCGCGCTCGTCTTCGCAATATTTGCAAATACCGAAATCCTTTTCGTTGTCAGACATTTCCTATGTTCATAGTTGAAACATTAATTGAAAATCGATCGAAGACAACTACCAGGATACTCAAAATATCTTATAGGACTCATATTGACTTGAGCATTCAATAAGCAAAACCAAATCATAAAATAAATAAGTATTCAAATTAGCATGCATTCAATAAGTAAAAGTAAATCATCTCATGCGTCCGTACATCGTCGAATATTATCACTAATACATCCCGAATAGTATCATACATATAACATCACTAATACAACTAAAACCCTAGCGCACAACGGGTATCGGCGCGGGCGGTGGACACCCAAAGAGAAGGAACCATCATAGGATCATAGCTCCAGTGAGATCCCTGGAGAACCTGCCAGGTATTGGAGAACCTGTGCTCCAACGCAAACAAGTAGCAACGGACGTGAGCGTCCTCCTCACTGACACGGTGACGCACCACCTCCGCGGGGTCCTCGAGCCTCTGGACCGTCACTGGCCCACGCGACTGCCACCAAAGAAGGTTCGGGTCAACGACAGGCTGGCTCCTCACCAACCTGCGCCCCCGGTAGGTAGCACCTCCCAGTACCACCCCGTCGGAGCCCAATCCCGGACATGGCCCATCTGGTGACGCAGGTGTCCTCCGCCGACTCGACGACGAGGATGCGGGATAGGCATCGTCGACGTTGATGCGCGAAAAATTGCTTTAACTAAAAAAATAACAACAAATGTGACATGTTCAACTAGTTCTATTAATTCAACTAGTTCGTACGATTAAATCTAGTCAATTAATTCTATACCTAATAAAATGAATAATGACATAAAAAAGGCCTATGCTTTGCAGGAATGTTGACTCCTTCCCGGTGCGGCAAATCCCGGCCACTCGATATGTCCTAGTTTGTAGCACAAGTCATGCCGAAATTCACGGAAAATTTCGGCATGAGTTTTACTAAAAAGTGGACAAATCGAGAACCTGAAATTTGCCGGAACAGAAATGAATCAACATTCCGGCAAAACATAGGCCACTCGACTTCATTCCCTGGAAACAACAAGCCACTTGGGCACAATCGAACCACTTCAATAATGGAATATGCAAATGAACATCAATGACATATATCATATAACAACAATCTTGTTTTTTGTTTACATAGCAACAATTAGTTCAACCAAGTTTTTGAAAGAAAAACAATTCTGTTTTTTGTTTTTTTAATGAAATTACTGTTTAGGCATTTTCATAAAAATTTGCCCTAGCTAATTTCCTAAAAAATTGCTAATCATTTTTCCTAAATGCTAAAAAATGTCTGCTGGCCTAAACAAATCTAGGGTTCATATGAACACCTAGGGTTCAAAGAACATCACCACAGCATCAATGAAGGGGAACGCGACAGAAAACAAAAAATTTCCGACCTACGCACCAGCCCAGGATCACTATGGAGACTGCATACATGGTTTGATCTTTTTCGTTACCGACTCGTAGCGCAGCGGGAAGTAGAGTCGATGACGATCGGCGGTGCAGATCCCCGCAGCTAGGATTTACAACCTCCCAACCGCGAGGATGTATACCCTCATCTGCTCCTCAGACAGCCCTCCGGGAGGCGGTCGAACAGCCCCCCGGACGGTGTCGCGGACAGCCCTTCGGGAGGACCTTCGAAACTCGAACGGTCACTCGGACAGCCCTTCGGGAGGACCTTCGAAACTCGGACAGTCACACGGACAGCCCTTCGGGAGGCACTCACGAACTAAGACCGAAACTACGATCTCTCTACAGAGTTGCACACATACGGTGTCATCTATCCGGCAGGGCTTCGCCGTCCAGAACTAGTTCCTGCCGGAACCCAGACAGCCTTACGGCTCTACGAAACTCTTTTCGTGGGAGGGAGAGAAGAAGCCAGATAATGCATGGCATGTGTATGAGAGTAAGGGTTGAGTGTGGAGGGCTGCCCCTCCACCTCTATTTATAGGAAATCCCAAGGGGGTAGGGTAGTTTCACAAAAAACCCAAAATGCACATGAATGAAGTCCTTCCACAAGGACCTAGGAGTGAAACCAAGGAACAAGAGGGTCCCCAAGGGGGGATACCCCATGTGGCCGGCCACACCCCCATGAGGGGCCCAAAAAATGGCTCCTATCCATCCATGTCATCCCCAAGATCTTTTGGAGCAAAGCCCCAAAAGGTGGCTTTCCATAAAGTAACCATAAAGCTGATTTTCACTATTCACGACGACATTTTTCAGCGTCTGATCGAACTGAAAATATTTATGTGGGCTAAGAACATTTCCAGTACCCACTAAAATGATTTTCAACGCGTTCCGAAACAATTCCGGTTTTAGTGATTTTCATCTGCGAAACGCATCTGAAGTGGCTCCGGCAGCTCCGGAACATTTCCGGTTTTTATCTCAGAAAATTCCAAAAAGCTTCCAGAATGATTCTGGCATCCTCCAAGAATTATCAGGCATGTGCCGAAACCAATTTGACTTAATGGTGTATCCCGAAACAACTTTTCGGTATCATCGAAACTTATCCGATGACCTCTCTCTGCGGTACGATTCCGCTGTCCGAAACTTTTCGGTGTCCGAAACTTTTTCGGTGATTTTCTCTCAGACTCCCTGTCTAGTATTCAGCAGATAGATGACCCTTAAGCGTGTGACCCTATAGGTTCGGTGAAGTATAGACATGACCCGGAACCCCTTCCGATCAATGATCAACATCGGAGCCGTGGACACCCATATTGACCCCTATACCCACACGAATAAATATTCGAGTGAACCTCCAGTTGCCGCGTGCTATTCCTGTTGCTTCGCGATATGTTACAAATACCCGAGGTGAGACATGTTGGCATTCCCGTGGATCAACAGCTTGTCCACTATACTAGTTACCTCGTTACCGGTATTGTTCTCTTTTCTCGTTATCGTGTTCCGGCATCCCCGTGATCAAATCACAAAGTGTCTGGCCAGACGATGATGGATACCGTAACATCGAGAGGGCCCAGAGATATCTCTCCATCGTCGGAGGAGCAAATCCCAATCTTGAGCTATCAAGTTACTTGACACACTTTTCCATGAACCCGTAAGCCGCCGTAATAGCCACCCATTTACGGATGACGTTTAACAAACCCCAAAGTTCATGAAGCAAGCATGAAGAAACTCGATACTCTCATGGTCTAAGGAATCATGCAAACGTTAACCATCTCTGTGTTATGAACCAATAAACTTGTGACGAATGAATCTCATAGCATAACATCAATCCGGGTCGATTCAACACAAATGTTCTCTTAACATTGTGCCCTCAAAGTTGCTGGCATAGACATGCCCATGACCAGGAAGACAGAATCATCATGCAACACTTGAGCTAGTCTTAGAGGCCAGACTAGGAATACTTCTTACCGTTTATTATTCCACACGTGCATTTGAGTCTTCCTCCGAGCCTCGTGGATATTGCAGACTCGAGAATCATTGCAGTTATAGCATGGAACATAAACATAATTATGAACTCGGAGATAAATAATATCATTTATTATTACCTCTAGGGCATATCTCCTACAAACTCCCACTTGCACTAGAGTCAATATTCTAGCTTATGCTAATGCTCTTCACACCTGTGGCACACCGGTGTAAATATGCTGCGCTTGTGGTATAGCCTGATGTCCAACGGATCTGACGACTTCAGTTCCGTGTGTATCTTTGCATGTCCTCGCGTTTTCACGTTTTCACAAAATTCATATTTTGTGTGGACTTGGCTTTGTATGTATGTGAATCACAGGTCGAACCTGGATTCCTCAGACTGAGTTATGGAGCAACTACCTGCAGTAGTGTCCCATTGTCAAAAGCCATCTTGGAACTATACTAAGTTCATGAATGAACTATATGATTCAACATCTTGTTTGTCACTTCTAAAGCGTCAACATACTTAGCCCTTGTTATAGAATTCGCCACAGTAACTAGTTTGAACAAATTCCAACTAACTGTGCCACCACATTGTGTGTTACACAAAACCCTTAATTTTAAATCGAAAATCGCATGGAGAAAAGATGAAGACTCTATCGATGTAACATTTTACAACGAACTCTTCATGATCTCTGCTTGCGAGAAAACCATGTCATCAGTACTTACTCTAGTACTCTGTGACATCTTTCACTGTTGTCCCATGATCACTAATTTGATCACTTTGGTATCCATACTCGCAACACCTTGGGAGTATCGGACATATCTGGTTGTTTTACATACCATGGAATACATGATTAATCCAAACACAAAAGTGTGTGGAATCTGCATCATGTATTTTACTTATCAGTGTTTTGGGACACCGAGTCTTGCAAAAACTCTTTCCATGTGACTTTGGCAAGAATCACTCCTTGGCGTTTTAAATGCTAAAAGGTTTTAGCATCTTGTCAATATGTATTCATTGCTTAGCCCCATTAGGTAAATCTATCTCCATAGATCATCATGCCTAATATTGAGGCTATTTAGCCTAAGCACTTCATCGAAAAACTATTTTCAAATGAAGTCCTAATTTGTGTCAAGAAATTTATTTCCAATTACCAATGTGCCAAGCACATAAGGTTTTTAGAAATATTATTACGCTCCCACTTACTTTCTTGAATTACAAGCATCTTCGTTACCCATTGATGAAGTCAAAACCCCTTTGACCATTTCATCAAAACACGAAGATTCCAACTCCATTTTGCTCTCTTCTGTCCATTGCTGGAACTCTGAAGTTTGCGTACCTACTAGCATCCTCTGGATCGACAAATTACTTTGGACTGCATCATATACAAGTCCTAGCTTTCATTTCCATCAGATGGAAATCCTTTTATCATCCATGTTTCATATCTCATGATTGAAATATGTATTAATTGCTAGTTCAACCCGAACCGACTTTAAGCATCGCTACGATGAAAACAACCTCATCGTATTATTTCAACAAGTCGAGCTTTATGGATAAAACATTTTATCCGTATCAGTTTTAAGTTCCATAAATATTCGTTAGACTCTAAGTCTTCCGAAAGGTGTATCAAGGTTTTAATCTTGAATCACTTATATGGAAACTAACTCGGGTTGTATTGGCATTTAGCCAATTCCGGAGTCAGGGCCCATCAACGCTTCCTTGTGTATCGTAGGTATAATGTTGTCTAACAACAATATCTCGTTTGCGCACCTGAGAGGTTTGCACGAGCCTTGCCTACGTGGTTCAGCTGCAAGTTCGACCGAAGTTCATACATTTTATTGTAGAGACTTCTGTATCAGTCGCAGTAGGAAACTCTGGAATTTCTTTCAAGGTCTCTTTCCTTTGATCTGATGAAGATACTGTTTATCTCGTCAAGTTGCACTATTCTCCCACTCACCTTTTAGAAAGAACCATTCTCTTTAAAAGCACACCGTTTCGCGGCAAAACTATTTGCCTCGGTATAGTGAGGGAGGAATACCCAACATTTTGGTATAACCTACAAAGTAGCACTTGCCTGATTTGGAATAGGTTTGTAACCTTTTACACAAGCCCCATATTCCAAATGTTAAGAAAAGATATAACATGGTTGGGCGTACCATACCATGGCTTCATTTCAACAGACCCGATGTAGCTCTTTTCAGTGTAAAAGCCGCAGTCTCTAAAGCATCACTTTAAAAGGGATAATGGCAAATTTATTTATGTCATCTTTGACCTTACCATGTCATAAATGGTTTGATTACATCTCCACGGACTTTCCACTTGCAGTGGTGTTCCGGGAGGTGCAAGTTTATGAAACCCCTTTCACAACTCATCAGACATTCGCTAAACATGTAACTCAAATATTCCTTTGTGCAATCAAATTGCAGAAACATAATTTTCTTGTTACAATAACTTCTACTTCATTTTTGAGAACCTTTCGAATGATTTCAAAAGATCCAGACTTATGTCTCATCAAGTAAATATCCATATATCTACTTGAGTCATTTCTGAAGATAAAAAATCCACCACTAACAACACTTATCGGACTACACACATCAAATGTATGATCACTAATAAGTTTGTTGTTCGTTCCTTATGGCCTGTGAACGGTATTTTAGTCACTTCACTTTTCGGAGGAAAGTTGCAAGTGTCAGATGATTCAAAATCAAAAAGACTTCAAAATCCATCATAATGGAATTTTCCATGCGGGTTTCTCCAATGTGACCAAATGTAGTGCCACACTTGTGTGGTATTCTTTTAGTCTTGCGACATTTAGCGTCAGTGTTATGGATGTATCATATTACCCTCAATATTCATAACATACGTCCCATCGATGATGGAAGTATGGCCCTTATGTTATTCATAATACTTAACAACAATTGTTGTTTTTATGAACAACTCTTTTGCAACAAACATTGTGCAATGGGCTAGAGTGTATGAAACTCTAAAATGAATTATGAAAGTAAACCCAGAGGTATTGTATTATTATCAATATTCATAACATACATCTCATTCATAATGAAAGTATGGCCCTTGTGTTATTCATAACATCGAACATAAAAAGTTCTCTTATGAACAACCTTCTTGCAAGATGCCTTATGCAATGGGATAGAGTTTGTAAAACTCTAAATGAATTATGAAAATAAATACAGACGGCAATACACCGATGGAAGGTATAGTAACATTTACTATGTTCCCTGTGTATACCTTAACCTCATTTCTAGCTAGTCTTTCAGGCCATAGTAGTTCTTACATCGAGTTGCAACAGAATGCAATCGAGCGGGCATTTTTGTGATGAACTCACAATACCCAAGAATTAGTGATTAACATGTTTAACCATAATTCGCAAGAACTATATCTTTGACCAGCCTTCTATACATCAAAAACTTGTATGACATTCATACATGAGCTGGATATTCCAGTCTTCTTTCCTTTTGCCTTTATACTTCTAGGAGTTTAACTTTTAGTATTTCTCCTACTCTCAGAAGAAGCACCCAACTTAAGAGTGGCATTAGCCCCGGACTTCCTAGGCGTGTAAGTCATACTAACACCCTTTGGACACTTCCTTTCTCTTTAAGTTGTTGTTTTATTCACCTTTCATTATATGACAGGCGTTCTTCTGGATCCCTTTCCCAACAGTCAAATGCATAGTAAACACTTTTACTAATACTTGCAAACAAACATTGCTTTGTTTGTATCTGAAAATAATTTTCAGTTCCATGAATATCATATAACTATCCCAACTTTCGAAGTTTGGGTTTCATGGAAGCAAACATATTCCACTTGACCGTAACAGAATTCTAGCTTTTGGATCAAAAGACGAGAGTCACATGATCCATAGCATTAGCGGGAGGATACGGAAAGCATGCGATAGGACAAAGTCCTTCTTGACACTTTTGAGGACAATCCTCATATTACGGTACCAATCGTAAAGTTTTAACCAGATATTTAACAGCTATTCAATTTTAACAGGGAAGGTGGAAACGCGAGCCATTATTCTACAACTATTTTGCATATAACACTTAGACAATGTTCATAATTAATTGCACTAAGAATTAAACATGTTAATTCAACAGTGCGCTCCCACTCAAATCAATATCTCTCAAAATTGATTTTGAGTGATACAAGACCCACATTTCAATTGTTCGCCATTGGTGTAACACCACTGATGACGAAAAATCTCAACCGGTAGGCCAACCTGCCAATCACATCTCTATGTGACTCTTGTTCATCTTTTGATGCGTGTGTTCCGAGCTCATGACGGTCATGCCTGAAAGTCAAGACAACCAAGTGATCTCGCTGCGAGGTCTCAACTCACCCGCCTCACACTTCTCTAATCGTTCGTACCCGTGTGACACGGCGCACCCCGAAAAGATAGGTGCCGTGACGGTGTTACACTTGGGAGAACACTAACTACTTGGTATTTTAAGTGAGAGATCACCCTAATAAAAGCGACTACCGCGCAATCAAGAAGGGTGCATCATAAGGGATAAACATCTCAGGCAATTCATAATAGCATGATATGGTATAGCCCTTTCTGACGGAGAAGTCTTTCATTTCTTCGTCTTCGGCATTTGCGTCGGTGTTCACCTTCGCGAAGATTGCCACCACCTTGTCGATGCACCAGATAATATTGCTATCTCTATAGCTAACAAAATAATGCATTACAACAAGGTTGACACGTAGGTCATTAAAGTGCAATCATATGGCTCCAACCATCATGCCGAATCATGACACGCAGGTCATGTTAATCAAATTACATCATATAGTCATCTCATACATAATCGAATTAGTATGAGCACTGCTATACCACATCATATGCACATCCTGCAAAACCAAGTTAGACACCTCTAATCGGTTTATGCAAAATTTATTTTACGTGGCTTCTAAGGTTTTGACTTAAACCGCAGCGACCAACGTTTTATCATCAAGTATGATTATTCAAGTTGCTAGATTAACATCTCGGGGTGTATGAAACACGGGATAATTAAATCTCGAGCCCCATACTAAACTTCATCATACGCATGACCCCCGTGCAGATCATATCTGCAATGCCCTTTCATCTGCGAATTTCATCTTTCTTTTGACTACGGCAGAACCCAAAGAACTGATAGCACTTCCATGATCAATCAGGATCACGGATTGCCAGAACTTTGTCAAATTCCACCATGCTGTCTCGAGATTGAGCAAACGCAAATTCTAGGGAAGCAACAAGAACCTCGGGTAACAGATTTCATCTGTCACCCGCATAAATAATTTTCAGCAATAGATCTCATCTACTACCTAATTATATTATGCAATACCCATACATCTCCATGTATTCTAGATCGAAACCTGCATCTACGCATAGCATGGCTCTTGATGCCACTGAAGGGGAACGCGACAGAAAACAAAAAATTTCCGACCTACGCACCAGCCCAGGATCACTATGGAGACTGCATACATGGTTTGATCTTTTTCGTTACCGACTCGTAGCGCAGCGGGAAGTAGAGTCGATGACGATCGGCGGTGCAGATCCCCGCAGCTAGGATTTACAACCTCCCAACCGCGAGGATGTATACCCTCATCTGCTCCTCAGACAGCCCTCCGGGAGGCGGTCGAACAGCCCCCCGGACGGTGTCGCGGACAGCCCTTCGGGAGGACCTTCGAAACTCGAACGGTCACTCGGACAGCCCTTCGGGAGGACCTTCGAAACTCGGACAGTCACACGGACAGCCCTTCGGGAGGCACTCACGAACTAAGACCGAAACTACGATCTCTCTACAGAGTTGCACACATACGGTGTCATCTATCCGGCAGGGCTTCGCCGTCCAGAACTAGTTCCTGCCGGAACCCAGACAGCCTTACGGCTCTACGAAACTCTTTTCGTGGGAGGGAGAGAAGAAGCCAGATAATGCATGGCATGTGTATGAGAGCAAGGGATGAGTGTGGAGGGCTGCCCCTCCACCTCTATTTATAGGAAATCCCAAGGGGGTAGGGTAGTTTCACAAAAAACCCAAAATGCACATGAATGAAGTCCTTCCACAAGGACCTAGGAGTGAAACCAAGGAACAAGAGGGTCCCCAAGGGGGGATACCCCATGTGGCCGGCCACACCCCCATGAGGGGCCCAAAAAATGGCTCCTATCCATCCATGTCATCCCCAAGATCTTTTGGAGCAAAGCCCCAAAAGGTGGCTTTCCATAAAGTAACCATAAAGCTGATTTTCACTATTCACGACGACATTTTTCAGCGTCTGATCGAACTGAAAATATTTATGTGGGCTAAGAACATTTCCAGTACCCACTAAAATGATTTTCAACGCGTTCCGAAACAATTCCGGTTTTAGTGATTTTCATCTGCGAAACGCATCTGAAGTGGCTCCGGCAGCTCCGGAACATTTCCGGTTTTTATCTCAGAAAATTCCAAAAAGCTTCCAGAATGATTCTGGCATCCTCCAAGAATTATCAGGCATGTGCCGAAACCAATTTGACTTAATGGTGTATCCCGAAACAACTTTTCGGTATCATCGAAACTTATCCGATGACCTCTCTCTGCGGTACGATTCCGCTGTCCGAAACTTTTCGGTGTCCGAAACTTTTTCGCTGATTTTCTCTCAGACTCCCTGTCTAGTATTCAGCAGATAGATGAACCTTAAGCGTGTGAACCTATAGGTTCGGTGAAGTATAGACATGACCCGGAACCCCTTCCGATCAATGATCAACATCGGAGCCGTGGACACCCATATTGACCCCTATACCCACACGAATAAATATTCGAGTGAACCTCCAGTTGCCGCGTGCTATTCCTGTTGCTTCGCGATATGTTACAAATACCCGAGGTGAGACATGTTGGCATTCCCGTGGATCAACAGCTTGTCCACTATACTAGTTACCTCGTTACCGGTATTGTTCTCTTTTCTCGTTATCGTGTTCCGGCATCCCCGTGATCAAATCACAAAGTGTCTGGCCAGACGATGATGGATACCGTAACATCGAGAGGGCCCAGAGATATCTCTCCATCGTCGGAGGAGCAAATCCCAATCTTGAGCTATCAAGTTACTTGACACACTTTTCCATGAACCCGTAAGCCGCCGTAATAGCCACCCATTTACGGATGACGTTTAACAAACCCCAAAGTTCATGAAGCAAGCATGAAGAAACTCGATACTCTCATGGTCTAAGGAATCATGCAAACGTTAACCATCTCTGTGTTATGAACCAATAAACTTGTGACGAATGAATCTCATAGCATAACATCAATCCGGGTCGATTCAACACAAATGTTCTCTTAACATTGTGCCCTCAAAGTTGCAGGCATAGACATGCCCATGACCAGGAAAACAGAATCATCATGCAACACTTGAGCTAGTCTTAGAGGCCAGACTAGGAATACTTCTTACCGTTTATTATTCCACACGTGCATTTGAGTCTTCCTCCGAGCCTCGTGGATATTGCAGACTCGAGAATCATTGCAGTTATAGCATGGAACATAAACATAATTATGAACTCGGAGATAAATAATATCATTTATTATTACCTCTAGGGCATATCTCCTACAATCAACACATATATGAATTACCCTAGCAGAGAGAGAGGAGGGTAGGGGAGAGGACAGGCAGAGCCTTATGGTGACTGCGGCGAGGGAGGGGCAGGCGGCGTCGAGGAAGGGGTCGGGGCTCGGGCGCACGGCGGAGGGCGGCGTCGATGTCGGGGTCGGGGGCGGCGTCGAGGTCGGGGTCGGGGGCGGCCTCGAGGGTGTGCGGCGGGTGGCGGCGGTGGTGAGGTTGAGGGCGGCGGCGGGCGGCGGCACTGAGGTCGAGAGCGGCAGGGCGACAGCGGCGATGGTGCAGTTGGGGGAGAGTGGGAAGTGGAGGGGAAGGACTTAGCGAAATTTTGAGCCCGCGCGGCCGGGGGTTAAGTCAAACTAGCAGCAGCGCATTTTGCCGGAACGCGCTATAGCTAAGTTAGCTATAGCGTGTCAAGCGAAACGCGCTACAGCTATTCCTTTCTGTTTTATAATATCAGTAGCGCTTTGCCCTGAAAAAACGCTACTGCTAAGTCTAAGCATATAAAAACTTCAAATATATACATTGGTCATCATTGATCTTTTTGTGTAGAATCTAAATAGTCAACATGAATCCTCACAGTACCTGTATAGGCACTGGTCAAGATTCATATTGCAGCCACAAATCCTACACATATAGTTCAATGAAGACCAAGTGCTCGAGATAGTTTGAGAAGTAACATATTTAAGGTGGTAAACACCTTGTTCGCTTAACAGTATGGGACTAAACTTAATTAGGTGCAATACTTAGCAGTAGCGTGTTTTGAAGAAAAACGCTGCTACTAAGTACTTTAGCAGTAGCGCGTCTGAGGAAGGGCGCTACTACTATATCAAGCCTAGGGCCAACACTGTGGCAATTATAGTTGTAGCGCTTGTTTCACCTAGACTGCTACTGCTACCGTGTTATTAGTAACGCGATTTTATGGAGCTCGCTAGTGCTAATTAGCAGTAGCGTCTCTTTTTAAACCGCGCTGCTGCTAAGATTCTGTGTATAAGATTTTCCCTAGTAGTGATTGGTCCCCTCTTAATCAAAGATCGTACATACATATAGACACCAGATAAGAATCTTGTTGGATTTAGAAAGAGTATTAAGCATAGAAGGGGGATGGAGTAAAATTAGCACTCAACTCACACATGATAAAGCACCTGATCTGTTTTCCTCATATAAGTAATTGTCAGCCATGCCCAGCAACAATTCCAAATTCTTCATCACTGTAATAAATTCAACATCACAAAGAATTCGTCGTGCACGTTGAATCCACAATAAGCAAAATATACGATAATGCATAACAATAGTACATAATGTAAAATAAAAAATGGGAACGGATTGCATACTGTAAAATTAGGTAAAAAAGTAGTCGAAACATGAAAGTAATAATTGGCAGTGGAGTTTACCAAGTAAAGATCCTATATTTATAGCGCCTTCTTTTCTGCGTGGGTTGTGAGCCGCTTTTGGTTGTATTCTGCTCTTTTCTCATCGGACATTCGGGCATACCAACTTTGAGCGCCCTTCAATTTTTATTCTCGCAGATTTTTGGAAACGCTTTGTTTAAGCTGGCTGATTTCTCGTTTCTGTAAGTCGCCTCGATAGATCGACACGTGTTCGGTCGAAACGATGCACCGCCCCTCAACCTTATCCTTTTCCTGGACCAAGTCGTCATCTTCCTCCACCATTCCCCTCCCCCACGCGACATCACCCTCCAGATCACCACCCCCCACCCCAGATCCCGACCCCAGCGTCCATGGTGACGGCCTTCGACTCGCCGACCTCCTCCCCGGCGGCCACGCCCTTCCACGACGACCCCTTCCTCAGCTTCGCGGACGGCGGGGCCCCGGCGGCCACGCCCTTCCACGACGACCCCTTCCTCAGCTTCGCGGACGGCGGGGCCCCGGCGGCCGCGCCCTTCCACGACGACCCCTTCCTCAGCTTCGCGGACGGCAGGGCCCCGGCGGCCGACGTCCACGTCTCCGGGGGCGGCGACGACGGCTTCCCGGCCTCGCCCGACCCCTACGCCTTCCGCCACGACTCCGCCGCCGCGCACCCCTTCGGCATGCCGACTCCAACGGCAACGGCATGCACCACGAGGCGCCGGTGTTGGCGGGTCATCGGTGCTGCATTGAAGCGCTGGCAGGGCTGCAATGAAGCGCCCCGGAGCTGCAGTGGAGCGCCGCGGCGGTCGTTGAAGCTCCGCCGAGGTAGCAATGAAGCGTCGTTGAAGCTGTAGTGAAGCGTCGCGGTGGTCATTGGAGCTCCGGCGAGGTTGCAATGAAGCGTCCTGGCAGTTGTTGGAGCTCCGGCGAGGTTGCAATGAATCGCCGTGGTTGCCGTTGGAGCTCCAGCGAGGTTGCAATGAAGCGTCGTGGCGGTCGTTGGAGCTCCGGCGAGGTTGCAATGAAGCGTCCTGGCAGTTGTTGGAGCTTCGGCGAGGTTGCAATGAATCGCCGTGGTTGCCGTTGGAGCTCCGGCGAGGTTGCAATGAAGCGTCGTGGCGGTCGTTGGAGCTCCGGCGAGGTTGCAATGAATCGCCGTGGTTGCCGTTGGAGCTCCGGCGAGGTTGCAATGAAGCGCTCTGGCAAGGTTGCAATGAAGCGTCTTGGCGGTCGTTGGAGCTCCGGCGATGAGCAGTGGAGTGGATGAGCGTTGGGCTGGAGTGGATGGGCGTTGGGCTGGAGAGACGACGGGGTCAATTCTGCTCAATGATGCATGTGGTCTAGCTGGCACAACGGATGGCTGCAGTGCGCCTGATCTAACAGTCAACTAGGCGGCTTAAAATTTCCTGGCATCAGCCGACCTACGCCTAGCATCGCCCAGATTTTTACTTGTGGGATTTGCATTCCCATAAACAGGGGCGTCATCAGGTCTTTAAACAGGGAACGCTCCGCTAATCCGAACAGTGATACAGGTGGATTATGATTCTCCATCTGTAAATCAAAATATGTAAATGGATACAAAAGGATATGAGCATATCAGTACTTTATGTGGGAAAGGATTCGGTAGCAGATGGTGTTCACAGCCAGCAAAACTGCGCCAAGAGGATTTGGGGATGGCAGATTGTGTTGGCGTCAACGCCCAGCAACCCTAGGACGTGACATGGCAGGCGGCGGCATAGAATCGACCGGTGGCGCGCCTATTAACCCCAGGGCGTGACGTGAAGGGGCGGGTGACGGCGTCGTGCGGCCTGGACCAAGTGGAGAATCAGCAGGCGCGGGTGTGGTGCGGCCATACAGAGTGGAAAATATGCGGGCGGCGGAGAGGAGGACGACAGTCGGCAGGCGTCGGGGCCGTGTGCAACCTATCTGCCAGGCGGAGATTCGGCCGATGCAACCCCAGGTCGGCAGGCCTCGGGTGCGTGCGGCCGCCACCCGTGCGGCCTCCCCATCAGGTGCGAGCGGCCTCCACCCGTCCGGCCTACCTGTCACGTGCGTGCGTGCGTGTGGCCTCCGCCGTTCGTGTGTAGGGGTGCAGCGGGGCTGAGCGGCGGGTGCGAGGGGCGACTGAGCGGTTGGCGGCGACGAGAGAGGAAGTATCGTGTGCAAATTTTTTTAGATGGAACACTCGTATTCCATTAAGACACGGCTAAATCGTCGGTTACAACATGGGTTACATCATCAGGTTAGTTAGAGAACCACTAGTTAGACTCTCCAGCAACTAAACCCACACCAATAGCAGCCAGCACATGCGCTGGCTTGTTACAAACAGGTGGCGTGTGTACAACTATAGCCTGGATAAATTATGTGGCAAGATTCGCCTTAAGCTCTTTGAACAATTGACCAAGGGAAGACAGGTCGTACATATCCGATGACACAGCTTGTTGTAGCACTAGACAATCAGTCTCAAAATGTACTCTGCCCACCCCCATTTGAACAGCCCATTTAACTACAGTGCAAAGGGTCACTGTCTCAGCGTGTAAAGCATTGGAAATTGATTGGGATGAGCCCGCTGCAGCAAAAAGGACTTCATGGGAGGCATCTCTCCATATTAATCCTCGTATCCATTGTGTTATGAAAAAGCTCAATCAATATTAATTAATTTATAATACCTAAATAGTTCATCCCTACTATTTCATTTTTCTTAACATGCAAGCTATCCACATCAGCAAGCCAGCCACATCACCACTTCGTTGCCCACTTAAAGGGACCCGCCACATGTTGACCAGCATAAAAGAATGGCCATGTTAGCCTTCGATTACCAGCAGAACTGCAGGAGGACCCGCTACTCCTTCCTATTTTTTGTCTTCTCAACTAGCAGTTTCGTTTCCAAACGTAACACCCGATTGAAAGCAGCCTCTCGACCGAAATTGCTTCCTCTTCCAAGGGCACTAACCCAGATTTATCGTCTCATCTCCCCACCATATTATATCTCTCCAATGAATAGACCTGGTCCGCACATCTCATCTTCCCATCCCACCTATATTCTTGACGATATCACTAATTAAGGAGTACTCGTTGCAAAGAACACTCCACTTTCCCGGGTCGCGACCATGCTGTGCGCCACTTGTCGCAACCTGGGAGTTTTTCCTTTTTTCGTAGATCCGCTTATTCAAAACATTTTATCTCTTAAACCATGCGTCCAAATCTCGAACCGTTTTCATCATTGGATTCCTCGCGTCGAGATCCTCAAAACTAGATCCCATGTTGATAGGTTTTGACGAACTTTTTTTCACGAAAAAACCGGATGAAAAAACCGGGCGAAAAACCGAACCGGGAGCACGGTTTTTTTCCCTTTCCGAAAGAGGCACGCCTGTGCCTCTCGCGAAATCACAACCGTGCCTCTCATGGAAGCAAAACCGTGACTCTCGTGGAAGGAAAAAAAAAGACAAAAAACGCGTTTTTTTTCGTTTCCGAGAGGCACGGCCGTGACTCTCGCGAAAGCACAACCGTGCCTCTCGCGAAAGCAAAACCGTGACTCTCGTGAAAGAAAAAAAACACAGAAAACGCGTATTTTTTTCCCTTTTCGAGAGGCACGGCCGTGACTTTCGCGTAAGCACAACCGTGCCTCTCGCGAAAGCAAAACCGTGACTCACGAAAGAAAGAAAAAACAGAAAACGCGTTTTGTTTTTCCCTTTCCGAGAGGCATGGCCGTGACTCTCGCGAAAGCACAACCGTGCCTCTCGCGGAAGCAAAACCGTGACTCTCGCGAAAGAAAAAAAAAGAAAACGAGTTTTTTTTTCGTTTCCGAAATGCACGGCCGTGACTCTCGATAAAGCACAACCGTGCCGCTTGCGGAAGAAAAACCGTGACTTTTTCGAAAGAAAAAAAACGCGTTTTTTCGTGCAAAAAACTTTTTTTTTGAAAATTGTTTTTTGATCGAAAAGCTAAGAAAGAACGGGAAAAAACCAAAACGTCGAAAAAATCGAAAAAAAACTGTTTAAAAAGCCGAAAATGCGTGTAGAAAAATAAAAAAATAAAATCCGAAAGGAGCGTCCAGAGCGCGACACGTGGCGAATGGCTGAGAGTGTGTCAAGTGGCGCTGATTATTGCAAGGCTCCCAAAGAAGCGCTCGTTAACTAGTTGCTCCTTATTCTTGATCCAGTCGTAGCCGCCGGAATAGAGCTTCGGCGCGCGACCTCATCCCCACGCGGCGCCAAGATGGGCTTTCGGTGCTGCGCCTGGACGACAGCGCTTGGCTGACGCCCCGCATCGGCTTTGCCCCTCAGTCGTACAGCCCATCGTCCAGCCCCTCCTCCCTTTGCCCTGGCATGAAGAACGCCGATCTGATGATCCGGTTGGCGTGACTGCGACAGGAGAAAATAAGAGGGGCTCCTTGCGGCTGGGCTCTACTTGCCTCTACCAAAATATTTTCTTTACGCATGTCCCTCTGCACTCTCAATCATGCCGAAACATCACTAGCCCGGCAGGAAGCTTGTGGGATTTCATTGCAATGCACAAGCTGAACTGCTCTAGCATGGGCGTCAATGTTCCCGTCAGTAAGGTATGTGGGATTCAGTATTGTATTACTCTTGCCTAATTACTTTTACATCACCGAATCTGAAGATCATTGAAATTATTGATTGAATGATCTGTCCAGTTGCAGTTCATTCAGATTTGTGAATTGGGTTTTATTCAGAACAGTTTTGATCTATATTTTTCGTGGACCTACCAATATTGTGTTAATGAAAGAAAATGGAATGGATAAGAAGGGGTTACTTAAGCCTTCACGATCAGAATCCTTACCACATACATGGTGATGGATTGCACTCCTTTTAGATTAGACAATGCGATTTTGGTTTTGTTTTCATTTGTCTGAGACAACTGTTTTTTGCTAATATACGTATTTGTTTGTCTCATAATTTTTCAGCAATGGTATTGATGTGTAATGCCATGACTCCCTTTTCGCCTTACTGTGGACACCCTGTTAGCGTTATGGTTTATTATTTGTTTCTTACAATATTTTGATGCATTGTTGGTTTTAGAACTGAATGCAAGATTAGTTAGCATCCATGCATCAGAGGGAGTATTCCACATGCAAGTAACACTAATGGGCACAGTTAGTGATCATGTCTGATCTGGCAAAGGTACCCATTCATCATGTGTTTGTGAGACCATATAACTGAAGTGAGACTTTTACCATTGATTTGTTGGAGATGCTTTATGATACGTCGTGCTTCACAACTGAAACATACTTCACAGCCTCCTTCTCCTGCCGTAGGCAAGCCGTATCTACACAGAAGGGGCTCGCACTGGAGTACTGGAGCTGCGCCGTCCTCGCCACTCATGCTTGCAGCTGCCACCGCAATCTATGCATATGTATTGAGCATCAACATCTAATCCTGGTCTTGGCACGGCCACCTAATGTGAGCTTGGCACAACCAATGTTGGCAAGGCACGTGATGGATGTCAATTCCCCAGTGCATGCTTGACGATACTTTTGATCTGTATATTTGCCGTGCTTATGGCGATCTCCTGGTCTCCGCCCGCCTGCCTCTATCCTTTCTGTGGGTGTGATGCGATGGTGAAAATCCCTGGTCCTCACAAGGGTAGTTAAAAATACAAAGTAGGACATTTTTCTGCAGATTTATTGAGCATAAATTAATAAATTAAGGGAATACCTATATATATGTGCTTTGCTGCAGGAGAATAGGAAATAACCCATTGGACCGTCGAAGTGAGTTTCCAGTTAAGTCTATAAGTCGAGGCTACCTGCATCTAATTTTGGTTTGCTGTTCAACCCTAATAGGAAAGATGAGCTTGCTTGGAATAAGGCTCCATGGGAAGGGCATCAACTTGAATGGTTTGGACGTCAAATAACTAGAATTTGGTTCATTTCATGCACATATTGTGCCTATGATTTTACAGTTTTTCTGTGTAATGAGCATTGCTCTGTAAGCTACACAAATTCAATGAGACCCGTATATGTCCGCTTAGTAGTCCGGGCATACGGATTCCGGTATCCAATAGACAAACGTCAGGGGATTTGCCGGAGTCTGGACATACACTTGAGACCCTTAGGAAATCTCCAAAGCGGACCCATGTCCAGACCACAATGTCCGGACCACTTTTGTCATCCAACGGAGACCTGTATATGTCCGCTTAGCAGTCTGGACGTACGGATTCTCGTATCCAAGAGACAACATTAGGGGCTTTGCCGGAGTCTGGACATACAATGTCCCGGCCTCTTCGGCAGCAGTGTTTCAGGGTGGCGGCGACAAGCGCGGCTTGGCGTGCTTGTGGCTGCGAGCGGCGTAGACAACAGTGGGTGGCGGTGGCGTGGTGCAGGCAAGCCTGATCTAGGCATAGATGGGTCTGGGCAGGCCACATCCTACACGTGGTTGTCCCTACTACATCTCGACGGCTCTGATGGCGGTACGTGGAGGTGCTCCTGGGCTAGTCACGCAGCATGGGGAAGCCTAGGGCAGTTGCCCGGGCATGGCGGTGGCGGCCTACTCCTCCGCCAGAGTTGGTCGGCCAACTGGCTGTGGCGGATCTCTGGATCCCACATCAAGTACCGGCGGCGAGTTGGGGAGGCGTGGCTGCCCGTGAAAACCGTGCTCCGACTACGGTCATGGCAGGCGATGACGCCGTCTAAGCGTCGCTACCTTGTTGAAGGCATCGCCATTGCATACACCTTCTTCCCACTCGCGCTGTTCCAGGGGAAACCCCAAATCCGGGTATTCTGGATCGGATGATGGCGGCGCTCTCTGTGTCGCTCTACCTCATGAGGGCATTGTTTTGGAGCAGTTGCTGGACGGAGGACGCAAGGAGTGGAGCGCTGTACATCTATTGCGTCGACGACGGTGAGTCTCGACGGCATGGTGCAGCAGGGTCTCGCTGACGGATGTGAGTTGATGGACTCGCACAGGGCGGGGGCACTATCTAGCATCGTGGGGGCGTCGACGGCAGGCCTAGCAAGGTCGATGCATGAGTGCCTGCTCTGAAGATGGATCAGTGGAAGATGGCGGCGACGACTTCTGAGACTTCGTCGGACCGGTTTGTGCCCCAGACCCGGTATGAGGCTTGGTTGGGGCCTCCGGCTTTAGATGTTAGGCTTTGGTGCGAGGTCTGTTTGGTACTTGGCTCGGGCTTTCGGCACCCCTTCATTAGCTAGATAGGAGTAGTGGCAGATGTTGCCAAGATGGTGGCTTCATACTTACTGATGTATTACTTTGTAAGGTCTTTGTGAATAATTAATAAAATGGTTGCATGCATCGTCCAGCTGCAGAGGCCGGAGGTCATCCTCCTTTTCTAAAAAAAAGTACTACCTCCATCTAGGTGAATAAGTCATTCGCGTAGTTCTAGGTCATCGATTTGAGGAATTAAATATGTGTTATATGCCATGAAAAGTATATCACTAGATTTCTACACGGATGTAGTTTCTAAATATATATATTCTGTCACATATAATACATATTTAAATAGTTAAATCGTCGACCTAGAACTACGCGAATGACTTATTCACCGAGACGGAGGTAGTACACTTGATCAATCACATGCATGGTCCCCCTCTTCTCTCTCTCTCCTCTCAACCGCACATGCATGGCCCTCTCTTTTCTTTCTCTCGTCCCAACCGGACACTAAACCACAAACATTCCACCACATGCATGGTCCCCACCTACTTTTTTTCCTCTCAACCGGATACTTTGTGATTAGCATTGGATGGCTCCGTCCCGCATCATGTCCACGAATCACGTCTAGACAAAAAAAGGACATATACCAGAGACATTTGTGGGCCAGCTTTGGAGATGCCCTAACCAAGCCCTCCACCCTACGCTAACCGAACCTCCAGTTTTATTAACCCAGACATTGTTCTTGATGTAACCGTCATTTGATTTTAATAAAGTGCACCAAAGGCATTCCTCTAAAAAAACGAACCACCAAACCAGCCAGAAAAACAACATCCGCCCCACACCCCACCTTCTTCCTCACCGGCTAATTCCCCGCCGCCACCCCATGCGAGCCCCACCAACCACCGCAACCTCTTGCCCTCTCGTCAGCTTACCTGCGTGGGCCTCCCACTGCTCCTTCGCCGCCCGTTGCTAGTACCCCGGCCTTCCACCCCGCGACCCATCCTGACCCCCTAGCCCCCACGTCCTCACCCCCAAAACACCACATCTCCACCACTACCTCTCCACTTCATGGCCACGCCCCAAATCCCGTCAGGCACATGACAGATCCGTGGATCAAGGCCACGGCTATGTCAATCCCAGCCATGTCTACGATAATATTGCACCTAGATTTGTTATCCCCGGCTCCATCGAGCGCCGCCTCTAGATGAAGGAAATATGCCCTAGAGGCAATAATAAAGTTGTTATTTATATTTCCTTATATCATGATAAATGTTTATTATTCATGCTAGAATTGTATTAACCGGAAACTTAGTACATGTGTGAATACATAGACAAACAGAGTGTCCCTAGTATGCCTCTACTTGACTAGCTCGTTAATCAAAGATGGTTAAGTTTCCTAACCATAGACATGTGTTGTCATTTGATGAACATGATCACATCATTAGAGAATGATGTGATAGACAAGACCCATCCGTTAGCTTAGCATTAATGATCGTTTAGTTTTTTTGCTATTGCTTTCATCATGACTTATACATGTTCCTCCGACTATGAGATTATGCAACTCCCGAATACCGGAGGAACACCTTGTGTGCTATCAAACGTCACAACGTAACTGGGTGATTATAAAGATGCTCTACAGGTGTCTCAGATGGTGTTTGTTGAGTTGGCATAGATCGAGATTAGGATTTGTCACTCCGTGTACCGGAGAGGTATCTCTGGGCCCTCTCGGTAATGCACATCACTATAAGCCTTGCAAGCAATGTGACTAATGAGTTAGTCACGGGATGATGCATTACAGAACGAGTAAAGAGACTTGCCCGTAACGAGATTGAACTAGGTATGAGGATACCGACGATCGAATCTCGGGTAAGTAACATACCGATGACAAAGGGAATAACGTATGTTGTTATGCGGTTTGACCGATAAAGATCTTCGTAGAATATGTAGGAACCAATATGAGCATCCAGGTTCCGCTATTGGTTATTGACCGGAGATGTGTCTCGATCATGTCTACATAGTTCTCGAACCCGTAGGGTCTGCATGCTTAACGTTCGATGACGATTTGTATTATGAGTTATGTGATTTGATGACCGAAGTTTGTTCGGAGTCCCGGATGAGATCACAGACATGACGAGGAGTCTCAAAATGGTCGAGAGGTAAAGATCAATATATTGGAAGGTTATATTCGGACACCGGAATGGTTCCGAAGTGTTTCGGTTATTTTTGGAGTACCGGGAGGTTACCGGAACCCCCCGGGAGAGTAATGGGCCTTAATGGGCTTTAGGGGAAAGGAGATAAGGGCCTTAAGGGGTGCCCCCCCCCATGGCTGGTCTGAATTGGACTAGGAGGGGGCGGCGCCCCCCTCTTTCCTTCCCTCTTCCTCCTTCCCTCCTTATCCTAGTTGGAATAGGAAGGGGGGGGGGCGAATCCTACTTGGACCGGGAGTCCAAGTAGGACTCCCCCCTTTGGCGTGCCCCCCCCTTGGGCCGGCCTCTTCTTCCCCCCTCATTTATATACATGGGAGGGGGCACCCCAAAGACACACGAAGTCTTCTCTTAGCCGTGTGTGGTGCCCCCTCCATAGTGACACACCTCGGTCATATCGTCATAGTGCTTAGGCGAAGCCCTGCACCGGTAACTTCATCATCACCGTCGCCATGCCGTCGTGCTGACAGAACTCTCCATCGTCCTCAACTGGATCAAGAGCTCGAGGGACGTCATCATGCTGAACGTGTGCTGAACCGGAGGTGCCGTACGTTCGGTACTTGGATCGATTGGATCGTGAAGATGTTCGACTACATCAACCGCGTTACTAAACGCTTCCGCTTTCGGTCTACGAGGGTACATGGACACACTCTCCCTGCTCGTTGCTATGCTACTCCTAGATAGATCTTTTGTGATCGTAGGAATTTTTTTGAATTACTACGTTCCCCAACAGTGGCATCCGAGCCAGGTCTATGCGTAGATATTATCTGCACGAGTAGAACACAAAGAGTTGTGGGCGATAATAGTCATACTGCTTACCAGTAACGTCTTAGTTTGATTCGGCGGTATTGTTGGATGAAGCGGCCCGGACCGACATTACATGATCGCGTTCATGAGACTGGTTCTACCGACGTGCTTTGCACACAGGTGGCTGGCGGGTGTCTGTTTCTCCAACTTTAGTTGAATCGAGTTTAACTACACCCAGTCCTTGTTGAAGGTTAAAACAGCACACTTGACGAAAACTCGTTGTGGTTTTGATGTGTAGGTAAGAACGGTTCTTGCTAGAAGCCCGTCTAACTTGTTTTTGCAGGGCATGTTGTGATGTGATATGGTCATGACGTGATGATATATAAATTGTTGTATGAGATGATCATGTTTTGTAAAAGTTATCGGCAACTGGCAGGGGCCTTATGGTTGTCGCTTTATTGTATGAAATGCAATCGCCATCTAATTGCTTTACTTTATCACTAAGCGGTAGCGATAGTCGTAGAAGCAATAGTTGGCGAGACGACACCGATGCTACGATGGAGATCAAGGTGTCAAGCCAGTGACGATGGTGATCATGACGGTGCTTTGGAGATGGAGATCAAAGGCACAAGATGATGATGGCCATATCATATCACTTATATTGATTGCATGTGATGTTTATCTTTTATGCATCTTAATTTTTTAAGTACGGCGGTAGCATTATATGATGATCCCTCACTAAATTTCAAGGTATAAGTGTTCTTCCTGAGTATGCACCGTTGCTACAGTTTGTCGTGCCGAGACACCACGTGATGATCGGGTGTGATAAGCTCTACGTTCACATACAACGGGTGCAAGCCAGTTTTGCACACGCGGAATACTCGGGTTAAACTTGACGAGCCTAGCATATGCAGATATGGCCTCGGAACACTGAGACCGAAAGGTCGAGCATGAATCATATAGTAAATATGATCAACATAGTGATGTTCACCATTGAAAACTACTCCATCTCACGTGATGATCGGACATGGTTTAGTTGATTTGTATCACGTGATCATTTAGATGACTAGAGGGATGTCTATCTAAGTGGGAGTTCTTAAGTAATATGATTAATAGAACTTTAATTTATCATGAACTTAGTACATGATAGTATTTTGCATGTCTATGTTGTTGTAGATCAATGGCCCGTGCTACCATTTCCTTGAATTTTAATGTGTTCCTAGAGAAAGCAAAGTTGAAAGATGATGGTAGCAACTACACGGACTGGGTCCGTAACTTGAGGATTATCCTTATTGCTGCACAAAAGAATTACATCCTGAAAGCACCGCTAGGTGCAAGACCCGCTGCAGGAGCAACTCCGGACGTTATGAACGTCTAGCAGAGCAAAGCTGATGACTACTCGATAGTTCAGTGTGCTATGCTTTACGCCTTAGAATCGGGACTTCAAAGACGTTTTGAACATCATGGAGCATATGAGATGTTCCAGGAGTTGAAGTTAATATTTCAAGCAAATGCCCAAGTTGAGAGATATGAAGTCTCCAACAAGTTCTATAGCTGCAAGATGGAGGAGAACAGTTCTGTTAATGAGCACATACTCAGAATGTCTGGGTACCACAACCACTTGACTCAGCTGGGAGTTAATCTTCCAGATGATAGTGCCATTGACAGAGTTTTCAATCACTGCCACCAAGATATAAAGGCTTCGTGATGAACTATAATATGCAAGGGATGGAGAAGACTATTCCCGAGCTCTTCGCGAAGGCTGCGGAGGTAGAAATCAAGAAGGAGCATCAAGTGTTGATGGTTAACAAGACCACTAGTTTCAAGAAAAAGGGTAAAGGGAAGAAGGAGAACTTCAAGAAGAACGGCAAGAAAGTTGCTGCTTAAGTGAAGAAGCCCAAGTCTAGACCTAAGCCTAAGACTGAGTGCTTCTACTGCAAAGGGACTGGTCACTGGAAGCGGAACTGCCCCAAGTATTTGGCGGATAAGAATGATGGAAAAGTGAAAGGTATATTTGATATACATGTTATTGATGTGTACCTTACTAATGCTCGTAGTAGTGCATGGGTATTTGATACTGGTTCTATTTCTCATATTTGCAACTCGAAACAGGGGCTACGGATTAAGCGAAGATTGGCTAAGGACGAGGTGACGATGTGTGTGGGAAATGGTTCCAAAGTCGATGTGATCGCCGTCGGCATGCTACCTCTACATCTACCGCCGGGATTAGTTTTAGACCTAAATAATTGTTATTTGGTGCCAGCGTTGAGCATGAACATTATATCTGGATCTTGTTTGATGTGTGATGGTTATTCATTTAAATCAGAGAATAATGGTTGTTCTATTTATATGAGTAATATCTTTTATTGTCATGCACCCTTGATGAGTGGTCTATTTTTGTTGAATCTCGATTGTGGTGATACACATATTCATAATATTGAAGCCAAAAGATGCAAGGTTAATAATGATAGTGCAACTTATTTGTGGCATAGCCGTTTAGGTCATATTGGTGTAAAGCGCATGAAGAAACTCCATGCTGATGGGCTTTTGGAATCACTTGATTATGAATCACTTGATGCTTGCGAACCATGCCTCATGGGCAAGATGACTAAGACTCCGTTCTCCGGAACAATGGAGCGAGCAACTGATTTATTGGAAATAATACATACTGATGTATGCGGTCCGATGAGTCTTGAGGCCGCGGCGGGTATTGTTATTTTCTGACCTTCACGGATGATTTGAGAAGATATTGGTATATCTACTTGATGAAACATAAGTCTGAAACATTTGAAAAGTTCAAAGAATTTCAGAGTGAAGTGGAAAATCACCTTAACAAGAAAATAAAGTTTCTACGATCTGATCGTGGAGGTGAATATTTGAGTTACGAGTTTGGTCTTTATTTGAAACAATGTGGAATAGTTTCACAACTCACGCCACCTGGAACACCACAACATAATGGTGTGTCCGAACGTTGTAACCGTCCTTTTTTTAGAAATGGTGCGATCTATGATGTCTCTTACTAATTTATCGCTATCGTTTTGGGGTTATGCTTTAGAGACGGCTGCATTCACGTTAAATAGGGCACCATCTAAATCCGTTGAGACGACACCATAGGAACTGTGGTTTGGCAAGAAACCTAAGTTGTCATTTCTTAAAGTTTGGGGCTGCGATGATTATGTAAAAAAGCTTCAACCTGATAAGTTAGAACCAAAATCGAAGAAATGTGTCTTCATAGGATACCCAAAGGAGACTGTTGGGTACACCTTCTATCACAGATCCGAAGGCAAGATATTCGTTGCTAAGAATGGATCCTTTCTCGAGAAGGAGTTTCTCTCGAAAGAAGTGAGTGGGAGGAAAGTAGAACTTGATGAGGTAATTGTACCTGCTCCCTTATTGGAAAGTAGTTCATCACAGAAATCAGTTCCAGTGATTCCTACACCAATTAGTGAGGAAGCTAATGATGATGATCATGAAACTTCAGATCAAGTTACTACCGAACCTCGTAGGTCAACCAGAGTACGATCCGCACCAGAGTGGTACGGTAATCCTATTCTGGAAGTCATGCTACTTGACCATGAAGAACCTACAAACTATGAGGAAGCGATGATGAGCCCAGATTCCGCGAAATGGCTTGAGGCCATGAAATCTGAGATGGGATCCATGTATGAGAACAAAGTGTGGACTTTGGTTGACTTGCCCGATGATGGGCAAGCCATTGAGAATAAATGGATCTTCAAGAAGAAGACTGACGTTGACGGTAATGCTACTGTCTACAAAGCTCAACTTGTTGCGAAAGGTTTTCGACAAGTTCAAGGAGTTGACTACGATGAGACCTTCTCACCCGTAGCGATGCTTAAGTCTGTCTGAATCATGTTAGCAATTGCCGCATTTTATGATTATTATATTTGGCAAATGGATGTCAAAACTGCATTCCTTAATGGATATCTTAAAGAAGAGTTGTATATGATGCAACTAGAAGGTTTTGTCGATCCAAAAGGTGCTAACAATGTGAGCAAGCTCGAGCGATCCATTTATGGGCTGGTGTAAGCCTCTCGGAGTTGGAATATACGCTTTAATAGTGTGATCAAAGCATATGGTTATATACAGACTTTTGGAGAAGCCTGTATTTACAAGAAAGTGAGTGGGAGCTTTGTAGCATTTCTAATATTATATGTGGATGACATATTATTGATTGGAAATGATACAGTATTTCTGGATAGCATAAAAGGATAATTGAATAAGAATTTTTCAATGAAAGACCTCGGTGAAGCTGCTTATATATTGGGCATCAAGATCTATAGAGATAGATCAAGACGCTTAATTGGACTTTCACAAAGCACATACCTTGATAAAGTTTTGAAGAAGCTCAAAATGGACCAGTCAAAGAAAGGGTTCCTGCCTGTGTTACAAGGTGTGAAGTTGAGTCAGACTCAATGCCCGACCACTGCAGAAGATAGAGAGTAAATGAAAGTCATTCCCTATGCCTCAGCAATAGGTTCTATCATGTATGCAATGCTGTGTATCAGCCCTGATGTGTGCCTTGCTATAAGTATAGCAGGGAGGTACCAAAGTAATCCAGGAGTGGATCACTAGACAGCGGTCAAGAACATCCTGAAATACCTGAAAAGAACTAAGGATATGTTTCTCATTTATGGAGGTGATAAAGAGCTCATCGTAAATGGTTACGTCGATGCAAGCTTTGACACTGATCCGGATGACTCTAAGTCACAAACCGGATACGTATTTATATTAAATGGTGGACCTGTAAGTTGGTGCAGCTCCAAGCAGAGCGTTGTGGTGGGATCTACGTGTGAAGCGGAGTACATAGCTACTTCGGAAGCAGCAAATGAAGGAGTCTGGGTGAAGGAGTTCATATCCGATCTAGGTGTAATATGCCCTAGAGGCAATAATAAAATTGTTATTTATATTTCCTTATATCACGATAAATGTTTATTATTCATGCTCGAATTGTATTAACCGGAAACTTAGTACATGTGTGAATACATAGACAAACAGAGTGTCGCTAGTATGCCTCTACTTGACTAGCTCGTTAATCAAAGATGGTTAAGTTTCCTAACCATAGACATGTGTTGTCATTTGATGAACATGATCACATCATTAGAGAATGATGTGATAGACAAGACCCATCCGTTAGCTTAACATTAATGATCGTTTAGTTTTTTTGCTATTGCTTTCATCATGACTTATACATGTTCCTCTGACTATGAGATTACGCAACTCCCGAATAACGAAGGAACACCTTGTGTGTTATCAAACGTCACAACATAACTGGGTGATTATAAAGATGCTCTACAGGTGTCTCCGATGGTGTTTGTTGAGTTGGCATAGATCGAGATTAGGATTTGTCACTCCGTGTATCGGAGAGGTATCTCTGGGCCGTCTCGGTAATTCACATCACTATAAGCCTTGCAAGCAATGTGACTAATGAGTTAGTCATGAGATGACGCATTACGGAATGAGTAAAGAGACTTGTCGGTAACAAGATTGAACTAGGTATGACGATACCGACGATCAAATCTCGGGCAAGTAACATACCGATGACAAAGGGAATAACGTATGTTGTTATGCGGTTTGACCGATAAAGATCTTCGTAGAATATGTAGGAACCAATATGAGCATCCAGGTTCCGCTATTGGTTATTTACCGGAGATGTGTCTCGGTCATGTCTACATAGTTTTCGAACCCGTAGGGTCCGCGCTTAACATTCGATGACGATTTGTATTATGAGTTATGTGATTTGATGACCAAAATTTATTCGGAGTCCCGGATGAGATCACGGACATGATGAGAAGTCTCGAAATGGTCGAGAGGTAAAGATTGATATATTGGAAGGTTATATTCGGACACCGGAATGGTTCCGAAGTGTTTCGGGTATTTTCCCGGGAGGTTACCGGAACACCTCGGGAGAGTAATGGGCCTTAATGGGCTTTAGGGGAAAGGAGAGAAGGGCCTCAAGGGGTGGCTGCGCCCCCCGCCCATGGCAGGTCCGAATTGGACTAGGAGGGGGTGGTGCCCCCCTCTTTCATTCTCCCCTCTTCCTCCTTCCCTCCTTCGCCTAGTCGGAATAGGAAAGGGAGGCGAATCCTACTTGGACCGGGAGTCCAAGTAGGACTCCCCCCTTTGGCGCCCCCCCTTGGGCCGGACTCCTCTTCCCCCCTCCTTTATATACATGGGAGGGGGGCACCCCAAAGACACACCAAGTCTTCTCTTAGCCGTGTGTGGAGCCCCCCGACACATTGACACACCTTGGTCATATTGTCGTAGTGCTTAGGCGAAGCCCTGCGCTGGTAACTTCATCATCACCGTTGCCACGCCATCGTGCTAACGGAACTCTCCCTCGTCCTCAACTGGATCAAGATCTCGAGGGACATCATCGTGCTGAACGTGTGCTGAACACGGAGGTGCCGTACGTTCGATACTTGGATTGGTTGGATCATGAAGATGTTCGACTACATCAACCGTGTTACTAAACGCTTCCGCTTTCGGTGTACGAGGGTACGTAGACACACTCTCCCCGCTCGTTGCGATGCTTGTCCTAGATAGATCTTGCATGATCGTAGGAATTTTTTTTGAATTACTACGTTCCCGAACACTACATCCATCCTCTGCTCCTCCCCTACCATCTTGTCATCCGCTACGGCTCCACCGAGTTACTCCCGTCAAAGGATATGAGTTGTGGAACGGCCAAGGAGATGCACACCGAGCCCACGCAAGGATCCAGAAAACCAGGTTCCAGAAGGAGGTGTTGTCGCCTAATGGCTCTCAATGCAGTCCTCCTCAACCCCAATTTGTGGTCGTTGTAGCACTAGCACTAGTAGGAAAAGGGGCTTTTACCCCGGTTTGTAAGGGCCTTTTGTCCCGGTTTTCGAACCGGGACTAAAGGGTCGTTACTAAAGCCCTAACTCTTTAGTCCCGGTTCTTATACGAACCGGGACAGAAGGTCCTCCACGTGGCCGCTGCTGCCAGCCCAGGCAGGGGGGGCCTTTGGTCCCGGTTGGTGCCACCAACCGGGACCAATAGGCAGGGCCTTTGGTCCCGGTTGGTGCCACCAACCGGGACCAATAGGCATCCACGCGTCAGCATTTCAGGGGCTGGGGTTTTTTATTTTTTGAAGGGGGGGGGGGGGGTTGGGGGGTTAATTTAGGTGTTTCATATATTGTGTTAGCTAGCTAATTAATAGAGAGAGGTGTCCTCTCTTATCTCCGTGCTTGGTCGATGCTACGTACTATATACGTATGGAGAGGACTAGACACGCTAGCTAGCAATCAAATGAAGGAAACAGAAGATCGTCATGAACATATACATACAGAGAGAAGTGATATCGACCACCTCTCCTTCTCCGAGAGATTGGTCGAACAACAAGTTCTCGTATATCTATCCGACACTACCGGCTACATATATACAATAATTATCTCTTACAATACAATCTCCTAATTAAATTGTAAGAACACAGGGTCCACATAGTATTCTCCGTTTTCAGCGATCACGTGGTCAAGGAAGAATGCCGCCAATTCCTCTTGAATTCCTCGCATACGATCTGGTGCTAGGAGTTCATCCCGCTTCCGAATCATCTAATTTGAAGAAGGGGGTCAATACATATATATATATATATGAATAAATGAAACTCAACACAAATGATGGTAATAAAATAAAATTGTGAATATTATTGCTTACGCACTTCATATTGTTCGTCAGAGTAGCCCCGCTCACAGGTCGTGTAGCGGATGGACTCGCAAACATAGTATCCACAGTAATTATTCCCGGGTTCCTACCACAACCACTTTACAAGAAATAGAGGTCAATCAAACTGATAAGCAAGCATGCTAAATGGTATTGATGAAACTAGCGCTTGAATCACTAGGAGATGCGCGGAACATGCTACTATAGTACTTACTTTCGGGTGTTTAAATTGCAGCTTCTTCGGTAGTCCTGGAGCTTTTGTGGTGAATTTTCTCCAAACCCTGCCAGACAAAGAAAATAATTACTTGATATCAGGAAATGAACAAAGTTGTTGATATGGTGGATAATGATCGATTTAACTTACTTCTCGAGCATTTGAGTCATGTTCGCATAGTCCTGGGGATATTTTCGTCTCGAGTCTAAGACGGTTACTACTCCCTACTCAAGCTTAATCTCTAGGAGAATATAGTGGAAGCTGTGCATGCATGCATAAGTCATCAATTACATTACCATAACCTGGACTAATAAGGGAAACCGAATATGCACAAGACAGTAACACTCACTTGAAGTTGTAAGGAAAGAGTATTATATCTTTGTTTTGATTCAATACCAACGATCATAGCAAGTTGGCCTCGGCTTCTTTGGGATGTTTTTCAACCGTATATGCATCTATGAGATTTGTGTTAATGAACCCAATATCACCGATTTGTCTTTTCTTCAATTCGGCGATCTTCAATCTGCATAATATAGTGAGGATAATTATTAATACATGCAATGAAAGAGCTGACCTATATAGAGAGACTTAATGACAGAAGTAGTACTACTTACAGACAGTAGCAAGTGATCGTTGTTTTATCGAGGGCCTTTTGATTGTAAAACTGGAAGAAATCCTCAAATGGAACATTCAGCAGTTCAATTCCAACGAGGTCATGCTCCGGTTTAACTCTCAGCGTCAAAGTACTCATCCCATCAGACTCTCTGCAGGTTTTCATGTACCAATCATGTAATCTTCACATCATCGTTGTTAGAGATCTTTCATCTTTGACGAGAGGCTTCCCGTAATGGTATTTGTGTTCGTCCACCTCCATGATTTCATAATATACATCGTCGGGCAGGTAATCTCCAAGATTGCTATAACCGGCCACCATCCTCGGATCATTAGCGACGATGTATTTTGACACCTTGAGCGGGGGGCACGATTGGTTCGCTTGTTCGCCGAGCTGGGCAATTTTTTTCCCAGCTCGTCGTGCTTTTAACCTTTGATCACTGACAGCACTTCCCGACCGCTCCGCTTCGGCATATGTCTTTGCAAGAATGCGCTCATAGTTGCCTCTCGGCGGAGACTTTGGTGGTTTTGTCAGGGCAGCCAGAGTGCGCTTTGCTTTCACCGGATCTACCTTCTCCTCCGGAGGTGGATGTTTCTTTGCTTTCACCCCTTCAAAGAAGTTTGTCACTTCGGCTCGCACGATCTTCCTGGTTTCCTCTTCGGTCCTCTCATATGGTAACTTCTCTGGAGTCTTCAGAGAAGGACTGAATCTGTATTGCCTCTCGCCTCTGGCAGCTGTACTGCTAGACGCCGGCAGAGCAGACGGAGCGGCTGCGGCTGTCTTTATTCCTTGCTTACGAGGCGGAGGAGAAGGACTACGACGCGCCGGAGCAGCCGCAGCGGCGGCGGGTCTCTTCCGCCCTTGCTGACGAGGCGGAGAATGAGGAGGCTGGCTGCTCTGGCGCGCTGGCGCAGGCGGAGAAGGAGGCGGAGTGCCGCCACGCGCCGGAGAAGGAGGCTGAGTGCCCTGATCACTCGCCGGAGGAGGAGGCGGAGGAGGTGGCGGACTGCCCTTACTCGCCGGAGCCGTCCAGTTCGGAAGGTTGATGAGCTCCTTCCGCCATAGGCACGGAGTCTTCAGAGCTAAACCCAGCCGAGTCTCCCCTTCACCAGTAGGGTGGTCAAGCTGGAGGTCCTCAAATCCCTCCGTTATTTCATCCACCATCACCCTAGCATATCCTTCTGGAATCGACCAGCAGTGGTAGGTTGCACCGGGTTCAGGAGGTAAAACAGAGCCAACAGCCGCCTTGACTTTGAAGTTCTGCCATTGCGCCATAAGGTGGCAATGTTGAGACTCCATGATAGCATCCACGGGGTAGCTAGCAGGAGCCGTCAAGACATGCTCCAGCTGAAGCAGCTCGGTGGAACCCACGCTGCTTCTCCGCTGAGATGGCGGGGTAGCTTCGGGGGTAGTTTCGGCATGTCGATTGCTGTCTCGTTCCTCTAGCGCTTGAACCCTTTCGTGCAGCTTCTGAATTTGGGTCTGCTCCATTTTTTTCCTCCTCTCCTGGCTTTTGTAACCACCTGCGTCCGGAAAACCATCCTTCCACAGAACGGAGCCTGGCGTGCCTCGTGTCCGTCCAGGGTGCTCAGGATTCCCGAGGGCCATTGTGAGCTCGTCGTTCTCTCTGTCTGGAACGAACGTCCCTTCCTGCGCTGCATCGATATATTGCTGAATCTTCTTGACTGGTATTCTGAAAAGCTCGTTCGTCCAAACGCACCTCCCTGATACAGGGTCCAAGGTTCCGCCAGCCCCGAAGAACCAAGTCCGGCAACGGTCTGTCCAGTTCATTGTCTATGGTTCGATCCCTTTTTCAAGCAGATCATTCTCAGCCTTGGCCCACTTAGGCCGGGCTTTGAGGTAGCCACCTGACCCCGTGCGATGGTGAAGCTTCTTCTTCGCAGCATTCTTCTTATTTGTCGCTGACATCTTCTTACTCTTTTCCGATGTCTTGTGGGCCACAAATGCGGGCCAGTGATCTCTGATCTTCTCATACCGGTCGATGAATTCTGGTGTCTCTTCTTTGTCGACAAACGTTTTCAGCTCATTCTTCCACCTCCTGAATAGGTCTGCCATCTTCTTAAGAGCATGAGACTTGATTAATTGCTCTTTAATTGGCTTCTCCGGATCTTCCTCTGGCGGTAGGGTGAAATTTGCCTTCAGCTCAGTCCAAAGATCATCTTTCTGCATATCATTGACATAAGACACCTCAGGGTCTTCCTTCTTAGGCTTATACCATTGGTGGATGCTGATCGGGATCTTGTCCCTAACTAGAACCCCGCACTGAGCAGCAAATGCATCCTTTGTCCGGATGGGTTCAATCGGTTGGCCGTCGCGCGCGATTGCTGTGATCTCAAACCTTTCATCCGAGCGCAACTTTCTCTTCGGGCCTCGTCTCTTTACCGCAGTTGTGCTCGATCCGGAGGGCTAGAAAAAAGAAGAAAGACGAGTGTTAATTAATATGTGTACATACCAAAACAATGAATGCATCAATTAGCTAGTCAGCACAGCCTTAACTAATATATTTACCTGGCCGGACTCTGTTCGGTCACCGGAGCCGTCACCACGGGCTCCTTCTTGCACCAGCATTGGGTCACCGGAGCCATCATAATCATGTCTTTCCTCCTCCACTCTGTACATGCCTGTGGGCCTACTGGGCCTTCTGCGGGCCTGAATCCTGGTCCTCCCGTGCCTCAGGCCTGAATCTGCGGGCCTGAATCTAGGCATGCCGTCTTTTTCGTGCAAACATTGTAGGTCCTCCCATGCCTCAGGTTTATCTTTTGTCTTCCCATACACGCCCAAGAAGCCTAGCAGGTTCACGCAAAGGTTCTTCGTCACGTGCATCACGTCGATTGAAGAGCGGACCTCTAGCTCTTTCCAGTAGGGTAGGTCCCAAAATATAGATTTCTTCTTCCACATGGGTGCGTGTCCCTCAGCGTCATTCGGAACAGCTAGTCCGCCGGGACCCTTTTCAAAGATTACGTGTAAATCATTGACCATAGCAAGTACGTGATCACCGGTACGCATGGCGGGCTTCTTCCGGTGATCTGCCTCGCCTTTGAAATGCTTGCCTTTCTTTCGACATTGATGGTTGGTCGGAAGAAATCGACGATGGCCCTGGTACACATTCTTCCTGCATTTGTCCAGGTATATACTTTCAGTGTCATCTAAACAGTGCGTGCATGCGTGGTATCCCTTGTTTGTCTGTCCTGAAAGGTTACTGAGAGCGGGCCAATCGTTGATGGTTACAAACAGCAACACGTGCAGGTTAAATTCCTCCTGTTTGTACTCATCCCACGTACGTACACCGTTTCCATTCCACAGCTGTAAAAGTTCTTCAACTAATGGCCTTAGGTACACATCAATGTCGTTGCCGGGTTGCTTAGGGCCTTGGATGAGAACTGGCATCATAATGAACTTCCGCTTCATGCACATCCAAGGAGGAAGGTTATACATACATAGAGTCACGGGCCAGGTGTTGTGATTGCTGCTCTGCTCCCCGAAAGGATTAATGCCATCCGCGCTTAAACCAAACCATACGTTCCTTGGGTCAGCTGCAAACTCAGCCCAGTACTTTCTCTCAATTTTTCTCCAATGCGACCCGTCAGCGGGTGCTCTCAACTTTCCGTCTTTCTTACGGTCCTCACTGTGCCATCGCATCAACTTGGCATGTTCTTCGTTTCTGAACAGACGTTTCAACCGTGGTATTATAGGAGCATACCACATCACCTTCGTAGGAACCCTCTTCCTGGGGGGCTGGCCGTCAACATCACCAGGGTCATCTCGTCTGATCTTATACCTCAATGCACCGCATACCGGGCATGCGTTCAGATCCTTGTACGCACCGCGGTACAGGATGTAGTCATTAGGGCATGCATGTATCTTCTGCACCTCCAATCCTAGAGGGCATACGACCTTCTTTGCTGCGTATGTACTGTCGGGCAATTCGTTATCCTTTGGAAGCTTCTTCTTCAATATTTTCAATAGCTTCTCAAATCCTTTGTCAAGCACAGCATTCTCTGCCTTCCACTGCAGCAATTCTAGTACGGTACCGAGCTTTGTGTTGCCATCTTCGCAATTGGGGTACAACCCTCTTTTGTGATCCTCTAACATGCGATCGAACTTCAGCTTCTCCTTTTGACTTTCGCATTGCGTCCTTGCATCGACAATGACCCGGCGGATATCATCATCATCGGGCACTGGTTCCTTTTGATCTTCAGCAGCTTCCCCCCTTGCAGCATCATTGGGCACATCGTCTGGTTCCTCTTGATCTTCAGCAGCTTCCCCCGTTCCAGCATCACCGTATTCAGGGGCACATAGTTGTCATCGTCCTCTTCTTCTTCGCCGTCTTCCATCATAACCCCTATTTCGCCGTGCCTCATCCAAACATTATAGTGTGGCATGAAACCCTTGTAAAGCAGGTGGGTGTGAAGGATTTTCCGGTCAGAGTAAGACTTCGTATTCCCACATATAGGGCATGGACAACACATAAAACCATTCTGCTTGTTTGCCTCAGCCACTTCGAGAAAATCATGCACGCCCTTAATGTACTCGGAGGTGTGTCTGTCACCGTACATCCATTGCCGGTTCATCTGCGTGCGTTATATATAATTAAGTGTGTCAAAAACCATTACAGAACATCATGAATAGATAATTAAGTGACCAAATTAATAGAAGTTCATCATCACATTAAAACCAAAGTACATACATAGTTCTCATCTAACAACATATATATAGCTCTCCAGAGCATCTAATTAATTAAACCATACATTGAAACTATGTAAAACATTTCAATGCGAAAACAAATGCGATCATAATCGCAACCAAGGTAACAATTGATCCAACGGCATAATGATACCAAGCCTCGGTATGAATGGCATATTTTCTAATCTTCAAGCGCATTGCATCCATCTTGATCTTGTGATCATCGACGACATCCGCAACATGCAACTCCAATATCATCTTCTCCTCCTCAATTTTTTTATTTTTTCCTTCAAGTAATTGTTTGCTTCTTCAACTAAATTTAACCTCTCGACAATAGGGTCCGTTAGAATTTCCGGTTCAACCACCTCCTAGATAAATAAAATCTATGTCACGTTGGTCGGTATATTTGTCATAAACAATAAATGAACCAAATAGTTATAAAAAGATAATATATACCACATCCGAATCATAGACAGGACAAGGGCCGACGGGGGCGGATACCAAAACCATCGCACTATGTAATAAGAAGGAATAATAAAAGTAACAAAATTAGACAAGTATCTATCTAAAGTAAGAATTTTTTCCTTTCAGAAAGAAGATAAGAACAAGAGGCTCACCACGGTGGTGCTGCGATGAGATCGGTGCGGGCGATCGACGGCGGTGAAGACGGGGACGGGACGTGACGGACCGCTAAACCTAGACAAATCTCGGGGAAAATGGAGCTCGGAGGTCGAGTTTCGAGAGGAGAAAGATTAACTACTGTGGCTCAGACATTTCATCGAACACCTCATGTGCATAGGAGGTGAGCTAGAGCACCCAAATGCCCTCCCCTCGCCGGCCAGAAAAAACAGAGCACTGTGGAGTGCTCTGCTGTGGCGGTGGGGTATATATAGGGAACTCATTGGTCCCAGTTCGTGGACCAACCGGGACTAAAGGCCTTTGGTCCCGGTTGGTGCCATGAACCGGGACCAATGACCCCCTTTAGTCCCGGTTGGTGGCACCAACCGGGACCAAAGGCCTTGTCCTACCCCGCGTCAAAAGTTTAGTCCCACCTCGCTAGTTGAGAGGGCTCGAGAGCGGTTTATAAGCGCTGTTGCGCCCACCATCTCGATCTCCTCTCAACTGCAGGCTTTCGGGCCTAACCGTTCTCTTTGCCTGTGGGGCCTACTGGGCCTTCTGCGGGCCTGAATCCTGGCCCACGGATGGGTTTCAAGTCGTATTCAGGCCGTGGTGGCCCAGTAGGTGGCATAATTTTTTTTCTTTGTTTTTTGTTTTCTCTTTTGCTTTATTTGTTTTGTTTTGTTTCTACTTACAACAAAAAATTTATTTATTTTATTTCTAATTACTTATGTATTTTACTTTAATTATTTTATTTTTATTTATTTTACTGCTGCTATTTTTATTTATTTTACTGCTGCTATTTTTATTTAATTTATTAAGGTTTATTTATTTTAGTTACTATAGTTTATTTTATTTTATTTTATTAAGGTTTATTTATTTTTATTTACTATAAAAAATGAACATAGATGCGCCTATAGAGAAAATTTAACCTAAATTCATAATAAATTTCTATGAAATTCAAAGAAATTTACTGCGAATTTAGGTCAAATTCCCTGTATAAGGGCATCTATTTTCACTTTGAGAGGAGCTCAACAAGGCAGAGAGGGACGGGCTTATAAACTGGTGTGAACACTGGCCGCAACTAGGACCAGCCCTTTAGTCCCGGTTTGTGGTATGAACCGGGACTAAAGGGTGGTGGGCCAGGAGCGTGGCCCATTGGTCCCGGTTTGTCCCACCAACCGGGACCAAAGGGTCCGGACGAACCGGGACCAATGCCCCCACGAGGCCCGGTAGGCCCCTGGCCGCACGAACCGGGACCAATGCTCACATTAGTCCCGGTTCGTGACTGAACCGGGACTAATGTGAATATTGCCCTGTGACCAAAGCCCAGTTTTCTACTAGTGTAGTGCCCCAGCCACCACTGCCCGCTGACGCTGCAAGGCTGGTGCATGCTTTCTCTGCTGCAGTTCATCGATAGTGCGCGTGCGATCCAGTGAGCACTTCATCTAGCATCCGTCAATCAGATTATAATAAATCTAATAACAGAAAAGACAATGAATAGTATAGTAGAAATTACACTCAGCTAACTCCTAAGGGCATTTCTAACCGATCTCCTAAAATTTAAGGGAATATCCGGGGGAGTAAAGTTAGTGGAGTACATTTTTACTCCAGTAACGGCGGCCGCACCTAGCCGATCCCCTATAGTTAGTGGAGTAAAAATAAAAATTGTGTATATTTGGTGTCCTAGCTGCATGAACTTCGACCACTACACAATATATATCATGAGAATATTAAAATTGAAACATGCATGACATAACCGTTATAACATATAGTTTCATCATCACGAGTTTCAAATAAAAACATGCAAAGTTCACCCAAAAGGCATCATTTCAAACACAATGTTTGTTCCAAAATCACCACAAACATAGCATGTATATGTTGTGGATCGAGCCAACCAATGGCATGAACCACCTCAGCCACGACCACTAAAACGACGTTCTCGGTGAAGAAATCAACTCCACGATGCACTCGGCCACCATCTACACCACCACCACCTCGGTCACCACCATCACCACTACCACCACCCCCTTCTCGTTCTTGCATAGCTCTTTGTAGTAATGATGCAACGTGAAGAGCTTGTGGCCGAACTTAGTGTTCCGATGCTTGAATAGTTCTTGGATGTAGGGGCCATATTCCGCCACTGTCACACCGCTCGGTGGTGCATGATTCACTTGGTTGATGCAATCGGACCATCAGTTGCATTGGCCATAAGCATGTATGACTATTACGGAATACATGCCTACATTATATTTATGAACTGGAGCTATTTCTGTGTCGCCCTAGGTTATGAATGTTATATGATGAATATTATCCAACGTAATCACCGATCCAATGCCTACGTGTTTTCACATATTGTTCTTGCTAAGTTACTATTGCTATTGCTACTGTTACAACTGCTACAAAATTGTTACTGTTGTTACCGTTACCACTGTTACTGTTACTATACTACTATCGACCTATCATATTACTGTGCTACTGATCACTCTCTTGCAGAAATTTAATCTCCAGATGTGGTTGAATTGACAACTCAACTGCTAATACTTACAAATATTTTTTGGCTCCCCTTGTGTCGAATCAATAAATTTGGGTTGAATACTCTACCCTCGAAAACTATTGTGATCCACTATACACTACACCACGGTGAAGTTTTGGCGACACATCAATCTGTTGGCATATGGTACCTTTGCCGACACATAACCTGTAGCTAACACATATGCTGACAGAAGATTAAAGAGTCAGAAGACTTGTTGTGGGAAAAGGTATTGCTGACACTTTTTTAGTTGCCATACACCCTACCTACGCCGACACATGGTATGTCTGTGTACACCCTACATACGCCGACACATGGTTTGTCTGTGTACACCCTACATACGCCGACACATGGTCTGTCTGTGTACACCCTACCTATGCCAACAGATGGTAAGTCAACATACACCCTACTTATGCCGACACTTGGTCTGTCTAGGAAGGTCTTTAGCATTGTCGACACATGGTTTGTCTAGCTACGGGTGTACTTCTGCCGACACTTTCTCTGCATGGCTAGAGGTGTACCTTTGTCGACAGTTTGTCTGTTTCAATGTTTTTCCCAACAGATTAATTGTTGATAAGATGGTGTACAACCAAAACAACAATTGGATACTGCTTTGATTTCACTACAAGAATTTCGTTAATACATGACAGTTTGAAACATGTGCATAACCATCATGGAAGGCAAAAAATCCGTCATGTATATCGCGTCATAATTTGACCACCGCACACTGCATGACGGATTCTTAACCGTCATGGAAATGTTTAATAGACATGCTCATAACGGCATTAACTTGTGTGCCACATCAAAAGCTGACATTGATGTGACGTGGCGGCCCATGAAGTAATCGGCCCTACAAGAATTTTGGCCCGTTAAATTTTAGGTCTATCCAAGGCCCACTAGTTTCAATCTCGGGAATTAACCCATCTCATTTCTCCTCATCCACGCAAACTCTGAGCCACCCCTAAAAACGCAAATCTAACCAGTATAAATTTTCCAGAAGATATATGCTCATATCATTAAATAAAGGCAATACATACATACACACGGCACACAAAATTACATGAAAAAGAAAAACTTAAAAGTACAGATATTTCCGGACAATACATTTGTCAAGGACTAGCAAAACACAAGAAACTAAAAATAAAAACACCCTATGCTAATTCTATCAAGGGCGTGGTCATTCCGTGGATTTCTGGACGCAGATCCGGCCAACGCCGCCGACATCATCAGAGATAGAACATTATCCACCGATATCTCGCCTCAACCCGTGCTCAACATTTCCTGCGCATGGACAAACCTGAAGACAACCTCAAAAAAAATTGAAAGTAGAGAGGAAGGGGGACCTGGTGGGGCGAGCGACTCAAAGCCTGTCGGGGTCGACGAAGAATCCTGTTTTTTTTGTGGTCGGTGGAGAATCCGACTGCGTAGGCGACGGGTGCGTGGCTCGTGGCGACGAAGGACTGCAGCGTCCCAGCACGGCGCATCCCCGGTGGTGGCTCTGTGCATCCCCGCAGTTCAGCACACCAACGAAGGGGTCGTCGCTCGCTCCCTGCAGCAACCTGCATCGACCAGACCGACGCCGCAGGGACTAGATCGGGCCGGTGGGGAGAGAAAAGGGCAGGGGAGCCTAGAGGTGAGGGAAGGGGATGGTGGTGGTTGCCGTAAACGTGTAGGGAGGAAGGTGGCTGAGTACCTGAAAATATTCCACACGATCTTAATGATAAGAGTCTAATGAAAATATGCTCAGTTAATATCTAACATAAGTGCAAATATAATTTTGTATTGACACCTAATTAAGACAGACATGTATCAAATGTTTTATTCCAAAGTGGATTCATAAAAGTTATTAATAATATGGAGGAAATTGTCTTAGATATCTTGAGGCTTTCGGTCAAATTCTCATATGTTCAAACTGAATGGGACTGCAAACATAAATGTGTGGGTGAAAATAAATGGTCAAATTCTCATATATTCACCCCAATGATTTTGTGCACTTCAAAGTTTGAAAATAAATGTGAAAAACAATTGTGGTCGTATTTTATCTGATGAACTAGAATTAAAATGTACAGCTTCAAACCCAAAAAACTGCAGTATGTGAAGTTCTGTATATGCCATGTCATCTTTAGATTGTGACCATCAAAGTGTTAACACCAAACTAATTAGAAAGTAGGCCAAGGGACTGCAAGCATGTCTTACATATATGCTAACTACTAAGCAATGTATATGAGCATCAGATTACATCATGTGATTTCATACTTTTAATTTTAAAACTGCAGTATGTGGAGTTCAGTTCTATATATAAGACACAAAAGGTTATCTAGTGATGCTATTTCTTATGCCTATTTCTTATATACAAGACGCAAAACATACTCACATTGCCTATTTCTTATGCAAACTATTCCACTTCATAGGCTGCTTCTTCCACTACATGTTGCTCTGAAAAATGTGAAGACATTTATCAACCACCCTGTAAAAATGAAAACTATGTTTAATAATATAGATAACTCGGCTGACCATAAATCAAATTAGAAAGTAGGCCAAGGGACTGCAAGTTATGTCCTTGGTAAGTTTAATGGATGAACTTTTCAAATGCACAAATGATGTTCAGGTAATATTAGGCCATCACCAAAATAAACACGAATATCTCATAAAAGCACCATGTACGGAGATTATTAAGATTTAAGTACTGCCTTATTCTTGAACTAGATCGTCATTATTATAATTCAAGTTATTATCCTCCTGCTGCTTAGTCAGAATGGGGTTGATAGGCTACAATTAGTTATAAATCTGCTCAAACCACTAACTATCCATCTTCTGCATTTTAAACAGACATGTTAGAATTAATAGCCTAGCCTATTAGTGATCGATGCTACATCAGCTCCCCTCCAACAAGCAGGACACCAGACACGAATCTTGTTGTTTTGGTACCTGCCACCACCACCACCAGCATACCCATTAGGTCCATAGTTCACAACATTACTATATGGCACCTGTGGAATTATCATATACCCAACAGAAACAGCGACAGGGTACCTAGGGAAACCAAGGCCTGGATATTTTGAAGTGAAAGAAGTGAGGAAGAGAAATAATTATGCCATATCTGCAGGGTGAATCCAGCTATAAATATCACGAATGCCAAGGGAATGTCTAGCTGCACATGTTAATATATCCCAGCATTCTCAGTTGTGACATTCTAAATGGTGTTGTGACTTGTTTTTAGAAAAAACATGCTAAATGTTGTATTCTTCAAAGCAAGAAAGGTATTATGAGAAGGCACCCCATTTAAGAAAGCAAGAAGCAGAGTGGTAAAATTAGAACTAAAAAGTGGTGAAAATTCTAGGATTTACCTGCATATGGAAACGGGGAGCTCAAATTAGGTGGGTAGTGAACATCCTCAGACAACTTGCTTAATATCAAATATATGGCTCGCATATGACTGTTTAATGGTCCTGTGATGGTAACACAAATGGAGATTCTACTTAACACCAATACTTATTACCACAAATAGTTAGACAGTAGTATCTGACACATAAATATATCTATCTTCTATCTCATCTGGAAAAAAAAGAACGGAAAGGAACATGTTATTTACCTAGACATGTTGGCATTATAGGCAGCCCGTTAAAAAAATGTATCCCCTACTGCATACTTGACAATCCAACAATATTTATAAAACGCGGAGTGTGCAGTGCTAATAAGCTTACGATTATCTCATTCTGCATTTGCAATTTGATAATTTACAGTTGCAAATTTTTTCAATGAGAATATTTCACTTCAGTCCTATGACTGTGCAACTGACTTTTTTATAGTGAGTTATATATTTATCAAACCTGCTATAAACTAGGTTGGAATCTAATTTTCTCCCAAAAAATTGAAACCGACCCGACCATCTATAGCATCAACGAGAGCTTGTAGCCTACATGCTAGCTACAAAAAGAAGTGTTACTCCAGAATTATTATTTATTATAGCAATAGCATCAGTATAGCTGGTTACGCATATATCTGATTAACTCATCATGCCGATGCAGACCTAGAATTCAGAAATTTGCAAGCTTGGAATTCAGGAACTAAAGTACCATGTCCCTCTAGCCATCGATCAGGCCAAAGAATTAGAAACATTGACAAGGTATGAATTCTTTGCTTCTCTGTACTATACGGATCCAACTAGTAACCTTCATAATACTACACTCTTCTTAAACAAAAAGGAGCTGATTAAGTGAGCAGGGATCAGGTTATGCTTTAGATCAGCAACATGTCCAAACCACTCGACAGTAACTACCAACAGTACAACTCTCAAGTTGCAGCAACCTAGCAGTTCGATCTACTCGAGACACAGGGAAGAACAAGAACAAAGACAACAAATTGGGGGAGGGGGGGTTGGGCGTGCTCGGTGAAGGCGACGGCGGACGGAGCTGTCGGCGGCTGTGACTCCAAGGAAGGAAGGAGGGGATGGGGTCGGGGACACGGGGACGTGGAATGGGGTTGGGGGTGGTGGACGGGAGGATCTCGGGGTCGGTCTATCGGCGGCTGCGACCCCGGAGCGGTGGTAGGGAACATGTGTCGATGGGGTGGGGGGAAGCGTGAGGACGATGGCAGCAAGGACGAGGGTGACGCTGGAGCACGAGCAGGGCGACGGGAGGGCGGCGGGGACATAGGTGGTGGAGCGCCGGCAGGGCGGCGGGGATGGAGTGCGACGGCGGCGGTAGGGAAGTGGGGATGGAACGGGGATGTATTTGGGTTGGGTACTGGATTTCGAGGGTTAAGTCAAAATTGGGCCGCCGCGCAGCCCAAAAATTTGCCCGACCGCCGCCAAGTCCTGTTCTCGCGCCTATGTCAGCCTCAATTGTTTCGAGGCTTCCCTGCTTGACACGTGTACACATACGCCGACATTTAATTTGTGCACGTACACCCTATCTACGCCGACACTTAATTTGTGTCCATACACCTACCTATGCCGACTGTAAATCTGTTAGGCCTAGACATCTGCCAACAGATGATAAGTTGATATATGGTTGCCGACAGATACATGGGCGCTAAGTGATCGCCGACACATAATTGGCCAACTATTGTGCAGACTTGTCGATGATTTGAGGCCAAGCTTCGGAGCTACGCCGACTGATTTCTTGTAGGGATTAATGAGCCTTTCCCCACAGAAGTGTGTCACTTAAACTCTACAGTGGTGTAGTGATACTTGCGGGTTATCATCAATCCCCTTGGCTGTTACTTGGAATGATTAAATCTTGTAGTGGTAGGTAGATAAATTACAAAGATAAAATAAAGAAAATAGAAAATTGCGGCAAATAAATTTTGAGTTTATATATATGATAAATGTAGACCGGGGGCCATAGTTTTCACTAGACTTCTCTCTCGAGCACATAGCATATGATGGGTCAACAAATTACTGTTGGCCAATTGATAGAAAAGAAAATAGTATGACGATTCAAGACAATGATCATGTATATAGGCATCACGTCCGAGACAAGTAGACTGACTCTTGCCAGCATCTACTACTATTACTCCACCAATCGACCGCTATGCAGCATGCATCGATGATATTAAGTATAAAACAGAGTAACGCCTTAAGCAAGATGACATGATATAGACAAAGTAAACCTAATCAATGTGAATAAACTCCGTCGTATTATCCTTAATGGCAACAATACAAATATGTGTCTTGTCCCCTTCTATCACTGGGATATAGAGCACCGAAGATTGAACCCATCACAAAGCACCTCTTCCACTAAAGATAAATCAATCTAGTTGGCCAAACAAAACAGATAGATCGAAGAGAAATACATAGCTATAACACATGCATAATAAAGTTCAGAAAAGACTCAATTACTTCTCATAAATATTCAGATCATCAACCCAGAATTCATCGGATCGCAACAAACAAACCACAAAAGAAGATTATATCGGATAGAACTCCAAGAACATCGAGGAGGATAGAACTCCAAGAATATCGAAGAGAGAGAAGAAGTCATCTAGCTACTAGCTATGGACCCGTAGGTCTGTGGTGAACTACTCATGCATCATCACAAGGGCAACAAGGATAATGTAGAAGCCCTCCGTGATCGATTCCCCTTTCGGCAGAGTACCGAAAAAGGCCTCCATATGGGATCATGGGAGAATAGAAACTTGCGGCGACACAAAAAGTGTTTTGGGTTGCTCTCTTTTGGTTTCCTGTTTTTAGAGAATTTATAGAGGTGGAATTAGGTCAGACGGAGTCTTGATGGGTCCACAAGGTAACAGGGCGCCCCCAGGGCGCGCCCTGTTGCTTTGCCGTCTCCTCGGTTTTTTTCTGGTCTCCTCCCGAAGCTTCTAGGGTCCCTTTTCTCCAGAAAAAATCGTCAAAAAATTTCATAGCATTTGGACTCTGTTTTGTACTGATTTCCAGGAAAACCAAAAAACAGGCGAAAAACAGCAACTGGCACTACGCACTGGGTTAATAGGTTAGTCTCAGAAAGTGATATAAAATAACATATAATTGCATATAAAACATCCAAGATTAATACTAATAGCATGTAACAATAAAAAAATTTATAGATACATTGGAGACATATCAGCCATGCCTCTCGCGGAAGCAAAACCGTGCCTCTCGCAGAAGGAAAAGAAAAAGAAAACACATTTTTTTTTCTGTTTTCGAGAGGCACGGCTGTGCCCGTCATGAAAGCAAACCGTGCCTCTCCCGGAAGCAAAACCGTGCCTCTTGCGAAAAAACATGTTTTTTCCGTTTCCAAGAGGCATGGCCGTGCCTCTCGCGAAAGCAAAACCGTTCCTCTTGCGGAAGGTAAAAACATGTTTTTTTCGTTTCCGAGAGGCACGGCCGTGCCTCCCGCGAAAGCAAAACCGTGTCTCTCACGGAAGCAAAACCGTGCCTCTCATTTTTTCCATTTCCGAGAGGCACGACCGTGCATCTCACGAAAGCAAAACCATGCCTCTCGCGAAAGGACAATATAGGAACACGTGTTTTCTCGCAAAAAAATATTTCAATTTATTTCATACAAAACCTAAGAAAGGTCAGTGGAAAACCAAACAGGTGAAAAAACCCAAAAAACCTCGTCTAAAAAGACAGATACGCGTGCCAAAAAAAATCCGGAGGAAACCCCAAGAGCGCCACACATGGCGGCTGGCGTGCTCTCAGCCCAGCCCCAAGTGATTGTTGGGAGGCTCCCGAAGGAGCGATCGTTAACTAGTTGCTCTCTTCTTGTCCAGACGTCTTAGCCGGTCCTTTGATGCCAGCCGCCACACACGGTCACACGCACATCTTCTTCTACCTCGCTTCCCGCACAACATCTTTCCTCCATTTCAAATCAACATGTGTTGGATGGTTAGAAGGACAGTGGTATCCTCATTCCATCAGAGTTTAAATCTTAGATTTGACATTGGTGCTTGTATTATTCCTGAATTTATTTCAGGCTTCCGGCAATGTCCGTTCAGCTGGAGAAGACGTTCCATCAACTACGAGGCGCCGATGGTGACTTAGTAAAATCTCAAGATGCTATATTGACTCGGTCTCTCGAAGATGCTCATAGATTTAGGGTGTGTGTGCATGTGTTCATAGGGGTGACTTGATTCTTGTGTATGTGAGCAATTTTAATTGTACTATGTAAAACAACAACTTTCCTCCGTTCTTATGCTAGTTCGTCTCGACCTTATTGCACACCCCATCCCTTCCTGCTCACTCGCGTGGTGCTCGTGCCCTGGGGGAAGCAGGAGAGGAGCCTCCAGGCATGTATCAACGATGCACAACAGGAGCTGCGATGCTCAGGCAACCATGTCCCCACGCCGTCGTCATGTGGGCAGCCTTGGCAATCGAGGATAGCTGCAACAACGTCTAGCCTGTAATAGATGATACATGGATTCCTTTTTTGGGTTCAATTGAAATCCACAAATGGGGAGAAAACTTGAGATTGATTTGAGTTCGGTGAATCGGGCAGCGATTTCCAATCGAACTGAACTAATTCGAACCTCGATCTGAGTCGAACGTTCTAGATCGGAGTTCGGGGCCTCTTCCAGCGAATCTGGTAGGCGTAGTTGACTTTTCCAGTAGTGTCTAATCTCGACTAGCTACTCTTTCAATCTTGCAGAATCGATGACGACAACACCAATGCCCAACAAGGTTCACAGTTTTGTGGTATCCGGGAGGTTCGGGCGTGGGGCGATAAAATTACTTCTTACTGCCCAAATCCAGAAGAAAGACCAATGCTGATAGAAAAAACCCGAAGTGTGTTGGATCTCTCTTTGAATTGCCTTATTCCATGGCCATTTAAAGTTCGAATCTGAATGTCACTGATAATGGTAACATGCTTTAATGAGTTTCTGTGAGTTGGCGATTCATACATTTCATGCACTCATAAGTTTTTGCTATTGATACCATCTTTAGGGCTTTCTACCCAAATACATGTCTGCCCATTGAACCTACTAAGCCAATAAGCATATCTGACACTCCATAACACTGCAGCTCAACATTATCGTGTAACATATATGGGAGGATTCAGAAGAATCAAGATTTTTACAGAGGAATGAATCCATGCTTAATAGCTGCCGACCAAACTTGCTCGATGTCCATCATATCATCTCCACACTCATGGATGCCCCAACCTTCTAGTGCATGTACCATTCCAGCAATGCGCCATGCGCTCATGACCCTTCTTGGAAGCCAATTCTATTCATAAAGGGAGTAGCAACACATATTAGTATCTATCAGATTATCTATTCTAATCTTGGATAAGAATCTGTGTATGTCAAATGTCCTATTTCGCTATCACAAAATTTACATAATCAGGCAATGAGATCATCTATTTTCGCAAAAAGGCAATGAGAACATATATACTGCTAGCACCTCACAGGTATGGACGTTCTGCATTGCCTCTGGGATCCTCATTGCAGGGCTACTCAAGTAAGTGCAATCCTTGCGTATCTTCTTAAAGGGAAACTGTGATGTAGGAATAAATGTTGCTCCTCTTGGTGCCCCCATTTGTTGCTTATCATCTATGATATCTCCTATCCAGATCTGTAGCAATGAAGAAGTAATTATTGAATATATTTCTTATCAGAGTGTTTCTTTTCTTCCTACTATGGTAGCTACATGGGTTTACAGTCTAATCGTTGTCATTTGCTGGTAGATGACACTATAGCTTAATGTTTGCTATTGTTTTCCGTAAAACAAAAAGACGGGGGTGGGGGGGTGGGGGGGGAGTAGCAATTTTTTATAAGCATTCACTGTATTGTCTAATATCTCTAGTAGTTATACTTAATTACATATACTCCACTTACCATATATGCACCCTAGCTAGAAAGCTTCTTGAGGGTTTTCATTCCTTTTTCTGTATAACTTTCAATTTACCTGAGGTATCTCATCACTGGAGAATTTCAGATAGGCAGTGCTGCTCTCTGCAACTCGCAATTTCAGCATGTCATATTCCTTCTTTTGGTTCATGATTACCTACACAAAATTGCGTATATTTATAGTCATTCTTTCAAGAAATGGGACCAACTCATACAAAAAGTGAGCTACTAAACGAAATCAACAAAGTAGCAAGGTGAAAGTTAGGTACCTGGACACCTCTCTCGCATAAAGCTGTAGCTGTGGCATGTGCTACCTTAGAACCGCCTCCACAGAGAAACACCCGCTTTGTATCTAAAGGGATGCTCTTGAGAACAACTGCTGTTGCTAAGCCACTTCCGTCAACAAGTCGAACTCTCAATTTTGGATATTTTTGTGTAAATAATTCACCACTTCCATTGAGTTGTCTTTCCTGGGACCAAGAATGTGAGGGTTAATATATTTGCGCTAATCATCTGTGTGCAAAAAGTGCATCTGACTCTTGTAGCACTTCTAGTCAAAACCGTATTAGTTCCACAAACTGGTTGGACTAATCAAAAGGTTGTCCTTACATAGTTTTTTGCCAACATTTCTGAATGTTTTGTGACCCGATCAGAAGTTAGGTGTCACGTGGAAGAATGTATGAAGAGTGTGTTTAGCACGTGGTTTTAACTTCACTTTGAGAAATATTTCAGCACCTACCAGAATTACTGAATTTCAATGATATCGGTTTGTATTACGGCCAAAGGACCGAGATGTTCACTCGAAATTAGAAAAACTGAATATTTTGAAAATATTTGTATTCTTGTGTACAACTAAAATGACTGAAATATTTTGATCGAAATGTAAAAAAATTTGTGTCTACTAAAATTATTGTTATTCAGTGAAATTCATCAAAATCTCAATCAAAGTGAAAAAGGTGGTGGTAAGAAAGAAATTTTTTGTCAACATGCCTGATTGAAAAGTCCAAGACTGAGCACTTTGACCCCTCTTCGATCCGCATCTGATATTGCCTGCTCAATTAACCTATTAATGGATTCCCTCTCCCTAATCAGGCTGTACTGCAGATGGAGAAAATCCTATCAATTTGCAACACTATGAAGGTACAGGATTCATGTAACGTGGAAAATCCATTACCTGGAAGTTGTATCTTGGTATCACCCATGTTTGCATCATGATCTTCTTCAGCTTGAGACTTTCGACGACAAACGCAGATGATCCATAAACCCATGCCAGTACCATTGATAGCCATGCCATTGGCCATATCATCCACATATACCATACATGGTTATCTGAGGGCCGAGAGGCTACAGAGGCAATCGCAACCCTTAGATGATAAGTCGACTGCAAGGTGGTCATATGCGTCAAGTGAACAACATCTGGTGTTTCCTCTGTTCCAATCAGTGTTCTCTCATACAACTCGTCAGTTGACTTGTCCATGGTGTTGAATATGTAGTCATAGATTGGCATAGCCAATGAGTAGTTTGTACGAAACTTTGTATGATGGAGAGAATGATACCTATGGGGGAAATGGAAAATACCTTTGAATAATTTGGTTTGTGGTTTTATGAAGCTATGTCTAAAGATTTCAACTATTTGTTCATGTTTGCATTATCCACTGGTAAAATTTGAGTAAGAACATAATGGACCTAAAGTCTCAGCACTAACATGATTGCAAGGTTGAACTTAAAATGCTATACTTACGATGGAGTGTACATGAGATACTTGAGAGGAGGGAAACGTTGGAAGATCCACTTTGGGAGCATCTCAAAATTGCAGTGTCCCATATTATTTATGAAGTCGTTGTAAGCCAGGTATAGGACAACACCCAAGACAGAACCATATCCCATATAAATTGGTATCAGCATGGGGATCGAAAATAACAGGAAGTAAGCTATGGTTTCAACAAATGGATGGATGACAGCTGCCAATCATATGGTAAAATTTCATTAGATTTAAACCTTCATATATACCAAATCAAGATGCTTTATGCAAAACACAACACTAATTGTTAACGCAGCAATCACTTAGAGATTTGTTAAGCAATAGAACATGTAGAGAAATCTGAACTAGATTATTTTTGGAAGGACCAAGATGGTAAACACCTCATTTCTGAATAGTATTTTTGGTCTCAGAATGTTATCCTGATTCTTCTATTTTTTATTTTGGACATATCTATGCTTTGAATTTCTTATACTCGTGGAATCAGAATGGATATTGTAACTCCAACCAACGGGACTTTGATGCATGTACAGATGCTTTCAGATGTCATTTATATCTAGTGGTTATTATCTTAAAAAGGTCTGATGTCAGTTTTTTAAACATGCCAAATTGAACTTTTTTTGGCAAATTACGTGACACGAGCCTGGCAATATCCTTCAGCAAGCATGGCAACTCCTGGCATGTTCAGTTTTTTTCCAGGATTTGTCATGCTCGCTGAAGGGAATTGATGTGCTTTCAATATGGTAATTCGACATAAAAAATGTTTCATTTCCCATGCGTAAAAATCTGACATCATATTTTTAGCATTTCCATAAAAAAAGTCTAGTGGTTTTTGGCAGTTTTAGAACACAAATTGGTCAAATTGGTTGCAATATGTATATATCTTTTACAGACAAACCACACTACAAGTCATTAATTGCTATTTTTCTGTACATGTGTGCTTCCACGTCATCCGAATTGTTTTAGCCATTGGATTTGCTAGCCTGGTCAACTAACATCCGTCCGATTTGAACATCAGAGTCTCTGTACCATGCAACATGCATATATCATGGATTTTTAGTGCTGCCGCATTTCATTCATGACATAGTTTGACTCTTTCTTTTCCTTTTTTCGCATTTTTTGTTTCTTCTTAGCACAGTTTAAATCTTAAACGTGAATCTGTATTGTGTACAATGTTTAGAAATCTAGAAACTTGTGAACTCAACCCGAAGCAAGTATAATCTAGACACTTGTGAACTTAATGCCACTAGTAATGAAATGATTTTTTTGTGCGATCCTTGTTTGTGAACTTAACACAATGATTTGTTACCCGAAGCAACCATAATCTAGGCACTTGTGAACTTAATGCCACTAGTAATGAAATGATTTTTTTTGTGCGATCCTTGTTTGTGAATAACTTGGTGGCGTTGTGCATCGTTGTATTAACCCTCTCATCCCTGAATGAGGTTACTTACCTGTTATAGGCTCTGTGACGATGGAGGCATGGTGGTGGGAGTGGTAGCGGGAGTAGAGGAAATGGTGGTGCAGCGCTCTGTGGAACCAGTAGTAGATAAACTCAACAGGTCCTACGTGAAGCAACGCAATGGCGATAGCTCCCTTTGTTTCCCACATTGGCATGAGTCTGACACTCGGGATGGCCGCATAGGCCACGTAGAAAAACAGCGTAGCAAGGATGGCCTGGTCATCCCTGTACAGAATGGTAAGGATAACTTATTAGCATTACACGCAACATATCATCTTTTAGATTTCAGGTAATTTGAGTGTGATAGAACTAGAAGTGAATATATAGCAGGCTGTGAATATATATCACTTACCAGGATCTCTCCCGGTCGACCTGGTCGAATTCAAGGCTGCGGTCAACAATGATGTGCTTCCTCCGTGCGGTCTGGTGGCGAGACAAGCTGATCCAGATCTGGTTGTGGAACAACCTCAGAAGCAGAGCTGGTAACATGGCGGCGTATACTAGGTTCATGTCTCCCCATCCCTTGGTGACCACACTGTGCGCAGTGTGCAACGCCGCGGGCGCCAGGACCAGGTACTACATATGAGCGGTGCATGGTTAGAATATCATGTGACATTGATGAATGGGAAATTGGGAGTTAATCAGCGGCGTATAGCATGTGGCAATTAGATCTGTGACCGTTTCAAAGTTGCCGTGGCTTTAAGTTTGCAAATGTCTTGGTTTTGAAGTGAAAAGGAGGTTTGTGTATGTCATTCTACTTGAAAAATAAAGCTACTGCAGGCAATTCATATTAGGATCGCAAGGCCAAGGAACAAAGACAGTTCAAGGTTTCATGAGAAGGACTTGAGCTGCCCAGCAATACATACATCTGTATGATTTGATTGCTGCTATCAGAGATTTTACAGGCGCATATGTTATTGTACTCAGGTTGCTATCCACAGTGCAAAGAAGCCAGGAATTTGTCAAAGGTCCCTTTCCTCTCTATTTCTTGTGTTTTCTAAAATTAGTCAGTGCAAAATAGAATGGTACTTCCTCTGTATCAAAATGTAAGGCTTTTTTTTGGATTAGATTGAGACTCAAATACCGTCTTACATCTTGACACTGAGGGAGTACCTCATAAAAAAAATAAAAAAATAAATAGAAATTTGAACTAAAACCACGACACTTATTTTGGATCGGAGGGAGCACTACTGTTTACTTTCATCGTTTTCTTGAAGCAACATTTCTGGAACATGTGAAAACTGAAAAGTACTCGGTGAATTGGCAAGATGAGACTGGAACGCTTATGCTAGAATTTAATACTCTATTTGCAATTTAAAATACAAGTAATTATAATTAATTGATAACACAAGTGTTCGCTGCAACATGCAACTCTTCATGTAATTCCGGTTCCACTTGACATTACGATGCATATAAAACTTTCTTTAATTTAATGTTACCTTTTCTGAAGGATATATATTCTAGAGAGAGAGAGGATGTTACTCAATATATGAACATGAATTTAGATAGATAAAATAAAACGTCACGTCCTACCTTTCGGAACCCACAACTAATATCAGAGAGACAAAATATAACATACCTTGAAGCTGCCCATCCAATGCCATGGCCATTCGGTCAAAGGGCCCGGCCTTGTTGCCATGGTGATGGATGAGCGATGAATTTTCTCTCTTCCAAGGTAAGCAGCTACTTCAGCAAGCAAGCTCTGGTAAGAACTTGAAGCTCCGGTTGAATTTATATATGCATGGACGGCTCGATATTACAATACGGTTTCACAATATTCTGGTAAGAAGTCTTCTTTTCCATGTGCACTCCTTTTTTTCATGTGCCCATGCGTGTTTGCTTTTCCATTACCAGTCTTCATTTATTCACAGTATCCACTTCCCCAACTGTATTTTTCAGTGGCTTGACCTTCCAGGGTACACTCTGGACAGAAGTACTCAAATCCAAGTCATGAAAAACATGCTTTTTACGACGTTTGATCGCATAAAACATGTTGTTGCTATGCTGGTGGCATTTGTGTTACTTAAGTGAATATTTTTATCTCCGATTTGGTTTACTACTCAGCAACCCATGCATGTACAAAGTTTAGAAAGTATAAGTGCATATAATTGTTCTATACGAAAATAATGAGACCCATTTTATGTGATAATTTGTAAGAGTTGGAATGTAGGAAACCAAATTATGTGATTTTGTGCGATTGCATCTTTAGAGGATGTTTGGATTGAGAGATTCTAGGTAACAAGGTTTACATAAACGTGATTTCGGTTGTAACCCCCAAAGAACAAGTTTGGGTTATCTATCTAAATCATGGATAAGTACGACCGAGTTTTCTAAAAGCCCCAAAACTAGCTTTTGCATGGAGACAATGGTGTTGTCGAGCTCGATGTATTGAAAACGCGACATTGGAGCCAGGCTGGTACTCAACGACAACGAACTACAACAAGAATTGGCTCTGCATGCTTGGCATGGCCACTACTGGACTCGCCATGCTCGTGTTCGATATTAGCATGCCTAGATTGGCCATGGCTAACACCGCCTCTAGCGGTGTCCTACTCTATACCGGCGTGCCCCCGCCCGTGCTACATCGCTATCATTGCTGCTTCTACCTACTGCGCGTGTATCGTGTCCGGCCCTCGCAAGGTGACGAGCATATGACCATTGGAAACCTGAGACCCCTGGTAGAGCCCTTTCACCGGGCCAAGCTAACCACCCAAGCCGAATACTCAAGACGACCATTGCGCCACCCTATGGAGCTTGGGAAAGATATCTAATGGGCACGGGGCTACAGATGTGGCCAACCCACCTTGGGTCGGTCCAGCTGATGTAACCCTAGCCTTACCGAATATATAAGGCATTCTATGGAGGGTACGAAGTGATAAAACATATGCTATATCATCATAGAGTTAGAGTTCTCACCTACCTCCATTTTCTTCCTCTCAGTCGTCAGCCAGAGTGCTTGTAACCCAAGAAACCGATCTCTCTAGTAATCCTCCTGATCGCCGGTGAGTACTTGGGCAATCTAACCACAAATTGCTGTAGTAAGGTGTTACCTCCTCTCGGAGAGCCACCGACTGTTGACGCGCCAGTAGAGACGGTGCGCTCGGGTCCGTCGATCGGATGGAGATGGCCACTCCAACCCAGAATACCAGTGGCTTCTCATCGGGACGGGATCTCTCCCTTGGTTCCCTGCACTTCGTCCCCGACGGTGCGGAGAGATGAATCCTCACTACTTTCTTTGCTAGGGAACAAATCTTCAAGTTCAAGTGTCGGAGTTTTCCGTATGATGACTTTGGCAAGTTGCATGTGTATAACAATGCCTCTTGTCACACAACAATCCAGAATCTCATACCTCAACCGGCGATGAGCTTTTGGGATGAGTGCCCTCGACGAAGGAGAGCTTTGCATCCCCCAACTAAATACTAGGAGGCTCCAATGAACCGGAACGCATTGTGTTACATCATAGTGGCACCACCCTAGGAGGAGGATGTCTCCCCCATGGCCCGAGATCTCTACTCCGCACAAGCGAATGTCGATTGCTCCTCGGGTATCACGTTGGTGGCGTTCCTCCGGCACCTCACGACAAAGGGATCCATGTCAAAGGAAGTGACATACCTACGATCCGGTTTTAGATGTAGATATAGCCTTCTTCCCCAAAGACCCTAGAATTTATTGAATCTACACTACTAGGGAAAACCCTAGTAGTAGCACGGGTTTTGAGGCTATCAACAACGCGGGCAGCCGCGCTACTACTACGGCGCTATAGCTAACTGTTAGTAGTAGCGCGGTCTGTACACGCGCTACCACTATTGACTATATCAGCAGCGCTTTTCCGGAACGCGCTACTATTAATTAGCTGTAGTGATTTCCTAGCCGCGCTACTGCTATATCTTTCATCATTTCCCCTGGCTTCCTACCCTGTTTCAACTTCAATAAATTGCAATTTCCAGATACTAGATACTACTAGATATCAATTTCATAAAGCATTATAGGTACTAGGTAGTACTCCCTCGGTTCCAAATTACTCATCGTGGTTTTAGTTCAAATTTGAACTAAAACCACGACCAGTAATTTGGAACGGAGGGAGTACTAGATAACAATTTCATATATACTCAACATGCATCCTCAAGCAGTACTAGGTGATATCGACGACAATCATCATATGTAGTTCTAGATGATATCAATGACGATCATCATATGTAGTTCTACATGATATCGACGACGATCATCATATGTAGTTCTAGATGATATAGCCACACACACATATGTAGTTCTAGATGATATCGACGACGATCATCATCCTCAAGCCTGGGCGGTGGGTGTTCCTGATAGTAATTAGGATGGCCTGTCCAACACGAAGATTCTTGCCAACGAGGAATCTCTTCCGCCCAACCGAGTTTAAGTGTGTGCGACCGTCTGTGTCCATGCGGTAAGTACATGTGGTGACGGAGTCCCTTGCGGTAAGGCGTAGTCCAGCTGAGCCTTCTTCATCAGGCTCGATACCACAACTCACAGATAAGTTCTTTGACAATTTCTGAATAAGAAAAACATATCAATTAATAAATAGCCTCGCACATACTCTTGCAAATATATTTCTATTAAGTATAGATTTCTACACTACCAAAAGATACAGTACTACACATTTGTACTAATTAAGCATTAATTCTACTAATAAGTATATATGGATTATCTACACTATTAATAGTTCCTTGGATTCTACACCAATAAGCATGTGATCAGACTCTACACTAAAGCATATCATCGACTAGATTCCACACAGCATATCATTTGACTCTACACTAAGCATATCATCGGATAATTTGCATTTGTAAGTATAACAATAAAGCATATATATATCATCAAATTACTACAGTCAGTATAACATACCATTTCATGCCGATCGACCATGGTACTTGTCAGGCGGGTCACGAATTGCACCCCGACAAAGTCATCACGTGGCGGAATTATGTCCCATAGGTTGCACACCTCCTCCTCGCTGAGCCTCATTCTTTGAGCTATGATGGCTTCATGAAGTGGGTTCTCATCATCTTCATCCAGTGGGTCCTCATTATCTTCATCATCTTCATCATCTTCATCATCTTCCACCAGGTTGATATAAATGACAGCCAGCTTGGGTCTTTCTGCTCTGAAGGTGAAGCTGATCAACTCACCACCAGTAAGACGCATGCGGGCGAGGAAATGGGCCCATCCATCTCCTCCAATCTGCGACATATTGCGTCCTTTCTCGACCTCCATAGTGTATGGCCCCTAGGAGCCTCAAATGTCACAGTGTCTCCTGTCAGGTTGTTGAATTTCAACCTCACATTGCATGGGACGATCTGTGTAAAAAAAGCAAAAATGACACAATGCAGTAATGCCAACACTAAAAATAAAATAGTTGTTACATTTCATCTAATTTCTTACCGCCGCATGACGAAAACTCGGCTGGAAGTAGACGCCGAACAGGTTGCCAGTTGCAAGGCTGCTGGCGCACCTTGACTTGCACAGTCGACATGGTGGTGGTGGTGGTGGCGCCATTTTCCTAAAGCAATATGAGCAAAGGATTAACGATCCACTTCACAGGAAAGAAAAATAATAGCATGTGATATTTTTGGTTCTTCTTCAGTTATATTTTCATAGTGGAACCCGATCCCAAAAAGTAAACAACAAGCTCTCAATTTGATGAAGAGATTCTTCCGCGAGAAGCAATTTGATGGACAATTATAATCCTAAGATCTAGTAACATACAAGATGACAAGGTATCACCTACGAAAGCATTTCAGTGGCACCTATTGCCGAAAAAACTATTTGGCCCCTACCAAAGGTATAATCCTAAGATCTGTAATAAGTTATCTACCAAATCAAAGTACCACACCTACCAAGACACATTTCATCTAATTTGGCCCCTATTGCCTAAGATAACTGATTAAAAAAACAAGTGGCAAATTTAATTGGGATTAACTTAGCACTTGCAAACTAAATACTTCAATCAAAACCAATATCTAGCAGATCACGGTACCACCTACCAAAGCATTTCAGCTAAATTGGCACCTACATTTTGCAAAAAATAACTTATTACAGAAAAACAAAAGCATCTAGTTATCCATATGAAATTCGTAAGCCTTTGCTGCATCTAGGTAGGGCAGCCCTCGGGGGGTGCTGTCGAGGAGGGGGGATGGCATGGTGACCTCGGTCGGGGGTGCTGACGAGGGGAAGGCCGGTGACTTTCCTACGAGAGGGGGCGACGACAGCGGCCGGCGAGGGGATCGAGGGCGGTCGGCCAAAGGCGCCCGGCCAGAGCTCATGGGCAGCGACAGAGTGGGCGGCGAGAGGGTGGAGGAGCAGCGGAGGGGCGGCGAGAGGGGGGAGGAGCATTACCTGCGGCGGCGGTGGCAGAGGAGAAACCCTAACCGCAGCTGCCGGCGTCGGGCGGAGGGGGACGATTGAGAGATGAGCGTGCGGGGGGCCTGCCGGGCCGCGTGTTTTGTTTTGCTCTAGCAGTAGCGCGGGCACGGGGAGCGCGCTACTGCTAAGCCCAATATCAGTAGCGCTTTTCCTAAAAAAACGCTACTGCTAAGTCTAAGCATGTAAAAACATCAAAAATATCATTGGTCATCATTGATCTTTTTGTGTAGAATCTAAATAGTCAACATGAATCCTCACCGTAACTGTATAGGCACAGGTGAGGATTCATATTGCACCACAAATCCTACACATATAGTTCAATGAAGACCAAGTGCTCGAGATAGTTTGAGAAGTAACATATTTAAGGTGGTAAATGTTGGGTAACGCAGCAGAAAACAAAAAATTTCCGACCTACGCACCAGCCCAGGACCACTATGGAGACTGCATACATGGTTTGATCTTTTTCGTTACCGACTCGTAGCGCAGCGGGAAGTAGAGTTGATGACGATCGGCGGTGCAGATCCCCGCAGCTAGGATTTACAACCTCCCAACCGCGAGGATGTATTCCATCATCTGCTCCCTAGACAGCCCTCCGGGAGGCGGTCGAACAGCCCCCCCGGACGGTGTCGCGGACAGCCCTTTGGGAGGACCTTCGAAACTCGAACGGTCACTCGGACAGCCCTTCGGGAGGACCTTCGAAACTCGGACGGTCACACGGACAGCCCTTCGGGAGGCACTCACGAACTAAGACCGAAACTACGATCTCTCTACAGAGTTGCACACATACGGTGTCATCTATCCGGCAGGGCTTCGCCGTCCAGAACTAGTTCCTGCCGGAACCCAGACAGCCTTACGGCTCTACGAAACTCTTTTCGTGGGAGGGAGAGAAGAAGCCAGATCATGCATGGCACATGTATGTGAGAAGGGATGATCCTTTAGGCAGCCCCTTCCACCCCTATTTATAGGCCAAGCCCAAGGGTGGCTTCTCCAAGAAGCCAAGGGGGGAAATACCAAAAAGGCCCTCAAGGTGGCTTCTCCAAGAAGCCAAGCAAAAAGCACTTTCAATATTCATGACGACGTTTTTCAGCGTCCGTTCGAACTGAAAATATTTATGTGGGCTCAGAACATTTCCAGTACCCACTAAAATAATTTTCAACGCGTTCCGAAACAATTTCGGTTTAGTGATTTTCATCTGCGAAAAGCAACAAGAATGCGTTTTCACTATTCATGAAGACAATTTTTCGCGTCCACTAAATCCGAAAATATTTCTGTGGGTCCTAGAATAATTCCAGTACCCACTAAAATGATTTTGGATTCGTTTTGAAACAATTTCAGATTAGTGAATTTCATCTGCGAAAAACAGCCAAAGCGGTACCGGCAGCTCCGAAACATTTTCGGTTTTTATTTCTGAAAATTCCAAAAAGTTTCCAGAATGATTCTGGCACCCTCCAAGAATTATCAGGCATGTGCCGAAACCATTTTGACTTAATGGCATACCCCGAAACAACTTTTTCGGTTTCACCGAAACTCATCCGGTGACCTCTCTCTGCGGTACGATTCCGCTGTCCGAAACTTTTTTGGTGATTTTCTCTCAGACTCCCTGTCTAGTATTTAGCAGATAGATGACCCTTAAGCGTGTGACCCTATAGGTTCGGTGAAGTATAGACATGACTTGGAACCCCTTCCGATCAATGATCAACATCGGAGCCGTGGACACCCATATTGACCCCTATACCCACACGAATGAATATTTGAGTGAACCTCCAGTTGAGGTGAGCTATTCCTGTTGCTTCATGATATATCACAAACACCTAAGGTGAGATTTATTGCATCCCCGTGGGCCAACACTTTGTCCACTATGCAAGTTACCTCGTTACCGGTTTTGTTCTCTTTTCTCGTTTCGTGTTCCGGCATCCCCGTGATCAAATCACAAAGTGTCTGGCCAGACGATGATGGACACCGTAACACCGAGTGGGCCCGAGTATATCTCTCCATCGTCGGAGGAGCAAATCCCAATCTCGAGCTATCAAGTTACTTAACATACTTTCCCATGAACCCGTAAGCCGCCGTAATAGCCATCCAGTTACGGATGATGTTTAACAAACCCCAAAGTTGATGAAGCAAGCATGAAGAAACTCGATACTCTCATGGTCTAAGGAATTATGCAAACATTAACTATCTCTGTGTTATAAACCATTAACTTGTGACGAATGAATCTCTTAGCATAACATCAATCCGGGTCGATTCAACACAAATGTTCTCTTAACATTGTGCCCTCAAAATTGCTGGCATAGACATGCCCATGATCAGGAAAACAGAACCATCATGCAACACTTGAGCTAGTCTTAGAGGCCAGACTAGGAATACTTCTTACCTTTTATTATTCCACACGTGCATATGAGTCTTCCTCCGAGCCTCGTGGATATTGCAGACTCGAGAATCATTGCAGTTATAGCATGGAACATAAACATAATTATGAACTCGGAGATAAATAATATCATTTATTATTGCCTCTAGGGCATATCTCCTACAGACTCCCACTTGCACTAGAGTCAATAATCTAGCTTATGCTAATGCACTTCACACCTGTGGCACACCGGTGTAAATATGCTTCGCTTGTGGTATAGCCTGATGTCCAACGGATCTGACGACTTCAGTTCCGTGTGTATCTTTGCATGTCCTCGCGTTTTCACGTTTTCACAAAATTCATATTTTGTGTGAACTTGGCTTTGTATGTATGTGAATCACAGGTCGAACCTAGATTCCTCAGGCTGAGTTATGGAGCAACTACCTGCAGTAGTGTCCCATTGTCAAAAGCCATCTTGGAACTATACTAAGTTCATGAATGAACTATATGATTCAACATCTTCTTTGTCGCTTCTAAAGCGTCAACATACTTAGCCCTTGTTATAGAATTCGCCACAGTAACTAGTTTGAACGAATTCCAACTAACTGTGCCACCACATTGTGTGTTACACAAAACCCTTAATTTAAATCAAAAATCGCATGGAGAAAAGATGAAGACTGTATCGATGTAACATTTTACAATGAGCTCTTCATGATCTCTACTTGCGAGAAAACCATGTCATCAGTACTTACTCTAGTACTCTGTGACATCTTTCACTGTTGTCCCATGATCAGTAATTTGATCACGTTGGTATCCATACTCGCAACACCTTGGGAGTATCGGACATATCTGGTTGTTTTACATACCATGGAATACATGATTAATCCAAACACAAAAGTGTGTGGAATCTGCATCATGTATTTTACTCATCAGTGTTTTGGGACACCGAGTCTTGCAAAAACTCTTTCCATGTGACTTTGGCAAGAATCACTCCTTGGCGTTTTAAATGCTAAAAGGTTTTAGCATCTTGTCAATATGTATTCATTGCTTAGCCCCATTAGGTAAATCTATCTCCATAGATCATCATGCCTAATATTGAGGCTATTTAGCCTAAGCACTTCATCGAAAAACTATTTTCAAATGAAGTCCTAATTTGTGTCAAGAAATTTATTTCCAATTACCAATGTGCCAAGCACATAAGGTTTTTAGAAATATTATTACGCTCCCACTTACTTTCTTGAATTACAAGCATCTTCGTTACCCATTGATGAAGTCAAAACCCCTTTGACCATTTCATCAAAACACGAAGATTCCAACTCCATTTTGCTCTCTTCTGTCCATTGCTGGAACTCTGAAGTTTGCATACCTACTAGCATCATCTGGATCGACAAATTACTTTGGACTGTATCATATACAAGTCCTAGCTTTCATTTCCATCAGATGGAAATCCTTTTATCATCCATGTTTCATATCTCATGATTGAAATATGTATTAATTGCTAGTTCAACCCGAAACGACTTTAAGCATCGCTACGATGAAAACAACCTCATCGTAGTCAACTCTTGAACTTGTTATTTCAACAAGTCGAGCTTTATGGATAAAACATTTTATCCGTATTAGTTTTAAGTTCCATAAATATTCGTTAGACTCTAAGTCTTCCGAAAGGTGTATCAAGGTTTTAATCTTGAATCACTTATATGGAAACTAACTCGGGTTGTATTGGCATTTAGCCAATTCCGGAGTCAGGGCCCATCAACGCTTCCTTGTGTATCGTAGGTATAATGTTGTCTAACAACAATATCTCGTTTGCGCACCTGAGAGGTTTGCACGAGCCTTGCCTACGTGGTTTAGCTGCAAGTTCGACCGAAGTTCATACATTTTATTGTAGAGATTTCCGTATCAGTCGCAGTAGGAAACTCTGGAATTACTTCCAAGGTCTCTTTCCTTTGATCTGATGACGTAGATACTGTTTATCTCGTCGAGTTGCACTATTCTCCCACTCACCTTTTTGAAAGAACCATTCTCTTTAAAAGCGCGGCAAAACCATTTGCCTCGGTATAGTGAGGGAGGAATACCCAACATTTTGGTATAACCTACAAAGTAGCACTTGTCTGATTTGGAATAGGTTTGTAACCTTTTACACAAGCCCCATATTCCAAATGTTAAGAAAAGATATAACATGGTTGGGCGTACCATACCATGGCTTCATTTCAACAGACCCGATGTAGCTCTTTTCAGTGTAAAAGCCGTAGTCTCTAAAGCATCACTTTAAAAGGGATAATGGCAAATTTATTTATGTCATCTTTGACCTTAACATGTCATAAATGGTTTGATTACATCTCCACGGACTTTCCACTTGCAGTGGTGTTACGGGAGGTGCAAGTTTATGAAACCCCTTTCACAACTCATCGGACATCCGCTAAACATGTAACTCAAATATTCCTTTGTGCAATCAAATGCAGAAACATAATTTTCTTGTTACAATAACTTCTACTTCATTTTTGAGAACCTTTCGAATGATTTCAAAAGATCCAGACTTACGTCTCATCAAGTAAATATCCATATATCTACTTGAGTCATTTCTGAAGATAAATAAATCCACCACTAACAACACTTATCGGACTACACACATCAAATGTATGATCACTAATAAGTTTGTTGTTCGTTCCTTATGGCATGTGAACGGTATTTTAGTCACTTCACTTTTCGGAGGAAAGTTGCAAGTGTCAGATGATTCAAAATCAAAAAGAATTCAAAATCCATCATAATGGAATTTTCCATGCGGGTTTCTCCAATGTGACCAAATGTAGTGCCACACTTGTGTGGTATTCTTTTAGTCTTGCGACATTTAGCGTTAGTGTTATGGATGTATCATATTACCCTCAATATTCATAACATACGTCCCATCGATGATGGAAGTATGGCCCTTATGTTATTCATAATACTTAATAACAATTGTTGTTTTTATGAACAACTCTTTTGCAACAAACATTGTGCAATGGGCTAGAGTGTATGAAACTCTAAAATGAATTATGAAGTAAACCCAGAGGTATTGTATTATTATCAATATTCATAACATACATCTCATTCATAATGAAAGTATGGCCCTTGTGTTATTCATAACATCGAACATAAAAAGTTCTCTTATGAACAACCTTCTTGCAAGATACCTTATGCAATGGGATAGAGTTTGTAAAACTCTAAATGAATTATGAAAATAAATACAGACGGCAATACACCGATGGAAGGTATAGTAACATTTACTATGTTCCCTGTGTATACCTTAACCTCATTTCTAGCTAGTCTTTCAGGCCATAGTAGTTCTTACATCGAGTTGCAACAGAATGCAATCGAGCGGGCATTTTTGTGATGAACTCACAATACCCAAGAATTAGTGATTAACATGTTTAACCATACTTCGCAAGAACTATATCTTTGACCAGCCTTCTATACATCAAAAAGTTGTATGACATTCATACATGAGCTGGATATTCCAGTTTTCTTTCCTTTTGCCTTTATACTTCTAGCAGTTTAACTTTTAGTATTTCTCCTACTCTCAGAAGAAGCACCCAAATTAAGAGTGGCATTAGCCCCAGACTTCCTAGGCGTGTAAGTCATACTAACACCCTTTGGACACTTCCTTTCTCTTTAAGTTGTTGTTTTATTCACCTTTCATTGTATGACAGGCGTTCTTCTGGATCCCTTTCCCAACAGTCAAATGCATAGTAAACACTTTTACTAATACTTGCAAACAAACATTGCTTTGTTTGTATCTGAAAATAATTTTCAGTTCCATGAATATCATATAACTATCCCAACTTTCGAAGTTTGGGTTTCATGGAAGCAAACATATTCCACTTGACCGTAACAGAATTCTAGCTTTTGGATCGAAGGACGAGAGTCACATGATCCATAGCATTAGCGGGAGGATACGGAAAGCATGCGATAGGACAAAGTCCTTCTCAGCACTTTTTAGGACAATCCTCATATTACGTTACCAATCGTAAAGTTTTAACCAGATATTTAACAGCTATTCAATTTTAATAGGGAAGGTGGAAATGCAAGCCATTATTCTACAACTATTATTCAAGAAACACTTAGACAGTGTTCATAATTAATTGCAATGAGAATTAAACATGTTAATTCAACAGTGCGCTCCCACTCAAATCAATATCTCTCATAATTGATTTAGAGTGATTCAAGATCCATATTTCTATTCGATGCCATTGACGGGTTCATCACTGATGACACAAATTTCAATCGGTAGGCCAACTTGCCGATCACATCTCTATGTGATTCTTGTTCATCTTTCGATGGGCGTGTTCCGAGCTCAGGACTCTCATGCCTGAACGTCAAAGACAACCAAGTGATCTTGCTGCGAGGTCTGACCTCACCCGCCTCATTCCTCTCGATTCGTTCGTGCTCATGTGTACATGGCGCACCCCGAAAAGATACGAATTTCAGACGGTGCTACACTTGGGTGAACACTAACTACTTTGATATTTTAAGTGAGAGATCACCCTAATAAAAAGCGACTACTGCGCAATCAAGAAGGGTGCATCATAAGGGATAAACATCTCAGGCAATTCATAATAGCATGATATGGTATAGCCCTTTCTGACGGAGAAGTATTTCATTTCTTCGTCTTCGGCATTCGCGTCGGTGTTCACCTTCACGAAGATTGCCACCACCTTGTCGATGCACCAGATAATATTGCTATCTCTATAGCTAATAAAATAAGTGCATTACTTAAGGTTGACACGCAGGTCATTAAAGTGACAATCATATGGCTCCAACCATCATGCTGAATCATGACACGCAGGTCATGTTAATTACATCATATAGTCATCTCATACATAATCAAATTGAATATGAGCATTGCTATACCACATCACATGCACATCCTGCAAAACCAAGTTAGACGCCTCTAATCGGTTTATGCAAAAATTTATTTTACGTGGCTTCTAAGGTTCTGACTTAAACCGCAGCTACCAACGTTTTATCATCAAGTATGATTATTCAAGTTGCTAGATTAACATCTCGGGGTGTATGAAACACGGGATAATTAAATCTCGAGCCCCATACTAAACTTCGTCATACGCATGACCCCCGTGCAGATCATATCTACAATGCCCTTTCATCTGCGAATTTCATCTTTCTTTTGACTACGGCAGAACCCAAAGAACTGATAGCACTTCCATGATCAATCAGGATCACGGATTGCTAGAACTTTGTCAAATTCCATCATGATGTCTCGAGATTGAGCAAACGCAAATTCTAGGGAAGCAACAAGAACCTCGGGTAATAGATTTCATCTGTCACCCGCATAAATAATTTTCAGCAATAGATCTCATCTACTACCTAATTATATTATGCAATACCCATACATCTCCATGTATTCTAGATCGAAACCTGCATCTACGCATAGCACGGCTCTTGATGCCACTGTTGGGTAACGCAGCAGAAAACAAAAAATTTCCAACCTACGCACCAGCCCAGGACCACTATGGAGACTGCATACATGGTTTGATCTTTTTCGTTATCGACTCGTAGCGCAGCGGGAAGTAGAGTCGATGACGATCGGCGGTGCAGATCCCCGCAGCTAGGATTTACAACCTCCCAACCGCGAGGATGTATACCATCATCTGCTCCCTAGACAGCCCTCCGGGAGGCGGTCGAACAGCCCCCCCGGACGGTGTCGCGGACAGCCCTTCGGGAGGACCTTCGAAACTCGAACGGTCACTCGGACAGCCCTTCGGGAGGACCTTCGAAACTCGGACGGTCACACGGACAGCCCTTCGGGAGGCACTCACGAACTAAGACCGAAACTACGATCTCTCTACAGAGTTGCACACATACGGTGTCATCTATCCGGCAGGGCTTCGCCGTCCAGAACTAGTTCCTGCCGGAACCCAGACAGCCTTACGGCTCTACGAAACTCTTTTCGTGGGAGGGAGAGAAGAAGCCAGATCATGCATGGCACTTATATGTGAGAAGGGATGATCCTTTAGGCAGCCCCATCCACCCCTATTTATAGGCCAAGCCCAAGGGTGGCTTCTCCAAGAAGCCAAGGGGGGAAATACCAAAAAGGCCCTCAAGGTGGCTTCTCCAAGAAGCCAAGCAAAAAGCACTTTCAATATTCATGACGACATTTTTCAGCGTCCGTTCGAACTGAAAATATTTATGTGGGCTCAGAACATTTCCAGTACCCACTAAAATAATTTTCAACGCGTTCCGAAACAATTTCGGTTTAGTGATTTTCATCTGCGAAAAGCAACAAGAATGCGTTTTCACTATTCATGAAGACAATTTTTCGCGTCCACTAAATCCGAAAATATTTCTGTGGGTCCTAGAATAATTCCAGTACCCACTAAAATGATTTTGGATTCGTTTTGAAACAATTTCAGATTAGTGAATTTCATCTGCGAAAAACAGCCAAAGCGGTACCGGCAGCTCCGAAACATTTTCGGTTTTTATTTCTGAAAATTCCAAAAAGTTTCCAGAATGATTCTGGCACCCTCCAAGAATTATCAGGCATGTGCCGAAACCATTTTGACTTAATGGCATACCCCGAAACAACTTTTTCGGTTTCACCGAAACTCATCCGGTGACCTCTCTCTCCGGTACGATTCCGCTGTCCGAAACTTTTTTGGTGATTTTCTCTCAGACTCCCTGTCTAGTATTTAGCAGATAGATGACCCTTAAGCGTGTGACCCTATAGGTTCGGTGAAGTATAGACATGACTTGGAACCCCTTCCGATCAATGATCAACATCGGAGCCGTGGACACCCATATTGACCCCTATACCACACGAATGAATATTTGAGTGAACCTCCAGTTGAGGTGAGCTATTCCTGTTGCTTCACGATATATCACAAACACCTAAGGTGAGATTTATTGCATCCCCGTGGGCCAACACTTTGTCCACTATGCAAGTTACCTCGTTACCGGTTTTGTTCTCTTTTCTCGTTTCGTGTTCCGGCATCCCCGTGATCAAATCACAAAGTGTCTGGCCAGACGATGATGGACACCGTAACACCGAGTGGGCCCGAGTATATCTCTCCATCGTCGGAGGAGCAAATCCCAATCTCGAGCTATCAAGTTACTTAACATACTTTCCCATGAACCCGTAAGCCGCCGTAATAGCCATCCAGTTACGGATGATGTTTAACAAACCCCAAAGTTCATGAAGCAAGTATGAAGAAACTCGATACTCTCATGGTCTAAGGAATTATGCAAACATTAACTATCTCTGTGTTATAAACCATTAACTTGTGACGAATGAATCTCTTAGCATAACATCAATCCGGGTCGATTCAACACAAATGTTCTCTTAACATTGTGCCCTCAAAATTGCTGGCATAGACATGCCCATGATCAGGAAAACAGAACCATCATGCAACACTTGAGCTAGTCTTAGAGGCCAGACTAGGAATACTTCTTACCGTTTATTATTCCACACGTGCATATGAGTCTTCCTCCGAGCCTCGTGGATATTGCAGACTCGAGAATCATTGCAGTTATAGCATGGAACATAAACATAATTATGAACTCGGAGATAAATAATATCATTTATTATTGCCTCTAGGGCATATCTCCTACAGTAAACACCTTGTTCGCTTAGCAGTATGGGACTAAACTTAATTAGTTGCAAGCAGGGTGATACTTAGCAGCAGCGAGTTTTGAAGAAAAACGATGCTACTAAGTACTTTAGCAGTATAGCGCGTCCAGAGGAAGGGCGCTACTACTATATCTAGCCTGGAGGTAACGCCGTGGCAATTATAGTAGTAGCGCTTGTTTCACCTAGAGCGCTACTGCTACTGGGCTATTAGTAGCGCGGTTTCCTGAAGCTCGCTACTGCTAATTAGCAGTAGCGTTTGTTTTTAAACCACGCTGCTGCTAAGATTCTGTGTATAAGGTTTTTCCTAGTAGTGCTAGGTAGTGATGATGGTTCGCAAGGAAATATTTGCAAGTACTTGTTATTTCAAAATGTTTCAGTTCCTTGAACAAACTGGAGAGGCGATTAAAATACAATAATAAAGTAATAGGATAAGGCTTAAGGTTTCACCTACAGCCGTGTACATCTTCTAGGGAGACAATCTAAAGAAATCAACCTAGCAATGGTACAACATTACATATATCTTGTGCATGAATTATGCGGGAGATGTGTCCTAATAACCCCACGGCTAGCTGCCGCCGAGCCGTGGTACTATTGTCAATCCAAGGACTTATCTAACTTACGGGGTCAGCTCAGATATTAAGGATAACGACACCAATGCAGTAGGCATTTTTTGTATGACTACACCATATCTACCCCAGAGACTTGATTTTGTCGCCGTACTAATCTTAGTGCCATCGACGTTTAGCATAGCTTCCTGCTCCTCTCAGCATTTTACCTCTCCTTGTTCCGATCTTCAGTATCTCAGGTACCTGCGATCCTAGGATCAAGGTCGAGACAAGATACAAAATCATTGCACAACACATAGAAAGAATGTCCTCTCAAAAAGTAAACCGACATTCCCTTTATGGGCGTACATTGGGCTGTGAGGCTATGTCTTAACCGTTAGCCCGAGGACACCACTCACACATCGCGAATAAATCACAAAGAATTGATCACTATACTAGTATAGGACACCCTAACCAGCAACGTGCATAAGTGTCTACTAGCAGTGTTTCGCTGGCACACTGCTACTACTACACTGCTGGTAACTGGATACTAGTGGTGCACCCTGTGAACACCGCTGGTAATGCAGCTATTAGAAGCGTTCGCTCCACGAATGCCGCCGTTAGGTCCGAACTAGCACCGTTCGTCATGTTTGAACGCGACATGCAATTTAGCAACTAGCTGCGTTCAAGATTGCAGGGCGCCGCTAATTTGTCAGCATGTTGGTTACGTTCATGCTTTTGCGCCCGCTGCTAGTATATTTTGAAGGCCAAAATTTGTCTGCCATTGCAGCGTTTGCCATCGTGGTAGCATTTACACATTTTTTGTCACATACTTCCTCTATAAAAAAATATAAGACGTTTTGCAGGCTTGTCTCAAGTCTCTAAAACGTCTTATATTTGTTTACAAAGGTTGTGTCTATCATATGAAAAGAATGCTTTAAGTAATTAAAGTATTGAATTCACACATTACATAAGGCATCGATATGGTTGAATTATAAGCATGTATTTGACTGCGGTGGCTTTGCATGGGGCAGCGGCCCGGCGTCGTTGAAGTTGCTATTGACGAATCTTTGACGTTCGGTAACGAAGAGAGCAAATATCAGCTTGAATCACCCATATCAAACATATATAGCAACATATAGAAAGTAAGGTTACTCGTGTAAAGATAATTGCTAACTTCCAGCATGCATCATAATGACTTAATTGTAGCAAGTACATGAAAGGTATGGTAAGTTAGGAACAATGTTTGAACTGTTTTTAAACACAACATCACGTGTTCACTGCTGTATGTAGCGATGAAGTTGCTCCTGAAGGGTTGATACGCCACCGCCGTAGAAGATCCCTGTCTCGCCGCAGACGTCCTTGTTGATGATTTCGACGAGTGTCTATTGGATCTGTTTGAAGTCGACTCTGGAGTCATCACGTGTGAGAGCGGCAAGGGCTTGAACCCCATTTGGTGGCGCCATCCTTCTGTGGGAAAAGGTCCTATGATCCCTGTGAATTCTTACATGTGGTACATGACGTACCAAGGGGAGGTCCTTGCGTATTCAGACTGTTGAATGCAACATAAGGTTGTGTTGTGGCCGAACCGCACAATGCCTTCATTGTTTCTCTTCCTTCCATGCCATCGAACATGTTTAGAGCTTCATCTATTCAGTTTGTTGTAGTTTCTCTTGATTTTTTTATTCAAATCCAAGAATAAGGATAGGCAGTCTTTGGGAATATAACAATGAGGATCCAGTGGAAGTCGTTGTGAAAATAGTACACCACACCAGTCATTGTCAACCTTAGTAAGATGGAAGTATAATAGAAATATGCGGATGTTTATTCAGATTGGTGGAGGCTGACTGTGCGGTTGGCTGCATGGGAGACTTTTCCCGCATGTAGCTCGGCCATACTCCTTCAACATTTTCAGGGCCAAGGTGTTGTACTTCACCTGGTATGCAGTCCGAGGTTGATGCTCGGTTGCAAGAAGACACTGATGGTGGAAAGTTGTTGTTGAACTAGTTTCAAGACCGGTGACCGAAGACAACGAGCAACTCGGATAAGCCGAGGTGCAGCTAGACTTCAAGATTGGTTCATGGGTTACTTACAGTGTCCCGGCTATGGGGCCTCTCACCATGTCAACTCCCTGGACTGGCAGGCCGGGCTGAGGACCCCAAGCTCAGGTTCCATCCGGGGCCACTTTGGCTGGCCCATGACACATACAAAAAAGATTCCAGAAGCCTTGCCGTTTGGGACAAGAACTCCTTATCCGCGGATGACTCCTCTCCACTAGACAAGAACAATCTCATGGTAGACACTATAGTATGTACTATACCCCAACGCAATACAACACAAGCAAGACGTAGGGTTTATCTCCTCGTAGAGCCCAGAGCTGGGTAAATCCCTACCTCGAGATCTGCTAAAATTAGGCCCGTCACCGGCTTCATGGTCGTGGCGAGGCATCGCAGCGTTGGGTGAGGAGGCGAGGAGCGTTGGCTGTCTAAGTTCGACAGCAGGAGCGAGCTATGTGCGACATCGATGGGGAGAGGAGGCACATTTGTAGGCGCCGGGGGGGGGGGGGGGGGGTAGGTGACCGATAGGTGCCCCGCACTATGCCGCCATTAATGGCTACTGGCAATGGAATCCGCTCGACCACGAGGTGCGATGACGGGACGACGTCATTGTGTGTGAGCAAGGGTATGCAGTCAAAGGCTGGCAGCTGTAATTACGCCATGTGAATACTTGGTGGGACATAGTGTACACGCGTGGCGCACGGCTTACACACCGCCCATCACGGTGGCGTCAACATGGACGAGCACGGCCACGTGGCCCGGGTGTTTGCCGTGTGCTCCAAGTTCACACTCAGATTTCTCCTAAATACATTGAGTCTTTTTCTATACAACGAGCGTTTTTGTGCTGTGTCGCGCCGTACGTGGAGGTACGCCCAGGTCCAGGTCGTTGTCGTGTGCCGCGCCATTGATACACGGCTTACAGATGTGTAAGCCGGGCGGCCGATAATATACACTCGGCATATGGAGAAACACAAGGCTACATATGTTTTTCTAGTAGTGCGAGATCACCCTAGGGTTCATCCGCTCTTCTCATGACAGCTTCAAGAACGAGGAAGAACAACATAGGGGATCGGGGGAAGTTGGGGGTTAGGTTGGTGCGGCGATGGGGATCTGAGGTTTGGAGAGATTTTTCGGGCACCCTCGATGTAATTCAGGTCTCGCTCGAGCGCCGCGGTGGTGTCGCGTGTGTTCGTGATCTTGGGTTGCCAGAATGAATGCTTTTGTTCGGTCTATAAAACAGCTCGCCCCAAACGCCTTGTTCGGTATCCCGGGTGCTCCTATCGAACATTCAGTAGATATATATATCAGGGTCCATTTTTTAGGGAGTTAAATTTAAGAGTTCGGCTAGGAACCCTTCTTTTTTGACAGATTAAATGTAAGGAGTTAAAGTATAATGGATCATATAACAAAAGACTGATTTTCTAGAGATTGAGTAGAGATGCTCTAAGTTCGGCACAACACAGTCAAGTAGCCCCGTGTTCCTCAACTATGAACTCTGAATTCTGAACCACCTTGATCCGAGGGAACACCAGCACCGATCTGGTCACTCCCGTGAGTTCGCCCGCGTTTCCCTCAACGGCTTGATCCTCCTAAAGATGGCTCTGTGCTGCAAATTCCGCTTCAGGAGGTTCATGTCTTTGAAGGAGTCCGGGAAGAGACAGGTGAACCACCACTGGAGGCGGTGGGCGAAGTTGGGTATGCACAGCGTCCCGTGCCCGATCCAGCGCACCGCCGCGCGCGCGTAGGCGTCCGGGCTCAGCACCCATGGGCGAACAAAGAAGCTGTTCTTCACGGCGCTCGACACCATGTTTGTCTCCACAATGAATGGGATCTGCAAACACGACAAAACCAAAGGTAATCTGGTGACATGATGGATGTGAGCGCCACACACTGACTACGTACCTGGCATTGCACATCGATGCATGCGCTCTGGTACTCCACGGAGAGACTCCTGGAGAACTCTGCGACGTACCGTTTGGTGGCGACGTAGACAGAGTAGAGAGGGTGGGAGGGAAGGACCGATCCTGAGCCCGAGCCGATGTTTACGACTGCACCCCTGCCCCGCCGCACCATCCCTGGCAGCACCTCGGCTGTCACCTCCGTTAGCGCCAGTACGTTCACGCGTATCATCCTCACCCACGCTTCCACGTCCACCTCGTGGAGGTACACCGCGCCCGGCTTCGCCACCCCAGCGTTGTTCACCAGCACCCCTACATTCAGTCCCGCCACGGCCTCCCGGAGGCGACTCATCGCCTCGTCGCCTGCAGAAGATCGAACGATATGAGACGACTGGTCTGTGATCTGACGGGCACACACTCTATACTATTCGTACTGATTTTTACTCGTTTGCTATTGGCAAGTTGTCTGTATTTGCAACTCGCGTCAGTGTATTCGGGGAACGCAACCCCCCGCAATAGAGAAGGAGCGACCGGCATAGAGGCATTTGCTAACGATTTTGTCGCATTTTTAGTTGTGGGTGATGACAGTTTGTTCAGAGCGACATGATACTTTCTGTCAGAGAAGGTAATTTTTTGCTTAAAACTTCCACCATTTAATCTTGCCTCACAACTAAAACTGCCACTAAAAGGGTTCATTTGTCACCCATTTGCCAGCGAATGGTCGCCAGATAGGATTTCCATACTTTTATACCTTGCGCAGTGGATACGAGGGAGAAATCGAACAACACGGTCTTGGTCTGCATGGCATATGTCCTAGAGATTGTTTCGGAGATCTCGCGGAGTCTGGTGGGGTCACGACCGACGAGGACAAGATTGAGGCCAGACCGTGCGAGCTCCAGGGACATGGCACGTCCGATGCCTGATGTCGGCCCGGTGACGACAGCCCAGGCTCCGTATGTGCGACGGAGATCCTTGGGCCGGCGCAGGAAGAGCACGAGATTGGCGAGGAGGCGTATGCTGAGAGCGAAAACTTGTAGGGCACCGAGGGAGGCCAGCCAGAAGAAGAACCATACCGACGCAACCATCTCGCAACGCGTTTCCCTCAAAAAAAATTAGCTCGCAACGTGTTACGCTCCTTTGCTAGCAAGTGTGATGGCACTAACGAGCAAAGACCTCTGGCCTTGGTCGTGTGCGCGGCAACTCGTATTTATGCGTGGCGGACAGTAGACGAGTTAAGGGACACCACGCCATCCTCCAACAGCTTTGCATCATCTTTACTTGTCCACGCCATCCTCCAACAGCTTTGCCTCATCTTTACTTGTCCACGCCATCCTCCTTTGCCTCATCTTTACTTGTCCAAGCACATTTGAAAGCAACACAGACGGTGATATCATTTATTCACGTACTAACGGCAATTCTAACCGAATCCTCTAAAAATAAAGAAGTATTCAGCGGAATAAACCTTTAGTGAAGTATTTTTACTCCATTAAGTATTAGTCGGACCTAGCTAGTTGATCCCCTAAATATAATGGAGTAAAAAAAATATTTCATTTTCATTTCTCGCTATCAATAGATCGGTATATTCTTCTTCCCAATGCCAAAATTTACATCCATCCTACACATAAATTTGAGCAATCAATGAGCTACAAACGGTGCTACGGCACGCGCCTACCATATCCTCCAACAGGTTTGCCTCATCCCTGCTCATGGACTCTTGACAGCAACAAAGACGACGGTGATAGCAACTTGTCAGGAGCAGTCGTGAGAATGAAGGCAGAATAGGACGACGATGATCGCCAACAACACATCGGCCACCTGGGCTAGCGTTGTATTTCTTCTAAATAAACGTTTGGTTTGTAACAGTGGGAGTATTCAAGACGAAAGATTGAAGGCATACTGAAACCCACTTCAGATGACTGTTTTCTTATCGACTTAACCACCTCATTTGAATGGTATAGCCCGGTGTTTTTTAACCATATATCATCACCGATATGTCATTTTAGAGCATCTCTAATAGCAGTCCTATAAAACATAACCGTTTTTAGTGTTTTTGGACCAAAAAACGCAGCTCCCACCGTTTTCTTTTATCTAAATTTTGCATCAAATATTTTTGAGCAGCCCGAACAAACGCCAGTTTCTCTTAAAAAAAAACCACCAAACGGCTGCCCAAACCAAAAAACACAGCGCGCTGCCCTGACTGCCGGCCACATCCGGAAATTTCAGCTCGCCCGCCAGCGGCCCTGCCGTTACTGCCGCCGGCCGCAAAACTCCTGCCACCGATAGATGTTGTTCTGAAGCCTGACAGACTCCAATCGAACCCCTCCCCCTTTCCCCTCTTTCCCGGGCTGATTTTGTCGCCGTCGCGGGGAGCTCCGGTTCTGTCTGCGCCATGACCGAGCTGGGCGAGCTATGGCTGCGAGCGAGCACCCACTTGGAGAAGATGGGGTGCCAGGGAACTGCACGCATGCACGCACAGAAGACTAGGGTCGCTGCCTGCCCCTGCCGGTGTGCGGGCTTGTGGGGAAGGGTCTTGGGGCCGCGGACCATGCTGAGAACTTGTCCAAAGGCTCCGCAAGGTCGCACGTGTGCTTGCGATGACGAGCAGAGGCCCCAGGGCTCGCTGGATGGCGCCAATTTGGCCGCGGCAGCAGGCAATCCGAGGTAGAGGTTGAGGTCGCGTCGACATTTTTTTGATAACCTATTTAGTGACAGCTTTTGGAGTTGGACATTTTTTGGTGCCCTAAATTTTCCCAAATACTTATCAGTGCAGCTGCGCTAATTGGGCTTTCCGAGCGCACATGCTATGCGACAAAAAAACTCACATTGCATCTCAGCAGACCTACCATAAAGGATGTGTGTGTCGTCATTACAGTACAAAAAAGGAAACTATCTGGTCCTCGTCCCATCCAAACACAAGTCAAGAAAGAAAAAATACATGCATTTATTTGGGTTTTACAAAATTTAAAAAGCCATAACTTTTGGTTCGAGTATCGGAATTTAGATTTGTTTTCACCATTGGGTTTTTCACGGTGAGTTCTTCAAAACTAGATCTCATATGGGTATATTTCGACGAACTTTTTTTCTGAGCAACTTTGGGCAAGTTTAGTGTTATAGGAAAGCAACTTCTTCTTAGTTTGCCTACTATAATTTCCTATCAAGGAGAAGTCCTTAATAAGTTGCCTCTCATGACCATGATGTTCACTAAATTCACATATAAGTTGTCTACCACACAATTGAGTATGCGAACACTATGTTTCAGAATACATGCAGCATGAGCTACACTGACAGACAACTTGTCCTAGTATCATAGCCAACTAATTAGCGATGACATGCAAACGGGGCATCATTGTTAGGCAAGTAATTATCATTGTCAAGTTCTCGCGATTCGTTGGGACAGTTTCTTGGATTCGTTTTGAACAGGTTTTTGCATTCGTATTTTTTGTAATATAGTTGCTTTGTTTTGGTAGACGGTTGCTTGGATTATTTTGCTACAACAATTTTCATTTTGTGTTTTCTTTGTAATTGACTTGTTTTGGATTTTTGTTAGAATAGATAAGTTGCATGGGGAGGGGAGGTTGTAAGATAGTTGTCCACAAAGGCTATTCAAGTTGGTCATACGTTTTTTCTGCCTAAAGTAGACAATCTAAGTAGGAATGCTAGGGACAGTTGCTTGGTTTTGCTAGGACAATTTTTTTCATAGTCGTTATTTAGTAATGCAGTTGCTTGGATTGGATAGTACAATTGCTTAGTTTTGTAGGATAATTGCTCGGTTATGCTAGAATAATTTTGCATTGCTGTTTGGTAATACATTTGCTTGGTTTTGGTATAAACAATTTTGCATTGTGTTTTGGTATTGCAATTGCTTGGATTTGCTAGGACAATTGCTTGAATTTTTTGCTAGGAATAGTGGCTTTGGATCTTGCTAGAAAGTTGTGTGGATTTCTGCTAGGGGGGGGGGGGGGGGGGGGGGGCAGTTGCTTAGAGTTTGCTAGAACAATTGCTATACACAGATGTATATAGTTGCATACACACACAAGATGAGTTGGACTTGCACACATTTTCTTGATTTTCTCATTTTACACAAACCAACCAATAGGAAACACACATGAGTTGCTTGTTGAATGCACTGGAATTGCGCGAAAACACCCCAAAATTGCTATTTTTTTATGTGATACTCAAGTGCATAACGATCTGAAAGTTATTGTCCTTGTTTTGCCTCCAATAGCCCCATCAATGATGAACTTAGACTTTTTCATATGTAGCACTAAAGGTGCCTCATGTTGTGTGCGATTTTCTCATTTTTTTTACACAAACCAACCTAATAGGCTGTCCTACTGGGAAAAAATGAAGTTGCTTTTCTATAGCACTAAAGTTGCCTCCATCGTACCCAAAGTTGCCTCAAAAAAAAGTTTAACGAAACATATCTATGTGAGATCTAGTTTCGAAGAACTCGTCGCGAGAAAGCCAACTGTGAAAACGAAATTGAATTTCGACACTTAAATCAGAAGTTACAGTATTTTAAACTTTTTGGATCCCCAAATAAATGCACGCGAGGACATGGTTTCTTTTTTAGTGAACTACGGTCGTGCGCGTCAGCTGCTCTTTTCCATATTTAGATGAGCGCTAGTTCCTACCTGTGGGCGCTCGGGCGCCCCCTAGCCATGTCCATAAATTTTAGTCCAAGAACTTTTGGTGCCCTATTATAACGCAAGGAATTAAGAACCCCTGTCATGTGGGCTGAAATTGTGTGCAATTTTCCTTTAGCTTTGTTCTCTGGATTCCGAAAGTATACAGCTATCATAGCTCATGTACCCAACAAGGAAAATAATTAAAAAAATAAGGTCCTGTACATAGTTTGATTTTTTCCGTGGTAAAAAAAGCGCCACCCCCTAAATTATGCTATTCTATAGCGCGCTATTAGCAAGACATTGTACACTGATATATTTAGCGAGACAATCCTCTACATGCCGTAGCGTGCTATTAGCAGTGTTATAGAGCATGCTATCACTAATAATGCGGCACATGTTTTAATGAGTTTCTGTGAGTTGGCTCATGTACTCATACAACTAAGTATTTTTCTATTGATACCGTGTTTAGGGCTTTCTATTGAAATGCATTCCTGCCAAATGAAGCTAGTAACCAATAAGCTTATCTGACACTCCATAATGCTGAATCTCAACTTCCCACCATTATTGAGCAACATATACGTGAGGATTCAGAAGAATAAAGCTTTTTACAGAGGAATGAATCCGCACTTAATAGCTATGGGCCAGACCTTTGCGGTGCCCATCATATCATCTCCGCACTCATGGAGAGGCTCCAACCTTCTAGTGCATGTACCACTCCAGCAATGTGCCATGCCCTCATCACCCTCTTTGAAGCCAATTCTATTCATAAAGCGAGTAGCAACACATGTCAGTGTCTATCAGATTATGGACATCAAATCATCCTATTTCGCTTTTCTGGAGATTTCCAGAATCAGCTAATAATGAGAATATATTGCTAGTATGCCTCACTAGTGTGGATGTTCCGCATTGCCTTTGGGATCTTCTCATTGCAGGGTTACTCATGTAAGTGCAATCCTTGTGTGCCTTCTTAAGGAGAAACTGTGATGTAAATTGCCCCCATTTGTTGCTTATCATCTATGATATCGCCTATCCAGGTCTGTAGCAGTGAAGAAGTAATCATTGAATATATTGTTTCTCGGAGTGTTTGTTCCTACAATATATATGCTAGCCACATAGGCTTACATTGTAATTTCATGACATTTGCTGGTCGATGACACTATAGCATAATATGTGCTACTGTTTTCCATCAACAAAACATTGGATGTATTATTTTCGCAAGGTTTATAGAAGCATTCACGATCCTTCCCAATATCTCTAGTAGTACTATACCCCACTGACAATATCTGCACCCTAGAAAGTTTCTTGAGTGTTTTCATTCAGTAACTTTTACCTGAGGTATTTCATCACTGCAGAATTTCAGATAGGCAGTGCTGCTCTCTGCAACTTGTAGTTTGAGAATTTCATATTTCTTCTTTTGGTTCATGATTACCTACACAAAATTTCGTATATTTATAGTCATCCTTTTCAAGAAATGAGACCAATTCATATAAACAGTGAGCAACTATGCGAAATCAACAAAGTAGCAAGGTGATAGGTACCTGGACACCTCTCTCGCATAAAGCTGTAGTTGTGGCATGTACTACCTTAGAACCGCCTCCACTGAGAAACACCCACTTTGTATCTAAACGGATGCTCTTGAGAATAACTGTTGTTGCTATGCCACTTCCATCAACAAGTCGAACTCTAAATTTTGAATACTTTTGTGTAAATAATTCAGCACTTCCATTGAGTTATTTTTCCTGGGACCAAGAATATGAGGGTTAATATATTTGCGCTAACCATTTTTGTGCAAAGAGTGCATCTGACTCTTGTATTTCTTCTAGTAAAAACCGTATTAGTTCCACCAGCTTGTCCGAGTAATCGAAAGGTTGTCCTTAGATAGTTTTTTGCCAACATTTTTGAATGTTTTTTGACCCGATCAGAAGCTAAGTGTCAAGTGAAAGAAAGTATAAAGAGTGAGTTAAGCGTGTGGTTTTAAATTTAACTTTCAGAAATATTTCAGCACCTACCAGAATTACTGAACTTCAGTGATTTCGGTTTGCATTCCGGCCAAAGGACCAAGACGTTCACTTAAAATTAAAAAAAATGAAAATTTTGAAAAATATTTGTATTCTTGTGTATAAGTGAAATGACTGGAATATTTTGGCCGAAAGGTAAAGATATTGCTGTCCACTGAAATTATTAATATTCATTGAAATTCATCAAAATCTCACTGAAAGTGAAAACGATGGTGGGTAAGCAAGAAGAGTTTTGTCAACATGCATGATTTAGGAATCCAAGCCTGAGCATTTTGACCCCTATTCCATCCGCATCCAATATTGCCTGCTCAATTAACCTGTTGATGGATTCCCTCTCCATAATCAGGCCATACAGCACTAGGAGGAAATCCTATCAGTTTCCATACTATGAAGGTACACGATTCATGCAACTTGGAAAATCCATTACCTGGAAGTTGTATTGTGGTATCACCCATGTTTCCATCTTGTTCTTCTTCAGCTCGAGACTTTGTTATATGAATTATTCAAAAATAGAACATGTAATCCGATGAGAGTATCCATTACGCATATTAATTCTTTTGTTACATGAATTTTTCAAAAATTTGGGCCCTATTTTAGTTTTTCGCCCGGAGCCCCGAATTTGAGAAGATGGCCCTGGCATGTTCCATGTAATAATCATATGAAAACTGGAACTTACGTAGACAACATTTCTTCACTTTTACAGAACTAAGCAAAGTCACGGATTACATGCTTATTACATATTTCACGGAGACATACGATTCACATTACATGAGCACATCTTATTCTTGCTTTTCATGTCTGCTAGTGATACTGTTTACTTCATACATGACAACTGCATGTTTATTCGGAAAGCCATGATCATTGCTAGCCTGCTAGACATTTAGGTGAAATGTAGTTTAGGAAGCATGAGCATATTCATCTGAAGGGATGGTCCTCGTGGAGATGAGGTCGAATGACATGCCGTTTTCCTCGAGGCGCTTCTGGAGATCCGTGGGGCCGAAGACGATGCCGGGCGTGTACACCCCGCCTTTCGGCAGATTGGCTCGCTGGCTCAGCAGGATGAGGGCGCACTGGACGAGGACGATCGATGTCGTGATGTACCCGATCTCTGGCCCCGAAACTCTGGTGACGATCTCCTTGTCTGGCTTGCTTCCACACTCTGATGCGTGCTCCGAATCGATGTAGCCACGGCCGACGAACCATGTTTTGAATGAGGCGTTGCTGACCTCCGCTTCTGTTGGTCCGGTCTTTCTGAAAAACCCGAGGGAGAAGAACTCAGGGAATTTTAGCAAGAGAGACCTGCCGAAGGAGAAACCCGCAAGAATGCCGACGAAAATTGCAGTCGACAGGCACCACACAAGGCCCAGGATGGAACGACTGCCGATCTTCACACCGAAATGCGCAGGTTTGATAGAGGACCAGAACTCCTTCCTATGCTTCTCAAAATCTAAGGTTTCATCCGCACAAGGAAGGCCCTCGGGATGCTCTGCCACTTTTGCTAGTGTTCTCTTCACAACCACTGTGTCAGCAGAAGGTAACTTCATGGCCCACAGTCCTAGTGCCTTGTCATGCTCAATCATCAAGGATCCTTTGGGAGGCGGAGGACCCGGAATCTGCACATAGAGAGAAATCTTAACGTCAAATGTGATAATTATCCAAAAAAAATATTTTGTCATAATTGCACACATTGGATTCAGGGATTCAGGGCTATAACAAATGTGGTGGACATTTTTTGCAAGGATTTCTTAATTATGAATAACTACATAACTTTAAAAGATATTGAAGATTCTATATGCCATGCCCAATCTAGCACAACAAAGACAAGAACAGTTAAAAATATCAGACCTAACTTGAATTCAGAACACCGCCAAGCCATTTTTCTTTGTCTACACAAAGCATTTTCCAACACTACCCCCTCTTACTTTCGTCGGGGTTACTAAGATGAAAATATCCAATAACCTATCAAGATGCCCGTGCATTGCCACGTGACCATTGGCTTGGATGTGGTGAAATAATGTTAGTGTTCTTTATGACCGTTGTGTGATTTACGATTAGAAAATTTAGCAAAAATACGGTGAGAGATATGCAGCGTTAGAGAATTTTAAATGACTATAGCAGATTGGGAAGAGATCTAAAACCAAGATCGATTTTTAGTTGAAGTCACATTTTATCTTTGTTATTTGTGCCTTTTACAAAAAAAAGTGGGTCTCACATAAAAGTAGTGTATATGTTTCTTTCTGATATATGTCACATACTACCTCCGTCCTGGTTTATTAGCCCCCCACGTATTTTGAGTCAAACTTTGACCTTTGATTTAACTATAAAAAATAAGTTATATACCATAAAAAAGTATCATTGAAAACCTCTTTCAAATATGAATCCAACAACTTAAGTTTTGTGACATACAACTTCTATTTCGTTAAGCAAACCTGCGGTCAAAGTTAGGCACAAAATACGAAGGGGACTAATAAACCCGAATGGAGGTAGTATGAGTAAAGTACATTTGTTTATATGCCTCTTGGAAGGTTGCTAATTCCATATTTGGGGATACGTGTATTTATTTATTTATTTGAAAAGGATGTGGACCCATATGTGGACTCACCACCAACTCCAATCTTTATACGTAGGAAAGATATCTGGTAACACCACATTGATGTTTATTTCCCAATACCTTTTAGCCTTTTGCTCCATTCAATATACAAGTTGGGATTTTCTGAATGGCAAATGTTTTTAAGATATCAACTGCATCTTGATCAGGAATATGATCACAAAGGATACTGCCATACAACTTAACGAAGAAAATGCTCATGCTTAGGGCGCTTAGTCATAAAACTTCAGTTTTAGTAAGTTTTAGACAATGAAGGATGCAACTTGAATAGTGACAGCTGACAAAACACACCAACCAATACTATTATCAGCACACATAGTACATACATCCTTGTATATGGTCCAAATTGGCACTTCGGAAGAAACTCCAAATGTTCTGAGAGACGGATAACTGGATTTTATAATATAGAAAGTTCCAGTTTTATGGTAACTAACAGAACAACACTGGCATACCTGGGACGGGACTTCCTGTCTATTCTAACTCGAGCTAAACTAATTTCATCATGAGGAAATGTAGCACACCCGACTATACTTTAGTTGAAATTCAATAGGCAGATTAAGGAAATTCCGCATCCACTTGAGGACACATTTTTTTTAGGTAATCCATCATCCACTTGGGAGGTGATCATAAATTACATATTTGGCATGACCGTTGGGTAGCACGAGAACCTACTGGTGGCCTGAAATCCATTAAAGGGGAAGGGGAGTTTGTTGAATTACCAGAGAGAGAGAGAGAGGGGGGGGGGGGGGGGGGGAACGGAGGGAGGGGGAGAGAGAGAAGGTTGATGCTGACCTGTGGCCCCCACCTATAATAACGGTTAAACTAAACTGCATTAACTTTCCTGCCACATCAGCCCTGGCGGGTGGGTCCCGCCTGTCATAAACACGTTTAAATCGTCTAAAACGGTCATCAAGTAGTGCCTTGCAACGATATTAGCTTAAAGTTGTAATTGTTTGCTGACGTTTTTAAAATGGTAGTTCAGTGGGACACCAACAAGTAAACTGTTAGTTTTATGTTAAATACTCATTAAAGGGAGATGCAGTTTCAAACGGATCTCAGAGTTGCTAGACTTCAATGGTTGCTAGGATATGAACAAACTTCGGATGTTCTTCTTACCAACGGATATTCATGAGATATGCAACATCAGGCCCTCATTCCATCTTGGTGAGGATTTTTTAGCCTGGGCCCGTGAAAAAAACGTTGTATTCTCAGTTCAGAGTCTCAGTCAGATTTTTGTCGAGCTACCTAGCTACTACTCATTTAATCGAGGCTAAGAGCATCTCCAGCGCTGCGCCCAACAGGCCCTTCCCAGGCGTTTCTGCCGCGCCGGCGCCCAAAAAACGGTCCAGTCGCGCCTCCAGCAGCCCGTTTTTCGCCGGCTCGGGCCGAAACTGGTGCCGGCGGACCCGAGCCAAACCCGGCGCGCTGAGGGCGCCTGGGGGCGCCGGCACAAGCGAAAAGGGGCGTGGGGCCGCTCTGTCGGCGAGTCGAGCGCCTCTTCCCGCCGTTTCTTCCCGCTTTCCCCCATTTCCCTCCCATTTTCTCCATTCCTCCTGGCAATCTCCCTCCCGTTCACCTCCCAGCATCGCCATGCCGCCGAAGAAGTACGTGATCCCCCGCGCTGCGACCACCGCGACCGCCTCCGTCACCCAGCCGAAGAAGAGGAAGGCGAGGGCGCCGTCGCCCAGGCCACCGGGCATGACAAACGCCGAGTGGAGGGCGGAAGTTAAGCGACGGGAGGCTGTCACCGTCGACCGGCGGAACAGGGCAATCGCCAAGAAGGCCCGTGACAACGCGGCACGTGCCGCTGCGGCGGCGGCGGACCAAGCCGAGGCCGAGGCGACTCGCGTGAGGATGATGAACCCACCCGACGGCCACGCCCAGTACGCACCGTGGAGCCAGCAAAGCGTCGGCTCTCCGTCCGGCTTCTCGTCGTCGCCGCAGCCATGGGGATGCATGCCGTCGCCGGGCTACGCCCACGGGGACGCGCACGGTGTGTTCAACCCCAACATCACCTTCCCCCATGGACACCCGGCCCAGCGCACGCCCTCGCCCGCCTTCGCCGGCGTGCAGTACCCGCCATACACCTACTCGCCGCCGGCGTACGTGTGCTCCCCGACGCCCCCTCTCCGTCGTGGTGCGCTGCCCTTCTCGCAAGCTTCTACGTCGCACCTCGGCGACACCGATGAGACCGACGCCGACATGGACGACATCATCGCGGCAGGCTCGGCCGCGACCGCCGCGTCCCCCGGGTTCGCTACCCCGGACGACACGGTGGATCTCAGCGGTGGCATGGACGGCGAGCTCGGCTACGTCTACGGTGAGGAGGAGGAGGAGGAGGAGGACGTGGAGGAGGACGAGCCGGCGACTGTTCCGGCGAGGAGGCGCAAGAAGAAGAAGGGGACGGCCAGGTCCGGCGAGCCGGGCATCAAGTGGGCGTCCAAGGAGCAGGAATGCCTCGCCGAAGCGTGGAAAGTCTTTCTCTTCACCGTGTGCGCCCGCCAACTGTTCGTTCCTCCGTGCAGCTGGTGCGCATGTTCGCCTTGTATCGCCAGGGCAACGCCGACCAAGAGTTCAAGTACCTCCACGTTTACAAGCGCATTGACAAGTGCGAGAAGTGGGCAGAAGTCCGGCGCACCCTCGGCAAGGCCAAGGAGACCTACAAGCCGGACGCGCCGACGCCGGGCGCGTCAGAGGGGCGGCCGGACGGCAACAAAGGGGCCAAGAAGGGGAAACACGCCGACGCGGCTACCGCGCGAGTGCAGGAGTCCATCGAGCATTGCCTCGCCGACGCGCATGCCCGGGTCATCCTGCGTGAAGAGAAGACCGAGGCACGGTGGTCGGCGTTGATGACGAGCAGCGCCGTCAAGCTCGACCTACTCCGGACCAACGTCGCCGCGAAGAAGAGGAACACTGACCTGGCTTTCCTGCTGTGCGGGGCGGACATGCTCCAGAGCAACGACGAGGCTGTCAAGGCGTGGTACTTGGCCGAGCAGGGCCTCATCTTGAACCAGCTGTCGTCGACGGCGCCTCCAACTCCCACGCCGACGCCGCCGCCGCCGCCAAGCCCGAGCGATGATGCCTCCATGACTCCCCGCAGTACAGATGCCACGCCGACGCCGCCCAGCACAGAAGAAGCTCCGACCCCGCCAAGCCTGCGTACGCCGATGCCGGAGGCTGACCTCGCCGTCTGATGTGCTGCACGCGCGTTCATTCGATTGCCGAACTTGGGCCGCATGATCGCCGAATTTGTGGCGTCTATTTTGTGAGCAAGAATGACTACATTTGAATTTGCCGCGGGTTGGGGGAGGGCGTCTGGGGGCGTGACTGGGAGTTAGGTCGCCTCAGGGCCGATCTAGCGCCGGTTCGCCCCCAGGCCGCTCTTTTTCGGCGCCCTGAGGGCTGAACGGCTGGAGATGCTCTAAGCCAGATGCCGGCCATGTGAAAGGGAAATGGATAGCTACTATGTGCCGATCAATTTTCCACACCTGGTCGCGGCCGGAAGCTGGGACCTGGGAGGGTGAAGTTGAACACTGATGGCTCGTACATGAATGGTGATGGAGGAACATGTATGATTCTACGTGACCAGTCTGGTGCCCTTATTTTCTATTCTTGTAGTCAGCTCTTCGAGTGTTCAATGCTCTGGAAGCAGAATTATTAGCTACGCCGTTCATTAGGGATTACTTGTCAAAGAAATGAATGTATCTAGATGTATTTTAGTTGTAGATACATACATTTTTATCCATTTCTACGATAAATAATTCCTGACAAAGCGAGTATTTCAGAGGAACTTTTACTGGTGTTACAGTGGAGCACTTTGCCCGTGAACATTGAGTCCAATTGCTTGGAGGCAGTAGCAATGATTAAGAGCTCAATCAGCAATACATCAAGATATGCCTTCTTGGTAGTGGTGATCAAGAAGTTGATCGAAGAACATAGTTCTTGTATTACTCACAAACGTCGTAGTTTTAATTTTGCTAGTCATTTTATGGTGAACTATGATAGATAGGTAGATCCAACAGTCGTACGGCTGTTTGGCTAGGATTGGGTCCAGAGGACGTCAATGACATTGTCAGACGTGATTGTAATCCTAAACTTTGAGCAGTACAAGAATTGTTCTCGTAAATAAATAAAAGGAAATTCCGCATTACGTTAATAGGTGATCGATTTATTAGTTTCTATGATGGGTACCCTGTGGGGAAAAAAGTTTATATAGTATCAAACCCCCGCAAAAAAAAATCCCTCATGAGTCATTACCATCTCAACAGATTGCTATTTTAAACTAAGGTTTTTATAGTATCTGTAAAATAAGTAAATCATCAATTTGAAAAGTGAAATGTAAGAACATTAGTAACTCACACTGGGCTTCGCGGGCCTCGGCCGGGATCGGCGCAGCGCTTGCAGCTGGCTGGTGTTGGCCACCCCGAGAACGGCCGACTCAAACGTGGCGAAGTTCCCGACGATCTTTCTGTCCGACGACTCCAGGTTGACATACGCGACCACGCTCACCGGCGCTGACGGCGGCGTCCACTGCCTGGAGTGGAACAAGAACCCCAGGTCCGCGACGGTGGAGGCAAAACCGCACGCGGAGACAATCAGCGACCCGTTCTTGGCGGCGACCTCGTGGAGGTCGGCCTCGACGCGTTCCATGAACTCGGGCTCGCCGGAGATGTCGAGGCAGTGGGCCCCTGCTTCCGCGCAGGCCGCGGCCACCTGGCGGCCGTGGAGGCGGAAGGGCCCCGCGCAGGAGAGCAGGACGCGCGCCCGCGCGGTGACCACGGCGAGAGAGGCTGGGTCGGAGGTATCGGCGACGAGGATGGGGACGTCGGGCACGGGCCCCGGCGAGGCGGCCCAGCTGAGCGCGGCGGCGACGCGTTCCCGGCTGCGGCCGGCAAGCGCGAGGGTGCGGAGCGGGGAGGCGTTGGGGGGCAGGAACTTGAGGGCCTCGCGGATGACGTACTTGCCGGTAAAGCCCGATGCTCCGAAGATGACAACGTCGAACACCTCCGGCCCTGGCATTGGCGCAGACATGGAGTGGGGTTGGGTTCTCAGACGGGAGACTCGGGTGCAGTGCGTTGGATTGGTGCGACTGCGAGGTGGCTTCTCCTGCTCGGTTCGACCGCTTTTTACGTTGCTGTGGGAGTACCGGGAGAGACGCGGTCACGTTTTCACGCCTGATCCCAGCATTTTGTTGTGCTTCGTTACCGAGTGCGAGTAGGTGGCTGTTCGCTGTTGGCAATTCGCGTAAGTCCGTAGCACGCACACTAAGTTTTTTGTTTTTGTTTTTAAGCTAACCCTATATATAAAAGCACCTTTAATGTACTGAGCCAATACAATATCTTGAAATTGACGAAGTGATTACAGTCATCTTATAATCGACGGCATGTTCGAGATATTGAGCAGCACAACCTCTTAAAATTGATGAAGTCATTACAGACGCCTCATAGTCGATGAGAACATCTTCCCCTAGTGAACGAACATCACTGAAAAGTGTAAAATAAATCTTAAAAAAAGCGAGCACCAGTGACAAGTCTTAGACTTAAACCCTAATAGGCTGGGTCTATAAAAAACAAAAACAAAAACAAAACTAACCATCTAAGCTATGTTCGTTGCCCCTCGAGTGAGGGAGTTTGTACCCCGTGCATTGGTTATGTGACATCGAATGGAGAGGTTGTGGTTTTGGGAAGCACTAGTTATCTCTACTTCTAATGTCAGAGTTGGTGAATAGACTCCACGGTTTATTTTCGTCCCACCACTTTGAACCGTTTTTTTCGCTAGTTTTTTCGTCCCCTCCCACCCCCACTGGTTTATTTTCGTGTCAACCTCTCACACAACGAAAAAAATCTGAACGGATCAGAGCTTTCCATGCTGGCGTAAATTATTTACTAATGTTTTTATGTGAGAAAATCAATCACGATCAATCTCTAAAGATCAAATCTAAATTAATTAACCTTATCTTAAATCGCTCAATCACATTAATTAGTAAACAAATAATCTCTACTCCTAATGAAGCAGTTGGTAGTCTCCATTCCGTTTTTTGTCCCACCTCCCACCTTCGTCTGGTTTTTTCGTCTCACCTATAGTTTCACATTCATCTGTTTTTTCTCGTCCCACACAGGTAACGAAGAAAAACCCCGGGGAACGAGGAAGCCTCGAACACGGACGGGAACGAGCCTCCCCTCGATCTATTCGCTACATCCATCGTCCTCCTCCCCACTTCCATCTTCCTCCTGCTCCACGATCCCCCCAAGCTCGCCGCCGACCTCCTCTTCCACGATCCCCCCAAGCCCGCCGCCGGCCTCCACTCCCCACGACACCCCCCCCCCCCCCCCGACCTCGCCGCCAAACACCAGCTCCCAAGCCTTGAAAAAAAACACCAACTGCAATCGCAGGGCCGAACTGGCGGCACACTAGGGTTAGCGCCGGCGCCGTTCGCAGCACCACCCGCCCATCGCCCCCCCCCCCCCCCCCGGGACGGCTGCTAGTTCTGGCGCTTTGCCACCGTGATGCCCACTAGATCTCGCGCATGCCGTTTGTTCCTCCGCATCTGCCACTTCGGTGCAACCACTCCGCCATCCATAAAGAACGTGAAGGCAATGCTCCATTCAAGGGATCATGTCTAGCGACTAGACCGTCTACGTGGACGAAATCTTGAGCATCGAAGAGCAGATGCTCCGCAAGGCAAGCGTGGTTGCAGGCGACTGTTACACGTGTCGAGTCTGCTGACGGGATTTCTGTCTCTTAAGGTGAGCGTGAGGCCACGACAAGGTAAACCCTACTGTACAGCGAGTACGCACAATTAGGCACCAGTATGATGTTTCAATGATGGGCATGCCCACATTTTTATTATTATTTTCCGTTTGGTTGAGCACAATTGTATATTGCTAAAAGGGAATATTTCAATCTGGTTTGTTAATGCACACAACGCAAGGATACTTCAAACAAATGCAAGTATCTTCCATATGAAGGTCATCGGGCATTTGGAAGAGAAGAATGATGCAGATATAATCTCAGTTAAGGTCACTGGAGTTCGTCAAACAATTATTAATAGGTAAATGATCTCAGTTATACGTTGTTTGTTTTTTCTTCTCATGTGGATGCTTCATGCTGTAAACTATGCAGTGTACTTGGAGACAGTCACCAAGGCATTTTCTGTACAAACTAATCTAAGCTTTTTCTTCTCAAGTAGCTGTTTTATTTTGCTAATTGCTCTGCGACTCTATGTATAGCCGCTAAACAGAAGTCCTTTGATGTCAGATGCAAAGTTGATGAAGTTTTTTTCTACTCCCTTCATTTACTTATACAAGGCCACTATGAAATATACATTTTACATCAATACATGGCCACCAACAGTAATCGAGGAAAGAATTAATGATATTTCCTCGTACTAGCATCCTATTTAATATCTGCATGCATGCAGTTATAATGACACTAGATACTTCCTCTATTCAGTTTCCATGCATGCATGTTGCGTATTAATGATCCCGGTAAACGAAAGGAAAATTTGGCTTGTCAAGTATGCATTAAATTTTTAACTTTGTACCTATAATTTGAGTTTATGGCCTTGTATATAAAAATGGAGGCAGTATGTCAGATGCCCTTGTTTAGTGGGACGCTATGCGGGTTTTTGGTGAATGGTGCCGCTGCTGCAGCTCATTGGGTCTACCCCGACATTCAGCTGTGAATGGGCGTGGAACGGTTTGGCACTTCAAACTGTTATCAACTAATCATTGAAGCCTGCTTGGAAATTATATAGAAGTTTAATTTGTAGCGGAGTTATCAGTTCTCCTTTGATAAATGTACAATGTGAAGGCAAATAATCTTTTTGTATGTTTATGTTACATTACAGCTGGTCAAAACCCATGTGGATGTTGCATCTCTCTCTCTCTCTCTCTCTCACACACACACACACACACACACACACACACACACACACACACACACGCGCACGCGGACACACATGCAAACACATACGCGCGCGATCAGGCAATAGAGGGCCCTGCCTCCGAATGCCCACATGGTTGATTCCGAATGCAATATTTCATACTTTTTTTTGCTCTTATAAGTGGTGTATGCATAACCCAAATTAAGGGCTATCCAATTGAGCTTTCATCAATTGTGAGCCAATTACTTGCTTATTTGACATCTTCGATAGTATGCTCTAAATTACATTTTTTGGTATACTGTGTAAGAGAGATGATGTTGAATTTCATTTATCTTCCTCGATCATATTGAATGGATATATGGCCAATTGATTTATCATTGAATCGGACAAGTGAAAATGAATAGAAACTATCGGAACAACGAATTTAGTTAGTTATTTGCACAAACAATCGATTCTTATGTTGTAAGTTTTGCTATAACAATGGGTAAGAAAATAAATTATATTCCAGCTGCCAGGTAGCTAGGTAGGACCATCATATTTAATCGAATGACTAATTTTATTCTTCATGTTCGTCTGGAAGCTAGGATAATTTTAATGTGAATTTTTCAAAGGCATCCAGTGTTTGATGTAGTGTAATTTAATATACCAGCGATGATGGTATTGAATCTGTGAAGAAAATATATACATATTTCCTAATTGCTTCTTTTAATCAGGAGCTCAGGACTAACCTTTAGGCAGGAAAAAGTGGGACGATCTTCAGTAAGCTACAATGTTCATGTCTTCTTATATCATTTGACTGATGTGTTCTTGTATAATTCTTCTACTTTCGGAGCTATTATTGTGATTATTTTGACCTCATGTCTTCTTATATCATTTGACCTTATTTAGATATTACTGATTGTTAATCCAGCAAGGTCTTCAATTTTTTTTTGCTTTGTCCATTCAATTTTTTTTCTTCTAGCAACATTCATGGTTTAAGCTTTGATTTGGAAAACCACTTTCAATGTTATAGGAGGGACAAAGAGAAACAACAAGTCACAGTAGATATTGTGTAGTAGCAACATTAATGATCTGCTAATGTTACAGGGTCTTTTCTTCTTCCTTTAATGTTTGCATGACCAATGTGTATTTTTAATGATCAAACATGCACATGTCACATTAAGAGGTTGAGAGTAGCTCAAAAGATATGCATACATCCTCTACCTTTTCCCTAATGAAATATTTCTAAAACCATAGTAGATGTCAGGTGTAAATTCCATGAACTGTTGGTTTTTGTAATTATTTCCTGAAACTTTCGTTGTAGGGTTCTAGGATTGGTGAATAAGAGGGGTTGTTTTCTTTCTTTAGTATTTGCATGATCATACCTGGACATGTCACATTAAGATTGAATATATTGTAAATTTTCTAACTATTTCTTGTTATTTGCTTGAGGAAAAACTAACAGGAATATTTTTCTCAGAAATCCCAAGGAAGTAATTGTTCTCACTGTGTTGGTAAAATAACATACATTTTTGTTATATGTATATTAAATTTCAGGAGATGCAGATTTTCTTGTTATCTTATACATGTTCCTTTTCTTTTTTTTCTTCTTGTTAAAAAATGAGTTCAACAACAAAGGGGTCCTCATTCTGGCCCCCTTGGGTTGAAATGATTACTCCTTTAATTGATCTAATGATTGTTAAATTTTTTATTTGGAAACACTTGGAAGCTTTCCTTTTTTTTGGTGTTATGAAGATCTTATGCTGCAGGAAGTTTTCACCAATGCCACAAAGATGTTGTTGCATCGACGTATAGGATAAGATGATATTAATAAGAATCTATCATCTACATTTTGCTTTCATCTCCAATTGGATTAGCAAAACATACATTTTGATGCTAGAGTGCATATGGCATAGGTATGTGTATTTGTTGGCAATGTTCATGTGTGAGAAAGCAAGGTCAATAAGATATCTAGCGAATTAGAGGTGGTATCATTTAAAGATAAAGCTCGTCTTAAGTGCTTTTTTTCATGTGGTTGCTGCATGGGATTCAAATAATTTACTTGGGACTTCATTTAGAAGTACAACTGGTAATCTGAGATCAATACTGAGATCAGACATCAGATACAATATAAAACTTTGTTGTACAGACAATCTATGATATCGTGCAATTCTATGTGTGCTTAGAAATAAGGTTGGTATCTGCTACAATGTACATATAACTTAGTCATCGTAAAGAAACTTTATCTTACATATTGCTTCATTAGAAAATAATAACTAATATGTATTACAAATATCTAGGAAAATCTTTTCATTGTTTTGTACATATGTTATCAGAAATGCCAAATAGCAGGTTGCTTCAAACCAGGGGAACTGGCTGGTTCATAGATGGTTGAAGGTTCAGTCTTCAACGATGCTCAGGGAGCTAAAATGTGCCAAAGATAAATAAGAACTCCCACAAAATCTCCCGTCGTCAATACTATTTCTGTATCTTAGATATAAATCTCGTGGGAGTAAGTTTCCGCAATTGCATTATATAAATGTGTGTAGGAGATATGCCCTAGAGGCAATAATAAATGATATTATTTATCTCCGAGTTCATAATTATGTTTATGTTCCATGCTATAACTGCTATGGTTCTCGAGTCTGCAATAACCACGAGGCTCGGAGGAAGACTCATATCCACGTGTGGAATAATAAACGGTAAAATGTATTCCTAGTCTGGCCTCTAAGACTAGCTCAAGTGTTGCATGATGGTTATGTTTTCCTGATCATGGGCATGTCTATGTCAGCAACCTTGAGGGCATAATGTTAAGAGAACATTTGTGTTGAATCGACCCGGCATGATGTTATGCTATGAGATTCATTCGTCACAAGTTTATTGGTACATAACAAAGAGATGGTTAACGTTTGCATGATTCCTTAGACCATGAGAGTATCGAGTTTCTTCATGCTTGCTTCATGAACTTTGGGGTTTGTTAAACGTCATCCGTAAATGGGTGGCTATTACGGCGGCTTACGGGTTCATGGAAAAGTGTGTCAAGTAACTTGATAGCTCAAGATTGGGATTTGCTCCTCCGACGATGGAGAGATATCTCTGGGCCCTCTCGGTGTTACGGTATCCATCATCGTCTGGCCAGACACTTTGTGATTTGATCACGGGGATGCCGGAACACGATAACGAGAAAAGAGAACAATACCGGTAACGAGGTAACTAGCATAGTGGACAAGTTGTTGATCCACGGGAATGCCAACATGTCTCACCTCGGGTATTTGTAACATATCGCGAAGCAACAGGAATAGCACACGGCAACTGGAGGTTCACTCGAATATTTATTCGTGTGGGTATAGGGGTCAATATGGGTGTCCACGGCTCCGATGTTGATCATTGATCGGAAGGGGTTCCGGGTCATGTCTATACTTCACCGAACCTATAGGGTCACACGCTTAAGGGTCATCTATCTGCTGAATACTAGACAGGGAGTCTGAGAGAAAATCACCGAAAAAGTTTCGGACACCGAAAAGTTTCGGACAGCGGAATCGTACCGCAGAGAGAGGTCATCGGATAAGTTTCGATGATACCAAAAAGTTGTTTCGGGATACACCATTAAGTCAAATTGGTTTCGGCACATGCCTGATAATTCTTGGAGGATGCCAGAATCATTCTGGAAGCTTTTTGGAATTTTCTGAGATAAAAACCGGAAATGTTCCGGAGCTGCCGGAGCCACTTCAGATGCGTTTCGCAGATGAAAATCACTAAAACCGGAATTGTTTCGGAACGCGTTGAAAATCATTTTAGTGGGTACTGGAAATGTTCTTAGCCCACATAAATATTTTCAGTTCGATCAGACGCTGAAAAATGTCGTCGTGAATAGTGAAAATCAGCTTTATGGTTACTTTATGGAAAGCCACCTTTTGGGGCTTTGCTCCAAAAGATCTTGGGGATGACATGGATGGATAGGAGCCATTTTTTGGGCCCCTCATGGGGGTGTGGCCGGCCACATGGGGTATCCCCCCTTGGGGACCCTCTTGTTCCTTGGTTTCACTCCTAGGCCCTTGTGGAAGGACTTCATTCATGTGCATTTTGGGTTTTTTGTGAAACTACCCTACCCCCTTGGGATTTCCTATAAATAGAGGTGGAGGGGCAGCCCTCCACACTCATCCCTTGCTCTCATACACATGCCATGCATTATCTGGCTTCTTCTCTCCCTCCCACGAAAAGAGTTTCGTAGAGCCGTAAGGCTGTCTGGGTTCCGGCAGGAACTAGTTCTGGACGGCGAAGCCCTGCCGGATAGATGACACCGTATGTGTGCAACTCTGTAGAGAGATCGTAGTTTCGGTCTTAGTTCGTGAGTGCCTCCCGAAGGGCTGTCCGTGTGACCGTCCGAGTTTCGAAGGTCCTCCCGAAGGGCTGTCCGAGTGACCGTTCGAGTTTCGAAGGTCCTCCCGAAGGGCTGTCCACGACACCGTCCGGGGGGCTGTTCGACCGCCTCCTGGAGGGCTGTCTAAGGAGCAGATGAGGGTATACATCCTCGCGGTTGCGAGGTTGTAAATCCTAGCTGCGGGGATCTGCACCGCCGATCGTCATCGACTCTACTTCCCGCTGCGCTACGAGTCGGTAACGAAAAAGATCAAACCATGTATGCAGTCTCCATAGTGGTCCTAGGCTGGTGCGTAGGTCGGAAATTTTTTGTTTTCTGCTGCGTTCCCCTACAATGTGGCCACCAGTTCAATGAGTAATCACATCATATCTTCTCCTGTCAATACTTTCTATTATCTTAAATACAATCAAATACGATTTTTTATCTCAATACAGATGTGACTAATTGGATTCATTTGTTGGTAGGTTGTTCCGAGGCTCGTTTTGAACATACTATATGATGACAACATGTTAAATCACTATTGCAAACATATTAGTGCTCCACCTTTTCTGATTCAGCATGTCGCCTCATAATCTCTTATTGCACTGATGGCCGGTGAAGAATTTACCATTGAAAGGTTTCATTGGTTTTTGAGTAATTAAATTTTATTCATCATTAAGGAAAAGAAGGGTGCAGGTAATTGCACCTATGTGTTAAGAGTGTTAGATCGTCACCATGTAACTTGAAGGACAAGCTTTCCTGAAAGGAGAACGATCCATGCCAATTAATACATATCGGGCAACCTTCAGAAGAGTATGATTTACATACCGGGACCGTCATTGTTGGTACTTTTGTCGTAACCTTTTGTTCATGCCTATAACATTTTCTACGATCTTTTATAAGGAATCTACATTGTTTACACCATCCTATTGTTGAATGAACACTTATAGGCTAGGTATTATCCAGATGTGTGTGCACTGATTCCTTGCATGGACCTTTGTCATCTTTGTTTGCTAGATGATCAAATTTTTGAAGTAGGAGTATTTGAGAAACTTGGAAGTTTCTGCACAAGGCAAGTCGTCATTACCATTTAGTTTTCTTTTCAAGTTGGAATCAATTTGCAATTTTGGAGGTTTTAATTAAGAATAGTGTTGCTCCACAAATTTTGAAGGATGTACTGCGATGGATAAAATACCTATGCAAAGCCATTGTGTCGGCAGACGAGAAATGCAGAATTTGAGAGCTGCATAATGTATATCACTATATGTAGAGTAATTATTTGTAAATTTGCTTACATACTTTAGTAGATTCATGTGAGAAATGAATGGAGGTACCTAGAAAAGAATTGGGTTAGTACACCTTTAAAATAGCACCCAAGGTTGCACTCAATAATTCCAGTTTTTCAAATTGTAATGTTATTGTTGATACACATCGTTTTGTGCATACTTGCAATGATGTTCGAATTTGACTGTTCTGCGATAATCACCAATCACCACAGTTAAGACACCACACATGATTCAGCTTGCAGAAACCAAACAGTGTACGGAGAAATCAGGTCACTTTGCAACTACTTTGTCTCAGTTTTGTCAGAAGTCAACAGAGTCTGTTAAAAAAAGAACAATGATCCTGCGGCGGTTGCCCAAACCTTTTTTTGTGGGGTAGTAATGTTTGGATGGGGGCATGTCCCTTCTTTTTATTCGTGATTTGGCCGCCTATAATCACATTGTAATTTCTACTTGTGCTATGCAATACACACCTTACATAAAAACACATTATGTTTTGTAGATACTCCCTCTGTTGAGAATAATTATCACTATAACTTTCTTTATGAGGAGGACTTGTTGTGTCGCATGTTCAATAATAGGTAGAAGAAATGATACACATATAAAGGCATAGCATGTATGGCAAACTCCTAGCTCTACATGTACGAGGCCACTTTAATATTGTACTATATCACTACTAGGGAAAACCTTATACACAGAATCTTACCACCAGCGCGCATTAAAACAAAGCGCTGCTGCTATCTAGCAGTAGCGCGTGCCGGCAAAACGCGCTGCTGAAATAAGTAGCAGTAGCGCGCCTGTACTAAGCCGCGCTACTGCTATAATTGCCACGACCTCGCCGCCAAGCTAGGTATAGCGGTAGCGCCTTATTCCAAACAGCGCTACTGCTATTTATCTTAGCAGTAGCACCTTTTGATAATGCTCGCTACTGCTAAGTTTACTCCACTCCTTGCACCTAAATTTAGTCCCACCTCGCTCCGCGAACAGGGTTTCTACCATCTTAAATATGTTACTTCTCAAACTATCACAACCACGGCACTTCGGCATTAAGCTCCATGAGACCTTCGATGTTGAAACAGTACACAACGACGACAAGTGTTTTTTTCATAATTAAGCACGACTTCTGCTACTTCAACGTGTAATTTTCGTCTTTTACAATTCGACTAGCTTATCCCATGCCATGCAAGACACTATGTCTTGGAGAGGATGGATGTAGAAGATCATGAAAGTATGGAAACAAAGATAATTTACCTAAGGACCCATCATGGTATGAATCTTGATGTAAATCTATACAATTCTTAGAGCGTTATCCATTTTGGTTGCCCGAATTGGGAAGCACTTTGCAAGATGTATGATTTTCATGAGGGTATGCTTGTCACCATGGATCTTGGCGATCCTGACATCGCCCAAGACAATATGGACATTTGGGTCCTTGTTGATACGCTTCCAATTCTACCGCCATGTGAGTTTCTCAAACATAGTTATTAAGTAATTTATATTGTTTATTTCAAAATAGTTGACAGCTTATTTCCATTGATAGCTTATTTTCATTCTTCAAAGAATGTGTGGAAGATGGTAGACAGAACCTACTATACCGATGGCTCAGAATTAACTTATCAGGAGAAAAAATCACCTAATCTCATTTATTACTGATCTTGAGAATTACAATATCTATTATCAAACTCCTCCACATTATGGTCAATACGTGCCACTAGTGCACGTGTTGAACTACGGTAACATCCATGGAGATGTCATGGTAAGATTTTTTACTATTACGACATCTGTGCATCTTTTGCATAATTTTTTTTAAAACTCAACTACATTGCTAACTACGAAGTTATTACTATGTTTTTCAATAGAAAATCCCAAAGGATTGTGTGCCTCATATGATGTTTCCGAATGGTCGCCTTGATGTTTTGAACTTACGGCCAGGTCATCCGACGAATCACTCTTGTTCATACCGGATTTCTAAAACCGATGGAGACATGACAATCAAATATTGGAAAAAATTTATGGTCAATCGTAGCCAGCTAATTGGAAGCAATATTGTGCGAAGCGCAGGATTTGGAGACAGGATAATCTCCATTCTGCATAATGAAGAGTCGGGGCCTATCTTGTTTTATGTTATTTGACCTAAGAGAAGGTAGTAGGTCCTATAAAAGAGGAGTAGGTCTTAGGTACAATGTGTTATTATGTGCTACAATGTGTTAGCTAGACTTGATGATGATGATCATGAGGAGTTGTTATATGACAAGGAGGAGTTGTTATATGACAATGATGATTATGAGGAGTTGTTATACGACAATGATGTATTATGATGATAAGTTGTTAATGAGATGATGATAATGATGATGATATGATGATTATGATGTAAAAATTAAACAATCTCTAAATTGCTACTGTATGAAAACTTGTATAATGGTTTTTGAATATGACATAAAAAAAAAGAAAATAGAATATGCAATAATAGTAGTAGCAATAATAGTAGTAGCGCGGGCACAAAGGCGCGCTGCTAGAAATTACCAGTAGTGTTTTCTACAAAACGCGCTACTACTAAGTACGTATAGCAGTAGCGTGTGTAAGCCCGCGCTACTGCTAAACTTTAGCTGTAGCGCCGTATCAGTAGCGCGGCACCCCGCGCTACTGATAGGCCAAAAACCCGCGCTACTGCTAGACTTTTTCCTAGTAGTGTATTATCAATAAAAAACAAGAAATGCTCCCTTTGTGAAGCTATAAAGTCTTATTTTTCTTTAGAGAGTGGGTACATCCTACATTTGGATGGAATAGTTCTCTTACAAATAAGTTAGTAAAGAAACATAGACAATCAAGACCGACGAGAGCTACTTGAGGGGAAATGTTGCCATGTATTGCCGATGTGAAATTTAAGGAGGGGGGCATTTTAGTCAATTAGGTTGTTGTACGTTGTTGCGTGTATGTTGATTGTTGCTTTATCATATATAAAAAAAGGGTGAGAGTGTTTTCTTAGTAAATTCATTTGTTGGCACGTGGCAACGCACAGTCTACTAGTGATATATAGTTATGGAATGGTAAATATTTATTTGCAAGGAAGACATTATTTGTAAACTCAAAATTTTTATTTTCCAACTGCATTATTTCACATAGTTGTAGGATATAGACCAAATATCAAATTCCGAGCCTAGGCTCATATGATCCTGAAATCGCCACCGTTCGTTAGCACATTGATCAACGCCCTGCGGTGTATTCCAGTTTGTATTTAGGTTGTATCATCTGACGAAATAGTATTCCCCCGCTTTATATTATAAAGAAGGGACAACGATCACAAGATAACTGCCCGGGGCGAACGGCACATCAAGCCCAAAAGTAAAAAGAAAAAGACAAAAAATGCCAACAAGGCAGCTCGACAAGAACAGATGGTCCGCCACCGCTAAACTCTCCATCTACGTTCCACCACTTGCCATGGCACTGCGTATCAAACAACACCTCCAAAAAGGAATACGACGCCAACGACGCTGCTGCCCGGAAAAGTTCTAGGGTTTTCCCCGGCACGCAGAAGGGGAGCGGGGGATGGGTAGCACCGACGCCCTTCAGAAGTAATGGCGGCACCCACCGGCGTCACGGTGTCGGAGCCGGAAAAACCGGCAGGGATTTCTCCCACACCCCATGCCCCAGCACCCACTAGAACGGAGCCAGCCCACCATCTTGCCACCCGCAAGCACGCGCCACGACGGTCTTGGACCCATCCATGCCGTCTGGCTGCGAACACCACCACGAGGTCAAGAGAGCAGAGGCAAGATGTGCCTAGATGGCACGGACAGAAGCACCGGAGCCGAACGGGAGGGAACCGCCTCCACCGTCGTTGAGCCGGAGGCCTCTGCCTCCTGCACCAACGCGGATTGCCGACCTGATGTCGCAGCCGAGACAAACCAAGCCTCCCGGGCCTAACCGGGACCATATCGGGACCGCAAAGCTCTGGCCACCGCGCTGTTGCACGCCGGCAGCCGAGCCGCCACCCGCCACCAGCCCGACGCATCGCCACGGCCTCCCGAGAGCCGCGCCGACGCCACGCCTGTCGCCGGCCCATCCCGGCCCAGATGGGGCCCGAAGGGCCCAGATCTGTGCCGGGCGGGCGCCGCCAGTCCGTGCCGCCGCGCTCCCCTGCCGCCAACGACGCCGCCGCCGCACAGAGCCCGCCCCCACCCGTGTCAGGAACCCCCGCCGCCTCGTTGGACCGCCGCCGCCTGAAAGCACCGCCCGGAGTTGCTCCGTCCCGGGCCGGAGGAACCCCGGAAGGGGAAGGGCCGGGGGCCGTAGCCGCCAGCGTCGCCCGGGCCAGGCCCGCGGCGGCCACCATCGACGGCGGCGGGGAGGTGGAGGAGAAAGGGGGAGCGCTCATGGGGAGGGGGGGGGGGGGGGGGCGTGGCCTGTCGCCCGCGGGGGCGACGCGGTCGCGGTTTGGGGAGGTTTGTCTTCCTTCTCAAAGTCCAGATCACTGATATTAGCTCTTAGGTTGTATCATTTCGGATCAGCGTGCGTGCGCTGGCGCATTTCTTGCAATGGCAGACGTTAATACACAGAATAGTGGCAGTGGCACGGCTCAGTCATTTTTCTGTACAAGGCTGAGGCGTCCCGAGGTCGCGAGGTAGTGAACCCTCCCAGCTCGTTCTTATCATCTATCGTTTTGCTCGTTCCCGACACCGAACCCTACACAATCTCATCCCCACAACCAGATTTCACTGTCTATGCGCAAACTAGCTTGAACATACATAAGTGCGAACTAGCTATATACATATAGATTTCACTGTCCATGTGTAAACTAGCCTGAACATACATCAGTGCTAGCTTTGTATCAGTTTTCACATTCACATTTCAGTCTTGAACAATGTTAAAACTACATACAGATTTGCAACAACGAGCAAATTTTCAGTTCATTTGATACAATGTTAGATTTAGTTCATCAAATGTAGCAAAAGGCAGTTTATCAAATGGTTTGTTGCATGTCAGGCGTCCATAGAGTGCTCTGGTTCAGGACCTGGCTGGACAAGCACTACCACTAGTGTTGTTTCCAGTAGAGGTGCTGATAGCGTGCATGATCCTCGACGAGGGTGGCGATGGTGATGACGATGATGATGTACATTTTGTGGTAGTTAGACCGTGAACACTGATGTTGGCCTGTATATTTTGATGAAGTGGTATATACTAACCCCTCAAGCTGATGGCAAACTTGCGGTGGTAGGCTTACACCTTCTTTTGAATCTGGTGGTAGGATGACAGCATAGTAGCTAGGATGAACTTGCACTGCCTTATAATCATGCATGCCTAAGTTTCATTTGTTTCATGTATATTGCTGCTACATTGCTTGGTGCTTGAATTTTTGCTCTTTTGTCATGCTAGTACAAGTGGTATGTTATGTATAAAGGGAGGGTTCAAGAAATTTAGAGTTCATTGGATGCATGCGAAGAAAGAAGTTAATTGTTGCCTAGAGAACTCCTAGACGGGTTTAAAACTAGGCATCAGGCAAGGCTCCTCGCAGTTTGGGTTGTGTTGGATGAAGAACTTCATCTCATCATCCAGTTCGTCCTGATTTGTAGCGTTGTTTTATTGGTGTGATCGATGTGATCATAGGTGTAGTTGATAAGCTCGCCACATAGAATACAAGGTAAGCAGACCTTGCTGCCTGTATGTAAGATCTTCGGTTATTTGCGTTAGCCCTGCTGCCGCTAACTACTGCTAGCGCTAGCTAGCTAGTTGTCCATCGGTCCATGGTTCTCCCGCGGCTGTATCGATCCGCGCTGGCGCTGCGTCGCCCCTTCGGGCCGTAGTGCCGTGGCCCGCGGTCCACCGTCGCCTCAAGACCGTCCACTCCAGGCCGTTCCCATGATTGCACTAACCCTCGGGCTGCCATTGCATCGCCCCATCGGGTCGTAGCGAGCGTTGCATGCGGTCTCTGCCGCCCTAAGGTATTCCAACCCGCGTGCTGCCGCTGCGTCGGCCCTTCGGGCCATAGCATCGCGACACGCGGTCCACTTCGCCATCCACGCGCGTTGACTTCTGTATGGTATGCGCCGCACCGCCTTCCTAGGAGCGGGAACATCACCGTCCGCGCTAGTCTTCGTCATGCTATCAGGTTCTTCCCTGCCTACTTCGAGCATCACCGCCACGCTCCTAACCTAGTCGCTGCCGCCGTCGCTCTTCTCCTAGTTCATGGGTCACGGCGACTACCTCGACATCGGCCATCCCGACTCGACATCGACCACGGTGTCTCTCGCACAGCTACCTCGACCACGGCTACACCCCTATATGCTCTCGACTACATAGACATCGGCAGAAAGGGCTATCACCGCATTTGAACAAATGGTCAGCTTCCTTATAGTCAACGTGTCCACAACACGACACCGTCCACAACGCTCCTGCTACGACTACGAGGGGATGTCATCCAATCGGATACTATTCTCTCCAGTATGACCGTCCATGACACTCCTGTTGTTTCCAACGCTACCGCTACTGTGGGGAGACGTTAGAGATATATTTGGTAGTTAAAGATTGTCCGGGATTAGACGGGAATTATTTCCATCTTATCTCTAGGAGGCGTCTTGTCCTTCAAGTCTTTACTCAATATTTACTCGCCCTCAAGGCTCAGTAATACAACCACCGCATTACGTCAATCACTCTCTATCCATCTACATCGTATTAGACTAACCAGTCCAAACCCTAGCCGCCACCGCGGCCGCTTCCGCTCCGCGCCGCCCCCGAGGCGGTCGGTCTCCACGATCACCATCGGGGGCCACGCCGACCGTACCTAGGGTTCGTCCGCCGGTCGTGTTGACTGGCTGCCATAAAGAGTCCTTTTTCCTGATTTTATTTTTTTTAGAAAAGGAGGAGGACCACCGGCCTCTGCATCTGGACAATGCATGCAGCCGCTTTATTAATTATTCACACAAGACCTTACAAAGTCATACAATAGTAAGACTAAAGCCACCGTCTAGGCAACATCTGTCGCTACTCCTATCCAGTTGATGTAGGGATGCTGATAGTCTAGGCCTAATACCAAACAGACCTCGCAGCCAAACCTAACATCTAAGACCTGAGGTCCCAACCAGGACGCCTGCCGGGTATGGGGCACCCACCAGTCCGGCGCACTCCTCAACCAGGACGCCTACCTGGTATGAGGCCGCCGCAGCCACCTGCCACCAATCCATCTTCAGTGATGTACTGCTGCATCTACCTTGCCCGGTCTAGTTGTCGTCGACGTCAGGCAACGCCACCATCCTGTGCTCGTCCATCATCACACGCCCATCGGCGAGACCCCGCTGCTCCACGCCGTCGAGACCCGCCGTCGTCGACGCGAGAGAAGGCACGCCACACCACCTCACGCCTCTTCCTTCCGGCGCCGCTCCACAAACGATGCCCCCAATAGGGAACACGACACCGCAGCGCCGCCATCATCCGATCCGGTGATCTTAGGATTTCTCCCGGAGCGGCACGGGCAGGTTGACGATAGTTGCTTGACGATGCCTCCATCAAGGTAACGACTTAGACGCCGCCATCGCCCGCCATGACCGGAGTCGGCTCGGCTTTCACCGGCGACTATGTCTCCCCAACTCGCCGCCGGTGCTAATAGTGGGATCCAAGATCCGTCACTACCAGCCTGGCCAACCGCCTTCGGTGGAGAAGGCAGCCACCACCACCATGCCCGGACCAAGAGACCCGGACGTCCTCGTGCCGTGAAGATTACCCAGGGGGGATCTCCTCTTGTCGTTGTCGAGACGAGGCGCAGCCGCAGTGGATCTCGATCTAAACCCCTCGGGCCCAGATTAGAACTCATCGCAGCCAAAATCTCATCCGCCAAACGGCCGCCGGAGATCTCCTGGCCACCGCCAACCCGATGCGCACTGCCGTTGGAGGAGGAGGAAGATGACGCCGCAGCCCCCACGCGTTACCGCCGGCCGAGGACTGCGCCGCCGCCGCCGCCGCCTCACCATAAGGGCTTCGCCCCGCGGCGTCCTCAACGACGGCGGCGATAGTGGGAGGCGATGGAGGGGGAGGGCCGAGGGCGGTGTGGACGGGGACTCCCCGGGGGCGGCGTGGCGCCGCCGCCTCGGGGGAGAGAGGTTGGGGGGAGAGAGGTCGGGAGGAGTTACGAGATCTGGATTTTATGATCCGGATTTTCTCTTTCGCCAGTCGTATTGATGGGTGTTTCTTCTTGTTATATCTTCTAAAATCAGTTTGCGTCGTCCCCACCATTCGTCATCTACAAAGCGCCCGTACTCTGTCACTCGCGGTCATTGGAACAGCATTTTCTTCGACTGGACAGCCTATCACGATAGGCAGTGTAGTCATCCGCGTGTCGGCGTTGTGCCGCGTATCGGGCGAGGCGGCCGCACACATCGTCCTAGGCTGGGTCATCGTCCCGCGCCGTGTGGCCACTCACGCATCGAGCGTGGTTTTGCTGCTCGGGCGCCTGCGTGGCCTGTGGATAATGTGTGCATGCCGTGTAGGCCTTGGTTGCCCGCACGCCTTGTCACCACTTGGATGTTAGCACGTATATGGGTCTGCTTTCTGTACATCATGTGTTGCATCTTATTATCTGTCTACATGGTATCAGAGTCAAGATCTCATGAGGTTTCGAGTTTAAAACCTGATTGACGCAATTAAATTGCATCACACTTTTTGTCAAGTTTAGGCCCAAGAAAGCCACACGTGAGGAGGATTATTGATGTATAAATGTATTACCTAGTCTTTTTCATCAGATCGGTTTTTTGGTTGCATTGTCTAGAGCATGTACTTCTACAAATACCATATAATAATATGAGACCAAGCAATGCAGGCAACCAAACACACAGTGCCTATAGTCGGTGCTACGGTGAAGGGAAGCAGTATGCAGACAACCAAACAACATTTAAATGATGATTTTACCCTGCATTTGCTCAACTAGACTGATCTGAGACCATGGTTTTGGGTATCGGGCGGTAAATTCGGTTACCGCCCGATAACCGCGTTTCCCGCTCCCCCACGAGAATCATGTGTACGGGCAGAAAATCTCGAACTTTTTGAATTTAAACTCCTATCACATAGTTAAATAAGGTATATCTCCAACTAAAATACAAGTATTCTCGTGTCCCAGTGGTAAGGATATTTAACCAGCAGCTGTAGGTCGTGTGTTCTAGGACAGCCAGCCGCATGTTTTCCTTTTTGATTTTTGAAGCTGTAATTTATAAAAAAAATATGAGCGTGGGAGGGTCAAAATCGGGACCTGTATGTGCGCGGCATCGGAGCAGACCTCTTACCGCTGCACTAGCACTAGTGTAGAGAACATTTGGTGCTCAAGGCTTATGTATTCTTGTCTTAAAATTTTGAATTCAAATTTTGATTTTGAATTTCGCACGATTTTTTTTGGAATTTCGTGGTTACCGTTGTAACCGAGTTTACCGCCCCCCTGAGAAAAATGTTCCATTCGGAATCCAAAACCTTGCCTAGGACAAATATGCAAAAGGGCAAAAAGATGTTGCGAGCAACCAAACGCGTCCATATAGCTTCCACAACCAAACTCGTCCTTATATCTTCCCTTCTTCTCCTCTTTCTCACACACATAACACATTGCCAAACGCACACTAGGGTTGCCCCTTTTCCACCGCCGCCACCACCACCACCCACCCGTTCTCTGGAGTCTGTCCTCCATCGGGAGGCAAAACAAGGCCTTCATCACCGTTGAGGCGGCCCAGACCAGCGCCCGCCGGTGTGGCAATGCTCCGTGCGTGGTGGAGCTGCTCGACACGATTGTGTCTGTGGAGAGCTCTCTTTGCTAGAGGACACGAAGGAGCAAAGCCTCCCATCACCTGTAAGGCGGCGTCGAATCCACGCCCGTGCACATGGCAGCAGTCGCCGCTCCTGGGTCGGTGCGCGCGGTGGAGCTCGTTGTCATCGCAGGTAGCTGTAGATGTGTCTCCTTCCCCGAAAATCAGTTTATGAGCTCGGGCTCAGATGCTCCTTGCATCACAGCCGCTCGTACAGATTGGGATTCGAGGCTTCACATGTACTTCCTCCGTTCCATAACGTAGTACATATAGATTTTCTGAAAAGTCAAACTTAGCAAACTTCGACCAAGTTTACGAAGAAAACAATCTATATCTACAATACCAAACAAATACAATATGAAAATTTAACTCACGATGCATCCGATGATATGTATTTGGTATTCTAAATAAAAATATTTTTCTCACTATACATGCTCAAAGTTTGTAAAGTTTGATTTTTGAAAAAATCTATACAACTTCATTATGAAACGGATTATAAGTCGTATCTATAACGTATGGTCAAGATATAAAGAATACTCCTACAACCCAATCATTATGGAGTGTAGGTGACCCGACGGTGCAGCCGGACCGGGAGCTTGGGTCACGTTCGGGAGCATTTCCTGAGCCAGCCTGAGCCGCTGGTCTGTGATGGGAGTCCAAACGCTGCCGGCGTGGCCGCGCTGCTCCACCCCGTACGTCCACGACAACACCTACCGTGTGCTAGTTAAAAAAAAAACACCTACTGTGAGCTGAAGGACGCGCGACCGGCGAGGCGTCCACGCCATTCTAGCATGGCTGGTTTTGGACATTGGCCAGTACGGCTACGGCTACCTGGAGCTCATATGCATGCAGAACCTGATGCCGAAGTAGCTCAAGGCTTCACCAAGAACTCCAACATGAAAGGCAAGTACACCTTCAGTTTGCTCAGCGACCTCAACTACCCGGCCATCTCTGCGGTCTTCGCCGACCAGCCATCAACCCTGCCGGTGCACCTTGACAAATGTCGGTCCTCCGTCCTTGGCTCTTACCATGTCAAGGTCACACAGTTCAAAGACACGGACGCCATCGTGGAGCCGAGCACCCTGCAATTCAGCAGCACAAACCAGAAACTTGCCTACAAGATCAAAATGAAAACCAAGGCCCCTCAGAAGACGCCGGAGTACGGAGAGACCTGCCATTGAACGATGGTTTTCACATAGTCCGGAGTCACCTGGTTCTCTCATGGCTGCCACAAGGTCTGGGAGTGAACAGCTGTGCCCTGGCCCCTTCGTAAGCAAGGTTGAAGAATCACCAAGGGGCTAGGGTTCCTAGGTCACCAAGGGGCTGTTTTCAGAAGAAGTGCATGTCAACATAACTTCCTGCTAAACTAGTATTTTTCGAAACAACAATACTCTCGAAATCAATATTAAATGAAGGCCATCTTTTAGTTCTAACCATTTCAGAAACAATTTGAAGGACTGAACTCTGGCAAATACGCGATGGTTTCCCTGTTTACTACCCACCAGTGCTCAGGTCAGCAAAGTTCAGCTAAAAATACCCAGCACATTACATGCAGTCAATTGTTATTTTCCTCAAATACACTACACATTGTATGATCACACAATAGATCTAACGAAAGAACTGCACGCAATGGAATAATAAATATTAAGAGCAGACCAACCAGTAAGGTGACCTGCAGTTGTTTAATTTCCTCGATACACTTTGCTGATAGCAATCTCCATGGCTCTGTTTTGATCTACAGAGTATACCTTACAACTCCTTGACACATGAACCAGATAACAACCTTGAGTCATACTAATTATCTGAATCTACGTACGTGTCAAGATGGACTTCAGCACCAGCCCACCCATCGTATTTAGGAACTCACAAAATAACCACTCGAGACTCTTGACTTGCTCATCCCTCATAAAAAAATCCAGCTAATATAATGCTCTGAAAATGATGTTTTGCTCTTATAAAAGGTCGAACAGCATGTCCTACAGGTATGAACCAGCTTTTATCATTCGCGCGCAACAGCCTGATATGCAAGACCGCCTGTCCTGTGCCTCTAGATTTCCATGCATAAGGCCGTGCTTGGATCGAGTGTAATCTAATACAGGTGTATCAATTTTAGAAGTGTATTTTACCGGATTAGAATGATTTCCGGCCCGAAATAATAACGCGCAGGAGTGTGTATTTTTTATGGACGTATCTGACGGAAATACGATAATCCAAGCGTGGCCTACAAAAATTGGAACACCATTTAGTCCATACTCTAGGATGCACTTATAAACGGGGATAGGGATATTACATCCGGACGCGGAGTTTCTGCTTCCAGGCTCATCTGCACCCCCTCTCAGAAAAAAAATCAAAACAAATGCTAAAAAAGTTCAAAAAATTCCAAATTTTTTTTGGATGATAGATAATTTGATGTGTGAGGTCAGCACCAAATTTCAACTCATTTAGACATCTGAGCAGCTCTCCGCAAAAAAGACAAAATCGGGGTCTGTAAAACTGTTTACTGTGCACGCATTGTTTTGACCCGATTTGTCTTTTTTGCCGAGAGCTGCTCAGATGTCCAAATGGGTTAAAATTTGGTGTGGACCTCACGCATCAAATTATCTATCACCTAAAAAAATTCGATTTTTTGAATTTTCAAGTATTTATTTTGATTTTTTTTCTGAGCGGGAGCAGATGAGCCTGGGCACCGACATGGATTTCCGGATATAATTCAGCAACAAAGTACACAAGACTCATCGAACACCCGCAAACAATCTCCTGCATGGATTTAGTCCTCTCTGAGTTTAGTCTGCTCGTCCCATAAGCCATAACGTATACCAAACCCTATCTCCCAAGAATACAAGTTGTAGAAGTCGCATGTCTCACACAGCGAGTCGCTACAAAATTTACCAAATTGAAGTGCGGCTATTTTTAGTGTACTAATTGGGATGTTGTCCCTCAATTCATAAGATTCCCATCTGTACAACCACATAGAAAAGTAGGGATTGATTTTTTTATTACTTTATAAAAGCCCCACATCGTCATTGATTTCACTAGTTTTTATCCATCCGCCAATGGAATCCCCCCATCTCATCATCCAAAAAAAATTTGTGTGTACAAGAGATGTGCCTGTTATTTTATTATCATATTACTCCCTCCTCCTGATAGTAGATTACAAAATACAAATACTCTTAATTTAATATTTTTTTGAAGATATCCTTCGGATAATGATTGATACAGTTACCCCAGGGTCCATCCGCACTGGAAGATGGTTGTATACAGACCCAACTAGCTGTGTTGCACTCGTATCCTGCACCAAATCCAATCATCCACACCCGATCATTTTTCTTCATCTGTCCTTTAGCATCGATGTATGCCAACTCATACCATACCGATGAGCTCAACTGGTTTCCAAACCGATGTAGTGTCATCCACGATGGCTCGACATACTGGTCAGATAGTTTGAGGCCATGTTGTACTGAGCTGATAACTGCTGGACCACCTGCGTGGATGCAGAAATGCTCAAATGTAACACAAAAGTTAGGAATGTATGGCCTGATATTCCTCCCATGGGGCATCTTTCTTGCCATGTTGAAGAGCAAAAACTTAAGAAGCTCTGATGTTGGTAGCACGTAAGGCCCGGTTGCCATGATATTGGCCTTCAATGCGTGTCCAGCAACAACAGTAAGATCTTTTGAGAGAGCGATGCCTAGGTTGCCCTTCTCGTCTTCCTCTTGATACACACATCGGTAGGCAGAGTTGTTGGCCGCGGTGATCGTCCGAGTGAAATGCACAAGCCTAAACCGAGCCTTTGACCTAGAAGTCGACAACAACTTTGCCACTCCTCCTATGCGTAACAAGATGTTAGACAACACCATGGAACGCTTATTCCCCGAATAGTAGGATGGCCCAATGGTCTCTGTCGACACCACCAACACATGCGACCCCCGAGGCATGACCTGTAACATGTTGCTCGCTAGCCCCACTGCGATCATCGAAGCTGAGCATGCCATCCCAGAGAGGTTCATGACACGAATATCACCCCGTAACTTGTATTTGTTCACAATCATGTCGGCAATGGATGGTACGGGGCAGAACGCGCTGCAGTTGGTGATAAGACCACCGATTGCATCACGTTTGATGCAAGTCTTGGCCAGAAGGTCATCGATTACCGAGAAGACGACCAACTCTGCTTCACTGCACGCTTCATCAAGCCCACAACATGGCTCTATATAGTGATGTACAGGTGGGACACATGTCTCATCGCTCATGCCTGAGCGCTTAAGAATAGTAGCTATAAAATTGACAATAGAATCATCAAGCAAAGAAGAGAGACGTGCATGCTCGAGGAAGGTTGCCTTTGTGATTCTTAAGTTGGAGTTTTGCCGGAAGCAAGCGTAGTCGACAAGGTATACAGTTCTAGAATGGAGTGCAAGGTACAAAGTAGATGTGATGACCAGTAACGCTATGACAAGAAGTGAGCGGATGGGCCAGATAGCAGTGGGTTGGGGCACAATCTCGGGTCCAGCAGCAAGCCATGGTGCAATTTTCTTGCTGACAGTTCGCAGGATGAGGGTGTTGGCAGTGCAATTGTATACCAATGTGAGGCGCCTGAGATGAGACTCTGAACTCATATTGTTTGGTGGTATCGTTTACGTGCCTGCAGAGGTGACCGACGAGGATATATAGGAGGGAACTCTAAGGGTGGGAGATTTTTATGCAAATGAAGCATGCATGTGCTGTACTTCGTAATCGTGTAGTACTTCTAACGATTTAAGGCTCCAACTGTGAAAGTGTCAACTGCCATGTCCTTGGACCTTATCTCAAACGAACGTTTCTTTGCACTCAGAATCTTGTAACAACATATGAGAGAAATACTTAACGTCAAAGGCTCATGCGGCATCTAGCGAGATCAATGAACTTCCCAATAGTAAATGAGCCATGATAGTACGACATGTACGTACATTGATCCTTATAAACTCACACACATACACCCTATCCTAACTATTAATACCTTTGAAAAACTGAGCCGACAAATCTTCAATTGTCTAAATAATCATAGGCACCTCGTAGTCGAGGGGTGCACGAGCATGAGCAAAAATTCTAAAATAATTTCATAAAAATATGAGTACACATGCTAAGATTAGGACTTGAACCCAGTGGGCTGGTTACACCACAACCACAAGCAATCAGTTCACTGGCCTAACATTATTCATGTTGAACATTAGTGTAGCACATGTTTTTCACAGCACGATGCAGGAGCAATGCCGTTTTAAGCAGACGTAAGAACAAAGATATTGAAAACGACAAGGTGGTCTATTTGTTTTCTTGCATTTCCTATAGTTCACATCAACTTCTTTTTGTAATAAAAAAAGTACATGTTGTCGATTATCAATCACCGAGTCTAGCAAGATGCACCCTTTGCGCTGTGTACCACTAGATATTGCATATTACCAACCAACTTCGTTTTGCCACCTAATTTTGTTGGGCCCAAAGGTGTACGGCTTGTATGCTAGTGGTAATTGCCTTCACATGGCCGACCCAAATTTATAGGTCCACAAGAGATAATGGGTGATTTGTTTTCTCTTCCGCTAACAATCCTAAAACCAGGGCTTGAGGGCGACACAGAGAACCACAATCACCGTCGAATATACATTCAGTCTCCTTGTCACCGGCTGCCATCTTGTCGCTGAGAGGAGGATGCATCATATTTTTAGTGTTCTTCTTTGTCTTTCTACATGCCCTTCTAGTAGTGGACATATGCTTTTATGAATAAAATAATTCCGGTCACTCATATTGTTGTAGTGACATCAAGAAAGACAAGTTTGTGTCATCATGAAACATATTATTTAGATCTAATGAGTTTATGGCATTGTCTCGTCTTACTTTTATTATTTCACTAGCAAATATGCATGTGTGTTACAACGCGAGAAGAAAAATATAATAGATCTATACCCAATAAGCATTGCTCAAGACCCCCGCAACCTATGCGCATAGTTTCAACACAGAACCTTGCCCATGTGGCCGATTATCCTCTTTCCCGCCCTCGCCAAGCTGTGTCCACATGATCAAAACACATCCGAACATGGTAATCTATTACCTAATATTAAAGGACAAAGGATTTCATAGTTCTTCTTCCGTCACCCTTTTACATCCGTTGATTTTGTCTTAACCGTAAAGTTTAACGGCTGAGATTTAAAAGAAATATGTTGTTTGGTTGCTTTGGTTGCGTGCAACGATTCCACACGCATGATGCCCGCCTGAGCCTAATGTGTTTTATATGGCCCAACCAAAGCAGCCCAACGTAGAATCGCTTCGTCGTTTCGTCCTATGTCGCTTGCCTTTTTTGCTTCCGCCGCTCAGCATATCCCCGTTCTCGATATGTATTTTGACAACCGAATCGTCCGGCAGCCCAACTCTAATACAAAAAACACAGAAAAGTGGGCCTTCATCCATCCGTGCACCATGGCTGCAGCAGGAAACGGCATGGTGGCTGGCCCTGCCTCGGACGACGGCCGCGGAAGGCGCGACGGCTGCCGCCGGTGTAGCCGGCGGTGGTGGCCATCTCCTCCATCGGAGGTGGTCGGCCTGAGGCTGGATGGTCAGATCTCGATATCCGTCATCTAGTCCCGCTACGAGTCGGGAAGACAAGTTACCGGTGAAAACCGAGCCGATGGCATGCGATTGTGGAGTTATGCACCGTTACCTTGATGAAGGCATCGTCGTGTAACAACTAGCGACCCACTCGTGCTGTTCCGGGGGAAACCCTAGGATCTGGTCTTCCAGATCGGACGATGACGGCACTGCGGTGTTGTTTCTCTATTGGGGATATCGTTTTTGGAGCAGCACTGGAAGACAGAGGCAGGAGACGGAGCGGCTTCGTCTTGTACGAAGCTTCGATGGAGATGTCAAGTCATGCCTGGCTGACAGGTGCTACGTTGTGTCATGCCTACTCGGCAGGTGCTACGCATGACAGATCTTTCAGAATCTTCGCGCCTGGATGGATGAGCGTGGGGGCAGTGGCGCCGTTGGGCGCCGTGGTAGCGTCGAAGGATAGACGAACTGGCAAGGATGATGCGGATCTCTCTTCTGAAAATGGGTCAGCGGCCCGATGACGATGGCATGCTCTAAAACGTGTGCATGTGGTGTACGCTTTAGGTCTACTTCACCGGTTATTCGTTCCGATATGTTATGTGGATGGATTGGCGACGACACCGAATTTGAATATGGGGAGTGAGAGTGCTCCATATTATCGAATTTTGTAGGTGTGAGTGATGGCTTCGAATGGCTTGATCAATGTTCGTGTTAGACTTTTATTGAATAATAAATAAAGATGGCCATATGCATCAATTAATGTAGAGGCCGGGGTTTTTAAGCTCCTTTTGTTGAATATTAGGGACTTCACGATGACCAACCGTGAAGCAACGCTGAAGAAGCTTGTTGGCCGGTGCGAGAGGAAGACGGCTTGAACAACCGTGGCCTTGCATTTTGTGATGATTCCTTTAATACTAGAGGTTGTCGCGCGCTTCGCCGCACCGTCGTTCACTCATGGTATTAACTCTATTTTTCTTTAGCATGTCATTGCAGTCAATTTTGTCATTTTGATTCTATATATGTTGACTTGGATTTTAATTATGTTCGACCATACTTTCTTTTCATTTGTATATCGCATTCGGCTATTGTTTAAAATTGTATTTGTTTTGAGAGGAGAGTGGAGTTGATTGATGTGTGGTTGTGGTGTTCTTCGCGTTTCATCGTCAGTGTCAGCTGGTGGTTCTTGTGTGATCCCCTCGAGAGCTCTTATTCCACAATGAGACCATGGAATTTGCTGCTATAACACTCCTATGGGTCGGCTAATGAAACTCTTGCTCACTCAGTTCGGCTCCTGCTCTGCTTGCTTAGCTTTTTTCCGCTCGCTACATTGCTAGCTTAGACAAAACCGGATACCACATTTTTATTTGAATTTTTTGTTAAATAAAAAATTACAAATTTTTAAAAATGTATTTTATAAAATGTTGCGCATTAAAAACCATTTTTTATGTATTTTTGAAAATGTTGCGCATTAAAAAACATATTTTTTAGGAAAATCATAAATATTAGAAATATTAATTAATTTTAAACTATGTTCGTCAATTTAAAAAAAATTAGAAAAAAAATGTTCATGAACTTTAGAAAAATTCATGAATTGAAAAATGTTGGTGGATTTTAAAGTGGACACAAATAGAAACATCTGAGAAGCTGCATCGTGTTGGTGTTATTTTAGAAGTGATTTGGTATACGAAGAAAGGTATGAGGTAGATATAGGGATCTCTCGTTCAGCTTCTCAAGAAAGATACAACAGATGCACGAGTAATATAGTGTCACGTCTCTAGCCGGTTGGTTTAGTATTTACCCCGTCTAAAGTTTGATCGCTGCAATCCCATGACCTCCTACTGCTGACCAGTGGGGTGCATATGCCCAGCTGAGCCCTGACACGGGAGAACAGGACATGTGTAAACAAAGCTTGGGTTTAAGGCCGTAAATACATTTCTTTCAGTGAATGACATGATGGTCCCACATCCCCAATTCAACCAGAGAACTCCATTTCTTGGGAGCTTGGAAACTGTAAAGATTCTTTCTTCAGGAATTAGGTTTGCATATTAGGGTACCCGACATCCTGAAAGAAGCCCGACCAAGGTCAGCCAGCTAGCTTACCGGGCAAAGCACCCCACAGACGCAAGCCAATAGAAATGCAATGTGAACGTTACGCTTCTTTCACTTGTGTTCTATTAAGCGATAGCAGAGTAGTAAACCTCTCAAATTGCCCAGTCCAATTATACAGTAGGTGCTAATAGGTAAAATTTTGGGTTTCCCTAGCCGACCAAATAACGACATGGAAAACGATCATCATTATCTGTCATTTATAAATGTACAACAATGAGGAAAAATATCCTTAAAATAGTTTTTGCTTATTCAATATTTTTAAATACTTGTTCAACACTTTAATACTTGTTCAACATTGTTCAAATACTTGTTCATCATTTTTTAATGCATATTCAACAATTTTCAAATACTTGGTCAACATTTTTAATACTTATTCAACATTGAAATATCCCGATGAGGCGATGCAAACCGATAAAGACAATGATATACAAAAAGAAAAATGAAAAAAAATCCGGAGAAGAAAAAAGAAAATAAAAGAGAAAAACAAAAGAAAAAGGAAAAAAAAAGAGAAAACCGAATACAATAGAAGAAAAATAAACAAAATAAAAACAATTAAAACAAAGAAAGAAACGAAAAAAACTTGTGAAAAAAGAAAGAAAAAACAAAAACAAGAAACAAGGATAAAACAATGCAAAACCGGCTCTATTAACCTTAATTGTTCGCGCCCTACAAGGAGCCGAAGCTGACCTAGTGTTTAGGAGAGTGGCAGCTCAGCAAGGATACCCGAGGGTTTGAATCCTGGTTTCGCCGATTTTTCTTCTTTTTTTAAACATTCGCTAAGAGGCCGGCCCAATAGCTACAACGTGGATACATTCGCTTCAGCGAGACGGAAAGTTTTTTTTTCTGAAATATCCAGCATCGCTAGCATTCATTGAAAATAGCAGGAAGCAACAGAAAACAACAAGGTGGTGAAGGTCCTAAGACCGGAATGTTGGGGAACGCATATTTCAAAAAATTTACCTACGATCACGCAATATCTATCTATCTGATGCGTAGCAACGAGCGGGAGACTGTGTCCACGTACCCTCGTAGACCGAAAGCGGAAGCGTTAAGTAACACGGTTGATGTAGTTGAACGTCTTCGCGATCCAACCGATCAAGTACCGAACGCACGGCACCTCCGCGATCTGCACGCGTTCAGCTTGGTGACGTCCCTCGTACTATTGATCCAGCTGAGGCCGACAGAGAGTTTCGTCAGCACGACGGCGTGATGACAGTGATGATGAAGTTACCGATGCAGGGCTTCGCATAAGCACTACAACGATATGACCGAGGTGAAAATCTATGGAGGGGGGCACCGCACACGGCTAGACAACTGTCAACTTGTGTGTCTATGGGGTGTCCCCCTCCTCCGTATATAAAGGAGGGGAGGAGGAGAGGGCCGGTCCTCATAGGGCGCGCCCAGGGGGGAGTCCTACTCCCAGTAGGAGTAGGTTTCCCCCCTTCCTTAGTTGGAGTAGGAGAAGAAGGAAGAGGGAGAGGGAGAGAAGGAAAGGGGGGCCGGTCGCCCACCCCGATTCGGATTGGGCTTGGGGGGGGGGGGCGTCTGATGTCTACTACTCAACCTTCCTCTTCTAGACGTTGTTGGGCCTCCAAGTGCAGAGGTTTGTAGGACAGTAGCAAATTTCCCTAAAGTGGATGACCTAAGGTTTATCACCCCGTGGGAGGCGTAGGATGAAGATGGTCTCTCTCAAGCAACCCTGCAACCAAATAACAAAGAGTCTCTTGTGTCCCCAACACACCCAATACAATGGTAAATTGTATAGGTGCACTAGTTCGCCGAAGAGATGGTGATACAAGTGCAATATGAATGGTAGATAAAGGTTTTTGTAATCTGAAATTATAAAAACAGCAAGGTAACTAATGATAAAAGTGAGCACAAACGGTATTGCTATGCGTTGAAACATGTCCTAGGGTTCATACTTTCACTAGTGCACGTTCTCTCAACAATAATAACATAATTGGATCATATAACTATCCCTCAACATGCAGCAAAGAGTCACGAAGAGATTATTGTAGGGTACGAAACCACCTCAAAGTTATTCTTTCTGATCGATCTATTCAAGAGTCTGTAGTAAAATAACACGAAGCTATTCTTTCCGTTCGATCTATCATAGAGTTCGTACTAGAATAACACCTTAAGATACAAATCAACCAAAACCCTAATGTCACCTAGATACTCCAATGTCACCTCAAGTATCCGTGGGTATGATTATACGATATGCATCACACAATCTCAGATTCATCTATTCAACCAACACATAGAACTTCAAAGAGTGCCCCAAAGTTTCTACCGGAGAGTCAAGACGAAAACGTGTGCCAACCCCTATGCATAGATTCCCAGGGTCACGGAACCCGCAAGTTGATCACCAAAACATAAATCAAGTGAATCAATAGAATACCCAATTGTCACCACGGGTATCCCATGCAAGACATACATCAAGTGTTCTCAAATCCATAAAGACTCAATCCGATAAGATAACTTCGAAGGGAAAAATCAATGCATTACAAGAGAATAGAGGGGAAGAAACATCATAATATCCAACTATAATAGCAAAGCTCGCGATACATCAAGATCGTGCCAAATCAAGAACACGAGAGAGAGAGAGAGAGATCAAACACATAGCTACTGGTACACACCCTCAGCCCCGAGGGTGAACTACTCCCTCCTTGTCATGCAGAGCGCCGGGATGATGAAGATGGCCACCGGTGAGGGATCCCCCCTCCGGCAGGGTGCCGGAACAGGGCTCCGATTGGTTTTTGGTGGCTATAGAGGCTTGCGGCGGCGGAACTCTCGATCTAGGTTATTTTCTAACGGTTTCTGTATTTATAGGAATTTTTGGCATAGGTCTCACGTCAGGGGGGTCTCCGAGTCGTCCACGAGATAGGGCGGCGCACACAAGGGGTAGGGCACGCCCCCCACCCTCGTGGACGGCCCGAGACTCTTCTGGCCCAACTCTTTCACTCCGGGGGCTTCTTTTGGTCCATAAAAAATCATCAAAAATTGGCACGTCAATTGGACTCCGTTTGATATTCCTTTTCTGTAAAACTCAAAAACAAGGAAAAAACAGAAACTGTCACTGGGCTATAGGTTAATAGGTTAGTACCAAAAATCATATAAAATAGCATATAAATGCATATAAAACATCCTAGATGGATAATATAATAGCATGAAACAATCAAAAATTATAGATACGTTGGAGACGTATCAAGCATCCCCAAGCTTAATTCCTGCTCGTCCTTGAGTAGGTAAATGATAAAAACAGAATTTTGATGTGGAATGCTACCTAACATAATTTCCAATGTAATCTTCTTTATTGTGGCAAAAATATTCAGATCCATAAGATTCAAAAAAAAGTTTAATATTGACATGGAAACAATAATACTTCAAGCATACTAACAAAGCAATCATGTCTTCTCAAAATAATATGGCCAAAGCAAGCTATCCCTACAAAATCATATAGTCTGGCTATGCTCTATCTTCATCACACAAAATATTTAAATCATGCACAACCCCAATGACAAGTCAAGCAATTGTTTCATACTTTTGATGTTCTCAAACTTTTTCAATCTTCACGCAATACATGAGCGTGAGCCATGGACATAGCACTATAGGTGGAATAGAATGGTGGTTGTGGAGAAGACAAAAAGGAGACGACAGTCTCACACCAACTAGGCGTATCAACGGGCTATGGAGATGTCCATCAATAGATATCAATGTGAGTGAGTAGGGATTGCCATGCAACGGATGCACTTAGAGCTATAAGTGTATGAAAGCTCAAAAAGAAACTAAATGGGTGTGCATCCAACTCACTTGCTCACGAAGACCTATGACATTTGAGGAAGCCCATCATTGTGTGAGACTGTCATATCTGCGGCCTCCCAGACACAGGCATGTTGCGCCGCCCTACACGGACCTCCCCGCGCATGGGCAGGCGCCCGAACACGGTCGCCCCTTCCCGTGCGCGCACCGGCATGGGAGCAGCGCCCTGGATCCCGCCGAGATGAGCAGCCCGCGCTGCCGGAGCTCAAACGGGAGGAGGAAGTGCCCCGTCGCTGCCGATCCGTGCGGGCTTTACCAGGCGATGTCTGCCGGCGGCAGCGAGTGGAAGATGGCCGGTGGATCGGCGCTAGCGGCGGCTAGGTTTTCGCACCCTGGCCGCCCGCGGAGCGACCCGAGGAATGGCTGTCGCCCATGAGACGGAAAGTTGCACTCATGTAAGGCGATATATAGTCGTCGTGCTCCATCCCTGCCGTCGCTTCCTTCCTCTGGTCGGCCATGGATGCCACCTCCTGAGTCGAAGGTCCATGGTGCCGTCGCCGCCTGAGCTGGTGCATGGGGTGGCGCCTCAGTACAACAGGTGAAAGATGAGAAGGCTACGTCTAAAGAAATAGATGATGTACACCCGCAAAAAAAAAGAAATAGATGTACGAGGGTTTTCTAGCAAAATAACAATGTTATGTGTCAACATATGAGCGAATTGTACAAGATACGAACCTGCGAGTCAAGTTCATGTACCAGGGTGCATGTTTTTCAAGTTTTTGTATTAATTTGTTCTCACCGTACAAGTTTTTCTATCTGGGCCACAATTAACTCGTAAAAGGATTATCACAATTATTTGTTATTACAGTTAGAAACATAAGAAAAATATTTATATGCAAAATAAAGGTCGAAGATGCAACTTTGCAAATGTATCAACGCCAATCCCAAAGAAGTGAAAAATGTGTACATGGGATAAAAATAAAATACTTAATACTTTTGATGCAATAGGGATGACGTCCTCGCATTGGCGAGGTCCACCCTATTAGTTTTACAAAAAGAAGATATTGTAAGCTATAGAAAATGTGAGAAACCAAATAGCTTGATCTGCGTAATAAATCTGAACGAGAATGCTCCCGCAGCTTGATGTGAAAAACATGGTTTACATTAATGTGCAACATGAATAATATTCTATGAAGTAGTTGAGAAGTAGGCATGGAAGGTCTCGTACATAGTATAAAGTACAACATTCGCCCTTGTATAAACCCCCCCACCCTTCGTTGCCTGCTTCTATCTGTATCGATCTCCTCTGTATTCACATAGACTCACATTTTATAACTTGCCTTCTCGATCTCCCATCTTCTTAAATAGATCAATTACGGCGTCATTCGTAATGGTAGCAAATATATCTTTCTCCACATAGCAAATCAAGCAATCACTCATGAACTGGTCACCCATTTTGTTGCGTAAAACACTCTTCACAATATTCATTGCTGAAAAGCATCTCTCCACTGACGCTGTACATGAGTGTGAGCCATGGACATAGCACTATAGGTGGAATAGAATGGTGGTTGTGGAGAAGACAAAAAGGAGACGACAGTCTCACACCAACTAGGCGTATCAACGGGCTATGGAGATGTCCATCAATAGATATCAATGTGAGTGAGTAGGGATTGCCATGCAACGGATGCACTTAGAGCTATAAGTGTATGAAAGCTCAAAAAGAAACTAAATGGGTGTGCATCCAACTCACTTGCTCACGAAGACCTATGACATTTTGAGGAAGGCCATCATTGTGTGAGACTGTCATATCTGCGGCCTCCCAGACACAGCCATGTTGCGCCGCCCTACACGGACCTCCCCGCGCATGGGCAGGCGCCCGAACACGGTTGCCCCTTCCCCTGTGCGCACCGGCATGGGAGCAGCGCCCTGGATCCCGCCGAGATGAGAAGCTCGCGCCGCCGGAGCTCAGACGGGAGGAGGAAGTGCCCCGTCGCTGCCGATCCGTGCGGGCTTTACCAGGCGATGTCTGCCGGCGGCAGCGAGTGGAAGATGGCCGGTGGATCGGCGCTGGCGGCGGCTAGGTTTTCGCACCCAGGCCGCCCGCGGGAGCGACCCGAGGACTGGCTGTCGCCCACGAGACGGAAAGTTGCACTCATGTAAGGCGATATATAGTCGCCGCGCTCCATCCCTGCCGTCGCTTCCTTCCTCTGGTCGGCCATGGATGCCACCTCCTGAGTCGAAGGTCCATGGTGCCGTCGCCACCTGAGCTGGTGCACGGGGTGGCGCCTCAGTACAACAGGTGAAAGATGAGAAGGCTACGTCTAAAGAAATAGATGATGTACACCCGCAAAAAAAAAATAGATGTACGAGGGTTTTCTAGCAAAATAACAATGTTATGTGTCAACATAGGAGCGAATTGTACAAGATACACGAACCTGCGAGTCAAGTTCATGTACCAGGGTGCATGTTTTTCAAGTTTTTGTATTAATTTGTTCTCACCGTACAAGTTTTTCTATCTGGGGCACAATTATCACGTAAAAGGATTATTACAATTATTTGTTATTACAGTTAGAAACATAAGAAAAATATTTATATGCAAAATAAAGGTCGAAGATGCAACTTTGCAAATGTATCAACGCCAATCCCAAAGAAGTGAAAAATGTGTACATGGGATAAAAATAAAATACTTAATACTTTCGATGCAATAGGGATGACGTCCTCGCATTGGCGAGGTCCACCCTATTAGTTTTACAAAAAGAAGATATTGTAAGCTATAGAAAATGTGAGAAAACAAATAGCTTGATCTGCGTAATAAATCTGAACGAGAATGCTCCCGCAGCTTGATGTGAAAAATATGGTTTACACTAATGTGCAACATGAATAATATTCTATGAAGTAGTTGAGAAGTAGGCATGGAAGGTCCCGTACGTAGTATAAAGTACAACATTCGCCCTTGTATAAATCCCCCCACCCTTCGTTGCCTGCTTCTATCTGTATAAAGTACAACATTCGCCCTTGTATAAATTTCAGGAGATGCAGATTTTCTTGTTATCTTATATATGTTCCTTTTCTTTTTTTTCTTCCTGTGAAAAAAATGAGTTCAACAACAAAGGGGTCCTCATTCTGGCCCCCTTGGGGTGAAATGATTACTCCTTTAATTGATCTTCTGCTGCAGGAAGTTTTCACCAATGCCACAAAGATGTTGTTGCATCGACGTATAGGATAAGATGATATTAATAAGAATCTATCATCTACATTTTGCTTTCATCTCCAATTGGATTAGCAAAACATACATTTTGATGCTAGAGTGCATATGGCATAGGTATGTGTATTTGTTGGCAATGTTCATGTGTGAGAAAGCAAGGTCAATAAGATATCTAGCGAATTAGAGGTGGTATCATTTAAAGATAAAGCTCGTCTTAAGTGCTTTTTTTCATGTGGTTGCTGCATGGGATTCAAATAATTTACTTGGGACTTCATTTAGAAGTACAACTGGTAATCTGAGATCAATACTAAGATCAGACATCAGATACAATATAAAACTTTGTTGTACAGACAATCTATGATATCGTGCAATTCTATGTGTGCTTAGAAATAAGGTTGGTATCTGCTACAATGTACATATAACTTAGTCATCGTAAAGAAACTTTATCTTACATATTGCTTCATTAGAAAATAATAACTAATATGTATTACAAATATCTAGGAAAATCTTTTCATTGTTTTGTACATATGTTATCAGAAATGCCAAATAGCAGGTTGCTTCAAACCAGGGGAACTGGCTGGTTCATAGATGGTTGAAGGTTCAGTCTTCAACGATGCTCAGGGAGCTAAAATGTGCCAAAGATAAATAAGAACTCCCACAAAATCTCCCGTCGTCAATACTATTTCTGTATCTTAGATATAAATCTCGTGGGAGTAAGTTTCCGCAATTGCATTATATAAATGTGGCCACCAGTTCAATGAGTAATCACATCATATCTTCTCCTGTCAATACTTTCTATTATCTTAAATACAATCAAATACGATTTTTTATCTCAATACAGATGTGACTAATTGGATTCATTTGTTGGTAGGTTGTTCCGAGGCTCGTTTTGAACATACTATATGATGACAACATGTTAAATCACTATTGCAAACATATTAGTGCTCCACCTTTTCTGATTCAGCATGTCACCTCATAATCTCTGATTGCACTGATGGCCGGTGAAGAATTTACCATTGAAAGGTTTCGTTGGTTTTTGAGTAATTAAATTTTATTCATCGTTAAGGAAAAGAAGGGTGTAAGTAATTGCACCTATGTGTTAAGAGTGTTAGATCGTCACCATGTAACTTGAAGGACAAGCTTTCCTGAAAGGAGAACGATCCATGCCAATTAATACATATCGGGCAACCTTCAGAAGAGTATGATTTACATACCGGGACCGTCATTGTTGGTTCTTTTGTCGTAACCTTTTGTTCATGCCTATAACATTTTCTACGATCTTTTATAAGGAATCTACATTGTTTACACAATCCTATTGTTGAATGAACACTTATAGGCTAGGTATTATCCAGATGTGTGTGCACTGATTCCTTGCATGGACCTTTGTCATCTTTGTTTGCTAGATGATCAAATTTTTGAAGTAGGAGTATTTGAGAAACTTGGAAGTTTCTGCACAAGGCAAGTCGTCATTACCATTTAGTTTTCTTTTCAAGTTGGAATCAATTTGCAATTTTGGAGGTTTTAATTAAGAATAGTGTTGCTCCACAAATTTTGAAGGATGTACTGCGATGGATAAAATACCTATGCAAAGCCATTGTGTCGGCAGACGAGAAATGCAGAATTTGAGAGCTGCATAATGTATATCACTATATGTAGAGTAATTATTTGTAAATGTGCTTACATACTTTAGTAGATTCATGTGAGAAATGAATGGAGGTACCTAGAAAAGCATTGGGTTAGTACACCTTTAAAATAGCACCCAAGGTTGCACTCAATAATTCCAGTTTTTCAAATTGTAATGTTATTGTCGATACACATCGTTTTCTGCATACTTGCAATGATGTTTGAATTTGACTGTTCTGCGATAATCACCAATCACCACAGTTAGGACACCACACATGATTCAGCTTGCAGAAACCAAACAGTGTACGGAGAAATCAGGTCACTTTGCAACTACTTTGTCTCAGTTTTGTCAGAAGTCAACAGAGTCTGTTAAAGAAAGAACCATGATCCTGCGGCGGTTTCCCAACCCTTTTTTTGTGGGGTAGTAATGTTTGGATGGGGGCATGTCCCTTCTTTTTATTCGTGATTTGGCCGCCTATAATCACATTGTAATTTCTACTTGTGCTATGCAATACACACCTTACATAAAAACACATTATGTTTTGTAGATACTCCCTAAGTTGAGAATAATTATCACTATAACTTTCTTTATGAGGAGGACTTGTTGTGTCGCATGTTCAATAATAGGTAGAAGAAATGATACACATATAAAGGCATAGCATGTATGGTAAACTCCTAGCTCTACATGTACGAGGCCACTTTAATGTTGTACTATATCACTACTAGGGAAAACCTTATACACAGAATCTTACCACCAGCGCGCATTAAAACAAAGCGCTGCTGCTATCTAACAGTAGCGCGTGCCGGCAAAACGCGCTGCTGAAATAAGTAGCAGTAGTGCGCCTGTACTAAGCCGCGCTACTGCTATAATTGCCACGACCTCGCCGCCAGGCTAGTTATAGCAGTAGCGCCTTATTCCAAACAGCGCTACTGCTATTTATCTTAGCAGTAGCACCTTTTGATAATGCTCGCTACTGCTAAGTTTACTCCACTCCTTGCACCTAAATTTAGTCCCACCTCGCTCCGCGAATAGGGTTTCTACCACCTTAAATATGTTACTTCTCAAACTATCACAACCACGGCACTTCGGCATTAAGCTCCAGGAGACCTTCGATGTTGAAACGGTACACAACGACGACAAGTGTTTTTTTCATAATTAAGCACGACTTCTGCTACTTCAACGTGTAATTTTCGTCTTTTACAATTCGACTAGCTTATCCCATGCCATGCAAGACGCTATGTCTTGGAGAGGATGGATGTAGAAGATCATGAAAGTATGGAAACAAAGATAATTCACCTAAGGACCCATCATGGTATGGATCTTGATGTAAATCTATACAATTCTTAGAGCGTTATCCATTTTGGTTGCCCGAATTGGGAAGCACTTTGCAAGATGTATGATTTTTGGTATGCTTGTCACCATGGATCTTGGCGATCCTGACATCGCCCAAGACAATATGGACATTTGGGTCCTTGTTGATACGCTTCCAATTCTACCTCCATGTGAGTTTCTCAAACATAGTTATTAAGTAATTTATATTGTTTATTTCAAAATAGTTGACAGCTTATTTCCATTGATAGCTTATTTTCATTCTTCAAAGAATGTGTGGAAGATGGTAGACAGAACCTACTATACCGATGGCTCAGAATTAACTTATCAGCAGAAAAAATCACCTAATCTCATTTATTACTGATCTTGAGAATTACAATATCTATTATCAAACTCCTCCACATTATGGTCAATACGTGCCACTAGTGCACGTGTTGAACTACAGTAACATCCATGGAGATGTCATGGTAAGATTTTTTACTATTACGACATCTCTGCATCTTTTGCATAAATTCTTTTAAAACTCACACTACTAAAAAAAGGCTTACTAGTGGCGCACCAGTTTTGCGTACTAATGGCGCACTACTGTGCGCCATAAGCATCACGCCACTAGTAATTTTTACTAATGGCGCACCGCTGGTGCGCCATTAGTATCTGGTACTCTAATGGCGCACCGGGCCGTGCGTCATTAGTATAGGCCACGGTGCGCCATTAGTATGCCTCCCAGGGGGCCAAATATACCCATGTGCTTTGCCATACTAATGGCGCACTGCAGTGTGATGCGCCATTAGTATCCTTCGGCATACTAATGGCGCACTGCTGGGTGATGCGCCATTAGTACCCTCTGGCATACTAATGGCGCACTGCTCTGGGATGCGCCATTAGTATCCTTTGGCATACTAATGGCGCACGTTGGCGTGATGCGCCATTAGTATGTATATTAGGGATTATTATTTTTTTCTTTTCTGATTTTTGCACAGATTACAAAATATATTATTGGACAGAAAATAAGCAGCAGGACACAGCAACAGCAGATTCATCGAATACAATAGAAGATTAGTCTCCGAATACAATTCATCATATTAGCCTCCGAATAAGGATAGAAGGAAATGAAAAAGAATTATGCTCAAAGAACAATGGTAACAGCAAAATATTGAAACCTTTGGTAAGCATTATATTACAAAAAAACAAGATATGCAGTACTATACAATATCCATAACCAGAAAACAAGACATGCATAGGCTATATTTGAAACAAGATATTTTGCCAATCTTAGTTAACTGAAACTATCTACAATTCATGTGTTCAAAAATTTAGTTACATTCAGCTGTTGTGCAAAAACTATCCTCACTTTGCTTGAGCACTGCAAAATACCTTTCCTATGCAGCAAGAGAAAGCTGTAAAGCAGTAAGGTTTTCAGTAAAGCCAAATTAACTGAATTTTCAGTGAATTTAACAACAGGAATTTTCTTGCTGGCATATCTGAGAAACTTTAATTTCTCATAATTTATCAGCATGCTAGTCAACATCAAAGCTCTCCTTGTTTCGAAAGTAACTAGAACAACAATTGTGCAGACCTGGCAATTTTTTTGCACTGCAAATTCACACTGGCATTGCAAATCGTCAGGTGTAGTACTGGCATTGCATTGTAAATTCACCATAATCCCTCATGACAGTTAGATGGAGTAGCACTCTTGATTAACAGGATGGCACCGACGGCCTGGAAGTGATCCATGGAAGAACTCACCTTGATGGACGCGGTCGCAGACGAGGTCGTAGACGGCGGCGGAGCAGAGACGAGGTCGCAGACGCGGTCGTGGTGCTCCGGTGGATGCCGGCGTCGAGGAGGCTGCGGGCAGCGATCCGCAGGAAGGGGCCCATGATGTCGTCGGCGTCCTTGGCCTCCTTCTTGACCTTTCGAGCAGAAGAAGGCACGGGTGGTGAGAGGAGGAGGAAGAGATGCTAGGGGGATGGGGGAAGGGAGGGAGGGGACATACGTGCTGGGGCGGGGGTGGAGTCCGGCGGGGGTCGGGGCGGCGGCGTCGAGGCAGCGCAAGACCACAGCGGCGGACAACGTGCAGGCGCGGCGGACGGAGGGGGCGAAGCAAGGGGGCAGCGGCGTACGGTTGGGGTCGAGGAGTGGGGGATCTAGCGAGCGAGGGAGGGAGGGAGGCGACAGTGCGAGGGGAACAAGTATAAAAATTCTAATGGTGCACCTCCCCCTGGTGCGCCATAAGTACGTCGATTCTAATGGCGCACCTCCCCCTGGTGCGCCATTAGAATTTTGTTTTACTTACTAGCCCGACTGGTCAGGTTATATCCCACCTAACCCTATCTCCATCAGAACACGCCCACTAGCCCGACTGGTCAGCACGCAGCACACACACTAGGAGGTCCTGGGTTTGATTCCCAGGCTCCCCAATTTTTATTTTTATGCATTTAAAATGCTGTTTGATATTTATTTGTGTTTAAATATGTTCAAACTTGTTTAAATCATAACAGTAATAATTTTTTATGCTTTTTTTTGCAAGTTTAGTTGCATTCATTTGTGACGGTGGAGCGGGCCGGGGATGGTGCGGGGGAGAGGGTGCGGGGGGTCGTCGGCGACGGCCGGTGGAGCGGGGGAGGGTGCGGTGGGTCGTCGGCGACGGTGGAGTGGGGGAGGGTGCGGGCCGGGGGTCGGCGGCGGCGGCCGGTGGAGCGGGGGAGGGTGCGGGGGGTCGGCTACAATCGAGAAATACAATCGAGTGTCCATGAAATTTAAAAACATTCATGAGTTCAAAAAGTGCCCATGAAATACAATCGAGAAATGAAGGCTACAATTTAAATACAATCGATCTTAGTTAGCTATCTGTTCACAATCTTCTTGCCCTTATTTTTCGTAAATGGAGTTCTTCTCTTGAACGGACGTCCTTTAGGTAGGGTGGTCCTGCTTCTTCTTGTGGTGTATGCTAATACTTCATCGTCGTCGTCATGTTCCATCTTCGGGTCGCCGTACTTGTCGAAGTCTTGCTCATTGGCGACTCCATCCATTCCGATGATCTTCCTTTTGCCTCTCCTCACGACAACACGACTGGGCTTTGATGGGTCGGTAATGAAGAAGCATTGGTCCACTTGGGAAGCCAGTACCCATGGCTCATTTTTCGCGGTGACGCTCGCGCCTGCGGTCTTGGATTTGGCTTCGGGTATAACCATGGTGGTGAAATACCGGTCTTCTTTTATGACGCTCTTGGCCCATCTGACACGAAACATCGGGACCTTCTCTCCAGCGTAGCTCAGCTCCCAGATCTCCTCGATCCTTTCGTAGTATCTATCCTTGTCGTTACCGGTGTAGGATTCCATCGTTACCCCAGAGTTCTGATAACCATCGCTCTTCATGTCCTTGTCCTCGGTGTAGAATGTGTAGCCGTTGATATCGTACGCCTCATACGTCATGAGGTTGTGCTCGGCGCCCTGTGACAAGGCGAATATGAGTTGTTCTTCCGCGGAAGAATCCTCATGTAAAGGGTACGACAGAAGCTTCTGCTTGAACCAACGCGTGAAACATGAGTTGTGCTCTTTGATTATATCTCCGTCTGTCCTCTGTTGGCCTCGGTCATTGTACGTCTTCTCAATAAACGTTTTGTGCTCTACCACCCAAGGATCGACCACGTCTATGTGTTGTAGCGCGACTAGGTTTGCTCTTTCAAAGTCGGCGAGTCGACCATCGAAGTCGACATGCATTTCGCGGCGACCCTCACGGTGACCCCATCCAGCGAGCCTACCGAGGTGCCTGTTGACGGGCAGACCAAACGGGTTCTCGATGCCTAGATAATTCGTGCAGTAGGAGATGCACTCTACGGTCAGAAAGCCCCTGGCTATGCTTCCCTCTGGACGTGACATGTTGCGAACGTATCCTTTGATGACACCATTCATCCTTTCGAACGGCATCATGCTGTGCAGGAATGTCGGCCCGAGTTGGATGATATCCTCCATGATATGGACCAGCAGATGCACCATAACGTCGAAGAATGCGGGAGGGAAGTACATCTCAAGCTCGCATAGTATCACCACGATCTCTTCCTGTAGCCTTCTGAGTTGCCTCACGCCAACCGACTTCCGAGAGATGACGTCGAAAAAGTTGCATAGGCCAAATAATGTTTCACGGACGTGCGCGTCCATGATCCCACGGATTGCAACTGGAAGTATCTGCGTCATCAGCACGTGACAGTCGTGAGACTTCATCCCGCTGAACTTCTGCTTCACTGAGTCTAGGTATCTGCTTATCTTCCCCGCGTAACCGTAAGGAAGTTTTACTCCTACGAGGCAGGTGAAAAACTGATCGATCTCCTCCTGACTTAGAGTGAAGCACGTGGGAGGGAAGTCATTTCCGGTCTTCTTGGCCTTTTTGCCTTTGCGACGACTTTCCGTGTTCTGCTTCGCCTCATCATCATCATCATCATTAGCGTGAAGCTCATCCCTGATGCCCATTGATTTCAAGTCTGCCATTGCTTTCGGCCCATCTTTGGTCCTCTCTGGCATGTTGAGCAGGGTACCAAGCAGACTCTCGAACACGTTCTTCGTGATATGCATGACATCAAGGCTGTGAGGCACACGGTGGATCTTCCAGTACGGCAAGTCCCAGAAAACAGACCTCGTTTTCCATACCTTCAGCAGTGGCTCTGGCGCCTTTCGCTTCTTTCCCGGCTCTGGCGCCTTTTGCTTCTTTCCCGGCAGTGGGCAATCTTTCCAATTTTTCAACAGCTCGTCTATTTCCTCGCCGCTCCTCGTACGCGGGCGTCTTCGGGGTTCGGTTTCACCATCGAACTGATCCTTGTGTTTCCTCCACGGGTCATCGTCGCGAAGCCACCTTCGATGTCCCATGAACACGGTTTTCGAAGACCCGGGATCTCTATCTAGTTGGCGATACGTTGTGTCATCCATGCACCTGACACATCCAGAAAATCCGTGGACCACCTGCCCCGCGAGATATCCGAAACCGAGATAGTCGTGCACCGTCGTGAGCAATGCGGCTCTCATAGGGAAATATTCTTTCTCTGCGGCGTCCCACGTATTGGCTGGCGTTTTCCACAGCGTGTCTAGCTCCTCTTCCAGCAGCCCCAGATACAGATTGATGTCGTTCCCTGGTTGTTTCGGCCCTTCAATTAGCATACTCATGTGAATGTACTTCCTCTTCATGCACAACCAGGGGGGAAGGTTGTACATCCACACAAACACAGGCCAGGTGCTATGTGTGCTTCTCTGGCTGCCAAACGGATTGACTCCATCGGTGCTCGCGCCCAGCACGATGTTCCTTGGATCGTTAAATTCTGGGTGTTCGAAGTTCAACGCTTGCCACTGGCTCCCATCCTTAGGGTGACTCAGCATCTTGTCTTTTTTATTTATCTCCAGATCATTTGCGTCATCTTCTCGCTTCTTCTCCTCCCTATCCGCGTGCCAACGCAGGAGCTTTGCTACCTTAGGGTCCGCGAAATACCGCTGCAGACGAGGAGTGATCGGAAAGTACCACACCACTTTTCGAGGAGCTTTCTTCCTCTTCTTGTATCGAGTGACGCCGCACACCGGACATATGGTAGACTCCGTGTGCTCGTCCCGATAAATGATGCAATTGTTCATGCACACATGGTATTTCACGTGCGGTAAATCCAGAGGACACACGATTTTCTTCGCCTCCTCGAAACTGGTCGGGCACTTGTTCCCCTTGGGAAGACGTTCGTGCCAGAATGACATGTTCTCGTCGAAGCATGCGTCGGTCATTTTGTGCTTTACCTTCATCTCCAGAGCCATGAGCATTACTTTCAGGCGGGTATCCTCGGGCCTGCATCCTTCATACAATGGAGTAACCGCGTCTATCTCCAGTTGATCCAGCTTGGCTTTCTCTCGGGCGGCAGCTCTTGCGTTATCCGTCTGCTTGAGAAGCAGCTCTTGAATATGAGGGTCCTGCACCCAGCCCATCGATGGTCCATCGTCGTCTGCTCCGCCGGCATCTTCATCTTCATGATCATGCCCTTCGTCTGCTCCCGCATCTTCCTCATCATCATGTCCGGCATCTTCTACACGATGACTGTGTACAGCATCACCGTCGTGATCATGTCCTGGAGATTCTTCGTCTGCTCGCCCGCCCGAGCCGCGGTGGTTGTCTTGCTGCCCATCCTCATTTCTTGCCCGACCCCCATGGACGACTTCATAGTCATCTTCATCACCTTGCCACCGATAGCCATCCATGAAACCACGCAAGAGCAGGTGGTCCCGCACCTGCCCGGAATCCGGGTCCGCAATAAGGCTCTTCAGCTTGCATCTTCGACACGGACATCTTATCTCCGTCTCGTTCTTTTCAAGCATCTCGGCCTTCGCAGAGCTCAAAAACCTATTCACGATGCCTTCGGTCATCGTGCGGACCATGGTCACCTGCGGGGTAGAGCAAAACGATATTTTAGAACCAAGAAAAAATTTGGCATGACTTTCCCTAAAAATACGACCAAAAAGAATGCATAGTGCCAAAATTCTCGCCGAAACGGAAATGAATCAACATTCCAGCAAAATATTGGCAACTATCGCATTTCAAATACCGGTACCTGCAAACACAAACATATATGCAACACCACAAACATATGCAACACCACAAACATACATAGATCTAGCTAGGACATAAAAAGTGCATGTGCACGTTGTTGGAGGGAGAACAACATAAAGATAGCTTCCCCCTTACTTACCTATCAAAAAAAGGGGCTTTAACCAAGTAATTTGGATGAATTTATGGTGCAAATGAGGTGAGGAGGAGGAGGCAGCCGAGACAAGCTTGGAGGAGGGAGGAGAGAATGAAGTGGGGAAAGTGAGTGGGTAGGTGTGGCTGTCCAAAATATCTAGCTCGTCCCAGGTTACTAATGGCGCACCACCACACAATGCGCCATTAGTAACCCTGGTTACTAATGGCGCACCTGCTGGTGGTGCGCCATTAGTAGTTTTGCAAAAAAACACTAATGGCGCACGGGGAGCAGTGCGCCATTACTAGCTTAAACTAGTAATGGCGCACTGCACCCGGTGCGTCATTAGTAGTTTTGCAAAAAAGTAAAAAATAAAAAAATATTTTAGTGGCGCACTATGTTGCTGGTGCGCCATTACTAGTTACAACTAGTAATGGCGCACCATGTCCTCGCGCGCCATTAGTATGTCTGGCAAAATAAAAAAAAATTGTTACTAATGGCGCACCGTTTGTCTGGTGCGCCATTAGTGTCTTTCACACTAATGGCGCACCACATGTCTGGTGCGCCATTAGTGGCCATTCCATCTATAGCCCTTTTCCTAGTAGTGTCAACTACATTGCTAACTACGAAGTTATTACTATGTTTTTCAATAGAAAATCCCAAAGGATTGTGTGCCTCATATGATGTTTCCGAATGGTCACCTTGATGTTTTGAACTTACGGCCAGGTCATCCTACGAATCACTCTTGTTCATACCGGATTTCTAAAACCGATGGAGACATGACAATCAAATATTGGAAAAAATGTATGGTCAATCGTAGGCAGCTAATTGGAAGCAATATTGTGCAAAGCGCAGGAATTGGAGACAGGATAATCTCCATTCTGCATAATGAAGAGTCGGGGCCTATCTTGTTTTATGTTATTTTACCTAAGAGAAGGTAGTGGGTCCTATAAAAGAGGAGTAGGTCTTAGGTACAATGTGTTATTATGTGCTACAATGTGCTAGCTAGACTTGATGATGATGATCATGAGGAGTTGTTATATGACAATGAGGAGTTGTTATATGACAATGATGATTATGAGGAGTTGTTATATGACAATGATGTATTATGATGATAAGTTGTTAATGAGATGATGATATGATGATTATGATGTAAAACAATCTCTAAATTGCTACTGTATGAAAACTTGTATAATGGTGTATGAATATGACATAAGAAGAAAAAGAAAATAGAATATGCAATAATAGTAGTAGCGCGGGCACAAAGGCGCGCTGCTAGAAATTACTAGTAGTGTTTTCTACAAAACGCGCTACTACTAAGTACGTATAGCAGTAGCGTGTGTAAGCCCGCGCTACTGCTAAACTTTAGCTGTAGCGCCGTATCAGTAGCGCGGCACCCCGCGCAACTGATAGGCCAAAACCCGCGCTACTGCTAGGCTTTTCCCTAGTAGTGTATTATCAATAAAAAACAAGAAATGCTCCCTTTGTGAAGCTATGAAGTCTTATTTTTCTTTAGAGAGTGGGTACATCCTACATTTGGATGGAATAGTTCTCTTACAAATAGGTTAGTAAAGAAACATAGACAATCAAGACCGACGAGAGCTACTTGAGGGGGAATGTTGCCATGTATTGCCGATGTGAAATTTAAGGAGGGGGGCATTTTAGTCAATTAGGTTGTTGTACGTTGTTGCGTGTATGTTGATTGTTGCTTTATCATATATATAAGAAGGGTGAGAGTGTTTTCTTAGTAAATTCATTTGTTGGCCCGTGGCAACCCACAGTCTACTAGTGATATATAGTTATGGAATGGTAAATATTTATCTGCAAGGAAGACATTATTTGTAAACTCAAAAATTTTATTTTCCAACTGCATTATTTCACATAGTTGTAGGATATAGACCAAATATCAAATTCGGAGCCTAGGCTCATATGATCCTGAAATCGCCACAGTTCGTTAGCACATTGATCAACGCTCTGCGGTGTATTCCAGTTTGTATTTAGGTTGTATCATCTGACGAAATAGTATCCCCGCTTTATATTATAAAGAAGGCACAACGATCACAAGATAACTGCCCGGGGCGAACGGCACATCAAGCCCAAAAGTAAAAAGAAAAAGACAAAAAATGCCAACAAGGCAGCTCGACAAGAACAGATGGTCCGCCACCGCTAAACTCTCCATCTACGTTCCACCACTTGCCATGGCACTGCGTATCAAACAACACCTCCAAAAAGGAATACGACGCCAACGACGCTGCTGCCCGGAAAAGTTCTAGGGTTTTCCCCGGCACGCAGAAGGGGAGCGGGGGATGGGTAGCACCGACGCCCTTCAGAAGTAATGGTGGCACCCACCGGCGTCACGGTGTCGGAGCCGGAAAAACCGGCAGGGATTTCTCCCACACCCCATGCCCCAGCACCCACTAGAACGGAGCCAGCCCACCATCTTGCCACCCGCAAGCACGCGCCACGATGGTCTTGGACCCATCCACACCGTCTGGCTGCGAACACCACCACGAGGTCAAGAGAGCAGAGGCAAGATGTGCCTAGATGGCATGGACAGAAGCACCGGAGCCGAACGGGAGGGAACCGCCTCCACCGTCTTTGAGCTGGAGGCCTCTGCCTCCTGCACCAACGTGGATTGCTGATCTGATGTCGCAGCCGAGACAAACCAAGCCACCCGGGCCTAACCGGGACCATATCGGGACCGCAAAGCTCTGGCCACCGCGCTGTTGCACGCCGGCAGCCGAGCCGCCACCCGCCACCAGCCCGGCGCACCGCCACGGCCTCCCGAGAGCCGCGCCGACGCCACGTCTGTCGCCGGCCCAGTCCGCGCCGCCGCGCTCCCCTGCCGCCAACGAGGCCGCCGCCGCACAGAGCCCGCCCCCGCCCGCGTCAGGAACCCCCACCGCCGCGCAGGACCGCCGCCGCCTGAAAGCACCGCCCGGAGTTGCTCCGTCCCGGGCCGGAGGAACCCCGGAAGGGGAAGGGCCGGGGGCCGTAGCCGCCAGCGTCGCCCGGGCCAGGCCAGCGGCGGCCACCATCGACGGCGGCGGGGAGGTGGAGGAGAAAGGGGGAGCGCTCACGGGGAAGGGGGGGGGGGCGTGGCCGGTCGCCCGTGGGGGCGACGCGGTCGCGGTTTGGGGAGGTTTGTCTTTCTTCTCAAAGTCCAGATCACTGATGTTAGCTCTTAGGTTGTATCATTTCGGATCAGCGTGCGTGCGCTGGCGCATTTCCTGCAATGGCAGACGTTAATACACAGAATAGTGGCAGTGGGACGGCTCAGTCATTTTTCTGTACAAGGCTGAGGCGTCCCGAGGTCGCGAGGTAGTGAACCCTCCCAGCTCGTTCTTATCATCTATCGTTTTGCTCGTTCCCGACACCGAACCCTACACAATCTCATCCCCACACCCAGATTTCACTGTCTATGCGCAAACTAGCTTGAACATACATAAGTGCGAACTAGCTATATACATATAGATTTCACTGTCCATGTGTAAACTAGCCTGAACATACATCAGTGCTAGCTTTGTATCAGTTTTCACATTCACATTTCAGTCTTGAACAATGTTAAAACTACATACAGATTTGCAACAACGAGCAAACCTTCAGTTCATTTGATATAATGTTAGATTTAGTTCATCAAATGTAGCAAAAGGCAGTTTATCAAATGGTTTGTTGCATGTCAGGCGTCCATAGAGTGCTCTGGTTCAGGACCTGGCTGGACAAGCACTACCACTAGTGTTGTTTCCAGTAGAGGTGGTGATAGCATGCATGATCCTCAACGAGGGTGACGATGGTGATGACGATAATGATGTACATTTTGTGGTAGTTAGACCGTGAACACTGATGTTGGCCTGTATATTTTGATGAAGTGGTATATACTAACCCCTCAAGCTGATGGCAAACTTGCGGTGGTAGGCTTACACCTTCTTTTGAATCTGGTGGTAGGATGACAGCATAGTAGCTAGGATGAACTTGCTCTGCCTTATAATCATGCATGCCTAAGTTTCATTTGTTTCATGTATATTGCTGCTACATTGCTTGGTGCTTGAATTTTTGCTCTTTTGTCATGCTAGTACAAGTGGTATGTTATGTATAAAGGGAGGGTTCAAGAAATTTACAGTTCACTGGATGCACGCGAAGAAAGAAGTTAATTGTTGCCTAGAGAACTCCTAGACGAGTTTAAAACTAGGCATCAGGCAAGGCTCCTCGCAGTTTGGGTTGTGTTGGATGAAGAACTTCATCTCATCATCCAGTTCGTCCTGATTTGTAGCGTTGTTTTATTGGTGTGATCGATGTGATCATAGGTGTAGTTGATAAGCTCGCCACATAGAATACAAGGTAAGCAGACCTTGTTGCCTGTATGTAAGATCTTCGGTTATTTGCGTTAGCCCTGCTGCCGCTAACTACTGCTAGCGCTAGCTAGCTAGTTGTCCATCGGTCCATGGTTCTCCCGCGGCTGTATCGATCCGCGCTGGCGCTGCGTCGCCCCTTCGGGCCATAGTGCCGTGGCCCGCGGTCCACCGTCGCCTCAAGACCGTCCACTCCAGGCCGTTTCCGTGATTGCACTAACCCTCGGGCTGCCATTGCATCGCCCCATCGGGTCGTAGCGAGCGTTGCATGCGGTCTCTGCCGCCCTAAGGTATTCCAACCCACGTGCTGCCGCTGCGTCGGCCCTTCGGGCCATAGCATCGCGACACGCGGTCCACTTCGCCATCCACGCGCGTTGACTTCTGTATGGTATGCGCCGCACCGCCTTCCTAGGAGCGGGAACATCACCGTCCGCGCTAGTCTTCGTCATGCTATCAGGTTCTTCCCTGCCTACTTCGAGCATCGCCGCCACGCTCCTAACCTAGTCGCTGCCGCCGTCGCTCTTCTCCTAGTTCATGGGTCACGGCGACTACCTCGACATCGGCCATCCCGACTCGACATCGACCACGGTGTCTCTCGCACAGCTACCTCGACCACGGCTACACCCCTATATGCTCTCGACTACATCGACATCGGCAGAAAGGGCTATCACCGCATTTGAACAAATGGTCAGCTTCCTTATAGTAAACGTGTCCACAACGCGACACCGTCCACAACGCTCCTGCTACGACTACGAGGGGATGTCATCCATTCGGATACTATTCTCTCCAGTATGACCGTCCATGACACTCCTGTTGTTTCCAACGCTACCGCTACTGTGGGGAGACGTTAGAGATATATTTGGTAGTTAAAGATTGTCCGGGATTAGACGGGAATTATTTCCATCTTATCTCTAGGAGACGTCTTGTCCTTCAAGTCTTTACTCAATATTTACTCGCCCTCAAGGCTCAGTAATACAACCACCGCATTACGTCAATCACTCTCTATCCATCTACATGGTATCAGACTAACCGGTCCAAACCCTAGCCGCCACCGCGGCCGCTTCCGCTCCGCGCCGCCCCCGAGGCGGTCGGTCTCCACGACCACCACCGGGGGCCACGCCGACCGTACCTAGGGTTCGTCCGCCGGTCGTGTTGACTGGCTGCCATAAAGAGTCATTTTTCCTGATTTTATTTTTTTAGAAAAGGAGGAGGACCACCGGCCTCTGCATCTGGACAATGCATGCAGCCACTTTATTAATTATTCACACAAGACCTTACAAAGTCATACAATAGTAAGACTAAAGCCACCGTCTAGGCAACATCTGTCGCTACTCCTATCCAGTTGATGTAGGGATGCTGATAGTCTAGGCCTAATACCAAACAGACCTCGCAGCCAAACCTAACATCTAAGACCTGAGGTCCCAACCAGGACGCCTGCCGGGTATGGGGCACCCATCAGTCCGGCGCACTCCTCAACCAGGACGCCTGCCTGGTATGAGGCCGCCGCAGCCACCTGCCACCAATCCATCTTCAGTGATGTACTGCTACATCTACCTTGCCCGGTCTAGTTGTCGTCGACGTCAGGCAACGCCACCATCCTGCGCTCGTCCATCATCACATGCCCATCGGCGAGACCCCGCTGCTCCATGCCGTCGAGACCCGCCATCGTCGACGCGAGAGAAGGCACGCCACACCACCTCACGCCTCTTCCTTCCGGCGCCGCTCCACAAATGATGCCCCCAATAGGGAACACGACACCGCAGCGCCGCCATCATCCGATCCGGTGATCTTAGGATTTCTCCCGGAGCGGCACGGGCAGGTTGACGATAGTTGCTTGACGATGCCTCCATCAAGGTAACGACTTAGACGCCGCCATCGCCCGCCATGACTGGACTCGGCTCGGTTTTCACCGGCGACTATGTCTCCCCAACTCGCCGCCGGTGCTAATAGTGGGATCCAAGATCCGTCACTACCAGCCTGGCCAACCGCCTTCGGTGGAGAAGGCGGCCACCACCACCATGCCCGGACCAAGAGACCCGGACGTCCTCGTGCCATGAAGATTACCCAGGGGGGATCTCCTCTTGTCGTTGTCGAGACGAGGCGCAGCCGCAGTGGATCTCGATCTAAACCCCTCGGGCCCAGATCAGATCTCATCGCAGCCAAAATCTCATCCGCCAAACGGCCGCCCGAGATCTCCTGGCCACCGCCAACCCGATGCGCACTGCCGTTGGAGGAGGAGGAAGATGACGCCGCAGCCCCCACGCGTTACCGCCGGCCGAGGACTGCGCCGCCGCCGCCGCCTCACCATAAGGGCTTCGCCCCGCGGCGTCCTTAGCGACGGCGGCGATAGTGGGAGGCGATGGAGGGGGAGGGCCGAGGCCGGTGTGGACGGGGACTCCCCGGGGGCGGCGTGGCGCCGCCGCCTCGGGGGAGAGAGGTTGGGGGGAGAGAGGTCGGGAGGAGTTACGAGATCTGGATTTTCACTTTCGCCGGTCGTATTGATGGGTGTTTCTTCTTGTTATATCTTCTAAAATCAGTTTGTGTCGTCCCCACCATTCGTCATCTACAAAGCGCCCGTACTCTGTCACTCGTGGTGATTGGAACAACATTTTCTTCGACTGGACAGCCTGTCACGATAGGCAGTGTAGTCATCCGCGTGTCGGCGTTGTGCCGCGTATCGGGCGAGGCGGCCGCACACATCATCCTAGGCTAGGTCATCGTCCCGCGCCGTGAGGCCACTCACGCATCGAGCGTGGTTTTGCTGCTCGGGCGCCTGCGTGGACTATGGATAATGTGTGCATGCCGTGTAGGCCTTGGTTGCCCGCACGCCTTGTCACCACTTGGATGTTAGCACGTATATGGGTCTGCTTTCTGTACATCATGTGTTGCATCTTATTATCTGTCTACATGGTATCAGAGTCAAGATCTCATGAGGTTTCGAGTTTAAAACCTGATTGACGCAATTAAATTGCATCACACTTTTTGTCAAGTTTAGGCCCAAGAAAGCCACACGTGAGGAGGATTATTGATGTATAAATGTATTACCTAGTCTTTTTCATCAGATCGGTATTTTGGTTGCATTGTCTAGAGCATGCACTTCTACAAACACCATATAATAATATGAGACCAAGCAATGCAGGCAACCAAACACACAGTGCCTACAGTCGGTGCTACGGTGAAGGGAAGCAGTATGCAGGCAACCAAACAACATTTAAATGATGATTTTTACCCTGCATTTGCTCAACTAGACTGATCTGAGACCATGGTTTTGGGTATCGGGTGGTAAATTCGGTTACCGCCCGATAACCGCGTTTCCCGCTCCCCCACGAGAATCATGTGTACGGGCAGAAAATCTCGAACTTTTTGAATTTAAACTCCTATCACATAGTTAAATAAGGTATATCTCCAACTAAAACACAAGTATTCTCGTGTCCCAGTGGTAAGGATATTTAACCAGCAGTTGCAGGTCTTGTGTTCTAGGACAGCCAGCAGCACGTTTTCCTTTTTGATTTTTGAAGCTGTAATTTATAAAAAAATATGAGCGTGGGAGGGTCGAAATCGGGACCTGTATGTGCGCGGCATCGGAGCAGACCTCTTACCGCTGCACTAGCACTAGTGTAGACAACATTTGGTGCTCAAGGCTTATGTATTCTTGTCTTAAAATTTTGAATTCAAATTTTGATTTTGAATTTCGCACGATTTTTTTTGGAATTTCGTGGTTACCGTTGTAACCGAGTTTACCGCCCCCCTGGAGAAAAATGTTCCATTCGGAATCCAAAACCTTGCCTGGGACAAATATGCAAAAGGGCAAAAAGATGTTGCGAGCAACCAAACGCGTCCATATAGCTTCCACAACCAAACTGGTCCTTATATCTTCCCTTCTTCTCCTCTTTCTCACACACATAACACATTGCCAAACGCACACTAGGGTTGCCCCTTTTCCACCGCCGCCACCACCACCACCCACCCGTTCTCTGGAGTCTGTCCTCCATCGGGAGGCAAAACAAGGCCTTCATCACCGTTGAGGCGGCCCAGACCAGCGCCCGCCGGTGTGGCAATGCTCCGTGCGTGGTGGAGCTCCTCGACACGATTGTGCCTGTGGAGAGCTCTCTTTGCTAGAGGACACGAAGGAGCAAAGCCTCCCATCACCTGTAAGGCGGCGTCGAATCCACGCCCGTGCACATGGCAGCAGTCGCCGCTCCTAGGTCGGTGCGCGCGGTGGAGCTCGTTGTCATCACAGGTAGCTGTAGATGTGTCTCCTTCCCCAAAAATCAGTTTATGAGCTCGGGCTCAGATGCTCCTTGCATCACAGCCGCTCGTACAGATTGGGATTCGAGGCTTCACATGTACTTCCTCCGTTCCATAACGTAGTACATATAGATTTTCTGAAAAGTCAAACTTAGCAAACTTCGACCAAGTTTACGAAGAAAACAATCTATATCTACAATACCAAACAAATACAATATGAAAATTTAACTCACGATGCATCCGATGATATGTATTTGGTATTCTAAATAAAAATATTTTTCTCACTATACATGCTCAAAGTTTGTAAAGTTTGATTTTTGAAAAAATCTATACAACTTCATTATGAAACGGATTATAAGTCGTATCTATAACGTATGGTCAAGATATAAAGAATACTCCTACAACCCAATCATTATGGAGTGTAGGTGACCCGACGGTGCAGCCGGACCGGGAGCTTGGGTCACGTTCGGGAGCATTTCCTGAGCCAGCCTGAGCCGCTGGTCTGTGATGGGAGTCCAAACGCTGCCGGCGTGGCCGCGCTGCTCCACCCCGTACGTCCACGACAACACCTACCGTGTGCTAGTTAAAAAAAAAACACCTACTGTGAGCTGAAGGACGCGCGACCGGCGAGGCGTCCACGCCATTCTAGCATGGCTGGTTTTGGACATTGGCCAGTACGGCTACGGCTACCTGGAGCTCATATGCATGCAGAACCTGATGCCGAAGTAGCTCAAGGCTTCACCAAGAACTCCAACATGAAAGGCAAGTACACCTTCAGTTTGCTCAGCGACCTCAACTACCCGGCCATCTCTGCGGTCTTCGCCGACCAGCCATCAACCCTGCCGGTGCACCTTGACAAATGTCGGTCCTCCGTCCTTGGCTCTTACCATGTCAAGGTCACACAGTTCAAAGACACGGACGCCATCGTGGAGCCGAGCACCCTGCAATTCAGCAGCACAAACCAGAAACTTGCCTACAAGATCAAAATGAAAACCAAGGCCCCTCAGAAGACGCCGGAGTACGGAGAGACCTGCCATTGAACGATGGTTTTCACATAGTCCGGAGTCACCTGGTTCTCTCATGGCTGCCACAAGGTCTGGGAGTGAACAGCTGTGCCCTGGCCCCTTCGTAAGCAAGGTTGAAGAATCACCAAGGGGCTAGGGTTCCTAGGTCACCAAGGGGCTGTTTTCAGAAGAAGTGCATGTCAACATAACTTCCTGCTAAACTAGTATTTTTCGAAACAACAATACTCTCGAAATCAATATTAAATGAAGGCCATCTTTTAGTTCTAACCATTTCAGAAACAATTTGAAGGACTGAACTCTGGCAAATACGCGATGGTTTCCCTGTTTACTACCCACCAGTGCTCAGGTCAGCAAAGTTCAGCTAAAAATACCCAGCACATTACATGCAGTCAATTGTTATTTTCCTCAAATACACTACACATTGTATGATCACACAATAGATCTAACGAAAGAACTGCACGCAATGGAATAATAAATATTAAGAGCAGACCAACCAGTAAGGTGACCTGCAGTTGTTTAATTTCCTCGATACACTTTGCTGATAGCAATCTCCATGGCTCTGTTTTGATCTACAGAGTATACCTTACAACTCCTTGACACATGAACCAGATAACAACCTTGAGTCATACTAATTATCTGAATCTACGTACGTGTCAAGATGGACTTCAGCACCAGCCCACCCATCGTATTTAGGAACTCACAAAATAACCACTCGAGACTCTTGACTTGCTCATCCCTCATAAAAAAATCCAGCTAATATAATGCTCTGAAAATGATGTTTTGCTCTTATAAAAGGTCGAACAGCATGTCCTACAGGTATGAACCAGCTTTTATCATTCGCGCGCAACAGCCTGATATGCAAGACCGCCTGTCCTGTGCCTCTAGATTTCCATGCATAAGGCCGTGCTTGGATTGAGTGTAATCTAATACAGGTGTATCAATTTTAGAAGTGTATTTTACCGGATTAGAATGATTTCCGGCCCGAAATAATAACGCGCAGGAGTGTGTATTTTTTACGGACGTATCTGATGGAAATACGATAATCCAAGCGTGGCCTACAGAACACCATTTAGTCCATACTCTAGGATGCACTTATAAACGGGGATAGGGATATTACATCCGGACGCGGAGTTTCTGCTTCCAGGCTCATCTGCACCCCCTCTCAGAAAAAAAATCAAAACAAATGCTAAAAAAGTTCAAAAAATTCCAATTTTTTTTTGGATGATAGATAATTTGATGTGTGAGGTCTGCACCAAATTTGAACTCATTTAGACATCTGAGCAGCTCTCCGCAAAAAAGACAAAATCGGGGTCTGTAAAACTGTTTACTGTTCACGCATTGTTTTGACCCGATTTGTCTTTTTTTTCGAGAGCTGCTCAGATGTCCAAATGGGTTAAAATTTGGTGTGGACCTCACGCATCAAATTATCTATCACCTAAAAAAATTCGATTTTTTGAATTTTCAAGTATTTATTTTGATTTTTTTTCTGAGCGGGAGCAGATGAGCCTGGGCACCGACATGGATTTCCGGATATAATTCAGCAACAAAGTACACAAGACTCATCGCATGGATTTAGTCCTCTCTGAGTTTAGTCTGCTCGTCCCATAAGCCATAACGTATACCAAACCCTATCTCCCAAGAATACAAGTTGTAGAAGTCGCATGTCTCACACAGCGAGTCGCTACAAAATTTACCAAATTGAAGTGCGGCTATTTTTAGTGTACTAATTGGGATGTTGTCCTTCAATTCATAAGATTCCCATCTGTACAACCACATAGAAAAGTAGGGATTGATTTTTTTATTACTTTATAAAAGCCCCACATCGTCATTGATTTCCCTAGTTTTTATCCATCCGCCAATGGAATCCCCCATCTCATCATCCAAAAAAAATTTGTGTGTACAAGAGATGTGCCTGTTATTTTATTATCATATTACTCCTTCCTCCTGATAGTAGATTACAAAATACAAATACTCTTAATTTAATATTTTTTTGAAGATATCCTTCGGATAATGATTGATACAGTTACCCCAGGGTCCATCCGCACTGGAAGATGGTTGTATACAGACCCAACTAGCTGTGTTGCACTCGTATCCTGCACCAAATCCAATCATCCACACCCGATCATTTTTCTTCATCTGTCCTTTAGCATCGATGTATGCCAACTCATACCATACCGATGAGCTCAACTGGTTTCCAAACCGATGTAGTGTCATCCACGATGGCTCGACATACTGGTCAGATAGTTTGAGGCCATGTTGTACTGAGCTGATAACTGCCGGACCACCTGCGTGGATGCAGAAATGCTCAAATGTAACACAAAAGTTAGGAATGTATGGCCTGATATTCCTCCCATGGGGCATCTTTCTTGCCATGTTGAAGAGCAAAAACTTAAGAAGCTCTGATGTTGGTAGCACGTAAGGCCCGGTTGCCATGATATTGGCCTTCAATGCGTGTCCAGCAACAACAGTAAGATCTTTTGAGAGAGCGATGCCTAGGTTGCCCTTCTCGTCTTCCTCTTGATACACACATCGGTAGGCAGAGTTGTTGGCCGCGGTGATCGTCCGAGTGAAATGCACAAGCCTAAACCGAGCCTTTGACCTAGAAGTCGACAACAACTTTGCCACTCCTCCTATGCGTAACAAGATGTTAGACAACACCATGGAACGCTTATTCCCCGAATAGTAGGATGGCCCAATGGTCTCTGTCGACACCACCAACACATGCGACCCCCGAGGCATGACCTGTAACATGTTGCTCGCTAGCCCCACTGCGATCATCGAAGCTGAGCATGCCATCCCAGAGAGGTTCATGACACGAATATCACCCCGTAACTTGTATTTGTTCACAATCATGTCGGCAATGGATGGTACGGGGCAGAACGCGCTGCAGTTGGTGATAAGACCACCGATTGCATCACGTTTGATGCAAGTCTTGGCCAGAAGGTCATCGATTACCGAGAAGACGACCAACTCTGCTTCACTGCACGCTTCATCAAGCCCACAACATGGCTCTATATAGTGATGTACAGGTGGGACACATGTCTCATCGCTCATGCCTGAGCGCTTAAGAATAGTAGCTATAAAATTGACAATAGAATCATCAAGCAAAGAAGAGAGACGTGCATGCTCGAGGAAGGTTGCCTTTGTGATTCTTAAGTTGGAGTTTTGCCGGAAGCAAGCGTAGTCGACAAGGTATACAGTTCTAGAACGGAGTGCAAGGTACAAAGTACATGTGATGACCAGTAACGCTATGACAAGAAGTGAGCGGATGGGCCAGATAGCAGTGGGTTGGGGCACAATCTCGGGTCCAGCAGCAAGCCATGGTGCAATTTTCTTGCTGACAGTTCGCAGGATGAGGGTGTTGGCAGTGCAATTGTATACCAATGTGAGGCGCCTGAGATGAGACTCTGAACTCATATTGTTTGGTGGTATCGTTTACGTGCCTGCAGAGGTGACCGACGAGGATATATAGGAGGGAACTCTAAGGGTGGGAGATTTTTATGCAAATGAAGCATGCATGTGCTGTACTTCGTAATCGTGTAGTACTTCTAACGATTTAAGGCTCCAACTGTGAAAGTGTCAACTTCCATGTCCTTGGACCTTATCTCAAACGAACGTTTCTTTGCACTCAGAATCTTGTAACAACATATGAGAGAAATACTTAACGTCAAAGGCTCATGCGGCATCTAGCGAGATCAATGAACTTCCCAATAGTAAATGAGCCATGATAGTACGACATGTACGTACATTGATCCTTATAAACTCACACACATACACCCTATCCTAACTATTAATACCTTTGAAAAACTGAGCCGGCAAATCTTCAATTGTCTAAATAATCATAGGCACCTCGTAGTCGAGGGGTGCACGAGCATGAGCAAAAATTCTAAAATAATTTCATAAAAATATGAGTACACATGCTAAGATTAGGACTTGAACCCAGTGGGCTGGTTACACCACAACCACAAGCAATCAGTTCACTGGCCTAACATTATTCATGTTGAACATTAGTGTAGCACATGTTTTTCACAGCACGATGCAGGAGCAATGCCGTTTTAAGCAGACGTAAGAACAAAGATATTGAAAACGACAAGGTGGTCTATTTGTTTTCTTGCATTTCCTATAGTTCACATCAACTTCTTTTTGTAATAAAAAAAGTACATGTTGTCGATTATCAATCACCGAGTCTAGCAAGATGCACCCTTTGCGCTGTGTACCACTAGATATTGCATATTACCAACCAACTTCGTTTTGCCACCTAATTTTGTTGGGCCCAAAGGTGTACGGCTTGTATGCTAGTGGTAATTGCCTTCACATGGCCGACCCAAATTTATAGGTCCACAAGAGATAATGGGTGATTTGTTTTCTCTTCCGCTAACAATCCTAAAACCAGGGCTTGAGGGCGACACAGAGAACCACAATCACCGTCGAATATACATTCAGTCTCCTTGTCACCGGCTGCCATCTTGTCGCTGAGAGGAGGATGCATCATATTTTTAGTGTTCTTCTTTGTCTTTCTACATGCCCTTCTAGTAGTGGACATATGCTTTTATGAATAAAATAATTCCGGTCACTCATATTGTTGTAGTGACATCAAGAAAGACAAGTTTGTGTCATCATGAAACATATTATTTAGATCTAATGAGTTTATGGCATTGTCTCGTCTTACTTTTATTATTTCACTAGCAAATATGCATGTGTGTTACAACGCGAGAAGAAAAATATAATAGATCTATACCCAATAAGCATTGCTCAAGACCCCCGCAACCTATGCGCATAGTTTCAACACAGAACCTTGCCCATGTGGCCGATTATCCTCTTTCCCGCCCTCGCCAAGCTGTGTCCACATGATCAAAACACATCCGAACATGGTAATCTATTACCTAATATTAAAGGACAAAGGATTTCATAGTTCTTCTTCCGTCATCCTTTTACATCCGTTGATTTTGTCTTAACCGTAAAGTTTAACGGCTGAGATTTAAAAGAAATATGTTGTTTGGTTGCTTTGGTTGCGTGCAACGATTCCACACGCATGATGCCCGCCTGAGCCTAATGTGTTTTATATGGCCCAACCAAAGCAGCCCAACGTAGAATCGCTTCGTCGTTTTGTCCTATGCCGCTTGCCTTTTTTGCTTCCGCCGCTCAGCATATCCCCGTTCTCGATATGTATTTTGACGACCGAATCGTCCGGCAGCCCAACTCTAATACAAAAAACACAGAAAAGTGGGCCTTCATCCATCCGTGCACCATGGCTGCAGCAGGCAACGACATGGTGGCTGGCCCTGCCTCGGACGACGGCCGCGGAAGGCGCGACGGCTGCCGCCGGTGTAGCCGGCGGTGGTGGCCATCTCCTCCATCGGAGGTGGTCGGCCTGAGGCTGGATGGTCAGATCTCGATATCCGTCATCTAGTCCCGCTACGAGTCGGGAAGACAAGTTACCGGTGAAAACCGAGCCGATGGCATGCGATTGTGGAGTTATGCGCCGTTACCTTGATGAAGGCATCGTCGTGTAACAACTAGCGACCCACTCGTGCTGTTCCGGGGGAAACCCTAGGATCTGGTCTTCCAGATCGGACGATGACGGCACTGCGGTGTTGTTTCTCTATTGGGGATATCGTTTGTGGAGCAGCACTGGAAGACAGAGGCAGGAGACGGAGCGGCTTCGTCTTGTACGAAGCTTCGATGGAGATGTCAAGTCATGCCTGGCTGACAGGTGCTACGTTGTGTCATGCCTACTCGGCAGGTGCTACGCATGACAGATCTTTCAGAATCTTCGCGCCTGGATGGATGAGCGTGGGGGCAGTGGCGCCGTTGGGCGCCGTGGTAGCGTCGAAGGATAGACGAACTGGCAAGGATGATGCGGATCTCTCTTCTGAAAATGGGTCAGCGGCCCGATGACGATGGCATGCTCTAAAACTTGTGCATGTGGTGTACGCTTTAGGTCTACTTCACCGGTTATTCGTTCCGATATGTTATGTGGATGGATTGGCGACGACACCGAATTTGAATATGGGGAGTGAGAGTGCTCCATATTATCGAGTTTTGTAGGTGTGAGTGATGGCTTCGAATGGCTTGATCAATGTTCGTGTTAGACTTTTATTGAATAATAAATAAAGATGGCCATATGCATCAATTAATGTAGAGGCCGGGGTTTTTAAGCTCCTTTTGTTAAATATTAGGGACTTCACGATGACCAACCATGAAGCAACGCTGAAGAAGCTTGTTGGCCGGTGCGAGAGGAAGACGGCTTGAACAACCGTGGCCTTGCATTTTGTGATGATTCCTTTAATACTAGAGGTTGTCGCGCGCTTTGCCGCACCGTCGTTCACTCATGGTATTAACTCTATTTTTCTTTAGCATGTCATTGCAGTCAATTTTGTCATTTTGATTCTATATATGTTGATTTGGATTTTAATTATGTTCGACCATACTTTCTTTTCATTTGTATATCGCATTCGGCTATTGTTTAAAATTGTATTTGTTTTGAGAGGAGAGTGGAGTTGATTGATGTGTGGTTGTGGTGTTCTTCGCGTTTCATCGTCAGTGTCAGCTGGTGGTTCTTGTGTGATCCCCTCGAGAGCTCTTATTCCACAATGAGACCATGGAATTTGCTGCTATAACACTCCTATGGGTCGGCTAATGAAACTCTTGCTCACTCAGTTCGGCTCCTGCTCTGCTTGCTTAGCTTTTTTCCGCTCGCTACATTGCTAGCTTAGACAAAACCGGATACCACATTTTTATTTGAATTTTTTGTTAAATAAAAAATTACAAATTTTTAAAAATGTATTTTATAAAATGTTGCGCATTAAAAACCATTTTTTTATGTATTTTTGAGAATGTTGCGCATTAAAAAACATATTTTTTTAGGAAAATCATAAATATTAGAAATATTAATTAATTTTAAACTATGTTCGTCAATTTAAAAAAAATTAGAAAAAAAATGTTCATGAACTTTAGAAAAATTCATGAATTGAAAAATGTTGGTGGATTTTAAAGTGGACACAAATAGAAACATCTGAGAAGCTGCATCGTGTTGGTGTTATTTTAGAAGTGATTTGGTATACGAAGAAAGGTATGAGGTAGATATAGGGATCTCTCGTTCAGCTTCTCAAGAAAGATACAACAGATGCACGAGTAATATAGTGTCACGTCTCTAGCCGGTTGGTTTAGTATTTACCCCGTCTAAAGTTTGATCGCTGCAATCCCATGACCTCCTACTGCTGACCAGTGGGGTGCATATGCCCAGCTGAGCCCTGACACGGGAGAACAGGACATGTGTAAACAAAGCTTGGGTTTAAGGCCGTAAATACATTTCTTTCAGTGAATGACATGATGGTCCCACATCCCCAATTCAACCAGAGAACTCCATTTCTTGGGAGCTTGGAAACTGTAAAGATTCTTTCTTCAGGAATTAGGTTTGCATATTAGGGTACCCGACATCCTGAAAGAAGCCCGACCAAGGTCAGCCAGCTAGCTTACCGGGCAAAGCACCCCACAGACGCAAGCCAATAGAAATGCAATGTGAACGTTACGCTTCTTTCACTTGTGTTCTATTAAGCGATAGCAGAGTAGTAAACCTCTCAAATTGCCCAGTCCAATTATACAGTAGGTGCTAATAGGTAAAATTTTGGGTTTCCCTAGCCGACCAAATAACGACATGGAAAACGATCATCATTATCTGTCATTTATAAATGTACAACAATGAGGAAAAATATCCTTAAAATAGTTTTTGCTTATTCAATATTTTTAAATACTTGTTCAACACTTTAATACTTGTTCAACATTGTTCAAATACTTGTTCATCATTTTTTAATGCATATTCAACAATTTTCAAATACTTGGTCAACATTTTTAATACTTATTCAACATTGAAATATCCCGATGAGGCGATGCAAACCGATAAAGACAATGATATACAAAAAGAAAAATGAAAAAAAAATCCGGAGAAGAAAAAAGAAAAGAAAAGAGAAAAACAAAAGAAAAAGGAAAAAAAAAAGAGAAAACCGAATACAATAGAAGAAAAACAAACAAAATAAAAACAATTAAAACAAAGAAAGAAACGAAAAAAACTTGTGAAAAAAGAAAGAAAAAACAAAAACAAGAAACAAGGATAAAACAATGCAAAACCGGCTCTATTAACCTTAATTGTTCGCGCCCTACAAGGAGCCGAAGCTGACCTAGTGTTTAGGAGAGTGGCAGCTCAGCCAGGATACCCGAGGGTTTGAATCCTGGTTTCGCTGAATTCTCTTCTTTTTTTAAACATTCGCTAAGAGGCCGGCCCAATAGCTACAACGTGGATACATTCGCTTCAGCGAGACGGAAAGTTTTTTTTCTGAAATATCCAGCATCGCTAGCATTCATTGAAAATAGCAGGAAGCAACAGAAAACAACAAGGTGGTGAAGGTCCTAAGACCGGAATGTTGGGGAACGCATATTTCAAAAATTTACCTACGATCACGCAATATCTATCTATCTGATGCATAGCAACGAGTGGGAGAGTGTGTCCACGTACCCTCGTAGACCAAAAGCGGAAGCGTTAAGTAACACGGTTGATGTAGTCGAACGTCTTCGCGATCCAACCGATCAAGTACCGAACGCACGGCACCTCCGCGATCTGCACACGTTCAGCTTGGTGATGTCCCTCGTACTATTGATCCAGCTGAGGCCGAGGGAGAGTTTCGTCAGCACGACGGCGTGATGATGAAGTTACCGACGCAGGGCTTCGCATAAGCACTACAACGATATGACCGAGGTGGAAATCTATGGAGGGGGCACCGCACACGGCTAGACAACTGTCAACTTGTGTGTCTATGGGATGTCCCCCTCCCCCGTATATAAAGGAGGGGAGGAGGAGAGGGCAGGTCCTCATAGGGCACGCCCAAGGGGGGGAGTCCTACTCCCAGTAGGACTAGGTTTCCCCCCTTCCCTAGTTGGAGTAGGAGAAGAAGGAAGAGGGAGAGGGAGAGAAGGAAAGGGTGGCCGGTCGCCCACCCCAATTCGGATTGGGCTTGGGGGGGGGGGGGGTGCCTGATGTCTACTACTCAACCTTCCTCTTCTAGACGTTGTTGGGCCTCCAAGTGCAGAGGTTTGTAGGACAGTAGCAAATTTCCCTCAAGTGGATGACCTAAGGTTTATCACTCCGTGAGAGGCGTAGGATGAAGATGGTCTCTCTCAAGCAACCCTGCAACCAAATAACAAAGAGTCTCTTGTGTCCCCAACACACCCAATACAATGGTAAATTGTATAGGTGCACTAGTTCGCCGAAGAGATGGTGATACAAGTGCAATATGGATGGTAGATAAAGGTTTTTGTAATCTGAAATTATAAAAACAGCAAGGTAACTAATGATAAAAGTGAGCACAACGGTATTGCAATGCGTTGAAACATGGCCTAGGGTTCATACTTTCACTAGTGCACGTTCTCTCAACAATAATAACATAATTGGATCATATAACTATCCCTCAACATGCAACAAAGAGTCACTCCAAAGTCACTAATAGCGGCGAACAAACGAAGAGATTATTGTATGGTACGAAACCACCTCAAAGGTATTCTTTCTGATCGATCTATTCAAGAGTCTGTAGTAAAATAACACGAAGCTATTCTTTCCGTTCGATCTATCATAGAGTTCGTACTAGAATAACACCTTAAGATACAAATCAACCAAAACCCTAATGTCACCTAGATACTCCAATGTCACCTCAAGTATCCGTGGGTATGATTATACGATATGCATCACACAATCTCAGATTCATCTATTCAACCAACACATAGAACTTCAAAGAGTGCCCCAAAGTTTCTACCAGAGAGTCAAGACGAAAACGTGTGCCAACCCCTATGCATAGATTCCGAACGTGACGGAACCCGCAAGTTGATCACCAAAACATACATCAAGTGAATCAATAGAATACCCCATTGTCACCACGGGTATCCCACGCAAGACATACATCAAGTGTTCTCAAATCCTTAAAGACTCAATCCGATAAGATAACTTCGAAGGGAAAACTCAATCCATTACAAGAAAATAGAGAGGGAGAAACATCATAAGATCCAACTATAATAGCAAAGCTCGTGATACATCAAGATCGTGCCAAATCAAAAACACGAGAGAGAGAGAGAGAGAGAGATCAAACACATAGCTACTGGTACACACCCTCAGCCCGAGGGTGAACTACTCCCTCCTTGTCATGGAGAGCGCCGGGATGATGAAGATGGCCACCGGTGAGGGATCCCCCCCTCCGGCAGGGTGCCGGAACAGGGTCCCGATTGGTTTTTGGTGGCTACAGAGGCCTGCGGCGGCGGAACTCCCGATCTAGGTTATTTTCTAGAGGTTTCTATATTTATAGGAATTTTTGGCATAGGTCTCACGTCAGGGGGGTTCTCCGAGTCGTCCACGAGATAGGGCGGCGCACACAGGGGGGTAGGGCGCACCCCCCACCCTCGTGGACGGCCCGAAACTCTTCTGGCCCAACTCTTTCACTCCAGGGGCTTCTTTTGGTCCATAAAAAATCATCAAAAATTGGCACGTCAATTGTACTCCGTTTGATATTCCTTTTCTGTAGAACTCAAAAACAAGGAAAAAACAAAAACTGGCACTGGGCTATAGGTTAATAGGTTAGTCCCAAAAATCATATAAAATAGCATATAAAACATCCTAGATGGATAATATAATAGCATGAAACAATCAAAAATTATAGATACGTTGGAGACGTATCAAGCATCCCTAAGCTTAATTCCTGCTCGTCCTTGAGTAGGTAAATGATAAAAACAGAATTTTGATGTGGAATGCTACCTAACATAATTTTCAATGTAATCTTCTTTATTATGGCAAGAATATTCAGATCCATAATATTCAAAAAAAAGTTTAATATTGACATGGAAACAATAATACTTCAAGCATACTAACAAAGCAATCATGTCTTCTCAAAATAACATGGCCAAAGCAAGCTATCCCTATAAAATCATATAGTCTGGCTATGCTCTATCTTCATCACACAAAATATTTAAATCATGCACAACCCCAATGACAAATCAAGCAATTGTTTCATACTTTTGATGTTCTCAAACTTTTTCAATCTTCACGCAATACATGAGTGTGAGCCATGGACATAGCACTATAGGTGGAATAGAATGGTGGTTGTGGAGAAGACAAAAAGGAGACGACAGTCTCACACCAACTAGGCGTATCAACGGGCTATGGAGATGTCCATCAATAGATATCAATGTGAGTGGGTAGGGATTGCCATGCAACAGCTGCACTTAGAGCTATAAGTGTATGAAAGCTCAAAAAGAAACTAAATGGGTGTGCATCCAACTCACTTGCTCACGAAGACCTATGACATTTGAGGAAGCCCATCATTGTGTGAGACTGTCATATCTGCGGCCTCCCAGACACAGCCATGTTGCGCCGCCCTACACGGACCTCCCCGCGCATGGGCAGGCGCCCGAACACGGTCGCCCCTTCCCGTGCGCGCACCGGCATGGGAGCAGCGCCCTGGATCCCGCCGAGATGAGCAGCCCGCGCTGCCGGAGCTCAAACGGGAGGAGGAAGTGCCCCGTCGCTGCCGATCCGTGCGGGCTTTACCAGGCGATGTCTGCCGGCGGCAGCGAGTGGAAGATGCCCGGTGGATCGGCGCTAGCGGCGGCTAGGTTTTCGCACCCTGGCCGCCCGCGGAGCGACCCGAGGAATGGCTGTCGCCCATGAGACGGAAAGTTGCACTCATGTAAGGCGATATATAGTCGTCGTGCTCCATCCCTGCCGTCGCTTCCTTCCTCTGGTCGGCCATGGATGCCACCTCCTGAGTCGAAGGTCCATGGTGCCGTCGCCGCCTGAGCTGGTGCATGGGGTGGCGCCTCAGTACAACAGGTGAAAGATGAGAAGGCTACATCTAAAGAAATAGATGATGTACACCCGCAAAAAAAAAGAAATAGATGTACGAGGGTTTTCTAGCAAAATAACAATGTTATGTGTCAACATATGAGCGAATTGTACAAGATACGAACCTGCGAGTCAAGTTCATGTACCAGGGTGCATGTTTTTCAAGTTTTTGTATTAATTTGTTCTCACCGTACAAGTTTTTCTATCTGGGCCACAATTAACTCGTAAAAGGATTATCACAATTATTTGTTATTACAGTTAGAAACATAAGAAAAATATTTATATGCAAAATAAAGGTCGAAGATGCAACTTTGCAAATGTATCAACGCCAATCCCAAAGAAGTGAAAAATGTGTACATGGGATAAAAATAAAATACTTAATACTTTTGATGCAATAGGGATGACGTCCTCGCATTGGCGAGGTCCACCCTATTAGTTTTACAAAAAGAAGATATTGTAAGCTATAGAAAATGTGAGAAACCAAATAGCTTGATCTGCGTAATAAATCTGAACGAGAATGCTCCCGCAGCTTGATGTGAAAAACATGGTTTACACTAATGTGCAACATGAATAATATTCTATGAAGTAGTTGAGAAGTAGGCATGGAAGGTCTCGTACGTAGTATAAAGTACAACATTCGCCCTTGTATAAACCCCCCCACCCTTCGTTGCCTGCTTCTATCTGTATCGATCTCCTCTGTATTCACATAGACTCACATTTTATAACTTGCCTTCTCGATCTCCCATCTTCTTAAATAGATCAATTACGGCGTCATTCGTAATGGTAGCAAATATATCTTTCTCCACATAGCAAATCAAGCAATCACTCATGAACTGGTCACCCATTTTGTTGCGTAAAACACTCTTCACAATATTCATTGCTGAAAAGCATCTCTCCACTGACGCTGTGGCAACCGGCAAAATTAGCACTAGCTTTAGAAGTTGATACAACAAAGGGAAAGCAAGATGCTTCTTAGTATCCACCAACTTTTTAGCAAGACCCGCCCTTTGAAGTGATTGATCTTGATTCAACCCTGTGCCGGTACTAATTCGCCCACTACTTATGGCTTTTTTTATATTCTCTCTATTAGTCTCTCTGATCATGTCTTTTCTTTTGCAAGAAGCTCCAACCACATTAAACAGAAGAGAAATCATGTAAAAGAAATCTGCAATATCTTCATTCTTCTTTGAAATCGCTACGATAACCAATTGGAGTTGGTGAGCAAAACAATGCACGTAATATGCTGACCTATTCTCTTCCAGAATTTTAGCTTTCAAACCATTGAACTCACCCCTCATATTGCTCGCCCCGTCATAGCATTGCCCTCTAACTTGTTTGAAGCTTAATCCAATATCAACAAGCAATTTCTCAAGGGCTGACTTGAGACACGTTGCCGATGTTTCCTTCACATGTACTACCCCAACTAGTCGTTCTAGGATTAACCCAAGCTTATCAACATACCTCAACACAACAGCCATTTGTTCTTTGTCTGACACATCGGAAGCCTCATCAATCAACAAACTGAAAACATCACCACCAATTTCTTCAAGAATAGAATTCAATGTTATTTGTAACAAACCAGATAAAATATATTTTTGGGTGCTCGGAGAGATAAATCATATGAAATAAATAAAGAATAGAGATGCTAGAAAGTAGTAATTTACCTTTGCAAAATAATTTGCAAGTTCCTTTTGAATATCTGGAGACACCCATTTGCAATTTTTTGGAGCATTCTTAAGAACTACATTCCTCACATCCTCATTCTGATTTGCTAATGTTTGTACCAACTCTCGAAAATTCTCCTTATTTTTGGATTCCTCTGATTCATCATTGCCACGGAAAGCTAAACCTTGATGTAATAAGTATCTAACAGATTCGACGGAAGTATTCAACCGAATACGATTTTGCCTTTTTGTAATATCAGTTGGCTTGTTGAGGGCAACTTTAATGGACTGATCTTGATTCATCAAGGCATCACACCTTTTAGCAGCTACATTGTGATAGCTATTAACCTCACCCACATGAGTATCCAATCTGTATTTCTTATTCCAACTAGAGAAACCATTGACAACAAATGCATCATTCCCACCTTGACCGTCGATGCAATCTCTGAACAAATAGCAACATTGGCAAAATGCCTTATGCACTTTATCACTGTACTCTAGCCAATGATAATCTTTAAACCATTCTGGCTTGAATCTTCTTTCGAATCCTCCGATGGTCTTCTGCGGATATACAAAGCCTTATTTTGGCCTATAAGGTCCTCTAGTTAAATATATTCTTCTGATCTCATCTTGCTTCTTTGGATTCTTAGTGTACTGTGATATTCTTTTTCGATTGGCCAGATCAAAAGGAAGTTCATCCAAATTAATATCTGTTGTTGTAGTAGTAGTACCAATATTTGATGCCTGATCTTGCCTTAGTCTAACTGGCCTTGAAGTCCCTGCAAGATCAGTCTCTGGTGCCGTTCGTTTCAGCAGAAATCTGTCCATATCCTTCTAGCCATAGCCTCCTACATGCAGCAAAAAAACATAAACGCAAATTTAGTAATTAGCCATCCGGAGAGAGTGAGAGACCGAGTTGTTAGTGCGTGAGACCAAGAGAAACTGAGAAAGAGATTGCCGTACCTGCGTGAGAACAGCCTACAAGGAGGGCAAGTGCCAAGTGGGCAACCAACAGGCAACACTCGGGAGATTAAGGACTATACGGCGGCGGCCGGCCGGCATCACCCTTGGAGATTAGGGATCGCCGCTGTTCGTCGCCGATGCAAATTGGGGATTAGGGAGATGAGAAAAAGATTAGGGGAAGGCGATGAGACAGAGAGGCGACCCGACGATGCGGAAGAGACGAAGAGGTGACCTGGGATCCAAACCTAGTTAGCTTCAAATACTCGAAGGCATTGGGGTCAATTGACGGAAATCCCTATTCGCCGCATTATGCGGAAAAGTGTCGACCTGCCGCACACCATCGATCGTTCGCGGGCCAGCCCATGACGGATGCTTCCTACAGAGAAAATCCCCAAAATAACGAAGAATGCCAGGAATCGAACCTCCGACCTCCCACTCGTGGAGGTGGGTTGCTAGCCACTGCAGCTTAACAACGCTAGTGTCATAGCGTGCAAGAGGGCGTTTATTTTCTGTTTCATTTTTTCGCGTTTTGTTGTTTTTGTTTTTCTGTTTCTTTTTTTTATATATAAATCGCAATTTAAAAAAAAGTTCAGTATATTCAATACTTTGTTCGGTTTTTAAAAAGATGTTCCAATTTTATTGTTCAGGTTTCAAAAAAACATTTCATTCTTTTCAAAAAATGTACAAAATTTTGTTTGTGTTTCCAAAATTTGTTCGGAGTTTCAAATTTTGTTCGTGGTTTTCTAAAAATGTTCGCGTTTCCAAATTTGTTCATTTTTTCAATTTTTTGGGATTTCACATTTGTTCCCATTTTTAAAAAATTCTTCGTGTTTCTTAAAAATTTGCCCGCGTTTCCAAAAAATTGTTCGCAGATTCAATAAATGGTCAGCTTTTCAACTTTTCATTCGGAAATTTTCAAAAAAAGTTCCTGTTTTTAAAATTGTTCACGTATTCAAAAAATTTGTTTGGAGTTTCAAAATGTGTTCGCTTTGTTTGACAAATGTTCAAACTTTGAAACATTACTTACCTTAAAATTGTTCATAATTTCCAAGATTTGTTCGAATAAAATCAAAAAGTGTTGAGTTCTAGCACTTTTGTTATTCTTAGATACTACCGCTGTAAATCGGACAATTGGAAACTTGGAATCATTAGCACGCACGGAAACTGAATAAAGCAGTGCATAGCTTTTTCAATTTTTTTGTTCACATATTCAGAAAATGTTCCTGTCTCCGTTTTTCTTCTTCAGGAATTCAAGAAATGTTGATACTTTTTTCAAAATATGCATTAAAAAAGTTCACCCCAGTAACTAATTCAGATTCGCTACAATAGCTAATTTGCTACAGTACTGGTTCCAGTTCGCTACAGGATACCGTTTCTGTTTTACATTTATGGTTAGTTCTTTAAGCTATCCACTGCTTTATTTGACAATAGCACTTGTTAGTTGGAGTTTCTACTAGTGCGTGCTAGTACGCAGCTGGTCTCAGGTTCGATTCCTGGGTCATGCGCGTTTCATTCTTCTCCTGTATTTTTGCGTCCTGCGGTATAACTCCATGGGCCGGCCCAGTCGGGTCCCTCTCTGTGCGGCACGCCGCCAATTTGCCGCAAAGCGCGGCGTATAGGAGGTCCCTTGATTGACCCCAGGGGCCATACTAGAGCTTCGTCCCTACTTCTGTCGAGCACTTCAGATTGCTATACAATCTTTCAGCCAACACCCACGTCCCTCGAATTGTAATCACAATGGCACTTGCAGCAGGTGTCCTAAAAATAGTTGCACCTCAACCCGGAGCTATTTATCCCATCCACGTATTTCTTGCCATGGTTCTACTGACCATCACCGCAAGTATCTACCTTGCACTCCGTCGTAAAACTGTATACCTTGTTGACTACGCTTGCTTCCGGCCAAGTTTCAACCTAAGATGCCCAAAGGCAACCTTCCTCGAGCATGCACATCTCTCATCTTTGCTTGATGATTCTACTGTCAACTTCATAGGAAATGTTCTCAAGCGCTCAGGAATGAGCGATGAGACATGTGTCCCGCCTGTACTTCACTATATAGAGCCATATTGTGGGCTTTACGAAGCACGTGCCGAAGCAGAGTCAATTGTCTTCTCGGTGACCGACGATCTTTTGGCCAAGACATGCATCAATCGTGATGCAATCGGTGTTCTTATCACCACCTCAAGTATATTTTGTCCGATACCATCTATTGCTGACATGATTGTGAATAGATACAAGTTAAGAGGTGATCTTCGTGTAATGAACCTCTCAGGGATGGCATGCTCTGCATCAATGACCGCAGTGGGGCTCGCAAGCAATATGTTGCAGGTCATGCCTTGGGGGTCGCATGCATTGATAGTGTCAACAGAGACCACTGGGCCAGGCCACTATCAAGGGAATACACGCTCCATGCAGTTGCCTAACATCTTATTCCGCATAGGTGGAGTGGCGAAGTTGTTGTCGACTTCTAGCTCAAGAGCTCGGTTTGAGCTTGCACATGTCACGCGGATAATTACTGCGGCAAACAACTCCGCGTACCGATGTGCATATCAGGAGGAAGATGAGAAGGGCATCCTAGGGACACGTCTCACTAAAGACCTTATGGTTGTTGCTGGAGAAGCACTCAAGGACAATCTCACTACAAGCGGGCCACTTGTACTGCCTACAGCAGAGCTTCTCAAGTTTTTCCTTTTTGACATTCCTGGAAAGGTGCTCTATTGGAGGAAGATTAGACCATACATCCCCAACTTTTGTGTTGCATTTGAACATATATGCATCCACGTAGGTGGACCTGCGGTTATCAGCTCAATACAGCGTGGCCTCAATCTATCAGACAAGCACGTTGAACCGTCACGAATGACACTATATCGCTTTGGAAACCAGTCGGCCGCATCAGTGTGGTATGAGTTGGCATACATCGATGCTAAAGGCCTAATGAAGAAAGGCGACAAGGTGTGGATGATCGGATTTGGTGCAGGGTACGAGTGCAACACCGCTGGTTGGGTGTGTATACAACCATCTTCTTGCGCGGATGGACCCTGGGCTAACTGCATCAATTGCTACCCTATGGATATCTCTAGAAAAGCTTAAAATAAGAGGATTTTAAGTGTCATTTACTATAAGCGGAGTGAGTAGTGTGATAAATAACATGCACATCACTCCGACAAACAACAATGAAGAGGTGGGGGATCCCATTGGCTGGTGTATCAAACTTAGTTACATCAATAAAGATGCAGACTTGTTAAAATAAATAATAAATCCCTACTTTCTTTGTGGTTGTCTAGATGAGCATGTTATGAGTTGAGATGACACTCCAAATAGTAGTATAGTTGGCTATATCCACATTTCACTATGGTGATTTCTATACCAGCTCGTTTGGCACCTAGCTTTTCATTTCGTTTTGTGGAAATGAAATGAAAACATAATCCTGAGAGGATTTCATTTGGTGGGATTTGGATTCCATACCCAATTTTCTTGTTTGGCTGACATATGGGTTTATGAAATGAAATGAAATAAATGTCCTGTGCTATTTGGCTGCTTTGAATTATAATCAGAAATAATAAACGTCCAGAACTCCATCTATACATTCAACACATTTATAATCTAAGGCAGCTAATAAACCCAAAAATAATAATGCACTTTTTCCCGATTAATATCATAATTAACTCATGCAAGGATGGGTCATGTCTAGGGTCTAGAAGGCACAAAGGCATCATATTTCACACAGACAAACATGGTTCAGATCTAGAAGGCACAAAGGGAACATAATTGACTCATAACCAAAAAAGATCACGGTTCAAAGCTTGTATTAGGCAGGTTCTGGACAACAAAAGAATACAACTTGCCATCATAACCTTTAAGACCATAAAAAATAATTTTTTGCATCAAGACTAATTTCTTTTCATTACATTTGCTAAGGCTTGAAGAGGCATGAACTTGTGGCTTACTTATTGTCCTACAAATGTGATGAGGTGTGTAAGAAAACTGGCAAATGTAGTTATTAAATGTGAAGTGGGCAAACAACAAACATCGGACCAATATTTTAGTTCCATCTTGTAAAAGCATCGTAATATTGATCACTACTACTTTGCTATAAAAAGCACGACTACAACAAATGAAGTTGAACAATGTACTACGAGCTATAATGTCTGTATATAAAGAGATCGCTATTTATAACATACTTATCAAAAGAAAGCCAACTTTGCTGCAACTTATAGATAATTATTACAAGGAAGTAGTAATTTTCTAAGGGAATTCCAAACCAGACTGTTGCGCTTAGTTCTAAAAACTCTCCCTGAAACCCCACTTCAGATTACATATCTTTGGAAATTTGAAGTAAGAGAGCTGCTTACCTAGTGGGAAAAATATAGATAGTGCTACTCCGATAAGAATGTCCTCATTCACAACAAGGGAGAAAATCAACAGATTTTAGCTCATACCTTTTAATATTTAAGGGTTACTGATAAAAAAATTCTTTTATTCTTGCGGGCAATGTAATGTATCGGTTACCTTATCTCCCAAATCTTTCTGAAGGTTGCTACCTCTTGAGCAGGATGATGCAGCAAAGTAGCGTAAGTATTTCCCTCAGTTTTTGAGAACCAAGGTATCAATCCAGTAGGAGACTACACGCAAATCGCCTAGTACCTGCACAAACAATGAAGAACCTTGCAACCAACGCGATAAAGGGGTTGTCAATCCCTTCAGGGTCACTTGCGAAAGTGAGATCTGATAAAGATAATAAGATAAATATTTTTGGTATTTTTGTTGTATAGATTGAAAAATAAAGATTGTAAAATAAAATAGATCAGAAACTTATATGATGGAAAGTAGACTCGGGGGGCCATAGTTTTCACTAGTGACTTCTCTCATGATAGCATATATTATGGTGGGTGAACGAATTACTACCGAGCAATTGATAGAAAAGCGCATAGTTATGAAAATATCTAGGCATGATCATGTATATAGGCATCACGTCCGTGTCAAGTAGACCGAAACGATTCTGCATCTACTACTATTACTCCACACATCGACCGCTATCCAGCATGCATCTAGAGTATTAAGTTCATAAGAACAGAGTAATGCATTAGGCAAGATGACATGATGTAGAGGGATAAACTCAAGCAATATGATATAAACCCCATCTTTTTATCCTCGATGGCAACAATACAATAAGTGCCTTGCTGCCCCTACTGTCACTAGGAAAGGACACCGCAAGATTGAACCCAAAGCTAAGCACTTCTCCCATTGCAAGAAAGATCAATCTAGTAGGCCAAACTAAACTGATAATTCGAAGAGACTTGCAAAGATATCAAATCATGCATATAAGAATTCAGAGAAGAATCAAATATTGTTCATAGATAAACTTGATCATAAACCCACAATTCATCGGATCTCGGCAAACACACCGCAAAAAGTATTACATCGAATAGATCTCCAAGAACATCGAGGAGAACTTTGTATTGAGATCCAAAGAGAGAGAAGAAGCCATCTAGCTAATAACTATGGACCCGAAGGTCTGTGGTAAACTACTCACACATCATCGGAGAGGCTATGGTGTTGATGTAGAAGCCCTCCGTGATCGATTCCCCCTCCGGCGGAGCGCCGGAAAAGGCCCCAAGATGGGATCTCACGGGTACAGAATGTTGCGGCGGTGGAAAGGTGGTTTCATGGCTCTCATGTATGTTTTCAGGGTCTAAGAGTATATATAGGCGAAAGAAGTAGGTCGGTGGAGCTACGAGGGGCCCACGAGGGTGGGGGCGCGCCTCCCTTCCTCATGGCCGCCTCGTTGCTTCCTTGACGTCCACTCCAAGTCTCCTGGATTGTGTTTGTTCCAAAAACGATCCTCGCGAAGGTTTCATTCCGTTTGGATTCCGTTTGATATTCCTTTTCTATTAAACACTGAAATAGGCAAAAAAAATAGCTATTTGCACTGGGCCTTCGGTTAATAGGTTAGTCCCAAAAATAATATAAAAGTGCATATTAAAGCCCATTAAACATCCAAACAGATAATATAATAGCATGGAACAATAAAAAATTATAGATACGTTGGAGACGTATCAAAGGTATTATGTATTTATGTATTTCTCAGTTTGAACAAATCAGCCAAAATGAGAATGAATGCATATCAATAACTGTGGAAGCACGACAGTCTAGAGACTTGGTACATGATATATATAGTAAATAGAAGGCAGCAAATGCATACAGAGAGTAAGCAACTCACAATTAAGTCCCCATTATAGTAGTGCTGAAATTAAATTGCAACTTGCAAGTAGAAAAAAGACTTCTAGGAAGAAACCTGCATTCAGATGCCTATATATGTGGATTATGATGTGGCATCCATTTTCCAGAATATATGAACCATGCAACAGTTAGAAGTCAGATACTTGCTTTCTCATGAAAAAAACAAAGTCAAATGTTTACTTCGTGATGTGCACATAACTATATGCACATTCTATACTGAACAAGACCAGTGTATAGACTACTTGGTGTTGCACTTTGCATCACTACCCATGACTAGACAGAACAGTATACCCAAATTGAATTCATTTTATAAAATCAGGAAGCATTGGGAACCAAGGTTTTGGGTACTGAATACCAAAAAATTACTGAGCGGGGCCGAAAAACGCAGTTACCATGGTTACCACGAAATACCGTTCAAAATTTTCAAATGTAAATCGAATTCAAATATTTAGACTAAGTCAAGTAGTTAAGGAACTAATATTTCACAATAATCTGCTCATATCTCAATGGTTTTTACTCGTAGCCTTACGTCCTCGTTACCTTGTTGGTCTCGAGTTCGCACCCCGACGTCCAGTCTTCTTTTTTAATTCCGTTTATATCAAAAGAATTAGGCAAAAAAAACAAATGGCGGAGATGGATTCGAACACAAGACGTCGCTGGGTAGGGCGAGAAACCCGAACCGCTAGGCATCCAAGTTTACGTGTTCATAGTCAGTTTCTCCGCTAGTCAACTACGCATTGGTCATTTAAATTCAAAAAATTCACTGATAATCGTTTTTTTTTGCTCGAAATGCCCATTTACCGAGGGGGGCCGAAAAGCTCGGTAACCGCGTAACCCGAAATTTCGAGCAGTAACCAAAACCCTGATTGGAACCAGCCAATGAGTAGGGGCATAGATATATATTTGGAGTTCAGCCGGTTTCATGTGATCCAATCCGGTTTCTAGCACTCAAACAAGTTCTATGAAATAAATTTTGCAAGCGTTGGTTGTCAAAGTATGCATGCAACAATCAATTGTCCGATCTGACAATGCCATGTCAGGCAATGCCTTCACTTGTGATATTCCACAGGAATTGGGTAGGATGACTCAACTAAAATCACTCACCTGTCCCAGAACCAGCTTTTCGGGGACATTTCAGAGGCACTAACAAATCTCACATTTCTTGGTATCTTTAACTTTCACACAAGCAGTTAAACAGAACACTAAAGTGAGCGATAGAGTATTCAAAAAGGTTTTATACACAGAAGTAGTAGTGAACATTAGCAATTACCAAAGTCAATGGTGGGCAAATATTTGTGTTTCCGTGAATACCCAACCTAGAACAGCCTAATGAACTAGATCTTACCACCATCAATAAGTTGTAGGTTGACCATATCATCACAAACCACAAGTTGAGAAGTTTATTCCATCTGTACCAAAGCTGTGATCAGGCGTATCCTTGCAAGCTGTTGTCCTCTAAGTTCAGGGTTGTAGGTTAGGGACAAGGTGTAGGGCCCTGTTGAGAGTCAAGGCATAGTCGACCTGCTCCGGATCCAGTGTCCTTGAGAATTGAGAGGGGTGTGTTGCTTGATGTGCTATTGGAGTCAAATACTCAGGTTAGGGCTAGGGTTCAAGAAATAGGAAATAGCATGAGAGAGAGGGGATGAAAGGACAGGTGGAGGAGGACAATTACCTGGGTGAAGAGGTGATCGAATCGTACCGCGGCGCTACATGAGGTCGATTGCAGAAGCAACATGGGATGGGTTAGAATGAGAGTCAGGGGAGGTGAAAGGGAAGGAAGAGGTGAGGATCCACATGCAAGCTCATTGGCGGCAAGGTAACCAATCTTGGATATCCTAAATAGGAGCACCCCACTGCATGATTTTCCTACATTCTGGTGAAGCCATGTCACCTACTGATGTCATAGATTTGTTTTTTTAGAGCATGGTTAATAGTATAGCCAGCTGCTGGCTATATGAAACTATCATGTCATTTATAACCATCATTTCTATTCACTCATACAATAGTGTGCTTTATAAGATTGGCTATTACATTAGTATTTTCTTGAGTCAATTACAACGGTGGTGCTTAAACTTGTCGGGAACAGACACTTTGGTGCTAGAACCTGCGGCATACATTGAACTGGTGTAAAAACTTGGCTCAGACATGCAAATACGGTGCTAATCGCGTTTGGATACGAAGTCGGCGCTAACTTGGCGTGCTAGCGTAGCATCGGGACTGTTGTTGGTAAGTGAAGGCGTAGACGCGTGTAGCCTGTTTTTTGCGGAAACCCCCACAAAAATGTATTTCTCACAAAAAGCCCCTGTCAACGCCGCATATGCCATTTGATTTCTTAACTCATGACACATGGGGCCCGCCTGTCAGTACATGTAAATAAAAACGTAACTGACGGCCTCCGCATCTCGAACATGAGAACAACTGCTGGATAGCAAGCTATCCAAGCTACTCCACCGTTCACGTTACAATGACAAATATTTATAACAATACTTAGTGTAGTACTAGTAAGCTTGCACGTGCAAATGCACGTCTTGACTAATATTATGAACATATATAAGAGAGAGAAAATTGCGAGGGCATATGTGAGAATTAACATACACAGAATGATATTTTGATTGCACTAAAAATATTACAAATGAAAAAAAAAATGTTTATGACCAGTTCAATTTAGTTGGTTCAATGCGATTGCACGAAGAGAAACTACACCTATTTAAATTTGGTGCCACATAGGCAATGACAAACTCAAGGTCACCACATAAAGGCGCAGTTAGCATGATTATCATCGAGCTAAACCAGTGCACTGATTATATGTGAACAAATGCAAGTTGATGTATTAAAATTAAGATCTCAGTTTAAATGTTAGCTACAACCACCACTAAGTTGAATCATCTTACAGTGTGTTCACGTCCATGTCTCGCCGCTCGATGCTTACGCAGTCTGCACACCTAGCTCATGCGCAGGCAGCTTGTACTTGTGACAGGATGATTGGAGAAAGTGGCTCAATCCTGCAAGCGCTGCACCATGGGGGAGACAGAGACCTGGGGCAGCCGCGGCGAGTCCTTTGAGATCAGGAGAGAAGGAAGGCCGCCACTGGAAGCTCCTGCAAAAGATCGGTAAAAGTAATCAAGAAAGGGCTTGTACAACTTATAATGCAGCAGTACTTTCGTATACATCAGCACACCTTGGAATGATATTTTCATTTACGAATATGTCATGAGAAATTAGCAGATAGATCCAGCTTTATAATACTTGCGCATACATATTTCTAACATATGTCAGATGACAATAAAACCTTGCAAGGTTAGCTAAATATGCAAGTGAATATTCTAGTGAAATAAGAAGGATAGCATGAGTACCTTGCAAGCGGTAGCTTAGGGTATGCATGAGTTCTCTTCAGGTGTTGTAATAAGATAAAAATTTGACATGTGATCAAGTGAACATAGCAGTTCGGTCTGGTGAACTAAGGCAACCTTGCATGATTTCAACTGAACAGTAGACTAATGGCTAAATGGCCAATCAGGCAAATGGTCTGTTCTTTGCTAAACTGATGAATGCAAGCCAATTTTGAAATCCTTGGAGTGAATATAGATACAGTTGGTTAAGGACTTACACTGAAGCCAAGTTGTTAAATTTTCTCACTCCCAGCATATTGTCAGATTTGTCTGGAACGTTGGCACTATCATCATCTTCTATAACGCAAACCTTTTTCGATAGAGGGCACCAGCAATATGAGCTTGAGATGGACTTTTTCGAGCTGTCTTGGAGCTAACCAAGCAAACATCAGCAGGAAGATTTGGACAAGGGTTTTGGCTTTCTGTCCAAATACATTTGTCACATGCAAATCATCCCCCTGCTGACCACATGCTTCTTGTGGATATCAATACCAACTTCAAAATAAAATAAAATGTAGAATATATGTCAGCATAAAATTGTATATGACCTTTTCTTTGTCAAACAATTATTATTTGTTGGAGACATTGCCGTATTCTTCAAATATCAGATCAACCTTCAGTCACCCTGGCACTCTGGGGGCATGGCACCAAAGTTTTACAGAATAAGGGCTGCATTTTATCAGAATAGGCAGTGAGAGTAACTCGGAGCAACCTAGCTTTGATTTTGGTGTCAGTGAGTATAGCAAGATCCTTCTGCCTAGTTCAGTTTCCTATGATCAAAAGCAGGCACTGGAACATACCCTTGAGTATAAATTTATTTATTTATTTGACTGGGGTGTATAAATTTATTATAGTTAGATGTAAGCAATTCATTATGCAGTTCTGAGCACAGCTCAAACATGAACATATAGCTTGATCATTCTAGATATTAGTCAGACATTGGTCCCCTCTTAATCAAAGATCGTACATACATATAGACACCAGATAAGAATCTTGTTGGATTTAGAAAGAGTATTAAGCATAGAAGGGGGATGAAGTAAAATTAGCACTCAACTCACACATGATAAAGCACCTGATCTGTTTTCCTCGTATAAGTAATTGTCAGCCATGCCCAGCAACAATTTCAAATTCTACGTCACTGTAATAAATTCAACATCACAAAGAATTCGTCATGCACGTTGAATCCACAATAAGCAAAATATACGAAAATGCATAACAATAGTACATAATTTAAAACAAAAAAAGGGAACGGATTGCATACAGTAAAATTAGGTAAAAAAGTAGTCGAAGAATGAAAGTAATAATTGGCAGTGGAGTTTACCAAGTAAAGATCCTATATATATAGCGCTTTCTTTTCTGCGTGGGTTGTGAGCCGCTTTTGGTTGTATTCCGCTCTTGTCTCATCGGACATTCGGGCATACCACCTTTGAGCGCCCTTCAATTTTTGTTCTCGCAGATTTTCACTTGTGGGATTTGCATTCCCATAAACAGGGGCGTCATCAGGTCTTTAAACAGGGAACTTTCCGCTAATCCGAACGGTGATAAAGGTGGGTTACGATTCTCCATTTGTAAATCAAAATATGTAAATGGATACAAAAGGCAATCTCTCAAAATATGCAGATATGAGCATATCACTACTTTACGCGGGAAAGGATTCGGTAGCAGATGGTGTTCATAGCCAGCAAAACCGCGCCAAGAGGATTTGGGGATGGCAGATTGTGTTGGCGTCAACGCCCAGCAACCCTAGGACGTGACATGGCAGGCGGCGGCATAGAATTGGCGGGTGGCACCTATTAACCCCTGGGTGTGACGTGAAGAGGCAGGCGGCGGCGTCGTGCGACCTGGACCAAGTGGAGATACGGCAGGTGCAACCCCAGGTTGGCAGGCCTAGGGTGCGTGCGGCCGCCACCCGTCCAGCCTCCCCATCAGGTGCATGCGGCCTCCACCCGTCCGGCCCCCTGTCGGGTGCGTGCGTGCGTGCGGCCGCCGCCATTCGTGTGCAGGGGTGCAGCGGGCTGAGCGGCGGGTGCGAGGGGCGACTGAGCGGTTGGCGGCGACGAGAGAGGAAGCATCGTGCGCACGTTTTTTGATGACCTGAGGGTGTGGGGACAGAGACGAAGCGGTATAGGAGGTTATTTTTCGATCTGTGCAATCACTGTTTCGATTAGTAAATAAAAATATTTAAATATACACTTATGTATTATATAAAAATGTTTGGTAAGTATGGATATTTCATTTTTTATTAAATAAAAATAATTAATAAATACAAAACAATTGTGCACTTGCGGCTTATATTGAATTATACAAAATGAAGAATACAAACATTTGTGTGGTATAATTTTCACTCGTGATTTATAATAGAAAGATATAATTTAAATATTAGCCATGACTGAATATTCATTTAAATTTTAAATTATACAAACATTGAACTATGAAAATGTGTGTATAATTATGATTTTTTTTGTAGAATTAAAAGAATATTTTGGAATTGTAGTGTTAAAAATATAGGGTGGGTCTATTCTAATAACATCCTTAAGAGTCTTATTCTAATAATAAAAACGCTTATTCTGCTAACACTTGTGCACTACTTCATCCATGTGACCCGAACCGCACAGCTAGTGAAGAAAATTATAGTAGCCCAACCACCACACTGCACCGTCTACCCCGCAGGAACCAACCCTTGTTGCCCACCTTCTTCCCCACCACCACCCATCCCCCTGGTGGCCCACCACCCCCACCCCTCCGCCGCGCCACCCCCCCCCCCCCCCCCCCCCCCCCCGCGGCACGCCACCACTGAAGGAAATATGCCCTGGAGGCAATAATAAAGTTATTATTTATTTCCTTATATCATGATAAATGTTTATTATTCATGGTAGAGTTGTATTAACCGGAAACATGATACATGTGTGAATACATAGACAAACAGAGTGTCACTAGTATGCCTCTACTTGACTAGCTCGTTGATCAAAGATGGTTATGTTTCCTAGCCATAGACAAAGAGTTGTCATTTGATTAACGGGATCACATCATTAGGAGTATGATGTGATTGACTTGACCCATTCCGTTAGCTTAGCACTCGATCGTTTAGTATGTTGCTATTGCTTTCTTCATGACTTATACATGTTCCTATGACTATGAGATTATGCAACTCCCGTTTACCCGAGGAACACTTTGTGTGCTACCAAACCTCACAACGTAACTGGGTGATTATAAAGGTGCTCTACAGGTGTCTCCGAAGGTACTTGTTGGGTTGGCGTATTTCGAGATTAGGATTTGTCACTCCGATTGTCGGAGAGATATCTCTGGGCCCACTCGGTAATGCACATCACTATAAGCCTTGCAAGCATTGCAACTAATGAGTTAGTTGCGGGATGATGTATTACAGAACGAGTAAAGAGACTTGCCGGTAACGAGATTGAACTAGGTATTGAGATACTGACGATCGAATCTCGGGCAAGTAACATACCGATGACAAAGGGAACAACGTATGTTGTTATGCGGTCTGACCGATAAAGATCTTCGTAGAATATGTAGGAGCCAATATGGGCATCCAGGTCCCGCTATTGGTTATTGACCAGAGAGGTGTCTCGGTCATGTCTACATAGTTCTCAAACCCGTAGGGTCCGCACGCTTAACGTTTGTTGACGATATAGTACTATGAGTTATGTATGTTGGTGACCGAATGTTGTTCGGAGTTTTGGATGAGATCACGGATATGACGAGGAACTCCGGAATGGTCCGGAAGTAAAGATTGATATGTGGATAGTAGTGTTTGATCTCCGGAAAGGTTCCGGAATCCATCGGAAGGGGTTCTGGATGTTTCCCGAAATGTTTGGCCACAAGAACACTTTATCTGGGCCAAAGGGGAAAGCCCACGAGGTTTTTGGAAAGGGTAAAAGGAAGTTTTGCGGAGTCCAGGGGCCAGACGCCAGGTCCCTGGCGTCTGGGTCCAGACGCCGGGAACCCTGGCGTCTGGCCCTGGAGTCCGAGAAGGACTCTTGCCTTTCGGGTGAAACCGACTTTGTGGAGGCTTTTACTCCAAGTTTCGACCCCAAGGCTCAACATATAAATAGAGGGGTAGGGCTAGCACCCAAGACACATCAAGAAACACCAAGCCGTGTGCCGGCAACCCCGTCTCCTCTAGTTTATCCTCCGTCATAGTTTTCGTAGTGCTTAGGCGAAGCCCTGCGAAGATTGTTCTTCATCAACACCGTCACCACGCCGTCGTGCTGCCGGAACTCATCTACTACTTCGCCCCTCTTGCTGGATCGAGAAGGCGAGGACGTCACCGAGCCGAACGTGTGCAGAACTCGGAGGTGTCGTGCTTTCGGTACTTGGATCGGTCGGATCGTGAAGACGTACGACTACATCAACCGCGTTGATATAACGCTTCCGCTTACGGTCTACGAGGGTACGTAGAAAACACTCTCCCTTCTCGTTGCTATGCATCACCATGATCTTGCGTGTGCGTAGGAAATTTTTGAGATTACTATGTTCCCCAACAGTGGCATCCGAGTCAGGTTTTATGCGTAGATGTTATATGCACGAGTAGAACAGAAGTGAGTTGTGGGCGATACAAGTCATACTGCTTACCAGCATGTCACACTTTGGTTCGGCGGTATTGTTGGATGAAGCGGTCCGGGCCGACATTACGCGTACGCTTACGCGAGACTGGTTCTACCGACGTGCTTTGCACACAGGTGGCTGGCGGGTGTCAGTTTCTCCAACTTTAGTTGAACCGAGTGTGGCTACGCCCGGTCCTTGAGAAGGTTAAAACAGCACTAACTTGATGAACTATCATTGTGGTTTTGATGCGTAGGTAAGAACGGTTCTTGCTCAGCCCGTAGCAGCCACGTAAAACTTGCAACAACAAAGTAGAGGACGTCTAACTTGTTTTTGCAGGGCATGTTGTGATGTGATATGGTCAAGGCATGATACTATATTTTATTGTATGAGATGATCATGTTTTGTAACCGAGTTATCGGCAACTGGAAGGAGCCATATGGTTGTCGCTTTATTGTATGCAATGCAGTCGCCCTGTAATTGCTTTATTTTATCACTAAGCGGTAGCGATAGTCGTAGAAGCATAAGATTGGCGAGACGACAACGATGCTGTGATGGAGATCTAGGTGTCGCGCCGGTGACGATGGTGATCATGACGGTGCTTTAGAGATGGAGATCACAAGCACAAGATGATGATGGCCATATCATATCACTTATATTGATTGCATGTGATGTTTATTTTTTATGCATCTTTTTCTGCTTAGATCGACAGTAGCATTATAAGATGATATCTCACTAAATTATCAAGGTATAAGTGTTCTCCCTGAGTATGCACCGTTGCGAAAGTTCTTCGTGCTGAGACACCACGTGATGATCGGGTGTGATAGGCTCTACGTTCAAATACAACGGGTGCAAAACAGTTGCACACGCGGAATACTCAGGTTAAACTTGATGAGCCTAGCATATAACAGATATGGCCTCAGAACACTGAGACCGAAAGGTCGAGCGTGAATCATATAGTAGATATGATCAACATAGTGATGTTCACCATTGAAACTACTCCATCTCACGTGATGATCTTTCATGGTTTAGTTGATATGGATCACGTGATCACTTAGAGGATTAGAGGGATGTCTATCTAAGTGGGAGTTCTTAAGTAATATGATTAATTGAACTTTAATTTATCATGAACTTAGTCCTGGTAGTATTAGTATATCTATGTTGTAGATGAATAGCTCGCGTTGTTGCTTCCCTATGTTTTATATATGTTCCTAGAGAAAACTAAGTTGAAAGATGATAGTAGCAATGATGCGGACCGGGTCCGTGATCTGAGGTTTATCCTCATTGCTGCACAGAAGAATTATGTCCTTGATGCACCGCTAGGTGACAGACCTATTGCAGGAGCATATGCAGACGTTATGAACGTTTGGCTAGCTCAATATGATGACTACTTGATAGTTTAGTGCACCATGCTTAACGGCTTAGAATCGGGACTTCAAAAACGTTTTGAATGGCATGGACCATATGAGATGTTCCAGGAGTTGAAGTTAATATTTCAAGCAATACCCGAGTTGAGAGATATGAAGTCTCCAACAAGTTCTATAGCTAAAAGATGGAGGAGAATAGCTCAAGAAGTGAGCATGTGCTCAGATTGTTTGGGTACTACAATCACTTGAATCAAGTGGGAGTTAATCTTCCAGATAAAATAGTGATTGACAGAATTCTCTAGTCACCATCACCAAGTTAGTAGAACTTCGTGATGAACTATAATATACAAGGGATAACGGAAACGATTCCCAAGCTCTTCGTGATGCTGAAATCGACGGAGGTAGAAATCAAGAAAGAGCATCAAGTGTTGATGGTTAACAAGATCACTAGTTTCAAGAAAAGGGCAAAAGGATAGAAGGGGAACTTCAAGAAGAACGACAAGCAAGTTGCTGCTCAAGAGAAGAAGCCCAAGTCTGGACCTAAGCCTGAAACTGAGTGCTTCTGCTACAAAGGGACTGGTCACTGGAAGCGGAACTGCCCCAAGTATTTGGCGGATAAGAAGGATGGCAAATTAAACAAAAGTATATTTGATATACATGTTATTTATGTGTACTTTACTAGTGTTTATAGCAACCCCTAGGTATTTGATACTGGTTCAGTTGCTAAGAGTAGTAACTTGAAACGGGAGTTGCAGAATGAACAGAGACTAGTTAAGGGTGAAGTGACGATGTGTGTTGGAAGTAGTTCCAAGAATGATATGATCGTCATCACACACTCCCTATACTTTCGGGATTATTGTTGAACCTAAATAAATGTTATTTGGTGTTGGCGTTGAGCAAGAATATGATTTGATCATGTTTATTGCAATACGGTTATTCATTTAAGTTAGAGAATAATTGTTATTCTGTTTACATGAATAAAACCTTTTATGGTTATACACCCAATGAAAATGGTTTGTTGGATCTTGATCGTAGTGATACACATATTCATAATATTGAAGCCAAAAGATGCAAATTTAATAATGATAGTGCAACTTATTTGTGGCACTGCCGTTTAGGTCATATTGGTGCAAAGCGCATGAAGAAAATCCATGCTGATGGACTTTTGGAATCACTTGATTATGAATCACTTGGTACTTGCGAACCATGCCTCATGGGCAAGATGACTAAAACGCCGTTCTCCGGAACAATGGAGCGAGCAACAGATTTATTGGAAATCATACATACTGATGTATGTGGTCCGATGAGTGTTGAGGCTTGCGGCGGGTATCGTTATTTTCTGACCTTCACAGATGATTTGAGCAGATCTGAGTATATCTACTTGAAGAAACATAAGTCTGAAACATTTGAAAAGTTCAAAGAATTTCATAGTGAAGTGGAAAATCATCATAACAAGAAAATAAAGTTTCTACGATCTGATCGCAGAGGCGAATATTTGAGTTACGAATTTGGTCTTCAATACAATGTGGAATAGTTTCACAAACTCATGCCACCTAGAACACCACAGCGTAATGGTGTGTCCGAACGTCATAACCATACTTTATTGGATATAGTGCAATCTATGATGTCTCTTACCGATTTACCACTATCGTTTTGGGGTTATGCATTAGAGACAGCTGCATTCACGTTAAAAAGGGCACCATCTAAATCCGTTGCGACGACACCGTATGAACTGTGGTTTAGCGAGAAACCTAAGCTGTCGTTTCTTAAAGTTTGGGGTTGCGATGCTTATGTGAAAAAGTTTCATCCTGATAAGCTCAAACCAAAATCGGAGAAGTGCGTCTTCATGAGATACCCAAAAGTTACTGTTGGGTACACCTTCTATCACAGATCCAAAGGCAAGATATTCGTTGCTAAGAATGGATCCTTTCTAGAGAAGGAGTTTCTCTCGAAAGATGTGAGTGGGAAGAAAGTAGAACTTGATAAGGTAACTGTACCTTCTCCCGAATTGGAAAGTAGTTCTTCACTGAAATCAGTTCCAGTGATGCTTACACCAATTAGTGAGGAAGTTAATGATGATGATCATGAAGCTTCGGATCAAGTTACTACCAAACCTCGTAGGTCAACCAGAGTACATTCTGCACTAGAGTGGTATGGTAATCCTATTCTGGAGTTCATGTTACTTGACCATGACGAACCTACGAACTATGAAGAAGCGATGGTGAGCCCATACTCCGCAAAATGGCTTGAGGCCATGAAATCTAAGATGGGATCCATGTATGAGAACAAAGTGTGGACTTTGGTTGACTTTCCCGACGATCGGCAAGCCATCGAGAATAAATGGATCTTCAAGAAGAAGACTGACGCTGACGGTAGTGTTACTGTCTACAAAGCTCGACTTGTTGCGAAAGGTTTTCAACAAGTTCAAGGAGTTGACTACGATGAGACTTTCTCACCCGTAGCGATGCTTAAAGTCCGTCCGAATCATGTTAGCAAATTGCCACATTTTATGAAATCTGGCAAATGGATGTCAAAACTACATTCCTTAATGGATTTCTTAAAGAAGAGTTGTATATGATGCAACCAGAAGGTTTTGTCAATCCAAAGATGCTAACAAATTGTGTAAGCACCAGTGATCCATTTATGGACTGGTGCAAGCATCTAGGAGTTGGAATGTACGTTTTGATAGTGTGATCAAAGCATATAGTTTTATACAGACTTGCGGTGAAGCCTGTATTTACAAGAAAGTGAGTGGGAGCACTACAACATTTCTGATAAGTATATGTGAATGACATATTGTTGATCGGAAATAATGTAGAATTATTCTGCAAAGCATAAAGGAGTGTTTGAAAGGAGTTTTTCAAAGAAAGACCTCGGTGAAGCTGCTTACATATTGAGCATCAAGATCTATAGAGATAGATCAAAACGCTTGATAAGTTTTTTCAATGAGTACATACCTTGACAAGATTTTGAAGTAGTTCAAAATGGGACAGTCAAAGAAAGAGTTCTTGCCTATGTTACAAGGTGTGAAATTGAGTAAGACTCAAAGCCCGACCACGGTAGAAGATAGAAAGAGAATGAAAGTCATTCCCTATGCCTCAACCATAGGTTCTACAAAGTGTGCCATGCTATGTACCAGATCTATTGTATATCCTACACTGATTTTGGCAAGGGATTACAATAGTGATCTAGGAGTAGATCACTGGACAGCGGTCAAAATTATCCTTAGTGGAATAAGGATATGTTTCTCGATTATGGAGGTGACAAAAGGTTCGTCGTAAAAGGGTTACGTCGATACAAGTTTTGGCACTGATCCAGATGACTCTAAGTCTTTATCTGGATACATATTGAAAGTCGGAGCAATTATCTAAAGTAGCTCCGTGCAGAGCATTGTAGACATAGAAATTTGCAAAATACATACGGATCTGAATATGGCAGACCCGTTGACTAAACTTCTCTCACAAGCAAAACATGATCACACCTTAGTACTCTTTGGGTGTTAATCACATAGCGATGTGAACTAGATTATTGACTCTAGTAAACCCTTTGGGTGTTGGTCACATGACGATGTGAACTATGGGTGTTAATCACATGGTGATGTGAACTATTGATGTTAAATCACATGGCGATGTGATCTAGATTATTGACTCTAGTGCAAGTGGGAGACTGAAGGAAATATGCCCTAGATGCAATAATAAAATTATTATTTATTTCCTTATATCATGATAAATGTTTATTATTCATGCTAGAATTGTATTAACCGGAAACATGATACATGTGTGAATACATAGACAAACAGAGTGTCACTAGTATGCCTCTACTTGACTAGCTCGTTGATCAAAGATGGTTATGTTTCCTAGCCATAGACAAAGAGTTGTCATTTGATTAATGGGATCACATCATTAGGAGAATGATGTGATTGACTTGACCCATTCCGTTAGCTTAGCACTCGATCGTTTAGTATGTTGCTATTGCTTTCTTCATGACTTATACATGTTCCTATGACTATGAGATTATGCAACTCCCGTTTACCCGAGGAACAATTTGTGTGCTACCAAACCTCACAACGTAACTGGGTGATTATAAAGGTGCTCTACAGGTGTCTCCGAAGGTACTTGTTGGGTTGGTGTATTTTGAGATTAGGATTTGTCACTCCGATTGTCGGAGAGATATCTCTGGGCCCACTCGGTAATGCACATCACTATAAGCCTTGCAAGCATTGCAACTAATGAGTTAGTTGCGGGATGATGTATTACATAACGAGTAAAGAGACTTGCCGGTAACGAGATTGAACTAGGTATTGAGATACTGACGATCGAATCTCGGGCAAGTAACATACCGATGACAAAGGGAACAACGTATGTTGTTATGCGGTCTGACCGATAAAGATCTTCGTAGAATATGTAGGAGCCAATATGGGCATCCAGGTCCCGCTATTGGTTATTGACCAGAGAGGTGTCTCGGTCATGTCTACATAGTTCTCGAACCCGTAGGGTCCGCACGCTTAACGTTCGTTGACGATATAGTACTATGAGTTATGTATGTTGGTGACCGAATGTTGTTTGGAGTTTTGGATGAGATCACGGATATGACGAGGAACTCCGGAATGGTCCGGAAGTAAAGATTGATATGTGGATAGTAGTGTTTGATCTCCGGAAAGGTTCCGGAATCCATCAGAAGGGGTTCTGGATGTTTCCCGAAATGTTTGGCCACAAGAACACTTTATCTGGGCCAAAGGGGAAAGCCCACGAGGTTTTTGGAAAGGGTAAAAGGAAGTTTTGCAGAGTCCAGCGGCCAGACGCCAGGGTCCCTGGCGTCTGGGTCCAGACGCCGGGAACCCTGGCGTCTGGCCCTGGAGTCCGAGAAGGACTCTTGCCTTTCGGGTGAAACCGACTTTGTGGAGGCTTTTACTCCAAGTTTCGACCCCAAGGCTCAACATATAAATAGAGGGGTAGGGCTAGCACCCAAGACACATCAAGAAACACCAAGCCGTGTGCCGGCAACCCCGTCTCCTCTAGTTTATCCTCCGTCATAGTTTTCGTAGTGCTTAGGCGAAGCCCTGCGAAGATTGTTCTTCATCAACACCGTCACCACGCCGTCGTGCTGCCGGAACTCATCTACTACTTCGCCCCTCTTGCTGGATCGAGAAGGCGAGGACGTCACCGAGCCGAACGTGTGCAGAACTCGGAGGTGTCGTGCTTTCGGTACTTGGATTGGTCGGATCGTGAAGACGTACGACTACATCAACCGCGTTGATATAACGCTTCCGCTTACGGTCTATGAGGGTACGTAGACAACACTCTCCCCTCTCGTTGCTATGCATCACCATGATCTTGCGTGTGCGTAGGAAATTTTTGAAATTACTACGTTCCCCAACAACCACCACCCCGCGGCGCGCCACCACACCCTCCGGCGCGCCACCACCTCCGACCCCCCGTGGCGCCCCACCACCCCCTTCCCTACGACGCACCACCACACCGCGCCGCCCACCATGGCCACCACCAAGCGACACCTCTGCTACGTGCCGGCCCTCTCCACCCGCGTCGGACCTGCCATAGCACCTCCACCCCCTGTTCCGCACGGATCCAGCGAGGATCCACCGCTCAGTGCCTCAAAAACCATCGTCGCGACTGCTCTGGATCTGGGATTCCGGCGTACCAACAGCTACCACCATCGCTCGGTGCAGCACAGCGCCATCGCGTCCAAACCGCTACCTCCAATAGCGACGGATCTATGGATCCCGCGCTGGATCCAAGCTCTTCTCCGCCCCCATGTTCAAATCAGTCGATGACGGCCCTTGCAAATGGATCACGGGCCACCCCTCCCGCCTGGTTCCTCTCAAAGCATCTCAGCGGCGACGGCGGCAGCCTGCACCAGTCCCCATGGTATAGGACCGTCCCGGTAGCTCTTCTCCTGCCCCCTCCTCCTCCCACCTCCTCCTTCCCTGCTAGGGCCTCTCCGGCTTCGACTCCTCCATCTCCATGTCCGTGCCCCGAACCAGCTATATGGCCGATGTCCGGTACCGGTGGCTCTCCTTCAACACTGCCTGCTCCACGACCTCCCTCCATTGCCGACAGTAGGTGAAGTGCAGCGGTTGGCTGATGTTAGCAGATGAAGGCGCCGAACACCCTCACTGGATCTGCCCAGTCTCTCCCCTTGTTTGTGGCCGGCGGACACGCAGTCGCTTTGCACATGGGATGCAAAAATCTTTGCAGTGCATGACAAATACTCTGGCGGTTCATCTCGTGGGTGCGTGCAGCCCGGAGATGCAGTTTGTGTGCTACATTCAGTTGCTCGGGTGCGGCCACGGCGATGCAGTTTGCTTGCATCGGGAGTTTAGATCGAGGCAGTGGGGGCCTGGTTCTCCCCACGGCACTCCTCCACTGCGGCCACGGCGGCGCTCCCTCCCTGCCTCAACGAGCACCATGACGACCTGTTATCCGCTTGCAGCCACTGCCGTCAACCACTGCTGCAGTTTCTGGCATGTACGAAGCTGTGCAGCAGGCGCATGCGTGCAGTCCGCCAGCGCGGCAGCCCGATGGATGATGGATCCACTCCATGGTGGATGCGGTCAACCCCCTTGAAGTAGACATCACGAGAGTTGTGGTTCAGAAAAGTTAGGGAGTTATGGTTCGGAGGTGCAGGCTTGCAGTGCAGTCTGTGTGCACGCACTGGTTCACCGACGTGTCCTCTCCCTCACCGTCGGGCCCTTATGTAGTCCAATGCCTTCCACCGCAGGGAGAAAGAGGACTCCAGGACCATCCAACCCCTATGCAATTCACATGGTGCGGGCCTCCCCTGCAGCTTGCGGCATTTATTCTTGCAGTACAACAAGCGCATTGGTGCAGTGCACGAGTGCACATGAAGCATGCTTTTGGTTGAAATGCTAAAAAACTTGATTGTAATTCTTTTTAATTTTGCCTTTCTACTGTGTAAATTGCTGAAAAACAAGCAGTTCATAAAAAAGTGAGTCGTTGTATTTTTGTTTTTTGAGAGGTTCGCCCCTCTGTCCTATGCAGTTCTTTTTTGATTTAAAGAAAATAACATGCGAAATAAATGCAGTTCCAGAAAAAATAAAACATTACAAGAAGTTCACCTCCTTTTATTTCTGCCTCACGGTTCCAAAAAATGCAGTTCTCTAGCCTCATTCATGTAGTCCTGCATGCAATTTAAAAGAGATACAGAAAGACAAAAAATGTCATACTGTTCACTTAGACTCAAGTCACGGTTCACTTTTCCCTTAATGTGGTTCACTTCCCTCGTATCTGCGGTCCACTCTCGTTCATTCAAAAGTTAGAAAAAGTAACAAAAAAGAAATCATGCTTGTCCGTCTAATGCAGTGCGATTTTCGGTCTAAAGCAGTGCGTTATTCTATCCGATGCGGTGTATGTATGTTTGCAGTGCACTCCTGGTTCCCTTTGTAAAATAATTCCCTTTGTAAAAACAATAAAAAATCAACACAGAAGAAGTTTGTTTCTTTTTAGATGAAGTCCACTAGTTTCTGCCCTGTGATACACTTCACCAACCGAAAAAATGCAGTTCTCTAGTCTGGGCCACGCGGTTCACTAACTTTGACCATGAGCTTCACAAATAAGCGTAAAAAAGTTAGAAAAAAGAGAAAACTTACGGGGTTCACTTGCCCGTCTGATGCAGTGCGGTTTTCAGTCTTAAGCAGTGCGGTTTTCAGTCTTAAGCAGTGCGGTTTTCAGTCTTAAGCAGTGCGGTTTTCTGTCCGATGCGGTTCACTCATCGATTTTTGGTGTCGCGAAAAATAGAGTGTCCGCATTTCGGTAAATTCAAAATTGCTCTTAACCGTAAGGAATTAGAGAGCGTGTTCTACATGAAAAACTTGCGCCTCGTCAATATCTTCCCAACGGTGTATAATTTGAATCATTCGGATCACCAGTTTGTAAAAATTTCGCGAAAAACGGCCACTGCCTCTCATCGTCATTCGCACAACTTTCAAGATTAACTAAAAATCGTAAGGAATCTCAAAAACATTTCAACATATGAAAGTTGCGCCTTGTCCGTAGATTTCCAACGGCATATCATAAGCCTCTTTTCGACAAACGGTTCAAAAACTGGAGCGAAAACAGTACCAAAAATTGAAAAAAAAATAAAAAAACACAATTCCGCGATTTACTAAATTTAAAACAGCTCTTCAACCGTAACGAAATAGAGAAAACAATAGATATGAAAAATATGCGCCTCGATGATATGTTTCCAACGGTGTATCATTTGCTTCATTCCGACGAACGGTTTAGAAAAAAAACGCGAAAAAACGTTCGCTGGCACTCATCGTGCGCCGCAGTGTTTTCAAAACTGCTCTTAAACCACGAGGAATCTCAAAAAGTGTTCAACATGACGAAGTTGCGCCTAATCCATATCTTTTCAACATTATATTACACGGCTTGTTCCGATAAACGATTAAAAAACTAGAGCAAAAAAGGTACCGAAAAAATACAACATAAAGTTTTTTGCGACAAGATGTTCACTCGCCTGAGTACTGCAGCACATTTGGTTCAAACAATGACGTGCACTTACATTGAGTGTGTAGTGCGGAAGTGTTATCAGAATAGTTATTCTGCTAATATTAGCAGAATAGACCGGCTGGTTGTAGTTACCCCACATATCTCATGTACTACCATGTGGTACTATATATATATACTATTTTATGATTTTAAATATGTTCATATACTATATCTAAGATATTTCAAAGCAAGCTACATGAAAAAATTGCTTATGAGTCCATAGTTTTTGTTATATTTATGAAATACGTATATATTTGTATGTAAAAAAACATACTCAAAATATAGTACATACTATCTAAAAATTAGTATATATACTACATAAACATTATTATATAATACATACTACACGTACATACTCTCGGTTTCGATAGATAGTACATATAACATACAAAACGCAAGTGGTGGTATTGTAGAAAACATTTGTCACACACACACACATTGACTATTCGTCACCCTGGGTGAGGAATAGTTATTGTTCACCCCCTTTATTTTACCATCAATACACCGTAATTTTACGTTTCGTAAGTTTTGTCTTATTTCTGACGTAAAAAGAGACCTAAAAATATATATAATCGTCGTAAAAAATATTTTATGTTATATAAAATTATAAACGTAAAAACATAGTGTAAAATACACATAAACTGCAAAATTTCTTGTCTTATGCCCTATATTTTTATTTTTCATGCCAAATTTTACGTAGTGAATCAATAATAATGTAACTATTTGAAATCCAAACGTAATTTAATTATGAAATGATCGTAAGATTACCTCGGTTGAATAATAACTTATTCTGCACCCTGGGTGATGAGTAGTAACACTAATATATATATATATATATATATATATATATATATATATATATATATATATATATATATATATATATCAAGGTGCATTTCTCTGATTTTTTTCATCCGTTCACCGCCAAAAGATTATTTTTTCCTATGTCTGAGGTGGTACTAAACTTTCGTACTTCATCTGCTGGCAAAGGAAAAACGATTAATGCAGAATTTCGTACATGGGCTGCGCGCCCTATGGCCCAGTAAAGTCAGCCCAGGGGGGATCTCCTCTTGTCGTTGTCGAGACGAGGCGCAGCCGCAGTGGATCTCGATCTAAACCCCTCGGGCCCAGATCAGATCTCATCGCAGCCAAAATCTCATCCGCCAAACGGCCGCCGGAGATCTCCTGGCCACCGCCAACCCGATGCGCACTGCCGTTGGAGGAGGAGGAAGATGACGCCGCAGCCCCCACGCGTTACCGCCGGCCGAGGACTGCGCCGCCGCCGCCGCCTCACCATAAGGGCTTCGCCCCGCGGCGTCCTCAGCGACGACGGCGATAGTGGGAGGCGATGGAGGGGGAGGGCCGAGGGCGGTGTGGACGGGGACTCCCCGGGGGCGGCGTGGCGCCGCCGCCTCGGGCGAGAGAGGTTGGGGGGAGAGAGGTCGGGAGGAGTTACGAGATCTGGATTTTATGATCCGGATTTTCTCTTTCGCCGGTCGTATTGATGGGTGTTTCTTCTTGTTATATCTTCTAAAATCAGTTTGCGTCGTCCCCACCATTCGTCATCTACAAAGCGCCCGTACTCTGTCACTCGCGGTCATTGGAACAGCATTTTCTTCGACTGGACAGCCTATCACGATAGGCAGTGTAGTCATCCGCGTGTCGGCGTTGTGCCGCGTATCGGGCGAGGCGGCCGCACACATCGTCCTAGGCTAGGTCATCGTCCCGCGCCGTGTGGCCACTCACGCATCGAGCGTGGTTTTGCTGCTCGGGCGCCTGCGTGGCCTATGGATAATGTGTGCATGCCGTGTAGGCCTTGGTTGCCCGCACGCCTTGTCACCACTTGGATGTTAGCACGTATATGGGTCTGCTTTCTGTACATCATGTGTTGCATCTTATTATCTGTCTACATGGTATCAGAGTCAAGATCTCATGAGGTTTCGAGTTTAAAACCTGATTGACGCAATTAAATTGCATCACACTTTTTGTCAAGTTTAGGCCCAAGAAAGCCACACGTGAGGAGGATTATTGATGTATAAATGTATTACCTAGTCTTTTTCATCAGATCGGTTTTTTGGTTGCATTGTCTAGAGCATGCACTTCTACAAACACCATATAATAATATGAGACCAAGCAATGCAGGCAACCAAACACACAGTGCCTACAGTCGGTGCTACGGTGAAGGGAAGCAGTATGCAGGCAACCAAACAACATTTAAATGATGATTTTTACCCTGCATTTGCTCAACTAGACTGATCTGAGACCATGGTTTTGGGTATCGGGCGGTAAATTCGGTTACCGCCCGATAACCGCGTTTCCCGCTCCCCCACGAGAATCATGTGTACGGGCAGAAAATCTCGAACTTTTTGAATTTAAACTCCTATCACATAGTTAAATAAGGTATATCTCCAACTAAAACACAAGTATTCTCGTGTCCCAGTGGTAAGGATATTTAACCAGCAGTTGCAGGTCGTGTGTTCTAGGACAGCCAGCAGCACGTTTTCCTTTTTGATTTTTGAAGCTGTAATTTATAAAAAAATATGAGCGTGGGAGGGTCGAAATCGGGACCTGTATGTGCGCGGCATCGGAGCAGACCTCTTACCGCTGCACTAGCACTAGTGTAGACAACATTTGGTGCTCAAGGCTTATGTATTCTTGTCTTAAAATTTTGAATTCAAATTTTGATTTTGAATTTCGCACGATTTTTTTTGGAATTTCGTGGTTACCGTTGTAACCGAGTTTACCGCCCCCCTGGAGAAAAATGTTCCATTCGGAATCCAAAACCTTGCCTGGGACAAATATGCAAAAGGGCAAAAAGATGTTGCGAGCAACCAAACGCGTCCATATAGCTTCCACAACCAAACTCGTCCTTATATCTTCCCTTCTTCTCCTCTTTCTCACACACATAACACATTGCCAAACGCACACTAGGGTTGCCCCTTTTCCACCGCCGCCACCACCACCACCCACCCGTTCTCTGGAGTCTGTCCTCCATCGGGAGGCAAAACAAGGCCTTCATCACCGTTGAGGCGGCCCAGACCAGCGCCCGCCGGTGTGGCAATGCTCCGTGCGTGGTGGAGCTCCTCGACACGATTGTGCCTGTGGAGAGCTCTCTTTGCTAGAGGACACGAAGGAGCAAAGCCTCCCATCACCTGTAAGGCGGCGTCGAATCCACGCCCGTGCACATGGCAGCAGTCGCCGCTCCTGGGTCGGTGCGCGCGGTGGAGCTCGTTGTCATCACAGGTAGCTGTAGATGTGTCTCCTTCCCCAAAAATCAGTTTATGAGCTCGGGCTCAGATGCTCCTTGCATCACAGCCGCTCGTACAGATTGGGATTCGAGGCTTCACATGTACTTCCTCCGTTCCATAACGTAGTACATATAGATTTTCTGAAAAGTCAAACTTAGCAAACTTCGACCAAGTTTACGAAGAAAACAATCTATATCTACAATACCAAACAAATACAATATGAAAATTTAACTCACGATGCATCCGATGATATGTATTTGGTATTCTAAATAAAAATATTTTTCTCACTATACATGCTCAAAGTTTGTAAAGTTTGATTTTTGAAAAAATCTATACAACTTCATTATGAAACGGATTATAAGTCGTATCTATAACGTATGGTCAAGATATAAAGAATACTCCTACAACCCAATCATTATGGAGTGTAGGTGACCCGACGGTGCAGCCGGACCGGGAGCTTGGGTCACGTTCGGGAGCATTTCCTGAGCCAGCCTGAGCCGCTGGTCTGTGATGGGAGTCCAAACGCTGCCGGCGTGGCCGCGCTGCTCCACCCCGTACGTCCACGACAACACCTACCGTGTGCTAGTTATAAAAAAAACACCTACTGTGAGCTGAAGGACGCGCGACCGGCGAGGCGTCCACGCCATTCTAGCATGGCTGGTTTTGGACATTGGCCAGTACGGCTACGGCTACCTGGAGCTCATATGCATGCAGAACCTGATGCCGAAGTAGCTCAAGGCTTCACCAAGAACTCCAACATGAAAGGCAAGTACACCTTCAGTTTGCTCAGCGACCTCAACTACCCGGCCATCTCTGCGGTCTTCGCCGACCAGCCATCAACCCTGCCGGTGCACCTTGACAAATGTCGGTCCTCCGTCCTTGGCTCTTACCATGTCAAGGTCACACAGTTCAAAGACACGGACGCCATCGTGGAGCCGAGCACCCTGCAATTCAGCAGCACAAACCAGAAACTTGCCTACAAGATCAAAATGAAAACCAAGGCCCCTCAGAAGACGCCGGAGTACGGAGAGACCTGCCATTGAACGATGGTTTTCACATAGTCCGGAGTCACCTGGTTCTCTCATGGCTGCCACAAGGTCTGGGAGTGAACAGCTGTGCCCTGGCCCCTTCGTAAGCAAGGTTGAAGAATCACCAAGGGGCTAGGGTTCCTAGGTCACCAAGGGGCTGTTTTCAGAAGAAGTGCATGTCAACATAACTTCCTGCTAAACTAGTATTTTTCGAAACAACAATACTCTCGAAATCAATATTAAATGAAGGCCATCTTTTAGTTCTAACCATTTCAGAAACAATTTGAAGGACTGAACTCTGGCAAATACGCGATGGTTTCCCTGTTTACTACCCACCAGTGCTCAGGTCAGCAAAGTTCAGCTAAAAATACCCAGCACATTACATGCAGTCAATTGTTATTTTCCTCAAATACACTACACATTGTATGATCACACAATAGATCTAACGAAAGAACTGCACGCAATGGAATAATAAATATTAAGAGCAGACCAACCAGTAAGGTGACCTGCAGTTGTTTAATTTCCTCGATACACTTTGCTGATAGCAATCTCCATGGCTCTGTTTTGATCTACAGAGTATACCTTACAACTCCTTGACACATGAACCAGATAACAACCTTGAGTCATACTAATTATCTGAATCTACGTACGTGTCAAGATGGACTTCAGCACCAGCCCACCCATCGTATTTAGGAACTCACAAAATAACCACTCGAGACTCTTGACTTGCTCATCCCTCATAAAAAAATCCAGCTAATATAATGCTCTGAAAATGATGTTTTGCTCTTATAAAAGGTCGAACAGCATGTCCTACAGGTATGAACCAGCTTTTATCATTCGCGCGCAACAGCCTGATATGCAAGACCGCCTGTCCTGTGCCTCTAGATTTCCATGCATAAGGCCGTGCTTGGATTGAGTGTAATCTAATACAGGTGTATCAATTTTAGAAGTGTATTTTACCGGATTAGAATGATTTCCGGCCCGAAATAATAACGCGCAGGAGTGTGTATTTTTTACGGACGTATCTGACAGAAATACGATAATCCAAGCGTGGCCTACAAAAATTGGAACACCATTTAGTCCATACTCTAGGATGCACTTATAAACGGGGATAGGGATATTACATCCGGACGCGGAGTTTCTGCTTCCAGGCTCATCTGCACCCCCTCTCAGAAAAAAAATCAAAACAAATGCTAAAAAAGTTCAAAAAATTCCAATTTTTTTTGGATGATAGATAACTTGATGTGTGAGGTCTGCACCAAATTTCAACTCATTTAGACATCTGAGCAGCTTTCTGCAAAAAAGACAAAATCGGGGTCTGTAAAACTGTTTACTGTTCACGCATTGTTTTGACCCGATTTGTCTTTTTTGCCGAGAGCTGCTCAGATGTCCAAATGGGTTAAAATTTGGTGTGGACCTCACGCATCAAATTATCTATCACCTAAAAAAATTCGATTTTTTGAATTTTCAAGTATTTATTTTGATTTTTTTTTCTGAGCGGGAGCAGATGAGCCTGGGCACCGACATGGATTTCCGGATATAATTCAGCAACAAAGTACACAAGACTCATCGAACACCCGCAAACAATCTCCTGCATGGATTTAGTCCTCTCTGAGTTTAGTCTGCTCGTCCCATAAGCCATAACGTATACCAAACCCTATCTCCCAAGAATACAAGTTGTAGAAGTCGCATGTCTCACACAGCGAGTCGCTACAAAATTTACCAAATTGAAGTGCGGCTATTTTTAGTGTACTAATTGGGATGTTGTCCCTCAATTCATAAGATTCCCATCTGTACAACCACATAGAAAAGTAGGGATTGATTTTTTTATTACTTTATAAAAGCCCCACATCGTCATTGATTTCACTAGTTTTTATCCATCCGCCAATGGAATCCCCCATCTCATCATCCAAAAAAAATTTGTGTGTCCAAGAGATGTGCCTGTTATTTTATTATCATATTACTCCCTCCTCCTGATAGTAGATTACAAAATACAAATACTCTTAATTTAATATTTTTTTGAAGATATCCTTCGGATAATGATTGATACAGTTACCCCAGGGTCCATCCGCACTGGAAGATGGTTGTATACAGACCCAACTAGCTGTGTTGCACTCGTATCCTGCACCAAATCCAATCATCCACACCCGATCATTTTTCTTCATCTGTCCTTTAGCATCGATGTATGCCAACTCATACCATACCGATGAGCTCAACTGGTTTCCAAACCGATGTAGTGTCATCCACGATGGCTCGACATACTGGTCAGATAGTTTGAGGCCATGTTGTACTGAGCTGATAACTGCCGGACCACCTGCGTGGATGCAGAAATGCTCAAATGTAACACAAAAGTTAGGAATGTATGGCCTGATATTCCTCCCATGGGGCATCTTTCTTGCCATGTTGAAGAGCAAAAACTTAAGAAGCTCTGATGTTGGTAGCACGTAAGGCCCGGTTGCCATGATATTGGCCTTCAATGCGTGTCCAGCAACAACAGTAAGATCTTTTGAGAGAGCGATGCCTAGGTTGCCCTTCTCGTCTTCCTCTTGATACACACATCGGTAGGCAGAGTTGTTGGCCGCGGTGATCGTCCGAGTGAAATGCACAAGCCTAAACCGAGCCTTTGACCTAGAAGTCGACAACAACTTTGCCACTCCTCCTATGCGTAACAAGATGTTAGACAACACCATGGAACGCTTATTCCCCGAATAGTAGGATGGCCCAATGGTCTCTGTCGACACCACCAACACATGCGACCCCCGAGGCATGACCTGTAACATGTTGCTCGCTAGCCCCACTGCGATCATCGAAGCTGAGCATGCCATCCCAGAGAGGTTCATGACACGAATATCACCCCGTAACTTGTATTTGTTCACAATCATGTCGGCAATGGATGGTACGGGGCAGAACGCGCTGCAGTTGGTGATAAGACCACCGATTGCATCACGTTTGATGCAAGTCTTGGCCAGAAGGTCATCGATTACCGAGAAGACGACCAACTCTGCTTCACTGCACGCTTCATCAAGCCCACAACATGGCTCTATATAGTGATGTACAGGTGGGACACATGTCTCATCGCTCATGCCTGAGCGCTTAAGAATAGTAGCTATAAAATTGACAATAGAATCATCAAGCAAAGAAGAGAGACGTGCATGCTCGAGGAAGGTTGCCTTTGTGATTCTTAAGTTGGAGTTTTGCCGGAAGCAAGCGTAGTCGACAAGGTATACAGTTCTAGAACGGAGTGCAAGGTACAAAGTACATGTGATGACCAGTAACGCTATGACAAGAAGTGAGCGGATGGGCCAGATAGCAGTGGGTTGGGGCACAATCTCGGGTCCAGCAGCAAGCCATGGTGCAATTTTCTTGCTGACAGTTCGCAGGATGAGGGTGTTGGCAGTGCAATTGTATACCAATGTGAGGCGCCTGAGATGAGACTCTGAACTCATATTGTTTGGTGGTATCGTTTACGTGCCTGCAGAGGTGACCGACGAGGATATATAGGAGGGAACTCTAAGGGTGGGAGATTTTTATGCAAATGAAGCATGCATGTGCTGTACTTCGTAATCGTGTAGTACTTCTAACGATTTAAGGCTCCAACTGTGAAAGTGTCAACTGCCATGTCCTTGGACCTTATCTCAAACGAACGTTTCTTTGCACTCAGAATCTTGTAACAACATATGAGAGAAATACTTAACGTCAAAGGCTCATGCGGCATCTAGCGAGATCAATGAACTTCCCAATAGTAAATGAGCCATGATAGTACGACATGTACGTACATTGATCCTTATAAACTCACACACATACACCCTATCCTAACTATTAATACCTTTGAAAAACTGAGCCGGCAAATCTTCAATTGTCTAAATAATCATAGGCACCTCGTAGTCGAGGGGTGCACGAGCATGAGCAAAAATTCTAAAATAATTTCATAAAAATATGAGTACACATGCTAAGATTAGGACTTGAACCCAGTGGGCTGGTTACACCACAACCACAAGCAATCAGTTCACTGGCCTAACATTATTCATGTTGAACATTAGTGTAGCACATGTTTTTCACAGCACGATGCAGGAGCAATGCCGTTTTAAGCAGACGTAAGAACAAAGATATTGAAAACGACAAGGTGGTCTATTTGTTTTCTTGCATTTCCTATAGTTCACATCAACTTCTTTTTGTAATAAAAAAAGTACATGTTGTCGATTATCAATCACCGAGTCTAGCAAGATGCACCCTTTGCGCTGTGTACCACTAGATATTGCATATTACCAACCAACTTCGTTTTGCCACCTAATTTTGTTGGGCCCAAAGGTGTACGGCTTGTATGCTAGTGGTAATTGCCTTCACATGGCCGACCCAAATTTATAGGTCCACAAGAGATAATGGGTGATTTGTTTTCTCTTCCGCTAACAATCCTAAAACCAGGGCTTGAGGGCGACACAGAGAACCACAATCACCGTCGAATATACATTCAGTCTCCTTGTCACCGGCTGCCATCTTGTCGCTGAGAGGAGGATGCATCATATTTTTAGTGTTCTTCTTTGTCTTTCTACATGCCCTTCTAGTAGTGGACATATGCTTTTATGAATAAAATAATTCCGGTCACTCATATTGTTGTAGTGACATCAAGAAAGACAAGTTTGTGTCATCATGAAACATATTATTTAGATCTAATGAGTTTATGGCATTGTCTCGTCTTACTTTTATTATTTCACTAGCAAATATGCATGTGTGTTACAACGGGAGAAGAAAAATATAATAGATCTATACCCAATAAGCATTGCTCAAGACCCCCGCAACCTATGCGCATAGTTTCAACACAGAACCTTGCCCATGTGGCCGATTATCCTCTTTCCCGCCCTCGCCAAGCTGTGTCCACATGATCAAAACACATCCGAACATGGTAATCTATTACCTAATATTAAAGGACAAAGGATTTCATAGTTCTTCTTCCGTCACCCTTTTACATCCGTTGATTTTGTCTTAACCGTAAAGTTTAACGGCTGAGATTTAAAAGAAATATGTTGTTTGGTTGCTTTGGTTGCGTGCAACGATTCCACACGCATGATGCCCGCCTGAGCCTAATGTGTTTTATATGGCCCAACCAAAGCAGCCCAACGTAGAATCGCTTCGTCGTTTCGTCCTATGTCGCTTGCTTTTTTGCTTCCGCCGCTCAGCATATCCCCGTTCTCGATATGTATTTTGACGACCGAATCGTCCGGCAGCCCAACTCTAATACAAAAAACACAGAAAAGTGGGCCTTCATCCATCCGTGCACCATGGCTGCAGCAGGCAACGGCATGGTGGCTGGCCCTGCCTCGGACGACGGCCGCTGAAGGCGCGACGGCTGCCGCCGGTGTAGCCGGTGGTGGTGGCCATCTCCTCCATCGGAGGTGGTCGGCCTGAGGCTGGATGGTCAGATCTCGATATCCGTCATCTAGTCCCGCTACGAGTCGGGAAGACAAGTTACCGGTGAAAACCGAGCCGATGGCATGCGATTGTGGAGTTATGCGCCGTTACCTTGATGAAGGCATCGTCGTGTAACAACTAGCGACCCACTCGTGCTGTTCCGGGGGAAACCCTAGGATCTGGTCTTCCAGATCGGACGATGACGGCACTGCGGTGTTGTTTCTCTATTGGGGATATCGTTTGTGGAGCAGCACTGGAAGACAGAGGCAGGAGACGGAGCGGCTTCGTCTTGTACGAAGCTTCGATGGAGATGTCAAGTCATGCCTGGCTGACAGGTGCTACGTTGTGTCATGCCTACTCGGCAGGTGCTACGCATGACAGATCTTTCAGAATCTTCGTGCCTGGATGGATGAGCGTGGGGGCAGTGGCGCCGTTGGGCGCCGTGGTAGCGTCGAAGGATAGACGAACTGGCAAGGATGATGCGGATCTCTCTTCTGAAAATGGGTCAGCGGCCCGATGACGATGGCATGCTCTAAAACGTGTGCATGTGGTGTACGCTTTAGGTCTACTTCACCGGTTATTCGTTCCGATATGTTATGTGGATGGATTGGCGACGACACCGAATTTGAATATGGGGAGTGAGAGAGCTCCATATTATGGAGTTTTGTAGGTGTGAGTGATGGCTTCGAATGGCTTGATCAATGTTCGTGTTAGACTTTTATTGAATAATAAATAAAGATGGCCATATGCATCAATTAATGTAGAGGTCGGGGTTTTTAAGCTCCTTTTGTTGAATATTAGGGACTTCACGATGACCAACCGTGAAGCAACGCTGAAGAAGCTTGTTGGCCGGTGCGAGAGGAAGACGGCTTGAACAACCGTGGCCTTGCATTTTGTGATGATTCCTTTAATACTAGAGGTTGTCGCGCCTTCGCCGCACCGTCGTTCACTCATGGTATTAACTCTATTTTTCTTTAGCATGTCATTGCAGTCAATCTTGTCATTTTGATTCTATATATGTTGACTTGGATTTTAATTATGTTCGACCATACTTTCTTTTCATTTGTATATCGCATTTGGCTATTGTTTAAAATTGTATTTGTTTTGAGAGGAGAGTGGAGTTGATTGATGTGTGGTTGTGGTGTTCTTCGCGTTTCATCGTCAGTGTCAGCTGGTGGTTCTTGTGTGATCCCCTCGAGAGCTCTTATTCCACAATGAGACCATGGAATTTGCTGCTATAACACTCCTATGGGTCGGCTAATGAAACTCTTGCTCACTCAGTTCGGCTCCTGCTCTGCTTGCTTAGCTTTTTTCCGCTCGCTACATTGCTAGCTTAGACAAAACCGGATACCACATTTTTATTTGAATTTTTTGTTAAATAAAAAATTACAAATTTTTAAAAATGTATTTTATAAAATGTTGCGCATTAAAAACCATTTTTTTATGTATTTTTGAGAATGTTGCGCATTAAAAAACATATTTTTTTAGGAAAATCATAAATATTAGAAATATTAATTAATTTTAAACTATGTTCGTCAATTTAAAAAAAATTAGAAAAAAAATGTTCATGAACTTTAGAAAAATTCATGAATTGAAAAATGTTGGTGGATTTTAAAGTGGACACAAATAGAAACATCTGAGAAGCTGCATCGTGTTGGTGTTATTTTAGAAGTGATTTGGTATACGAAGAAAGGTATGAGGTAGATATAGGGATCTCTCGTTCAGCTTCTCAAGAAAGATACAACAGATGCACGAGTAATATAGTGTCACGTCTCTAGCCGGTTGGTTTAGTATTTACCCCGTCTAAAGTTTGATCGCTGCAATCCCATGACCTCCTACTGCTGACCAGTGGGGTGCATATGCCCAGCTGAGCCCTGACACGGGAGAACAGGACATGTGTAAACAAAGCTTGGGTTTAAGGCCGTAAATACATTTCTTTCAGTGAATGACATGATGGTCCCACATCCCCAATTCAACCAGAGAACTCCATTTCTTGGGAGCTTGGAAACTGTAAAGATTCTTTCTTCAGGAATTAGGTTTGCATATTAGGGTACCCGACATCCTGAAAGAAGCCCGACCAAGGTCAGCCAGCTAGCTTACCGGGCAAAGCACCCCACAGACGCAAGCCAATAGAAATGCAATGTGAACGTTACGCTTCTTTCACTTGTGTTCTATTAAGCGATAGCAGAGTAGTAAACCTCTCAAATTGCCCAGTCCAATTATACAGTAGGTGCTAATAGGTAAAATTTTGGGTTTCCCTAGCCGACCAAATAACGACATGGAAAACGATCATCATTATCTGTCATTTATAAATGTACAACAATGAGGAAAAATATCCTTAAAATAGTTTTTGCTTATTCAATATTTTTAAATACTTGTTCAACACTTTAATACTTGTTCAACATTGTTCAAATACTTGTTCATCATTTTTTAATGCATATTCAACAATTTTCAAATACTTGGTCAACATTTTTAATACTTATTCAACATTGAAATATCCCGATGAGGCGATGCAAACCGATAAAGACAATGATATACAAAAAGAAAAATGAAAAAAAATCCGGAGAAGAAAAAAGAAAAGAAAAGAGAAAAACAAAAGAAAAAGAAAAAAAAAAGAGAAAACCGAATACAATAGAAGAAAAATAAACAAAATAAAAACAATTAAAACAAAGAAAGAAACGAAAAAAACTTGTGAAAAAAGAAAGAAAAAACAAAAACAAGAAACAAGGATAAAACAATGCAAAACCGGCTCTATTAACCTTAATTGTTCGCGCCCTACAAGGAGCCGAAGCTGACCTAGTGTTTAGGAGAGTGGCAGCTCAGCCAGGATACCCGAGGGTTTGAATCCTGGTTTCGCTGATTTTTCTTCTTTTTTTAAACATTCGCTAAGAGGCCGGCCCAATAGCTACAACGTGGATACATTCGCTTCAGCGAGACGGAAAGTTTTTTTTCTGAAATATCCAGCATCGCTAGCATTCATTGAAAATAGCAGGAAGCAACAGAAAACAACAAGGTGGTGAAGGTCCTAAGACCGGAATGTTGGGGAACGCATATTTCAAAAAATTTACCTACGATCACGCAATATCTATCTATCTGATGCATAGCAACGAGTGGGAGAGTGTGTCCACGTACCCTCGTAGACTGAAAGCGGAAGCGTTAAGTAACACGGTTGATGTAGTCGAACGTCTTCGCGATCCAACCGATCAAGTACCGAACGCACGGCACCTCCGCGATCTGCACACGTTCAGCTTGGTGATGTCCCTCGTACTATTGATCCAGCTGAGGCCGAGGGAGAGTTTCGTCAGCACGACGGCGTGATGATGAAGTTACCGACGCAGGGCTTCGCATAAGCACTACAACGATATGACCGAGGTGGAAATCTATGGAGGGGGCACCGCACACGGCTAGACAACTGTCAACTTGTGTGTCTATGGGATGTCCCCCTCCCCCGTATATAAAGGAGGGGAGGAGGAGAGGGCAGGTCCTCATAGGGCGCGCCCAAGGGGGGGAGTCCTACTCCCAGTAGGAGTAGGTTTCCCCCATTCCCTAGTTGGAGTAGGAGAAGAAGGAAGAGGGAGAGGGAGAGAAGGAAAGGGTGGCCGGTCGCCCACCCCAATTCGGATTGGGCTTGGGGGGGGGGGGTGCCTGATGTCTACTACTCAACCTTCCTCTTCTAGACGTTGTTGGGCCTCCAAGTGCAGAGGTTTGTAGGACAGTAGCAAATTTCCCTCAAGTGGATGACCTAAGGTTTATCACTCCGTGAGAGGCGTAGGATGAAGATGGTCTCTCTCAAGCAACCCTGCAACCAAATAACAAAGAGTCTCTTGTGTCCCCAACACACCCAATACAATGGTAAATTGTATAGGTGCACTAGTTCGCCGAAGAGATGGTGATACAAGTGCAATATGGATGGTAGATAAAGGTTTTTGTAATCTGAAATTATAAAAACAGCAAGGTAACTAATGATAAAAGTGAGCACAACGGTATTGCAATGCGTTGAAACATGGCCTAGGGTTCATACTTTCACTAGTGCACGTTCTCTCAACAATAATAACATAATTGGATCATATAACTATCCCTCAACATGCAACAAAGAGTCACTCCAAAGTCACTAATAGCGGCGAACAAACGAAGAGATTATTGTAGGGTACGAAACCACCTCAAAGTTATTCTTTCTGATCGATCTATTCAAGAGTCTGTAGTAAAATAACACGAAGCTATTCTTTCCGTTCGATCTATCATAGAGTTCGTACTAGAATAACACCTTAAGATACAAATCAACCAAAACCCTAATGTCACCTAGATACTCCAATGTCACCTCAAGTATCCGTGGGTATGATTATACGATATGCATCACACAATCTCAGATTCATCTATTCAACCAACACATAGAACTTCAAAGAGTGCCCCAAAGTTTTTACCAGAGAGTCAAGACGAAAACGTGTGCCAACCCCTATGCATAGATTCCGAACGTGACGGAACCCGCAAGTTGATCACCAAAACATACATCAAGTGAATCAATAGAATACCCCATTGTCACCACGGGTATCCCACGCAAGACATACATCAAGTGTTCTCAAATCCTTAAAGACTCAATCCGATAAGATAACTTCGAAGGGAAAACTCAATCCATTACAAGAAAATAGAGAGGGAGAAACATCATAAGATCCAACTATAATAGCAAAGCTCGTGATACATCAAGATCGTGCCAAATCAAAAACACGAGAGAGAGAGAGAGAGAGAGAGATCAAACACATAGCTACTGGTACACACCCTCATCCCGAGGGTGAACTACTCCCTGCTTGTCATGGAGAGCGCCGGGATGATGAAGATGGCCACCGGTGAGGGATCGCCCCCTCCGGCAGGGTGCCGGAACAGGGTCCCGATTGGTTCTTGGTGGCTACAGAGGCCTGCGGCGGCGGAACTCCCGATCTAGGTTATTTTCTAGAGGTTTCTATATTTATAGGAATTTTTGGCATAGGTCTCACGTCAGGGGGGGGTCTCCGAGTCGTCCACGAGATAGGGCGGCGCACACAGAGGGGTAGGGCGCGCCCCCCACCCTCGTGGACGGCCCGAAACTCTTCTGGCCCAACTCTTTCACTCCGGGGGCTTCTTTTGGTCCATAAAAAATCATCAAAAATTGGCACGTCAATTGTACTCCGTTTGACATTCCTTTTCTGTAGAACTCAAAAACAAGGAAAAAACAAAAACTGGCACTGGGCTATAGGTTAATAGGTTAGTCCCAAAAATCATATAAAATAGCATATAAAACATCCTAGATGGATAATATAATAGCATGAAACAATCAAAAATTATAGATACGTTGGAGACGTATCAAGCATCCCTAAGCTTAATTCCTGCTCGTCCTTGAGTAGGTAAATGATAAAAACAGAATTTTGATGTGGAATGCTACCTAACATAATTTCCAATGTAATCTTCTTTATTATGGCAAGAATATTCAGATCCATAATATTCAAAAAAAAAGTTTAATATTGACATGGAAACAATAATACTTCAAGCATACTAACAAAGCAATCATGTCTTCTCAAAATAACATGGCCAAAGCAAGCTATCCCTATAAAATCATATAGTCTGGCTATGCTCTATCTTCATCACACAAAATATTTAAATCATGCACAACCCCAATGACAAATCAAGCAATTGTTTCATACTTTTGATGTTCTCAAACTTTTTCAATTTTCACGCAATACATGAGTGTGAGCCATGGACATAGCACTATAGGTGGAATAGAATGGTGGTTGTGGAGAAGACAAAAAGGAGACGACAGTCTCACACCAACTAGGCGTATCAACGGGCTATGGAGATGTCCATCAATAGATATCAATGTGAGTGGGTAGGGATTGCCATGCAACAGCTGCACTTAGAGCTATAAGTGTATGAAAGCTCAAAAAGAAACTAAATGGGTGTGCATCCAACTCACTTGCTCACGAAGACCTATGACATTTGAGGAAGCCCATCATTGTGTGAGACTGTCATATCTGCGGCCTCCCAGACACAGCCATGTTGCGCCGCCCTACACGGACCTCCCCGCGCATGGGCAGGCGCCCGAACACGGTCGCCCCTTCCCGTGCGCGCACCGGCATGGGAGCAGCGCCCTGGATCCTGCCGAGATGAGCAGCCCGCGCTGCCGGAGCTCAAACGGGAGGAGGAAGTGCCCCGTCGCTGCTGATCCGTGCGGGCTTTACCAGGCGATGTCTGCCGGCGGCAGCGAGTGGAAGATGGCCAGTGGATCGGCGCTGGCGGCGGCTAGGTTTTCGCACCCTGGCCGCCCGCGGAGCGACCCGAGGAATGGCTGTCGCCCATGAGACGGAAAGTTGCACTCATGTAAGGCGATATATAGTCGCCGTGCTCCATCCCTGCCGTCGCTTCCTTCCTCTGGTCGGCCATGGATGCCACCTCCTGAGTCGAAGGTCCATGGTGCCGTCGCCGCCTGAGCTGGTGCATGGGGTGGCGCCTCAGTACAACAGGTGAAAGATGAGAAGGCTACGTCTAAAGAAATAGATGATGTACACCCGCAAAAAAAAAAGAAATAGATGTACGAGGGTTTTCTAGCAAAATAACAATGTTATGTGTCAACATATGAGCGAATTGTACAAGATACGAACCTGCGAGTCAAGTTCATGTACCAGGGTGCATGTTTTTCAAGTTTTTGTATTAATTTGTTCTCACCGTACAAGTTTTTCTATCTGGGGCACAATTAACTCGTAAAAGGATTATCACAATTATTTGTTATTACGGTTAGAAACATAAGAAAAATATTTATATGCAAAATAAAGGTCGAAGATGCAACTTTGCAAATGTATCAACGCCAATCCCAAAGAAGTGAAAAATGTGTACATGGGATAAAAATAAAATACTTAATACTTTTGATGCAATAGGGATGACGTCCTCGCATTGGCGAGGTCCACCCTATTAGTTTTACAAAAAGAAGATATTGTAAGCTATAGAAAATGTGAGAAACCAAATAGCTTGATCTGCGTAATAAATCTGAACGAGAATGCTCCCGCAGCTTGATGTGAAAAACATGGTTTACACTAATGTGCAACATGAATAATATTCTATGAAGTAGTTGAGAAGTAGGCATGGAAGGTCTCGTGCGTAGTATAAAGTACAACATTCGCCCTTGTATAAACCCCCCCACCCTTCGTTGCCTGCTTCTATCTGTATCGATCTCCTCTGTATTCACATAGACTCACATTTTATAACTTGCCTTCTCGATCTCCCATCTTCTTAAATAGATCAATTACGGCGTCATTCGTAATGGTGGCAAATATATCTTTCTCCACATAGCAAATCAAGCAATCACTCATGAACTGGTCACCCATTTTGTTGCGTAAAACACTCTTCACAATATTCATTGCTGAAAAGCATCTCTCCACTGACGCTGTGGCAACCGGCAAAATTAGCACTAGCTTTAGAAGTTGATACACCAAAGGGAAAGCAAGATGCTTCTTAGTATCCACCAACTTTTTAGCAAGACCCGCCCTTTGAAGTGATTGATCTTGATTCAACCCTGTGCCGGTACTAATTCGCCCACTACTTATGGCTTTTTTTATATTCTCTCTATTAGTCTCTCTGATCATGTCTTTTCTTTTGCAAGAAGCTCCAACCACATTAAACAGAAGAGAAATCATGTAAAAGAAATCTGCAATATCTTCATTCTTCTTTGAAATCGCTACGATAACCAATTGGAGTTGGTGAGCAAAACAATGCACGTAATATGCTGACCTATTCTCTTCCAGAATTTTAGCTTTCAAACCATTGAACTCACCCCTCATATTGCTCGCCCCGTCATAGCATTGCCCTCTAACTTGTTTGAAGCTTAATCCAATATCAACAAGCAATTTCTCAAGGGCTGACTTGAGACACGTTGCCGATGTTTCCTTCACATGTACTACGCCAACTAGTCGTTCTAGGATTAACCCAAGCTTATCAACATACCTCAACACAACAGCCATTTGTTCTTTGTCTGACACATCGGAAGCCTCATCAATCAACAAACTGAAAACATCACCACCAATTTCTTCAAGAATAGAATTCAATGTTATTTGTAACAAACCAGATAAAATATATTTTTGGGTGCTCGGAGAGATAAATCATATGAAAAAAAATAAAGAATAGAGATGCTAGAAAGTAGTAATTTACCTTTGCAAAATAATTTGCAAGTTCCTTTTGAATATCTGGAGACACCCATTTGCAATTTTTTGGAGCATTCTTAAGAACTACATTCCTCACATCCTCATTCTGATTTGCTAATGTTTGTACCAACTCTCGAAAATTCTCCTTATTTTTGGATTCCTCTGATTCATCATTGCCACGGAAAGCTAAACCTTGATGTAATAAGTATCTAACAGATTCGACGGAAGTATTCAACCGAATACGATTTTGCCTTTTTGTAATATCAGTTTGCTTGTTGAGGGCAACTTTAATGGACTGATCTTGATTCATCAAGGCATCACACCTTTTAGCAGCTACATTGTGATAGCTATTAACCTCACCCACATGAGTATCCAATCTGTATTTCTTATTCCAACTAGAGAAACCATTGACAACAAATGCATCATTCCCACCTTGACCGTCGATGCAATCTCTGAACAAATAGCAACATTGGCAAAATGCCTTATGCACTTTATCACTGTACTCTAGCCAATGATAATCTTTAAACCATTCTGGCTTGAATCTTCTTTCGAATCCTCCGATGGTCTTCTGCGGATATACAAAGCCTTATTTTGGCCTATAAGGTCCTCTAGTTAAATATATTCTTCTGATCTCATCTTGCTTCTTTGGATTCTTAGTGTACTGTGATATTCTTTTTCGATTGGCCAGATCAAAAGGAAGTTCATCCAAATTAATATCTGTTGTAGTAGTAGTAGTACCAATATTTGATGCCTGATCTTGCCTTAGTCTAACTGGCCTTGAAGTCCCTGCAAGATCAGTCTCTGGTGCCGTTCGTTTCAGCAGAAATCTGTCCATATCCTTCTAGCCATAGCCTCCTACATGCAGCAAAAAAACATAAACGCAAATTTAGTAATTAGCCATCCGGAGAGAGTGAGAGACCGAGTTGTTAGTGCGTGAGACCAAGAGAAACTGAGAAAGAGATTGCCGTACCTGCGTGAGAACAGCCTACAAGGAGGGCAAGTGCCAAGTGGGCAACCAACAGGCAACACTCGGGAGATTAAGGACTATACGGCGGCGGCCGGCCGGCATCACCCTTGGAGATTAGGGATCGCCGCTGTTCGTCGCCGATGCAAATTGGGGATTAGGGAGATGAGAAAAAGATTAGGGGAAGGCGATGAGACGGAGAGGCGACCCGACGATGCGGAAGAGACGAAGAGGTGACCTGGGATCCAAACCTAGTTAGCTTCAAATACTCGAAGGCATTGGGGTCAATTGACGGAAATCCCTATTCGCCGCATTATGCGGAAAAGTGTCGACCTGCCGCACACCATCGATCGTTCGCGGGCCAGCCCATGACGGATGCTTCCTACAGAGAAAATCCCCAAAATAACGAAGAATGCCAGGAATCGAACCTCCGACCTCCCACTCGTGGAGGTGGGTTGCTAGCCACTGCAGCTTAACAACGCTAGTGTCATAGCGTGCAAGAGGGCGTTTATTATCTGTTTCATTTTTTCGCGTTCTTTTGTTTTTGTTTTTCTGTTTCTTTTTTTTATATATAAATCGCAATTTAAAAAAAAGTTCAGTATATTCAATACTTTGTTCGGTTTTTAAAAAGATGTTCCAATTTTATTGTTCAGGTTTCCAAAAAACATTTCATTCTTTTCAAAAAATGTACAAAATTTTGTTTGTGTTTCCAAAATTTGTTCGGAGTTTCAAATTTTGTTCGTGGTTTTCAAAAAATGTTCGCGTTTCCAAATTTGTTCATTTTTTCAATTTTTTGGGATTTCACATTTGTTCCCATTTTTAAAAAATTCTTCGTGTTTCTTAAAAATTTGCCCGCGTTTCCAAAAAATTGTTCGCAGATTCAATAAATGGTCAGCTTTTCAACTTTTCATTCGGAAATTTTCAAAAAAAGTTCCTGTTTTTAAAATTGTTCACGTATTCAAAAAATTTGTTTGGAGTTTCAAAATGTGTTCGCTTTGTTTGACAAATGTTCAAACTTTGAAACATTACTTACCTTAAAATTGTTCATAATTTCCAAGATTTGTTCGAATAAAATCAAAAAGTGTTGAGTTCTAGCACTTTTGTTATTCTTAGATACTACCGCTGTAAATCGGACAATTGGAAACTTGGAATCATTAGCACGCACGGAAACTGAATAAAGCAGTGCATAGCTTTTTCAATTTTTTTGTTCACATATTCAGAAAATGTTCCTGTCTCCGTTTTTCTTCTTCAGGAATTCAAGAAATGTTGATACTTTTTTCAAAATATGCATTAAAAAAGTTCACCCCAGTAACTAATTCAGATTCGCTACAATAGCTAATTTGCTACAGTACTGGTTCCAGTTCGCTACAGGATACCGTTTCTGTTTTACATTTATGGTTAGTTCTTTAAGCTATCCACTGCTTTATTTGACAATAGCACTTGTTAGTTGGAGTTTCTACTAGTGCGTGCTAGTACGCAGCTGGTCTCAGGTTCGATTCCTGGGTCATGCGCGTTTCATTCTTCTCCTGTATTTTTGCGTCCTGCGGTAGAACTCCATGGGCCGGCCCAGTCGGGTCCCTCTCTGTGCGGCACGCCGCCAATTTGCCGCAAAGCGCGGCGTATAGGAGGTCCCTTGATTGACCCCAGGGGCCATACTAGAGCTTCGTCCCTACTTCTGTCGAGCACTTCAGATTGCTATACAATCTTTCAGCCAACACCCACGTCCCTCGAATTGTAATCACAATGGCACTTGCAGCAGGTGTCCTAAAAATAGTTGCACCTCAACCCGGAGCTATTTATCCCATCCACGTATTTCTTGCCATGGTTCTACTGACCATCACCGCAAGTATCTACCTTGCACTCCGTCGTAAAACTGTATACCTTGTTGACTACGCTTGCTTCCGGCCAAGTTTCAACCTAAGATGCCCAAAGGCAACCTTCCTCGAGCATGCACATCTCTCATCTTTGCTTGATGATTCTACTGTCAACTTCATAGGAAATGTTCTCAAGCGCTCAGGAATGAGCGATGAGACATGTGTCCCGCCTGTACTTCACTATATAGAGCCATATTGTGGGCTTTACGAAGCACGTGCCGAAGCAGAGTCAATTGTCTTCTCGGTGACCGACGATCTTTTGGCCAAGACATGCATCAATCGTGATGCAATCGGTGTTCTTATCACCACCTCAAGTATATTTTGTCCGATACCATCTATTGCTGACATGATTGTGAATAGATACAAGTTAAGAGGTGATCTTCGTGTAATGAACCTCTCAGGGATGGCATGCTCTGCATCAATGACCGTAGTGGGGCTCGCAAGCAATATGTTGCAGGTCATGCCTTGGGGGTCGCATGCATTGATAGTGTCAACAGAGACCACTGGGCCAGGCCACTATCAAGGGAATACACGCTCCATGCAGTTGCCTAACATCTTATTCCGCATAGGTGGAGTGGCGAAGTTGTTGTCGACTTCTAGCTCAAAAGCTCGGTTTGAGCTTGCACATGTCACGCGGATAATTACTGCGGCAAACAACTCCGCGTACCGATGTGCATATCAGGAGGAAGATGAGAAGGGCATCCTAGGGACACGTCTCACTAAAGACCTTATGGTTGTTGCTGGAGAAGCACTCAAGGACAATCTCACTACAAGCGGGCCACTTGTACTGCCGACAGCAGAGCTTCTCAAGTTTTTCCTTTTTGACATTGCTGGAAAGGTGCTCTATTGGAGGAAGATTAGACCATACATCCCCAACTTTTGTGTTGCATTTGAACATATATGCATCCACGTAGGTGGACCTGCGGTTATCAGCTCAATACAGCGTGGCCTCAATCTATCAGACAAGCACGTTGAACCGTCACGAATGACACTATATCGCTTTGGAAACCAGTCGGCCGCATCAGTGTGGTATGAGTTGGCATACATCGATGCTAAAGGCCTAATGAAGAAAGGCGACAAGGTGTGGATGATCGGATTTGGTGCAGGGTACGAGTGCAACACCGCTGGTTGGGTGTGTATACAACCATCTTCCTGCGCGGATGGACCCTGGGCTAACTGCATCAATTGCTACCCTATGGATATCTCTAGAAAAGCTTAAAATAAGAGGATTTTAAGTGTCATTTACTATAAGCGGAGTGAGTAGTGTGATAAATAACATGCACATCACTCCGACAAACAACAATGAAGAGGTGGGGGATCCCATTGGCTGGTGTATCAAACTTAGTTACATCAATAAAGATGCAGACTTGTTAAAATAAATAATAAATCCCTACTTTCTTTGTGGTTGTCTAGATGAGCATGTTATGAGTTGAGATGACACTCCAAATAGTAGTATAGTTGGCTATATCCACATTTCACTATGGTGATTTCTATACCAGCTCGTTTGGCACCTAGCTTTTCATTTCGTTTTGTGGAAATGAAATGAAAACATAATCCTGAGAGGATTTCATTTGGTGGGATTTGGATTCCATACCCAATTTTCTTGTTTGGCTGACATATGGGTTTATGAAATGAAATGAAATAAATGTCCTGTGCTATTTGGCTGCTTTGAATTATAATCAGAAATAATAAACGTCCAGAACTCCATCTATACATTCAACACATTTATAATCTAAGGCAGCTAATAAACCCAAAAATAATAATGCACTTTTTCCCGATTAATATCATAATTAACTCATGCAAGGATGGGTCATGTCTAGGGTCTAGAAGGCACAAAGGCATCATATTTCACACAGACAAACATGGTTCAGATCTAGAAGGCACAAAGGGAACATAATTGACTCATAACCAAAAAAGATCACGGTTCAAAGCTTGTATTAGGCAGGTTCTGGACAACAAAAGAATACAACTTGCCATCATAACCTTTAAGACCATAAAAAATAATTTTTTGCATCAAGACTAATTTCTTTTCATTACATTTGCTAAGGCTTGAAGAGGCATGAACTTGTGGCTTACTTATTGTCCTACAAATGTGATGAGGTGTGTAAGAAAACTGGCAAATGTAGTTATTAAATGTGAAGTGGGCAAACAACAAACATCGGACCAATATTTTAGTTCCATCTTGTAAAAGCATCGTAATATTGATCACTACTACTTTGCTATAAAAAGCACGACTACAACAAATGAAGTTGAACAATGTACTACGAGCTATAATGTTTGTATATAAAGAGATCGCTATTTATAACATACTTATCAAAAGAAAGCCAACTTTGCTGCAACTTATAGATAATTATTACAAGGAAGTAGTAATTTTCTAAGGGAATTCCAAACCAGACTGCTGCGCTTAGTTCTAAAAACTCTCCCTGAAACCCCACTTCAGATTACATATCTTTGGAAATTTGAAGTAAGAGAGCTGCTTACCTAGTGGGAAAAATATAGATAGTGCTACTCCGATAAGAATGTCCTCATTCACAACAAGGGAGAAAATCAACAGATTTTAGCTCATACCTTTTAATATTTAAGGGTTACTGATAAAAAAATTCTTTTATTCTTGCAGGCAATGTAATGTATCGGTTACCTTATCTCCCAAATCTTTCTGAAGGTTGCTACCTCTTGAGCATGCATTGGTTTTCCCTTGAAGAGGAAAGGATGATGCAGCAAAGTAGCGTAAGTATTTCCCTCAGTTTTTGAGAACCAAGGTATCAATCCAGTAGGAGACTACACGCAAATCGCCTAGTACCTGCACAAACAATGAAGAACCTTGCAACCAACGCGATAAAGGGGTTGTCAATCCCTTCAGGGTCACTTGCGAAAGTGAGATCTGATAAAGATAATAAGATAAATATTTTTGGTATTTTTGTTGTATAGATTGAAAAATAAAGATTGTAAAATAAAATAGATCAGAAACTTGTATGATGGAAAGTAGACCCGGGGGCCATAGTTTTCACTAGTGACTTCTCTCATGATAGCATATATTATGGTGGGTGAACGAATTACTACCGAGCAATTGATAGAAAAGCGCATAGTTATGAGAATATCTAGGCATGATCATGTATATAGGCATCACGTCCGTGTCAAGTAGACCGAAACGATTCTGCATCTACTACTATTACTCCACACATCGACCGCTATCCAGCATGCATCTAGAGTATTAAGTTCATAAGAACAGAGTAATGCATTAGGCAAGATGACATGATGTAGAGGGATAAACTCAAGCAATATGATATAAACCCCATCTTTTTATCCTCGATGGCAACAATACAATAAGTGCCTTGCTGCCCCTACTGTCACTAGGAAAGGACACCGCAAGATTGAACCCAAAGCTAAGCACTTCTCCCATTGCAAGAAAGATCAATCTAGTAGGCCAAACTAAACTGATAATTCGAAGAGACTTGCAAAGATATCAAATCGTGCATATAAGAATTCAGAGAAGAATCAAATATTGTTCATAGATAAACTTGATCATAAACCCACAATTCATCGGATCTCGGCAAACACACCGCAAAAAGTATTACATCGAATAGATCTCCAAGAACATCGAGGAGAACTTTGTATTGAGATCCAAAGAGAGAGAAGAAGCCATCTAGCTAATAACTATGGACCCGAAGGTCTGTGGTAAACTACTCACACATCATCGGAGAGGCTATGGTGTTGATGTAGAAGCCCTCCGTGATCGATTCCCCCTCCGGCGGAGCGCCGGAAAAGGCCCCAAGATGGGATCTCACGGGTACAGAATGTTGCGGCGGTGGAAAAGTGGTTTCATGGCTCTCATGTATGTTTTCAGGGTATAAGAGTATATATAGGCGAAAGAAGTAGGTCGGTGGAGCTACGAGGGGCCCACGAGGGTGGGGGCGCGCCTACCCCCCTAGGCGCGCCTCCCTTCCTCATGGCCGCCTCGTTGCTTCCTTGACGTGCACTCCAAGTCTCCTGGATTGTGTTTGTTCCAAAAACGATCCTCGCGAAGGTTTCATTCCGTTTGGATTCCGTTTGATATTCCTTTTCTATTAAACACTGAAATAGGCAAAAAAAAAATAGCTATTTGCACTGGGCCTTCGGTTAATAGGTTAGTCCCAAAAATAATATAAAAGTGCATATTAAAGCCCATTAAACATCCAAAACAGATAATATAATAGCATGGAACAATAAAAAATTATAGATACGTTGGAGACGTATCAAGGGTATTATGTATTTATGTATTTCTCAGTTTGAACAAATCAGCCAAAATGAGAATGAATGCATATCAATAACTGTGGAAGCACGACAGTCGAGAGACTTGGTACATGATATATATAGTAAATAGAAGGCAGCAAATGCATACAGAGAGTAAGCAACTCACAATTAAGTCCCCATTATAGTAGTGCTGAAATTAAATTGCAACTTGCAAGTAGAAAAAAGACTTCTAGGAAGAAACCTGCATTCAGATGCCTATATATGTGGATTATGATGTGGCATCCATTTTCCAGAATATATGAACCATGCAACAGTTAGAAGTCAGATACTTGCTTTCTCATGAAAAAAACAAAGTCAAATGTTTACTTCGTGATGTGCACATAACTATATGCACATTCTATACTGAACAAGACCAGTGTATAGACTACTTGGTGTTGCACTTTGCATCACTACCTATGACTAGACAGAACAGTATACCCAAATTGAATTCATTTTATAAAATCAGGAAGCATTGGGAACCAAGGTTTTGGGTACTGAATACCAAAAAATTACTGAGCGGGGCCGAAAAACGCAGTTACCATGGTTACCACGAAATACCGTTCAAAATTTTCAAATGTAAATCGAATTCAAATATTTAGACTAAGTCAAGTAGTTAAGGAACTAATATTTCACAATAATCTGCTCATAGCTCAATGGTTTTTACTCGTAGCCTTACGTCCCCGTTACCTTGTTGGTCTCGAGTTCGCACCCCGACGTCCAGTCTTCTTTTTTAATTCCGTTTATATCAAAAGAATTAGGCAAAAAAACAAATGGCGGAGATGGATTCGAACACAAGACGTCGCTGGGTAGGGCGAGAAACCCGAACCGCTAGGCATCCAAGTTTACGTGTTCATAGTCAGTTTCTCCGCTAGTCGACTACGCATTGGTCATTTAAATTCAAAAAATTCACTGATAATCTTTTTTTTTGCTCGAAATGCCCATTTACCGAGGGGGGCCGAAAAGCTCGGTAACCGCGTAACCCGAAATTTCGAGCAGTAACCAAAACCCTGATTGGAACCAGCCAATGAGTAGGGGCATAGATATATATTTGGAGTTCAGCCGGTTTCATGTGATCCAATCCGGTTTCTAGCACTCAAACAAGTTCTATGAAATAAATTTTGCAAGCGTTGGTTGTCAAAGTATGCATGCAACAATCAATTGTCCGATCTGACAATCCCATGTCAGGCAATGCCTTCACTTGTGATATTCCACAGGAATTGGGTAGGATGACTCAACTAGAATCACTCACCTGTCCCAGAACCAGCTTTTCGGGGACATTTCAGAGGCACTAACAAATCTCACATTTCTTGGTATCTTTAACTTTCACACAAGCAGTTAAACAGAACACTAAAGTGAGCGATAGAGTATTCAAAAAGGTTTTATACACAGAAGTAGTAGTGAACATTAGCAATTACCAAAGTCAATGGTGGGCAAATATTTGTGTTTCCGTGAATACCCAACCTAGAACAGCCTAATGAACTAGATCTTACCACCATCAATAAGTTGTAGGTTGACCATATCATCACAAACCACAAGTTGAGAAGTTTATTCCATCTGTACCAAAGCTGTGATCAGGCGTATCCTTGCAAGCTGTTGTCCTCTAAGTTCAGGGTTGTAGGTTAGGGACAAGGTGTAGGGCCCTGTTGAGAGTCAAGGCATAGTCGACCTGCTCCGGATCCAGTGTCCTTGAGAATTGAGAGGGGTGTGTTGCTTGATGTGCTATTGGAGTCAAATACTCAGGTTAGGGCTAGGGTTCAAGAAATAGGAAATAGCATGAGAGAGAGGGGATGAAAGGACAGGTGGAGGAGGACAATTACCTGGGTGAAGAGGTGATCGAATCGTACCGCGGCGCTACATGAGGTCGATTGCAGAAGCAACATGGGATGGGTTAGAATGAGAGTCAGGGGAGGTGAAAGGGAAGGAAGAGGTGAGGATCCACATGCAAGCTCATTGGCGGCAAGGTAACCAATCTTGGATATCCTAAATAGGAGCACCCCACTGCATGATTTTCCTACATTCTGGTGAAGCCATGTCACCTACTGATGTCATAGATTTGTTTTTTTAGAGCATGGTTAATAGTATAGCCAGCTGCTGGCTATATGAAACTATCATGTCATTTATAACCATCATTTCTATTCACTCATACAATAGTGTGCTTTATAAGATTGGCTATTACATTAGTATTTTCTTGAGTCAATTACAACGGTGGTGCTTAAACTTGTCGGGAACAGACACTTTGGTGCTAGAACCTGCGGCATACATTGAACTGGTGTAAAAACTTGGCTCAGACATGCAAATACGGTGCTAATCGCGTTTGGATACGAAGTCGGCGCTAACTTGGCGTGCTAGCGTAGCATCGGGACTGTTGTTGGTAAGTGAAGGCGTAGACGCGTGTAGCCTGTTTTTTGCGGAAACCCCCACAAAAATGTATTTCTCACAAAAAGCCCCCGTCAACGCCGCATATGCCATTTGATTTCTTAACTCATGACACATGGGGCCCGCCTGTCAGTACATGTAAATAAAAACGTAACTGACGGCCTCCGCATCTCGAACATGAGAACAACTGCTGGATAGCAAGCTATCCAAGCTACTCCACCGTTCACGTTACAATGACAAATATTTATAACAATACTTAGTGTAGTACTAGTAAGCTTGCACGTGCAAATGCACGTCTTGACTAATATTATGAACATATATAAGAGAGAGAAAATTGCGAGGGCATATGTGAGAATTAACATACACAGAATGATATTTTGATTGCACTAAAAATATTACAAATGAAAAAAAAAATGTTTATGACCAGTTCAATTTAGTTGGTTCAATGCGATTGCACGAAGAGAAACTACACCTATTTAAATTTGGTGCCACATAGGCAATGACAAACTCAAGGTCACCACATAAAGGCGCAGTTAGCATGATTATCATCGAGCTAAACCAGTGCACTGATTATATGTGAACAAATGCAAGTTGATGTATTAAAATTAAGATCTCAGTTTAAATGTTAGCTACAACCACCACTAAGTTGAATCATCTTACAGTGTGTTCACGTCCATGTCTCGCCGCTCGATGCTTACGCAGTCTGCACACCTAGCTCATGCGCAGGCAGCTTGTACTTGTGACAGGATGATTGGAGAAAGTGGCTCAATCCTGCAAGCGCTGCACCATGGGGGAGACAGAGACCTGGGGCAGCCGCGGCGAGTCCTTTGAGATCAGGAGAGAAGGAAGGCCGCCACTGGAAGCTCCTGCAAAAGATCGGTAAAAGTAATCAAGAAAGGGCTTGTACAACTTATAATGCAGCAGTACTTTCGTATACATCAGCACACCTTGGAATGATATTTTCATTTACGAATATGTCATGAGAAATTAGCAGATAGATCCAGCTTTATAATACTTGCGCATACATATTTCTAACATATGTCAGATGACAATAAAACCTTGCAAGGTTAGCTAAATATGCAAGTGAATATTCTAGTGAAATAAGAAGGATAGCATGAGTACCTTGCAAGCGGTAGCTTAGGGTATGCATGAGTTCTCTTCAGGTGTTGTAATAAGATAAAAATTTGACATGTGATCAAGTGAACATAGCAGTTCGGTCTGGTGAACTAAGGCAACCTTGCATGATTTCAACTGAACAGTAGACTAATGGCTAAATGGCCAATCAGGCAAATGGTCTGTTCTTTGCTAAACTGATGAATGCAAGCCAATTTTGAAATCCTTGGAGTGAATATAGATACAGTTGGTTAAGGACTTACACTGAAGCCAAGTTGTTAAATTTTCTCACTCCCAGCATATTGTCAGATTTGTCTGGAACGTTGGCACTATCATCATCTTCTATAACGCAAACCTTTTTCGATAGAGGGCACCAGCAATATGAGCTTGAGATGGACTTTTTCGAGCTGTCTTGGAGCTAACCAAGCAAACATCAGCAGGAAGATTTGGACAAGGGTTTTGGCTTTCTGTCCAAATACATTTGTCACATGCAAATCATCCCCCTGCTGACCACATGCTTCTTGTGGATATCAATACCAACTTCAAAATAAAATAAAATGTAGAATATATGTCAGCATAAAATTGTATATGACCTTTTCTTTGTCAAACAATTATTATTTGTTGGAGACATTGCCGTATTCTTCAAATATCAGATCAACCTTCAGTCACCCTGGCACTCTGGGGGCATGGCACCAAAGTTTTACAGAATAAGGGCTGCATTTTATCAGAATAGGCAGTGAGAGTAACTCGGAGCAACCTAGCTTTGATTTTGGTGTCAGTGAGTATAGCAAGATCCTTCTGCCTAGTTCAGTTTCCTATGATCAAAAGCAGGCACTGGAACATACCCTTGAGTATAAATTTATTTATTTATTTGACTGGGGTGTATAAATTTATTATAGTTAGATGTAAGCAATTCATTATGCAGTTCTGAGCACAGCTCAAACATGAACATATAGCTTGATCATTCTAGATATTAGTCAGACATTGGTCCCCTCTTAATCAAAGATCGTACATACATATAGACACCAGATAAGAATCTTGTTGGATTTAGAAAGAGTATTAAGCATAGAAGGGGGATGAAGTAAAATTAGCACTCAACTCACACATGATAAAGCACCTGATCTGTTTTCCTCGTATAAGTAATTGTCAGCCATGCCCAGCAACAATTTCAAATTCTACGTCACTGTAATAAATTCAACATCACAAAGAATTCGTCATGCACGTTGAATCCACAATAAGCAAAATATACGAAAATGCATAACAATAGTACATAATTTAAAACAAAAAAAGGGAACGGATTGCATACAGTAAAATTAGGTAAAAAAGTAGTCGAAGAATGAAAGTAATAATTGGCAGTGGAGTTTACCAAGTAAAGATCCTATATATATAGCGCTTTCTTTTCTGCGTGGGTTGTGAGCCGCTTTTGGTTGTATTCCGCTCTTGTCTCATCGGACATTCGGGCATACCACCTTTGAGCGCCCTTCAATTTTTGTTCTCGCAGATTTTCACTTGTGGGATTTGCATTCCCATAAACAGGGGCGTCATCAGGTCTTTAAACAGGGAACTTTCCGCTAATCCGAACGGTGATAAAGGTGGGTTACGATTCTCCATTTGTAAATCAAAATATGTAAATGGATACAAAAGGCAATCTCTCAAAATATGCAGATATGAGCATATCACTACTTTACGCGGGAAAGGATTCGGTAGCAGATGGTGTTCATAGCCAGCAAAACCGCGCCAAGAGGATTTGGGGATGGCAGATTGTGTTGGCGTCAACGCCCAGCAACCCTAGGACGTGACATGGCAGGCGGCGGCATAGAATTGGCGGGTGGCACCTATTAACCCCTGGGTGTGACGTGAAGAGGCAGGCGGCGGCGTCGTGCGACCTGGACCAAGTGGAGATACGGCAGGTGCAACCCCAGGTTGGCAGGCCTAGGGTGCGTGCGGCCGCCACCCGTCCAGCCTCCCCATCAGGTGCATGCGGCCTCCACCCGTCCGGCCCCCTGTCGGGTGCGTGCGTGCGTGCGGCCGCCGCCATTCGTGTGCAGGGGTGCAGCGGGCTGAGCGGCGGGTGCGAGGGGCGACTGAGCGGTTGGCGGCGACGAGAGAGGAAGCATCGTGCGCACGTTTTTTGATGACCTGAGGGTGTGGGGACAGAGACGAAGCGGTATAGGAGGTTATTTTTCGATCTGTGCAATCACTGTTTCGATTAGTAAATAAAAATATTTAAATATACACTTATGTATTATATAAAAATGTTTGGTAAGTATGGATATTTCATTTTTTATTAAATAAAAATAATTAATAAATACAAAACAATTGTGCACTTGCGGCTTATATTGAATTATACAAAATGAAGAATACAAACATTTGTGTGGTATAATTTTCACTCGTGATTTATAATAGAAAGATATAATTTAAATATTAGCCATGACTGAATATTCATTTAAATTTTAAATTATACAAACATTGAACTATGAAAATGTGTGTATAATTATGATTTTTTTTTGTAGAATTAAAAGAATATTTTGGAATTGTAGTGTTAAAAATATAGGGTGGGTCTATTCTAATAACATCCTTAAGAGTCTTATTCTAATAATAAAAACGCTTATTCTGCTAACACTTGTGCACTACTTCATCCATGTGACCCGAACCGCACAGCTAGTGAAGAAAATTATAGTAGCCCAACCACCACACTGCACCGTCTACCCCGCAGGAACCAACCCTTGTTGCCCACCTTCTTCCCCACCACCACCCATCCCCCGGTGGCCCACCACCCCCACCCCTCCGCCGCGCCACCCCCCCCCCCCCCCCCCCCCCCCCCCCCGCGGCACGCCACCACTGAAGGAAATATGCCCTGGAGGCAATAATAAAGTTATTATTTATTTCCTTATATCATGATAAATGTTTATTATTCATGCTAGAGTTGTATTAACCGGAAACATGATACATGTGTGAATACATAGACAAACAGAGTGTCACTAGTATGCCTCTACTTGACTAGCTCGTTGATCAAAGATGGTTATGTTTCCTAGCCATAGACAAAGAGTTGTCATTTGATTAACGGGATCACATCATTAGGAGTATGATGTGATTGACTTGACCCATTCCGTTAGCTTAGCACTCGATCGTTTAGTATGTTGCTATTGCTTTCTTCATGACTTATACATGTTCCTATGACTATGAGATTATGCAACTCCCGTTTACCTGAGGAACACTTTGTGTGCTACCAAACCTCACAACGTAACTGGGTGATTATAAAGGTGCTCTACAGGTGTCTCCGAAGGTACTTGTTGGGTTGGCGTATTTCGAGATTAGGATTTGTCACTCCGATTGTCGGAGAGATATCTCTGGGCCCACTCGGTAATGCACATCACTATAAGCCTTGCAAGCATTGCAACTAATGAGTTAGTTGCGGGATGATGTATTACAGAACGAGTAAAGAGACTTGCCGGTAACGAGATTGAACTAGGTATTGAGATACTGACGATCGAATCTCGGGCAAGTAAAATACCGATGACAAAGGGAACAACGTATGTTGTTATGCGGTCTGACCGATAAAGATCTTCGTAGAATATGTAGGAGCCAATATGGGCATCCAGGTCCCGCTATTGGTTATTGACCAGAGAGGTGTCTCGGTCATGTCTACATAGTTCTCAAACCCGTAGGGTCCGCACGCTTAACGTTTGTTGACGATATAGTACTATGAGTTATGTATGTTGGTGACCGAATGTTGTTCGGAGTTTTGGATGAGATCACGGATATGACGGGGAACTCCGGAATGTTCCGGAAGTAAAGATTGATATGTGGATAGTAGTGTTTGATCTCCGGAAAGGTTCCGGAATCCATCGGAAGGGGTTCTGGATGTTTCCCGAAATGTTTGGCCACAAGAACACTTTATCTGGGCCAAAGGGGAAAGCCCACGAGGTTTTTGGAAAGGGTAAAATGAAGTTTTGCGGAGTCCAGGGGCCAGACGCCAGGGTCCCTAGCGTCTGGGTCCAGACGCCGCGAACCCTGGCGTCTGGCCCTGGAGTCCGAGAAGGACTCTTGCCTTTCGGGTGAAACCGACTTTGTGGAGGCTTTTACTCCAAGTTTCGACCCCAAGGCTCAACATATAAATAGAGGGGTAGGGCTAGCACCCAAGACACATCAAGAAACACCAAGCCGTGTGCCGGCAACCCCGTCTCCTCTAGTTTATCCTCCGTCATAGTTTTCGTAGTGCTTAGGCGAAGCCCTGCGAAGATTGTTCTTCATCAACACCGTCACCACGCCGTCGTGCTGCCGGAACTCATCTACTACTTCACCCCTCTTGCTGGATCGAGAAGGCGAGGACTTCACCGAGCCGAACGTGTGCATAACTCAGAGGTGTCGTGCTTTCGGTACTTGGATCGGTCGGATCGTGAAGACGTACGACTACATCAACCGCGTTGATATAACGCTTCCGCTTACGGTCTACGAGGGTACGTAGAAAACACTCTCCCCTCTCGTTGCTATGCATCACCATGATCTTGCGTGTGCGTAGGAAATTTTTGAAATTACTATGTTCCCCAACAGTGGCATCCGAGTCAGGTTTTATGCGTAGATGTTATATGCACGAGTAGAACAGAAGTGAGTTGTGGGCGATACAAGTCATACTGCTTACCAGCATGTCACACTTTGGTTCGGCGGTATTGTTGGATGAAGCGGTCCGGACCGACATTACGCGTACGCTTACGCGAGACTGGTTCTACCGACGTGCTTTGCACACAGGTGGCTGGCGGGTGTCAGTTTCTCCAACTTTAGTTGAACCGAGTGTGGCTACGCCCGGTCCTTGAGAAGGTTAAAACAGCACTAACTTGATGAACTATCATTGTGGTTTTGATGCGTAGGTAAGAACGGTTCTTGCTCAGCCCGTAGCAGCCACGTAAAACTTGCAACAACAAAGTAGAGGACGTCTAACTTGTTTTTGCAGGGCATGTTGTGATGTGATATGGTCAAGGCATGATACTATATTTTATTGTATGAGATGATCATGTTTTGTAACCGAGTTATCGGCAACCGGAAGGAGCCATATGGTTGTCGCTTTATTGTATGCAATGCAATCGCCCTGTAATTGCTTTATTTTATCACTAAGCGGTAGCGATAGTCGTAGAAGCATAAGATTGGCGAGACGACAACGATGCTGTGATGGAGATCAAGGTGTCGCGCCGATGACGATGGTGATCATGACGGTGCTTTAGAGATGGAGATCACAAGCACAAGATGACGATGGCCATATCATATCACTTATATTGATTGCATGTGATGTTTATTTTTTATGCTTCTTTTTCTGCTTAGATCGACAGTAGCATTATAAGATGATCTCTCACTAAATTATCAAGGTATAAGTGTTCTCCCTGAGTGTGCACCGTTGCGAAAGTTCTTCGTGCCGAGACACCACGTGATGATCGGGTGTGATAGGATCTACGTTCAAATACAACGGGTGCAAAACAGTTGCACACGCGGAATACTCAGGTTAAACTTGACGAGCCTAGCATATAACAGATATGGCCTCAGAACACTGAGACCGAAAGGTCGAGCGTGAATCATATAGTAGATATGATCAACATAGTGATGTTCACCATTGAAACTACTCCATCTCACGTGATGATCTTTCATGGTTTAGTTGATATGGATCATGTGATCACTTAGAGGATTAGAGGGATGTCTATCTAAGTGGGAGTTCTTAAGTAATATGATTAATTGAACTTTAATTTATCATGAACTTAGTCCTGGTAGTATTAGTATATCTATGTTGTAGATGAATAGCTCGCGTTGTTGCTTCCCTATGTTTTATATATGTTCCTAGAGAAAACTAAGTTGAAAGATGATAGTAGCAATGATGCAGACCGGGTCCGTGATCTGAGGTTTATCCTCATTGCTGCACAGAAGAATTATGTCCTTGATGCACCGCTAGGTGACAGACCTATTGCAGGAGCATATGCAGACGTTATGAACGTTTGGCTAGCTCAATATGATGACTACTTGATAGTTTAGTGCACCATGCTTAACGGCTTAGAATCGGGACTTCAAAGACGTTTTGAACGTCATGGACCATATGAGATGTTCCAGGAGTTGAAGTTAATATTTCAAGCAAATACCCGAGTTGAGAGATATGAAGTCTCCAACAAGTTCTATAGCTAAAAGATGGAGGAGAATAGCTCAAGAAGTGAGCATGTGCTCAGATTATCTGGGTACTACAATCGCTTGAATCAAGTGGGAGTTAATCTTCCAGATAAAATAGTGATTGACAGAATTCTCTAGTCACCATCACCAAGTTAGTAGAACTTCGTGATGAACTATAATATACAAGGGATAACGGGAACGATTCCCAAGCTCTTCGTGATGCTGAAATCGACGGAGGTAGAAATCAAGAAAGAGCATCAAGTGTTGATGGTTAACAAGATCACTAGTTTCAAGAAAAGGGCAAAAGGATAGAAGGGGAACTTCAAGAAGAACGGCAAGCAAGTTGCTGCTCAAGAGAAGAAGCCCAAGTCTGGACCTAAGCCTGAAACTGAGTGCTTCTGCTACAAAGGGACTGGTCACTGGAAGCGGAACTGCCCCAAGTATTTGGCGGATAAGAAGGATGGCAAAGTAAACAAAAGTATATTTGATATACATGTTATTTATGTGTACTTTACTAGTGTTTATAGCAACCCCTAGGTATTTGATACTGGTTCAGTTCCTAAGAGTAGTAACTTGAAACGGGAGTTGCAGAATGAACAGAGACTAGTTAAGGGTGAAGTGACGATGTGTGTTGTAAGTAGTTCCAAGAATGATATGATCGTCATCACACACTCCCTATACTTTCGGGATTAGTGTTGAACCTAAATAAATGTTATTTGGTGTTTGCGTTGAGCAAGAATATGATTTGATCATGTTTATTGCAATACGGTTATTCATTTAAGTTAGAGAATAATTGTTATTCTGTTTACATGAATAAAACCTTTTATGGTTATACACCCAATGAAAATGGTTTGTTGGATCTTGATCGTAGTGATACACATATTCATAATATTGAAGCCAAAAGATGCAAATTTCATAATGATAGTGCAACTTATTTGTGGCACTGCCGTTTAGGTCATATTGGTGCAAAGCGCATGAAGAAAATCCATGCTGATGGACTTTTGGAATCACTTGATTATGAATCACTTGGTACTTGCGAACCATGCCTCATGGGCAAGATGACTAAAACGCCGTTCTCCGGAACAATGGAGCGAGCAACAGATTTATTGGAAATCATACATACTGATGTATGTGGTCCGATGAGTGTTGAGGCTTGCGGCGGGTATCGTTATTTTCTGACCTTCACAGATGATTTGAGCAGATCTGAGTATATCTACTTGAAGAAACATAAGTCTGAAACATTTGAAAAGTTCAAAGAATTTCATAGTGAAGTGGAAAATCATCATAACAAGAAAATAAAGTTTCTACGATCTGATCGCAGAGGCGAATATTTGAGTTACGAATTTGGTCTTCAATACAATGTGGAATAGTTTCACAAACTCATGCCACCTAGAACACCACAGCGTAATGGTGTGTCCGAACGTCATAACCATACTTTATTGGATATAGTGCAATCTATGATGTCTCTTACCGATTTACCACTATCGTTTTGGGGTTATGCATTAGAGACAGCTGCATTCACGTTAAAAAGGGCACCATCTAAATCCGTTGCGACGACACCGTATGAACTGTGGTTTAGCGAGAAACCTAAGCTGTCGTTTCTTAAAGTTTGGGGTTGCGATGCTTATGTGAAAAAGTTTCATCCTGATAAGCTCAAACCTAAATCGGAGAAGTGCGTCTTCATGAGATACCCAAAAGTTACTGTTGGGTACACCTTCTATCGCAGATCCAAAGGCAAGATATTCGTTGCTAAGAATGGATCCTTTCTAGAGAAGGAGTTTCTCTCGAAAGATGTGAGTGGGAAGAAAGTAGAACTTGATAAGGTAACTGTACCTTCTCCCGAATTGGAAAGTAGTTCATCACTGAAATCAGTTCCAGTGATGCTTACACCAATTAGTGAGGAAGTTAATGATGATGATCATGAAGCTTCGGATCAAGTTACTACCAAACCTCGTAGGTCAACCAGAGTACATTCTGCACTACAGTGGTATGGTAATCCTATTCTGGAGTTCATGTTACTTGACCATGACGAACCTACAAACTATGAAGAAGCGATGGTGAGCCCATACTCCGCAAAATGGCTTGAGGCCATGAAATCTAAGATGGGATCCATGTATGAGAACAAAGTGTGGACTTTGGTTGACTTTCCCGACGATCGGCAAGCCATCGAGAATAAATGGATCTTCAAGAAGAAGACTGACGCTGACGGTAGTGTTACTGTCTACAAAGCTCGACTTGTTGCGAAAGGTTTTCAACAAGTTCAAGGAGTTGACTACGATGAGACTTTCTCACCCGTAGCGATGCTTAAAGTCCGTCCGAATCATGTTAGCAAATTGCCACATTTTATGAAATCTGGCAAATGGATGTCAAAACTACATTCCTTAATGGATTTCTTAAAGAAGAGTTGTATATGATGCAACCAGAAGGTTTTGTCAATCCAAAGATGCTAACAAATTGTGTAAGCACCAGTGATCCATTTATGGACTGGTGCAAGCATCTAGGAGTTGGAATGTACGTTTTGATAGTGTGATCAAAGCATATAGTTTTATACAGACTTGCGGTGAAGCCTGTATTTACAAGAAAGTGAGTGGGAGCACTACAACATTTCTGATAAGTATATGTGAATGACATATTGTTGATCGGAAATAATGTAGAATTATTCTGCAAAGCATAAAGGAGTGTTTGAAAGGAGTTTTTCAAAGAAAGACCTCGGTGAAGCTGCTTACATATTGAGCATCAAGATCTATAGAGATAGATCAAAACGCTTGATAAGTTTTTTCAATGAGTACATACCTTGACAAGATTTTGAAGTAGTTCAAAATGGGACAGTCAAAGAAAGAGTTCTTGCCTATGTTACAAGGTGTGAAATTGAGTAAGACTCAAAGCCCGACCACGGTAGAAGATAGAAAGAGAATGAAAGTCATTCCCTATGCCTCAACCATAGGTTCTACAAAGTGTGCCATGCTATGTACCAGATCTATTGTATATCCTACACTGATTTTGGCAAGGGATTACAATAGTGATCTAGGAGTAGATCACTGGACAGCGGTCAAAATTATCCTTAGTGGAATAAGGATATGTTTCTCGATTATGGAGGTGACAAAAGGTTCGTCGTAAAAGGGTTACGTCGATACAAGTTTTGGCACTGATCCAGATGACTCTAAGTCTTTATCTGGATACATATTGAAAGTCGGAGCAATTATCTAAAGTAGCTCCGTGCAGAGCATTGTAGACATAGAAATTTGCAAAATACATACGGATCTGAATATGGCAGACCCGTTGACTAAACTTCTCTCACAAGCAAAACATGATCACACCTTAGTACTCTTTGGGTGTTAATCACATAGCGATGTGAACTAGATTATTGACTCTAGTAAACCCTTTGGGTGTTGGTCACATGACGATGTGAACTATGGGTGTTAATCACATGGTGATGTGAACTATTGATGTTAAATCACATGGCGATGTGATCTAGATTATTGACTCTAGTGCAAGTGGGAGACTGAAGGAAATATGCCCTAGATGCAATAATAAAATTATTATTTATTTCCTTATATCATGATAAATGTTTATTATTCATGCTAGAATTGTATTAACCGGAAACATGATACATGTGTGAATACATAGACAAACAGAGTGTCACTAGTATGCCTCTACTTGACTAGCTCGTTGATCAAAGATGGTTATGTTTCCTAGCAATAGACAAAGAATTGTCATTTGATTAATGGGATCACATCATTAGGAGAATGATGTGATTGACTTGACCCATTCCGTTAGCTTAGCACTCGATCGTTTAGTATGTTCCTATTGCTTTCTTCATGACTTATACATGTTCCTATGACTATGAGATTATGCAACTCCCGTTTACCTGAGGAACACTTTGTGTGCTACCAAACGTCACAACGTAACTGGGTGATTATAAAGGTGCTCTACAGGTGTCTCCGAAGGTACTTGTTGGGTTGGTGTATTTTGAGATTAGGATTTGTCACTCCGATTGTCGGAGAGATATCTCTGGGCCCACTCCGTAATGCACATCACTATAAGCCTTGCAAGCATTGCAACTAATGAGTTAGTTGCGGGATGATGTATTACATAACGAGTAAAGAGACTTGCCGGTAATGAGATTGAACTAGGTATTGAGATACTGACGATCGAATCTCGGGCAAGTAACATACCGATGACAAAGGGAACAACGTATGTTGTTATGCGGTCTGACCGATAAAGATCTTCGTAGAATATGTAGGAGCCAATATGGGCATCCAGGTCCCGCTATTGGTTATTGACCAGAGAGGTGTCTCGGTCATGTCTACATAGTTCTCGAACCCGTAGGGTCCGCACGCTTAACGATCGTTGACGATATAGTACTATGAGTTATGTATGTTGGAGACCGAATGTTGTTTGGAGTTTTGGATGAGATCACGGATATGACGAGGAACTCTGGAATGGTCCGGAAGTAAAGATTGATATGTGGATAGTAGTGTTTGATCTCCGGAAAGGTTCCAGAATCCATCGGAAGGGGTTCCGGATGTTTCCCGAAATGTTTGGGCACAAGAACACTTTATATGGGCCAAAGGGGAAAGCCCACGAGGTTTTTGGAAAGGGTAAAAGGAAGTTTTGCAGAGTCCAGGGGCCAGACGCCAGGGTCCCTGGCATCTGGGTCCAGACGCCGGGAACCCTGGCGTCTGGCCCTGGAGTCCGAGAAGGACTCTTGCCTTTCGGGTGAAACCGACTTTGTGGAGGCTTTTACTCCAAGTTTCGACCCCAAGGCTCAACATATAAATAGAGGGGTAGGGCTAGCACCCAAGACACATCAAGAAACACCAAGCCGTGTGCCGGCAACCCCGTCTCCTCTAGTTTATCCTCCGTCATAGTTTTCGTAGTGCTTAGGCGAAGCCCTGCGAAGATTGTTCTTCATCAACACCGTCACCACGCCGTCGTGCTGCCGGAACTCATCTACTACTTCGCCCCTCTTGCTGGATCGAGAAGGCGAGGACGTCACCGAGCCGAACGTGTGCAGAACTCGGAGGTGTCGTGCTTTCGGTACTTGGATCTGTCGGATCGTGAAGACGTACGACTACATCAACCGCGTTGATATAACGCTTCCGCTTACGGTCTACGAGGGTACGTAGACAACACTCTCCCCTCTCGTTGCTATGCATCACCATGATCTTGCGTGTGCGTAGGAAATTTTTGAAATTACTACGTTCCCCAACAACCACCACCCCGCGGCGCGCCACCACACCCTCCGGCGCGCCACCACCTCCGACACCCCGTGGCGCCCCACCACCCCCTTCCCTCCGACGCACCACCACACCGCGCCGCCCACCATGGCCACCACCAAGCGACACCTCTGCTACGTGCCGGCCCTCTCCACCCGCGTCGGACCTGCCATAGCACCTCCACCCCCTGTTCCGCACGGATCCAGCGAGGATCCACCGCTCAGTGCCTCAAAAACCATCGTCGCGACTGCTCTGGATCTGGGATTCCGGCGTACCAACAGCTACCACCATCGCTCGGTGCAGCACAGCGCCATCGCGTCCAAACCGCTACCTCCAATAGTGACGGATCTATGGATCCCGCGCTGGATCCAAGCTCTTCTCCACCCCCATGTTCAAATCAGTCGATGACGGCCCTTGCAAATGGATCACGGGCCACCCCTCCCGCCTGGTTCCTCTCAAAGCATCTCAGCGGCGACGGCGGCAGCCTGCACCAGTCCCCATGGTATAGGACCGTCCCGGTAGCTCTTCTCCTGCCCCCTCCTCTTCCCACCTCCTCCTTCCCCTGCTAGGGCCTCTCCGGCTTCGACTCCTCCATCTCCATGTCCGTGCCCCGAACCAGCTATATGGCCGATGTCCGGTACCGGTGGCTCTCCTTCAACACTGCCTGCTCCACGACCTCCCTCCATTGCCGACAGTAGGTGAAGTGCAGCGGTTGGCTGATGTTAGCAGATGAAGGCGCCGGACACCCTCACTGGATCTGCCCAGTCTCTCCCCTTGTTTGTGGCCGGCGGACACGCAGTCGCTTTGCACATGGGATGCAAAAATCTTTGCAGTGCATGACAAATACTCTGGCGGTTCATCTCGTGGGTTCGTGCAGCCCGGAGATGCAGTTTGTGTGCTACATTCAGTTGCTCGGGTGCGGCCACGGCGATGCAGTTTGCTTGCATCGGGAGTTTAGATCGAGGCAGTGGGGGGCTGGTTCTCCCCACGGCACTCCTCCACTGCGGCCACGGCGGCGCTCCCTCCCTGCCTCAACGAGCACCATGACGACCTGTTATCCGCTTGCAGCCACTGCCGTCAACCACTGCTGCAGTTTCTGGCATGTACGAAGCTGTGCAGCAGGCGCATGCGTGCAGTCCGCCAGTGCGGCAGCCCGATGGATGATGGATCCACTCCATGGTGGATGCGGTCAACCCCCTTGAAGTAGACATCACGAGAGTTGTGGTTCAGAAAAGTTAGGGAGTTATGGTTCGGAGGTGCAGGCTTGCAGTGCAGTCTGTGTGCACGCACTGGTTCACCGGCGTGTCCTCTCCCTCACCGTCGGGCCCTTATCTAGTCCAATGCCTTCCACCGCAGGGAGAAAGAGGACTCCAGGACCATCCAACCCCTATGCAATTCACATGGTGCGGGCCTCCCCTGCAACTTGCGGCATTTATTCTTGCAGTACAACAAGCGCATTGGTGCAGTGCACGAGTGCACATGAAGCATGCTTTTGGTTGAAATGCTAAAAAACTTGATTGTAATTCTTTTTAATTTTGCCTTTCTACTGTGTAAATTGCTGAAAAAACAAGCAGTTCATAAAAAAATGAGTCGTTGTATTTTTGTTTTTTGAGAGGTTCGCCCCTCTGTCCTATGCAGTTCTTTTTTGATTTAAAGAAAATAACATGCGAAATAAATGCAGTTCCAGAAAAAATAAAACATTACAAGAAGTTCACCTCCTTTTATTTCTGCCTCACGGTTCCAAAAAATGCAGTTCTCTAGCCTCATTCATGTAGTCCTGCATGCAATTTAAAAAAGATACAGAAAGACAAAAAATGTCATACTGTTCACTTAGACTCAAGTCACGGTTCACTTTTCCCTTAATGTGGTTCACTTCCCTCGTATCTGCGGTCCACTCTCGTTCATTCAAAAGTTAGAAAAAGTAACAAAAAAGAAATCATGCTTGTCCGTCTAATGCAGTGCGATTTTCGGTCTAAAGCAGTGCGTTATTCTATCCGATGCGGTGTATGTATGTTTGCAGTGCACTCCTGGTTCCCTTTGTAAAATAATTCCCTTTGTAAAAACAATAAAAAATCAACACAGAAGAAGTTTGTTTCTTTTTAGATGAAGTCCACTAGTTTCTGCCCTGTGATTCACTTCACCAACCGAAAAAATGCAGTTCTCTAGTCTGGGCCACGCGGTTCACTAACTTTGACCATGAGGTTCACAAATAAGCGTAAAAAAGTTAGAAAAGAGATAAAACTTACGGGGTTCACTTGCCCATCTGATGCAGTGCGGTTTTCAGTCTTAAGCAGTGCGGTTTTCTGTCCGATGCGGTTCACTCATCGATTTTTGGTGTCGCGAAAAATAGAGTGTCCGCATTTCGGTAAATTCAAAATTGCTCTTAATCGTAAGGAATTAGAGAGCGTGTTCTACATGAAAAACTTGCGCCTCGTCAATATCTTCCCAACGGCGTATAATTTGAATCATTCGGATTACCAGTTTGTAAAAATTTCGCGAAAAACGGCCACTGCCTCTCATCGTCATTCGCACAACTTTCAAGATTAACTAAAAATCGTAAGGAATCTCAAAAACATTTCAACATATGAAAGTTGCGCCTTGTCCGTAGATTTCCAACGGCATATCATAAGCCTCTTTTCGACAAACGGTTCAAAAACTGGAGCGAAAACAGTACCAAAAATTAAAAAAAAACACACAATTCCGCGATTTACTAAATTTAAAACAGCTCCTCAACCGTAACGAAATAGAGAAAATAATAGATATGAAAAATATGCGCCTCGATGATATGTTTCCAACAGTGTATCATTTGCTTCATTCCGACGAACGGTTTAGAAAAAAACGCGAAAAAACGTTCGCTGGCACTCATCGTGCGCCGCAGTGTTTTCAAAACTGCTCTTAAACCACGAGGAATCTCAAAAAGTGTTCAACATGACGAAGTTGCGCCTAATCCATATCTTTTCAACATTATATTACACGGCTTGTTCCGATAAACGATTAAAAAACTAGAGCAAAAAAGGTACCAAAAAATACAACATAAAGTTTTTTGCGACAAGATGTTCACTCGCCTGAGTACTGCAGCACATTTGGTTCAAACAATGACGTGCACTTACGTTGAGCGTGCAGTGCGGAAGTGTTATCAGAATAGTTATTCTGCTAATATTAGCAGAATAGACCGGCTGGTTGTAGTTACCCCACATATCTCATGTACTACCATGTGGTACTATATATATATATATATATATATATATACTATTTTATGATTTTAAATATGTTCATATACTATATCTAAGATATTTCAAAGCAAGCTACGTGAAAAAATTGCTTATGAGTCCATAGTTTTTGTTATATTTATGAAATACGTATATATTTGTATGTAAAATAACATACTCAAAATATAGTACATACTATCTAAAATTTAGTATATATACTACATAAACATTATTATATAATACATACTACACGTACATACTCTCGGTTTCGATACATGGTACATATAACATACAAAACGCAAGTGGTGGTATTGTAGGAAACATTTGTCACACACACACACACACATTGACTATTCGTCACCCTGGGTGAGGAATAGTTATTCTTCACCCCCTTTATTTTACCATCAATACACCGTAATTTTACGTTTCGTAAGTTTTGTCTTATTTCTGACGTAAAAAGAGACCTAAAAATATATATAATCGTCGTAAAAAATATTTTATGTTATATAAAATTATAAACGTAAAAACATAGTGTAAAATACACATAAACTGCAAAATTTCTTGTCTTATGCCCTATATTTTTATTTTTCATGCCAAATTTTACGTAGTGAATCAATAAGAATGTAACTATTTGAAATCCAAACGTAATTTAATTATGAAATGATCGTAAGATTACCTCGGTTGAATAATAACTTATTCTGCACGCTGGGTGATGAGTAGTAACACTAATATATATGGGCTGCGCGCCCTATGGCCCAGTAAAGTCAGCCCATATTTTCCTGCCTAAGCAGCAATAAAAAAAATTATTTCCCGCTCAATGCGGCAAATAATTTAAGCTACGCACAGGGCGTCCAAGACTCGGCAGCCCATTTTTGTTTCTGTTCTGTCTCAACTTTTCTTTTTCTGTTTCTTTCTCTTTTTATTTCCTATTTATTTTTTATTTTTCCTATAGCAAGTCTATTTTATTCATTTTTTCAGAAATTCAAAATTTTAAACAAATGTTCACAATTGTAGTTTTCAATTTTTATTCATAAATTTTGTAAAAAATATAAATAACAAAAATGTGTTTCTACTCTGAAAAATGTTTGAATTTTTTTATCGTGCCAAATTTTGTTCAAAACATTATTTACAAGAATATTCCCATTTTTCAAGAAATGTTTGTATTTTTCAAAATTGTCAACATTTAAACAAATGCATTTGAAAAATGTTTCAAATTAGAAAAATATTCTTGTTTTAAAGATATGTTTAAAAATTGAAAATAAAGTTTGCATTAAAGAAACAAATTTTCTAAAATTCTTCTGCATGTTTAAAACATGTTCCCATTTAAAAAAAATAACAACTTCAAATATGTTCATATTTTTATAAGAAGGTTCATGTCTTTAAGAAATGTGTGTGCATTTCAGGAAATGTTCCGTTCAATTTATTTTTTTCCTTTGTTCAAAAATGTTTGGAATTTTCAAAAAAACCATCCATAATTTGGAAAATTGTTCAAATTGCCAACTATATTCGGTAGTTCATGTTATGAATTCCACAATTGTGTTCCTACTTAGAATATGTTTGAAATTTTAATTTTTTGTCATTCCGATTTTTTTCAGAATTTTAAATATTATCCCAATTTTTTGAAAAATCTTTGGGTTTTTCAAAAAATAATTGCAGATCTAATTTTTTTTACAAATTAGAATTATTGTTTTAGTGATATGTTCAATAATTTAAAATAATATTTGAATTAAAGACACATTTCTAAATTTCTTCTATATGTTTAAAACATTTCCCGTTTCCAAAAATTGTTCACAACTTAAAAAAACGTATTTCTATAAAACGTTCATGTTTCAAGAAATGTTTGTGAATTTCAACAAATGTTCCATTCAAATTTTTGTTCGTCTTTTTAAAAATGCGTGTAATTTGGAAAATTGTTCATGTTACCATGTATACTTGGCATTTCGTAGTTATCGGTTTTTGAAAGGTTCAAAAAAAATTTGAATCTGGCGTTGCATTATATCCTTTTATATTTATGCTGACCATTGGTTAGCAGAACACGTTTGTTTGAGTGGCTAGCAACATGTGGTCGGGTCTTTGAGTTCGTGAGGTCGATCACTCCCATACTGGGCATCAAGTTAAGTCGGCTTGTTCAGAATAAGGGACACCATAAGTTATTGACAGTGGTAGCTTTTATATACATATATATATATATATATATATATATATATATATATATATATATATATATATATATATATATATATATATATATATATGGTGGCGCTAAACTGTGCCTGACGTAGAACGCTAATTCTGCGCTTCGACCGAAACTGCGCACCCAACCAAGCAAACAACGTGCGCCCACCTGGTAACTTGGTCTCCCACTTGATCGTAAATTCATAGGCAACTAGTAGTAAAGCATGGTAACCTTTTTTACTACACAAGCCTAGTCACAAAGTCTATGGTAAGATCCCATGTGAAATGTAGTAACACATGTTAACCTATTTACTATACGTTCCCAGGGAATCAATCGATAGTAAACTTGTAGTAAAACTAGTAATCTCTTTACTACAGATGCACATTTGTACTACAGATGTCTGGTCATGAAGTTTGCCGTAACACCCCATGAAACATTTAGTAAAGCATGTTAACCACCTTACTACACATTCCTGGGAAAATAATCGGAAGTATAACATGTAGTACAATTAGTAATCTCTTTACTATACCCACAAAAATTGTAATATGTTTACTATAGATGCATGGAAATTGTTAATAAAATCTCAGATAGCATATAGTAAATACGTGACCTCTGTAGTAAAATTGATTTCAAAGTAATCATAATGTTACATGTACGCACGATGAGCAAATTATAACCAAGATCTAATTGTTGAAAATATGTAATTGTTGATCAATTTTACCACATGCTAGAGCGATAGTAACAACAGTGTGATATATAGTAATTTACTAGTCAATTTTACTAGTTGAAGGGACTTGTGGGTCTGGATAGTAAAAGTCATTGTCACACATGGTAATGTACTAGAGTCTTTTACCATCAGGTGGAACTTTGGTTGGGACGTGGTCACTTCTGTAATTAGCGAGTTCCAGCGTGGTTTGAATGGCCGGAGCGCAGAATAAGTTATAATGCGTTCGGGCTTAGTTTAGCGTGCCTATATATATATATATATATATATATATATATATATACACACACTAATAATAACGGGGCCAATGCATTTGGTCGTACGTCGTTAGCCATTTTGCAGAAAAGTCCTTCTTTTTTCAGGAATTCAACCCGCGGCGCCCTTCTTATCATGACGTTCCTTTCCACCACGGCGGGGCGGCGCCCTTCACGGCGGCGACAGCTCCGAGTGGGCTCGCGGGAGACGTCGCTGGGCTTGGGAGATGCGGCCGCGAGGGCGCCGCATCAGTTCGCGGCAGCGAGGCGGGGATGCGGCGCTGCGCTCCCGGGATGCAGCAGCGAGGCCTCGAGGCAGCGCTGCGCTCGGGCGCCGCATCAAGCGGCAGCAGCGAGGCGGGAGGCGCACACGGAGATGAAGGAGGAGAAAATGGAGAGTCGGCCGGGGCGAGGAGTTCGCCGGCGTTGAAGCCACGGACCACGGCGCTGCAAGCTTGCAGGGGGCGGTGGCCATGGCGGGGAGGCGACGCTGAGCTCGGGCGTCGCATGCCTCCTGTAAGAGTAGTGGTGGTGACAGCAGTAGAATCGATCTATTACACTCTCCGAAGTAGTAGCTATACAGATCGATTACAAGAATTGGGGGAAATTGGTGTTCAGGGAAGGAAGAACAGAGAGCTAGGGTTGCCGCCGTCGGTAGCTGCCTGATCCACTGGATAGTTGATCTGGTTGAGTGTCGGCCTTAAGTACGCCTGCTCGTAGCGGTCACCCACTCCAGCCCAGTGACGCGGCTGCTGGGCTTGCGTGCACGGCTGGGCCGTGCACGGTCTTGGGCTGGGTCCTCTACTGATGGGGCGCTGACATCCCCCTCTCCTTGGCTTGAGGCTTGACCCCAAGCCTCCGCGTTTGGAAAACGAGCCTGGAGAGCCACCTTGTCCTCCCAGGTGGTGCCGATGGCTGCATCTCCGGACCAGCGCACTTGAACTTGTTCGATCATTGCCCCATTTTTCTTGCGCCATCTTGTGTTCAACACTTCCACAAGAACAGCCAATGCATCAGCAGAGAGGGGAAGCTGGAAATGAACTTGCGTACCAGGGGTTAGAGCCTTTCTTAGCTGTGACACATGGAAGACTGGGTGTTCCGCCGAATGTTCTGGTAGTTGTAGTTTGTAAGCCACGTCATTGATGCGTTGGATCACTTGATAAGGGCCATAATACTTGAAGGAGAGCTTGTGATTCGCACGAGGCGCGATTGATGATTGGATATAAGGCTGTAGCTTCAGGAACACTTGATCCCCACATTCAAATTGGCGCTCCGACCTCTTCTTGTCTGCTTGAGCTTTCATACATTGTTTGGCTCGATTCAAATGTTGCTGCACAAGTTGTTGAATGACTGTGCGCTCTTCAAGCCAAGCTTGCAGTGATGGAACCGAACACGAAGCATGAGCAGACAAGCCCCAATGTCTAGGTTCATACCCGAACATGGCCTTAAAAGGTGTCATGCCAATTGCTGAATGCTGAGTTGTGTTATACCAGAATTGTGCTAGAGGTGTCCAAAAACTCCACCGTCGAGGACATGCATGAGTGAAACAGCGAAGGAATGTCTCCAAACATTGGTTTACTCGTTCCGTCTGGCCGTCCGTATGCGGGTGATTAGCAGTGCTCATACGCAGCTCCGTTCCGGCGTACTTGAACAGCTCCTGCCAAAAATGGCTGGTAAACACCGGGTCACGATCAGACACGATAGCCGCTGGAAATCCATGTATACGATAGACCTGATGCATATATAGCTGCGCCACTTTTGCTGTTGTATATGGGTGAGCTAACGGCAAGAAGTGAGCAAACTTGGTGCGTGTGTCCACAATAACGAGCAAGCAATTGGAAGCTCCAGACTGAGGAAGACCATCTATGAAATCCATGCTAATGGTTTCCCATGTCTCTCTAGGAATTGGCAGAGGTAAGAGTAAACCCGGTGACGCTGCACGATCTGGTTTGGCTCGCTGACAGACTGTACAGCACTGCACATAATTCTTAACGTGAATCTTCATTTTTGGCCATGCAAACAAGTGCCTGATGCGAGAATATGTTGCCGGGAACCCGGAATGCCCTCCCAAAGCGCTGTCGTGGAATGCTGCTATGATCTGTTGTTGCATTGCTGTGGAGCCCCCAAGCCAAATACGACCCCTGAACCTTAAAACCCCTTGCTGGAGTGTGAATCGCCCCTTGGGATCGTCTCGGATAGCTAGCTGTTCCAGCAACTTCATGGTCTAGGGATTACAGTTGTAGCTAGCGACCAAATCGTCCATCCAAGCAGGTTGGCAAGAAGTGATTGATGTCAAGGTACCTGCAGTTGTAGCTCTGGATAGTGCATCAGCTGCCTGATTGTCTGAACCCTTCTTATACTTGATCTGATAACGTAACCCTAAGAGCTAGTGAAAGCCTTCTGCTGCCAAGGAGTGGATAAACGCTGCTGCTCGAGATGTACGAGGCTGCATTGGTCTGTTTGAATGATGAACTCGGCGTGTTGTAGATAGGGTCGCCACTGCTCAACTGTAACTATAATTGCCAGGTACTCTTTTTCATATGTAGAAAGCCCCTGATACCTTGGAGACAACGCTTTGCTGATGAAAGCAATGGGGTGGCCCTTCTGCTGCAATACCGCACCCACTCCAGTGTCGCATGCATCTGTTTCCACCGTGAATTGCTGCTTGAAATCCGGAAGGCCTAACACCGGCGCCGAAGTTAACTGTTGTTTAAGCAGTTGGAATGCTGTTTCTGTCGACGAAGTCCAGAGGAATGGCACTCCTTTCTTCAGCAGATTGAATAGGGGACGGGCTATCACACCAAAATTTCTGACAAAACGTCGGTAATACCCGGCCAGCCCTAAAAAGCGTCTCACTCCTTTGACATCTGATGGTGTCTGCCATTGGGCTACCGCTGCAATTTTGCTTGGGTCTGTAGCCACTCCAGCAGCACTGACGACATGACCAAGATACACAACTTGCGGTTGCCCAAAAGTGCATTTGGAGCTCTTAACTTTCCAGTTGTCACGCTGAAGTAGTTGCAGGACCTGCTTGACATGCTGCGCGTGCTCTTCCAATGACTCACTGAACACTAGGATGTCGTCGAAGAAGACCAACACGTTGTGGCGTAACAAACGGTGCAAGGTAGTAGTCAGTCCTCCATTGAAAGTTGCAGGCCCCCCAGCAAGCCCAAATGATAGAACTTTGAACTCGAAATGGCCAAAATGGGTTTGAAACGCCGTCTTGTACTCCTCTCCTTCGGCAAGCCTGATTTGATGGTATCCTGAACGAAGATCAAGCTTCGAAAACCACTTGGCTCCGTGAAGCTCATCCAGCAGCTCCTCAATGATGGGAATGGGGAACTTGGTCACACATGTGAGAGCGTTGAGGTGCCTGTAGTCAACACAAAGGCGCCATGTGCCGTTTTTTTTCTTGACCAAGATCACTGGTGAAGAAAATGGACTGGAGCTGCGTTGTATAATCCCTGCCTTCAGCATTTCCATGACCTGCTTTTCAATTTCATCCTTATGTTCAGGCTTATGGCAATACGGTCTGACAGTCATAGGTTGAGCTCCTGGAATCAAGGGGATGCGATGATCGCAAGGGCGCCGAGGTGGTAGCCCTGTAGGTTCCCCAAATACGTCCGGAAAGGCGTCTATCACTTGCTGCACGATCTCTGGCACATGTGAGTTGACTGTTGCTTCTTCTGTAGTAGCACAAATTTGCACAATATGTGTAATGGCTTGTTGCTTGCACAGACTTTGTAGCTGAATGGAATTGATCATGAAACAATCAGTCGATTTGGACTCATGGCCACGCAAACACACCGTGCCCTCTGATGTGGAGAACTCCAGGCACTTAGCACGCCAATCGACTTGCATGGGGCTGTGAGCTTCGAGCCAGTCCATTCCCAGAATGGCATCGTATGTGCCCAGCGCGAGGACCTTCATGTCAGTGCTGAACTCATGGTTCTGTGAATGCCACCGACACCCTGGCACTGATGAAGAACAAGAGAGCTCTCCGCCGTCCGCAACGCGTACCTTGTACACCCGTGGCAGAGGTTGCACGCCCTCCAATCGCTGAGCCAGAGAGTGGTTGATAAACGAGGTTGAACTGCCAGAGTCCACCAACATTAAAACCTCCTGCCCTTGAATCCATGCGCGTAGCTGAAAGGCCTTTGCTGAAACTCCCCCGGACAGCGCAGAGCGAGAGATAGCCATCACGGTTTCTTCCTCTGTTGCCCGTGGCCTTTGATCATCGTTGGTGTAAATGGTGTCGACACCGAAGAGCTCCAGTAGCTCTTCTACCACGTGAAGTTGTACATATGTGGGACAAACGTGGTCATGGCCCCAGCGCTCGCCGCACTTGAAGCAGAGGCCCCGTGCGCGCCTGTAGTCACGTAGAGTCTTGATTTTGGCCGCGTTGACGCGAGCCGCATCCGTGCCACGGCGATCAGTGGCCATTGATGCCGGGGCTACCCGTGGTGGTGGTGGAGGAAGAGGTAGCGGCGTGCCTGCTCGTGGTGGTGCATCGGGAGGTCGTGGCGCAGGTGGAGGAGGAACTGCACCGAAGGCACCATCGATGACTTCCTCTTGAAGTAACGCCAGGGAGCAAGCTGTATCCAAATCCGGCGGCCGTTGCACAAGGACCACCGCGCGGATGTCCGGTCGCAAACCTTCCACAAAACGAGTAAGGTAATAGTAGGGGTGAATTGAATATGAATAGGAGCTCAAATGATTTATAATCAACTCAAATTGTTCTATATAAGCTGCTACTGTAGTTGACTGGCGAACAGTGTAAAACTGACGAATCAACAATTGGTGTCGATCACGTCCGAACCGAGCGCACAGTAAGGCAGAAAATGATTCCCAATCTAGCTAAGCTAACTTCTTTTGAACAGATTGTAACCAAACCGAAGCAGTGCCTGAAAAATTCAGGCACGCCATGGGCACCTAGAACGAATTGTGTATGGCGAACATCTGGAAATATTGTTCACACAGTGTCTTCCACAGCCGTGGATTCTCGCCGGTGAATTGGGGAAACACAATCGAAGGGTGTGCCTGCCCCAATCCCGTGAGCAACTGACTCGCATGAGCGAAAGGAGAGAGAGCAGGTAGGGGAAACTGGGAGTCGAGCTGATCGTGTGCCGGGAGTGGCGGCGGGGTCCGAAAGGACGCCGCCGGCAGCCCCCGTGTGAGATTGAAGTCGTCGCGGTCCGTTGACCCAAGGAGTGGCACCGCCGCGCCAGAGTCAGCGCCTGGGAGATCGCTGCCCTTCGCGGTTGGGGGCGGGGGAGCAGTCTTGGCCACCGCCTCCGCGTCGGATGACGCGCCCGGGCCGCGTGCCCGCTGCAGATCGGAGACTGCAACGGCAAGATCGTCGACGCGTCGCTCCAATTCGGGACGCCAAGCCAGCAGATCATCGATCTTCATGGATTGGGCCTGCATCGCCGCCGTGTTGGCGTCAAGGGAGTTCTTGAGGGAGTCGAGGTAGGTCTTGATGGCAGGATCCATGGCTTAGAGCTGTTGACGGCCTTGACGAAACCGGCGAGTTTCGATGATTTGCGCCAGTGGAAACGAACCGGGGATCGATGTCTCTGATACCAGATGTAAGAGTAGTGGTGGTGACAGCAGTAGAATCGATCTATTATACTCTACGAAGTAGTAGCTATATAGATCGATTACAAGAATTGGGGGAAATTGATGTTCAGGGAAGGAAGAACAGAGAGCTAGGGTTGCCGTCGTCGGTAGCCGCCTGATCCACTGGATAGTTGATGTGGTTGAGTGTCGGCCTTAAGTACGCCTGCTCGTAGCGGTCACCCACTCCGGCCCAGTGACGCGGCTGCTGGGCTTGCGTGCACGGCTGGGCCGTGCACGGTCTTGGGCTGGGTCCTCTACTGATGGGGCGCTGACACCTCCTCTGCCGCTCCTTCTTTCTTTCTTCCCCAACTCCTCTCTTGCACGGCGTCGTCTTGCCGCCCACGCAGCGAAGAGATCGAGGAAGAGGCGGGAGTCGTGTCAATCGATCTGTCGCACGAGGATGCGACACTCCCTGTTCCATCTAGATCAACGGGCGCAGAGGGAGGTGGAAGAAGAGCCACGACCTCCGAGCAGGAGGCTGTCACCTAGCACCCATCTGACTGCGGCTATTTTATCCATGAGCTGGAGGATAAGGTATTCACCTCTAAAATCACACTTCTGTTTTCCCCGTTTCCATCTGAAATATGGATTACCAATATACTAGTCTCACTTGGATTTGCACATGAAAGTAGTATAAATACTTGCACCGAACTGTATGATTTGTTGAGCCAAGTGTTGAGTCTGATATGGCATCTTTATGCTTTCAGAGAAGTGCACCTCTAAAATTCAGAGTTTTGAACCCAAAGAGACGCATCTAGACAATGGTTGCATGAGTGGTTCCAGTGTCATATACGCCAACATGGTAAGCATGTCTTGTCTGATTCTAAGTTAGTTGTAGAAGTATTCCATGCTACTATTTGTTGACCAGAATTTGCCACCAGGTTGGAGATTTGGGATCGGATGCTGCGCCAAGAACGAGGGACCAAGGTGCTGAACTAACAGCAGGGGCAGAATGATTCTTCAGGTACCAACATAGCCGTCGACTAGAGAATTAAGTTAACTGTTTGCTTTACTTGAAGCTCCAAATTGTAGTTATTTTATTCATTCACTAATTTGGTATAATCCTAATCGAGGAGGATTATCACTGTATGATATAAGATTCTGACGTTGAGCAATGATAAAAATCTGACATTGAATGGTTCTTTTCGGAAGTACAGTTGTAAGATCTATGATTCTAGCTTGGACCTTTAACTGGACAGTACTAATTGGACATATAATTGATGATTTATGCACAACAAGATATTTTGTTGTCTTTTGTTCTTCAATCAGATTCATCTAGCCCTTTTTTGATTTTCTAATTGTTTTACCCTTTACCTCTGAAACTTAGAAATCGGAGAAAGGTTATTGGCATATCCCCGTCACTGACAAAGATTAGCTAGAGAGGAAGAGGACCAGAATGTTTTTCTATTATTGGGGACATACATAATACATATAGATAAATTTGGACTCATTTATAACAGAGATTTCTTGCCAAAAATATTAACTCTCTCCAGCAGTGGGCACTGTCAAGGTAATAACAGGAATTTGCTGAACCTAATTGAATGAAAGCGGGATGGTATCCGATTGAGAACCTTCTCTAACTAAATGGGCTTACGAACAATCAACATCAAATAGTTCCAAATTAACAGATGTTGTTTTATGAAAATACTGATTTAAGAATTTGATGAATCTATAATTCTCTACATAATCACTTAGTGTTTTGTTTGATCATTAGGTTATCCTAGACCACTTGGGGACAATATCATCAATTTCTTGCATACTGCAATGCAAGTTCAAAAAGCCAGTTTCTTATTATCTCTGTGTTCACCTAACTGACAAGAATCATAAAAGGATGCACCTAATGAGGTAGACTCCGTTCTATGCAATTTTTGAAGTGTACATATGGTGTAACTGATTAACAAAACATTGTTCAACCTTCTATGAGTCCACCTAGGGAGCTGCACAGATTTGGAACAACTTCCAGAACAGGCATCCAAGAATTTTGGTTTGGTACCACTAAGCTGCCAGAGCAAGATAGCTGGGATGTGTGTCCCAAGGGCAATGGTAAATCACAAATTAGCTGATCTTTGATGGGAAGCATCAGACAATGCCAATGTCCAGTAGTAAGATTTGATTGTGCAGGTGATCAAGCCAAGATAAGTGTGCGTACATCCCCTTTTAGTCCAAATTAAGAAAAATATGATTTCTGCTATGATAGTTTCCACAATAGTTTGGCCCTTGAGACACTTCCACTGTATGCATGTGTGTTCCTTTTTTTCCAGAGATATGCATGTCTATTGATAATTATTGGAATTGGTTCGACAAACTGTGTATATGTGACAAATTTACTAATATACTGACCCAGCCTGATAATATGACTAATCCATACAGTCGATATGCGCCAATGCTCAAATTTGAAAAATGAAGGATTCAACTTTTTTTGAATTATTATGGGTGAAGTCGCGAGTATGCCCATCAATCGTAAAAGTATATAGTTCGACTTAGTCGTAGGTTCTGTAGTAGTCTTGCCTTGGCTCTGCTGCCTCTCCTCTCTGCTCCTTGCTGGCTGTGGCTGTCCCATCTCTCCTAGAGCTGCTGCTGCTGCTGCTGCTGCACTTCTCTGCTCCTTGGTTCTGTCTTGTCTGATTTTAAGTTAGTTGTAGAAGTATTCCATGCTACTATTTGTTGACCAAAATTCGCTACCAGGTTGGAGATTTGGGATCGGATGCTGCGGCAAGAACGAGGGACCAAGGTGCTGAACTAACAGTAGGGGCAGAATGATTCTTCAAGTACCAACATAGCCGTCGACTAGAGAATTAAGTTAACTGTTTGCTTTACTTGAAGCTCCAAATTGTAGTTATTTTATTCATTCAGTAATTTGGTATAATCCTAATCGAGGAGGATTATCACTGTATGATATGAGACTCTGACGTTTAGCAATGATAAAAACCTGACATTGAATGGTTCTTTTCGGAAGTACAGTTGTAAGATCTATGATTCTAGCTTGGACCTTTAACTCGACAGTACTAATTGGACATATAATTGATGATTTATGCACAACAAGATATTCTGTTGTCTTTTGTTCTTCAATCAGATTCATCTAGCCCTTTGTTGACTTTCTAATTGTTTCACCCTTTACCTCTGAAACTTAGAAATCGGAGAAAGGTATTGGCATATCCCCGTCACTGACGAAGATTTGCTAGAGAGGAAGAGGACAAGAATGTTTTTTCTATTATTGGGGACATACATAATACATATAGATAAATTTGGACTCATTTATAACAGAGATTTCTTGCCAAAAATATTAACTCTCTTCAGCAGTGGGCACTGTCAAGGTAATAACAGGAATTTGCTGAACCTAATTGCATGAAAGCGGGATGGTATCCGATTGAGAACCTTCTCTAACTAAATGGGCTTACGAACAATCAACATCAAATAGTTCCAAATTAATAGATGTTGTTTTATGAAAATACTAATTTAAGAATTTGATGAATCTATAATTCTCTACATAATCACTTAGTGTTTTGTTTGATCATCAGGTTATCCTAGACCACTTGGGGACAATATCATCCATTTCTTGCATACTGCAATGCAAGTTCAAAAAGCCAGTTTCTTATTATCTCTGTGTTCACCTAACTGCCAAGAATCATAAAAGGATGCACCTAATGAGGTAGACTCCGTTCTATGCATTTTTTGAAGTTTATGTATGGTGTAACTGATTAACAAAACATTGTTCAACCTTCTATGAGTCCACCTAGGGAGCTGCACAGATTTGGAACAACTTCCAGAACAGGCTTCCAAGAATTTTGGTTTGGTACCACTAAGCTGTTAGAGAAACATAGCTGGGATGTGAGTCCCTAGGGCAATGGTAAATCACAAATTGGCTGATCTTTGATGGGAAGCATCAGGCAATGCCAATGTCCAGTAGCAAGATTTGATTGTGCAGGTGATCAAGCCAAGATAAGTGTGCGTACATCCCCTTTTAGTCCAAATTAATAAAAATATGATTTCTGCTATGATAGTTTCCACAATAGTTTGGCCCTTGAGACACTTCCACTGTATGCATGTGTGTTCCTTTTTTTTCCAGAGATATGCATGTCTATTGATCATTATTGGAACTGGTTCGACAAACTGTGTATATGTGACAAATTTACTAATATACTGACCCTGCCTGATAATATGACTAATCCATTGATACGTCCATTTTGCATCATGCTTTTATATCGATATTTATTGCATTATGGGCTGTTATATACACATTATGTCACAATACTTATGCCTTTTCTTTCTTATTTTACAAGGTTTACATGAAGAGGGAGAATGCCGGCAGCTGGAATTCTGGGCTGGAAAAGGAGCAAATATTAGAGACCTATTCGGCACAACTCCAAAAGTCTTGAAACTCCACGAAAGTCAGTTTTGGAATATATTAAAAATATTGGGTGAAGAAAGCACCAGAGGGGGGCCACCCACTGTCCACGAGGGTGGAGGGCGCGCCCCCTGCCTCGTGGGCCACCTGGAAGCCCCCCGATGCCCATCTTCTGGTATAAGGTGTCTTTTGCCCTGGAAAAAATAAGAAGGAAGCTTTCGGGATGAAGCGCCGCCGTCTCGATACGGATCCTTGGCGGAATCAATCTAGGGCTCTGGCGGAGCTGTTCTGCCGGGGAAACATCCCTCCGGGAGGGGGAAATTGTCACCATCGATCCTCTCATCGGAAGGGGGTCAATCTCCATCAACATCTTCACCAGCACCATCTCCTCTCAAACCCTAGTTCATCTCTTGTATCCGATCTTTGTCTCAAAACCTCAGATTGGTACCTGTGGGTTGCTAGTAGTGTTGATTACTCCTTGTAGTTGATGCTAGTTGGTTTATTCGGTGGAAGATCATATGTTCAGATCCTTTATACATATTAATACCCCTATGATTATGAACATGAATATGATTTGTGAGTAGTTACGTTTGTTCCTGAGGACATGGGAGAAGTCTTGTTATAAGTAGTCATGTGAATCTGGTATTCGTTCGATATTTTGATGAGATGTATGTTGTCTTTCCTCTAGTGGTGTTATGTGAACGTCGACTACATGACACTTCACCATTATTTGGGCTTAGGGGAAGGCATTGGGAAGTAATAAGTAGATGATGGGTTTCTAGAGTGACAGAAGCTTAAACCCTAGTTTATGCGTTGCTTCGTAAGGGGCTGATTTGGATCCACGTATTTCATGCTATGGTTAGGCTTACCTTAATTCTTCTTTCGTAGTTGCGGATGCTTGCGAGAGGGGTTAATCATAAGTGGGATGCTTGTCCAAGGAACGGCAGTACCCAAGCACCGGTCCACCCACATATCAAATTATCAAAGTAACGAACGCGAATCATATGAGCATGATGAAAACTAGCTTAACGATAATTCCCATGTGTCCTCGGGAGCGCTTTTCTTTATATAGGAGTTTTTCCAGGCTTGCCCTTTGCTACAAAAAGGATTGGGCTACCTTGCTGCACCTTGTTTACTTTTGTTACTTGTTACCCGTGACGAATTACCTTGTCAAAAAACTATCTGTTACCGATAATTTCAGTGCTTGCAGAGAATACCTTAGTGAAAACCGCTTGTCATTTCCTTCTACTCCTCGTTGGGTTCGACACTCTTACTTTTCGAAAGGACAAAGATAGATCCCCTATACTTGTGGGTCATGAAGACTCTTTTCTGGTGCCGTTGCCGGGGAGTGAAGCGCCTTTGGTATGTGGAATTTGGTTAGGAAAAATTTATATAGTGTGCTGAAATTTACTGTCACTTGTTACTATGGAAAATAATCCTTTGAGGGGATTGTTCGGGGTATCTTCACCCCGACCAGTAGAGCAAAGAGTTTCTCCTCAACCTACTGAACGTACTGAATTTTTTTACTTTGAAATTCCTTCGGGTATGATTGAGAAACTGCTAGCTAATCCTTTTACAGGAGATGGAACATTACATCCCGATATGCACCTAATCTATGTGGATAAAGTTTGTGGATTATTTAAGCTTGCAGGTATCCCCGAGGATGTTATAAAAAAGAAGTTCTTCCCTTTATCTTTGAAGGGAAAGGCATTGACATGGTTTAGGCTATGTGATGATATTGGATCATGGAACTACAACCGATTGAAATTGGAATTTCATTAGAAGTTTTATTCTATGCATCTGGTTCATCGTGATCGTAATTATATATATAATTTTTGGCCTCGCGAAGGAGAAAGTATCGCTCAAGCTTGGGGGAGGCTTAAGTCAATGTTATATTCATGCCCCAATCATGAGCTCTCAAGAGAAATTATTATTCAAAAAATTTATGCTCGGCTTTCTCTCAATAATCTCTCCATGCTCGATACTTCTTGTATTGGTTCTTTTATGATGAAGACTATTGAATTCAGATGGGATTTATTGGAAAGAATTAAACGCAACTCTGAAGATTGGGAACTCGACGAAGGTAAGGAGTCAGGTATAACACCTAAGTTTGATTGTGTTAAATCTTTTATGGATGCCGATGCTTTTCGTGAATTTAGCACTAAATATGGACTTGACTCTGAGATAGTAGCTTCTATCTTTGAATCATTTGCTACTCATGTTGATCTCCCTAAGGAGAAGTGGTTTAAATATCATCCTCCCATTGAAGTAAAAGTAGTTGAACCTATTAAAGTTGAAGAAAAGACTATCACTTATAATGTTGATCCTATTGTTCCTACCGCTTATATTGAGAAACCCCATTTCCGTGTTAGAATAAAGGATCATGCTAAAGCTTCAACTGTGGTTCGTAAGAGTAATGCTAGAACTTCTACACCCTCTGAGCAAATTAAAGTTGAACCTAGTACTGCTATGGTTAAGGATCTCTTGGTTGATAATATTGATGGACATGTTATTTACTTCTGTAAAGAAGCTGCTAGAATTGCTAGACCCGATACTAAAGGTAAACATAGACCTGTTGTTGGCATGCCTGTTGTTTCTGTTAAAACAGGAGATCATTGTTATCATGGCTTATGTGATATGGGTGCTAGTGCGAGTGCAATACCTCATTCCTTATACAAAGAAATTATGCATGATATTGCACCTACTGAAATAGAAGGTATTGATGTTACAATTAAGCTTGCCAATAGAGATACTATTTCACCAATTGGGATTGTTAGAGATGTTGAAGTCTTGTGTGGGAAAGTTAAATATCCTACTGATTTTCTTGTTCTTGGTTCCCCACAAGATGACTTTTGTCCCATTATATTTGGTAGACCCTTCTTGAATACTGTTAATGCTAGGATAGATTGCGAAAAGGATATTGTTACTGTTGGTTTAGGGGATATGTCTCATGATTTTAATTTTGCTAAATTTCGTAGACAACCCCTTGATAAAGAATTGCCTAGTAAAGATGAAATTATTGGTCTTGCTTCTATTGCCGTGCCTCCTAATGATCCTTTAGAACAATATTTGCTAGACCATGAAAATGATATGTTTATGAATGAAAGAAGGGAAATAGATGAAGTATTCTTTAAACAGGGACCTATTTTGAAACACAACTTGCCTGTTGAAATTCTAGGGGATCCTCCTCCACCCAAGGGTGATCCCGTGTTTGAGCTTAAACCATTACCTGATACACTTAAATATGCTTATCTTGATGAAAAGAAGATATTTCCTGTTATTATTAGTGCTAACCTTTCAGAGCAGGAAGAAGAGAAATTATTGAAAACTCTGAAGAAGCACCGTGCTGCTATTGGATATACTCTTGATGATCTTAAGGGCATTAGTCCCACTCTATGCCAGTACAAAATAAAATTGGAGAAAGACGCTATACCGGTTGTTGATCACCAACGACGGTTAAATCCTAAGATGAAAGAAGTGGTAAGAAATGAAATACTAAAGCTTCTGGAGGCAGGTATAATTTATCCTGTTGCCGATAGTCAGTGGGTAAGTCCCGTCCATTGTGTCCCTAAGAAGGGAGGTATTACCGTTGTTCCCAATGATAAAGATGAATTGATCCCACAAAGAATTGTTATAGGTTATAGAATGGTAATTGATTTCCACAAATTAAATAAAGCTACTAGAAAAGATCATTACCCTTTACCTTTTATTGATCAAATGCTAGAAAGGTTATCTAAACATACACACTTTTGCTTTCTAGATGGTTATTCTGGTTTCTCTCAAATACCTGTGTCAAAAGAGGATCAGGATAAGACCACTTTTACTTGCCCTTTCGGTACCTTTGGTTATAGACATATGCCTTTTGTTTTATGTAATGCACCTGCTACCTTTCAAAGATGTATGACTGCTATATTCTCTGACTTTTGTGAAAAGATTGGTGAGGTTTTCATGGATGATTTTTCCGTGTATGGAACTTCTTTTGATGATTGCTTAAGCAACCTTGATCGAGTCTTGCCAAGATTTGAAGAAACTAATCTTGTCTTGAATTGGGAGAAGTGCCACTTTATGGTTAATGAAGGTATTGTCTTGGGGCATAAGATTTCTGAAAGAGGTATTGAAGTTGATAAAGCTAAAGCTGATGCTATTGAAAAGATGTCGTGTCCCAAGGACATCAAAGGTATAAGAAGTTTCCTTGGTCATGCCGGTTTTTATAGGAGGTTCATTAAAGACTTCTCGAAAATTTCTAGGCCTCTGACTAATCTCTTACAAAAAGATGTTCCTTTTGTCTTTGATGATGATTGTGTAGAAGCATTTGAAATACTTAAGAAAGCCTTGATTTCCGCACCTATTGTTTAGCCACCTGATTGGAATTTACCCTTTGAAATTATGTGTGATGCTAGTGATTATGCTGTAGGTGCTGTTCTAGGACATAGAGTTGATAAGAAATTAAATGTTATCCAATATGCTAGTAAAACGCTAGACAGTGCCTAGAGAAATTATGCTACTAGTGAAAAATAATTTTTAGCAGTTGTATTTGCTTGTGATAAGTTCAGACCTTATATTGTTGATTCTAAAGTAACTGTTCAGACTGATCATGCTGCTATTAAATATCTCATGGAAAAGAAAGATGCTAAACCTAGACTTATTAGATGGGTTCTCTTGCTATAGGAATTTGATTTGCATATTATTGATAGAAAGGGAGCTGAGAACCCCGTTGCAGACAACTTGTCTAGGTTAGAGAATGTTCTTGATGACCCACTACCTATTGATGATAGCTTTCCTGATGAACAATTAGCTGTCATAAATACTTCTCGTACTGCTCCATGGTATGCTGATTATGCTAATTACATTGTTGCTAAATTTATACCACCTAGTTTCACATACCAGCAAAAGAAAAAGGTTTTCTATGATTTAAGACATTACTTCTAGGATGACCCACACCTTTATAAAGAAGGAGTAGATGGTGTTATTAGACGTTGTGTACCTGAGCATGAACATGAACAGATCCTACGCAAGTGTCACTCCGAGGCTTATGGAGGACACCACGCTGGAGATAGAACTGCACATAAGGTATTGCAATCCATTTTTTATTGGCCTACTCTTTTCAAAAATGCCCGTAAGTTTGTCTTGTCTTGTGATGAATGTCAAAGAATTGGTAATATTAGTAGACGTCAAGAAATGCCTATGAACTATTCACTTGTTATTGAACCATTTGATGTTTGGGGATTTGATTATATGGGGCTGTTTCCTTCCTCTAATGGGTACACACATATTTTAGTTGCTGTTAATTACGTTACTAAGTGGGTAGAAGCTATTCCAACTAGTAGTGCTAATCATAACACTTCTATTAAGATGCTTAAAGAAGTTATTTTTTCCGAGGTTTGGAGTCCCTAGATACTTAATGACTGATGGTGGTTCACATTTTATTCATGGTGCTTTTCGTAAAATGCTTGCTAAGTATGATGTTAATCATAGAATTGCATCTCCATTCCACCCATAGTCTAGTGGTCAAGTAGAGCTGAGTAATAGAGAGATTAAATTAATTTTGCAAAAGACTGTCAATAGATCTAGAAAGAATTGGTCCAAGAAACTTGATGATGCATTATGGGCCTATAGAACTGCATATAAAAATCCTATGGGTATGTCTCCATATAAAATGCTTTATGGAAAAGCATGTCACTTACCTCTCGAACTAGAACATAAGGCATATTGGGCCATTAAAGAGCTCAATTATAATTTCAAACTTGCCGGTGAGAAGAGACTATTTGACATTAGCTCACTTGATGAATGGAGAACCCAGGCCTATGAGAATGCCAAACTGTTTGAAGAGAAAGTTAAAAGATGGCATGACAAAAGGATACAAAAGCGTGAGTTTAATGTAGGTGATTATGTTTTGTTATACAACTCTCTTTAAGATTTTTTGCAGGAAAACTTCTCTCTAAATGGGAAGGTCCTTAAGTTATCGAGGAGGTCTATCGTTCCGGTGCCATAAAAATCAACAACTTTGCAGGCACAAATCCAAAGGCGGTGAACGGTCAAAGTATCAAACATTATATATCAGGTAATCACATAAATGTTGAAACTAATGTTATTGACACCTTAACCCCGGAGGAGTAGATAAGGGACACTTTCTAGAACGTTTCAGACCCTGAAAAGGAATAGGTATGTGGTATGGTAAGTAAACCGACTCCAAAACAGTTCTAATAGCATTTTTTCTCCGTTTAGGAATATTCAAGAAAATAGAAAAATAAGAAGTAGTCCGGGAAGGACATGAGGCATCCACGAGGGTGGAGGGCGTGCCCCTGCCTCGTGGGCACCTCGTGTGCCCTCCGGAGTCCGTTTTCTTGCACGATACTTCTTTTGGTCGGTAAAAATTCATTATATAATCTCCCGAAGTTTTTGACCATCTTACCACGCAAATATCCTCTGTTTTTGTTTCGAGCTATTTCTGCAGCAGATTTAGAGCAAGATGTCTTCGCAAGAGTCAGTCGGGGAGAGTCGGGTGTCTCATCCGACACCGGGGCCAGGAGCAAACAGTGATGCTGACCACTTTGGGCCATCAACGGAGGAAGAGATGGAGGTTGACTTGAAAAGGATAGATGCCATGGAGGAGGATCAAGAAGTTACCTCTCGTCTCCAAGCCAGATTCACGATGGAGGAACTTTAGAGCTCAACAATTCCAAACTCGGTCATCCCTCCCAATGGTAGATTTCTTTCTTATGAAAATTTTAAAAAGAGTGTTACTTGTTCTTCCGCAGCTATGCAACATCCATGGGTGAAAGGAGCTTAATTTAGCCGTCACGGGTAAGCTCCGTAAGGAAATAATGGATCTCAAGCAGAAAGTCAATAAGCTCGAGGAAGAGAATCATATCCTAAGGGGCATCATCGCCAAGAATATCACATCACCACCTCCGAAGAAAGAGACATAAACACATGGGTATGGGCACTCCCCTTGGCAAACTGCCAAGCTTGGGGGAGATGCCCCGGTATCGTATCACCATCACACTTCTATCTTTACCATTTTTCTTAGTTCGATCCTTTTGGTTATATCTTGATCTAGTAGAATAAAGTTTAGTATGATCTAGCTTTGAGTTTTTGTGTTGATCCTTATCTATGTAATCGAGTCCGTGAGCTATATATAATAAAGATTAGTTTTGAGTCGAGGGTTTGGTTATCTTGCTATGATCTTAAGGGAATAAAAGAAAAGGAAAGAATAAAAAGAAATAAAGGGATCATATTGATCTTATGGAGAGTAATGACTTCACATATAAAGAGTATGATGAATAAAAGTTGTTGAGGGTTGACAAACATAGTTTTGGTCATCGTTGCAATTAATAGGAAGTAATAAAGAAAGAGAGGTTTCACATATAAATATAAAATCTTGGACATATTTTACGATTGTGAGCACTCATTAAAATATGACATGCTAAAAGGTTGATGTTGGACAAGGAAGACAACGTAATGGGTTATGTTTTCTTATATCCGAAATAAATTATATTGTCATGGATCATCCAACATGTTGAGCTTGCCTTTCCCCCTCATGCTAGCCAGATTCTTTGCACCAAGTAGAGATACTACTTGTCATTCCAAATATCCTTAAACCCAGTCTTGCCATGAGAGTCCACCATATCTACCAATGGATTGAGTAAGATCCTTCAAGTAAGTTGTCATTGTTGCAAGCAATAAAAATTGCTCTCTAAATATGTATGATCTATTAGTGTGGAGAAAACAAGCTTTATACAAGCTTGTGATATGGAAGAAATAAAAGCGACGGACTACATAATAAAGGTCCCTATCACAAGTGGCAATATAAAGTGACGTTCTTTCACATTAAGATTTTGTGCATCCAACCATAAAAGCACATGACAACCTCTGCTTCTCTCTGCGAAGGGCCTATCTTTTATTTTTTGTCTTATACCTTATACAAGAGTCATGGTGATCTTCACCTTTCCTTTTTACACTTTATCCTTTGGCAAGCACGGTATCTTGAAAAGATCCTGATATATATATATATATATATATATATATATATATATATATATATATATATATATATCCAATTGGATGTGGGTTTTCATAAAGCATTATTGTTGACATTACCCTTGAGGTAAAAGGTTGGGAGGCGAAACTATAAGCCCCTATCTTTCTCTGTGTATGATTAAAACTTCATACCCATAAGTATTGCAATTGTGATAGACTAAATGATAGTTGAGTATGTGGACTTGCTGAAAAGCTCTTATATTGACTCTTTTCGATGTTATGATAAATTGCAATTGCCTTAATGATTGAGATTATAGTTTGTTAGTTTCCAATGAAGTTTCTGATTAATAATTTACATCGTGAATAGATTGTTACTTTAGCATAAGAAATCATATGACAATATATATATGCTACTATTCTAAGAATGATAATGATGCCTTCATGTCCGTATTTTATTTTATCGACACCTCTATCTCTAAACATGTGGACATATTTTTCGATATCGGCTTCCGCTTGAGGACAAGCGAGGTCTAAGCTTGGGGGAGTTGATACATCCATCTTGCATCATGCTTTTATATCGATATTTATTGCATTATGGGCTGTTATTGCACATTATGTCACAATACTTATGCCTTTTCTCTCTTATTTTACAAGGTTTACATGAAGAGGGAGAATGCCGGCAGCCGGAATTCTGGGCTGGAAAAGGAGCAAATATTAGAGACCTATTCGGCACCCTGAAACTACACGAAAGTCAGTTTTGGAATATATTAAAAATATGGGGCGAAGAAAGCACCAGAGGGGGGCCACCCAACGTCCACAAGGGTGGAGGGCGCGCCCCCTGCCTCGTGGGCCACCTAGAAGCCCCCCGATGCCCATCTTCTGGTATAAGGTGTCTTTTGCCCTGGAAAAAATAAGAAGGAAGCTTTTGGGATGAAGCGCCGCCGTCTCGAGGCGGAACCTTGGCGGAATCAATCTAGGGCTCTGGCGGAGCTGTTCTGCCGGGGAAACATCCCTCCGGGAGGGGGAAATCGTCACCATCAATCCTCTCATCGGGAGGGGGTCAATCTCCATCAACATCTTCACCAGCACCATCTCCTCTCAAACCCTAGCTCATCTCTTGTATCCCATATTTGTCTCAAAACCTCAGATTGGTACCTGTGGGTTGCTAGTAGTGTTGATTACTCCTTGTAGTTGATGCTAGTTGGTTTATTCGGTGGAAGATCATATGTTCAGAACCTTTATGCATATTAATACCCCTCTGATTATGAACATGAATATGATTTGTGAGTAGTTACGTTTGTTCCTAAGGACATGGGAGAAGTCTTGTTATAAGTAGTCATGTGAATTTGGTATTCGTTCGATATTTTGATGAGATGTATGTTTTCTTTCCTCTAGCGGTGTTATGTGAACGTCGACTACATGACACTTCACCATTATTTGGGCTTAGGGGAAGGCATTGGGAAGTAATAAGTAGATGATGGGTTGCTAGAGTGACGGAAGCTTAAACCCTAGTTTATGCGTTGCTTCGTAAGGGGCTGATTTGGAATCACGTGTTTCATGCTATGGTTAGGTTTACCTTAATTCTTCTTTCGTAGTTGCGGATGCTTGCGAGAGGGGTTAATCATAAGTGGGATGCTTGTCCAAGGAAGGGCAGTACCCAAGAACCGGTCCACCCACATATCAAATTATCAAAGTAACGAACGCGAATCATATGAGCATGATGAAAACTAGCTTGACCATAATTCCCATGTGTCGTTGGGAGCGCTTTCCTTTATATAAGAGTTTGTCCAGGCTTGTCCTTTGCTACAAAAAGGATTGGGCCACCTTCCTGCACCTTGTTTACTTTTGTTACTTGTTACCCGTTACGAATTACCTGGTCATAAAACTATCTGTTACCGATAATATCAGTGCTTGCAGAGAAAACCTTACTGAAAACCGCTTGTCATTTCCTTCTGCTCCTCATTGGGTTCGACACTCTTACTTATCGAAAGGACTAAGATAGATCCCCTATACTTGTGGGTCATCATCCATATAGTGGATATGCACCAATGCTCAAGTTTGAAAAATGAAGGATTCAACTTTTTTTAAATTATTATGTGTGAAGTCGCGAGTATGCCCATTAATCGTAAAAGTATATAGTTCAACTTAGTCGTAGGTTCTGTAGTAGTCTTGCCTTGGCTCTCACTATTAGAAAAGAGGGCTTTGGTTCAGGCCTGGCCAGCCCATTAGTCCCGGTTCAGTCATGAACCGAGACCCATGGGGGGCATACGTCCCGGTTCTTGCGCCCAGGGGGCCGGCCAGGCCTCGTGGGGCATTTGTTCCGGTTCGCCTGGACCCATTTGTCCCAGTTCCAGGCACGAACCGGGACCAATGGATGTGCCTATATATACCCCCTCGCCGGCGAGCAGAGCACTCCACATTGCTCTGTTTTTTCTGGCCGGCGAGGGGAGAGCTTTGTGGTGCTGTAGCTCACCTCCTATGCACATGAGGTGTTCGATGAAATGCATGAGCCACACTAGTTAAGCTTTGTCCTCTCGAAGCTCGACCTTCAAGCTCCATTTTCCTCGAGATTTGTCTAGGTTTAGCGGTCCATCACGTCCCGTCCCCGTCTTCACCGCCGTCGATCACCCGCGCCGATCTCGTCGCCGGGACCACCATAGATCCTTTTATTATTGCTTGTTACTATATAGTGCGATGGTTTTGGTATCCGCCCTCGTCGGCCCTCGTCCAGTCTGTGATTCGAATGTGGTATATATTATCTTTTATAACTATTTGGTGCATTTATTGTTTATGACAATTATGCCGACCAACGTGACATAGATTTTATTTATCTAGGAGATATGTGAACCGGAAATTCCAACTGACCCTATTGTCGAGATGCTAAATTTAGTTGAAGAAGAAAACAATTACTTGAAGGCAAAAATAAAAAAATTGAGGAGGAGAAGATGATATTGGAGTTGCATGTTGCGGTTGTCGTCGATGATCACAAGATCAAGATGGACGCAATGCGTTTGAAGATTATAAAGATTAGAAAATATGCCATTCATACCGAGGCTTGGTATCATTATGCCGTTGGATCAATTGTTACCTTGGTTGCGATTATGATCGCATTTGTTGTTGCATTGAAATGTTTTACATAGATTCAATGTATGGTTTAATTAGATGCTCTGGAGAGCTATATGTTGTTCAATGAGAACTATGTATGTACTTTGGTTTTAATGTGATGATGAACTTCCATTAATTTGGTCACTTAATCTATTCATGATGTTCTGTAATGGTTTTTGACACACTTAAATTATATATAATGCACGCAGATGAACCGGCAATGGATGTACGGTGACAGACACACCTCTGACTATGTTAAGGGCGTGCATAATTTTCTCGAAGTGGCCGAGGCAAACAAGCAGAATGGTTTTATGTGCTGTCCATGCCCTATATGTGGGAATACGAAGTCTTACTCTGACCAGAAAATCCTTCACACCCACCTGCTTTATAAGGGTTTCATGCCACACTATAATGTTTGGACCAAGCACGGAGAAATAGGGGTTATGATGGAAGACAGCAAAGAATAAGAGAACGATGACAACTATGTGCCCCCTGAATACGGTGATGTGCAACGGGGGAAGCTGAAGATCAAGAGGAACCAGACGATGAGCCCGATGATGATCTCCGCCGGGTCATTGTTGATGCAAGGAGACAGTGCGAAAGTGAAAAGGAGAAGCTGAAGTTCGATCGCATGTTAGAAGATCACAAAAAGGGTTGTACCCCAATTGTGAAGATGGCAACACAAAGCTCAGTACCGTACTGGAATTGCTGCAATGGAAGGCAGAGAATGCTATGCCTGACAAAGGATTTGAGAAGCTACTGAAAATATTGAAGAAGAAGCTTCCAAAGGATAACGAATTGCCCGACAGTATGTACGCAGCAAAGAAGGTCGTATGCCCTCTAGGATTGGAGGTGTAGAAGATACAGGCATGCCCTAATGACTGCATCCTCTACCGTGGTGCGTACGAGGATTTGAACGCATGCCTGGTATGTGGTGCATTGCAGTATAAGATCAGACGAGATGACCCTGGTGATGTTGACGGCGAGCCCCCCAGGAGGAGGGTTCCTGCGAAGGTGATGTGGTATGCTCCTATAATACCACGGTTGAAACGTCTGTTCAGAAACAAAGAGCATGCCATGTTGATGCGATGGCACAGACAGGATCGTATGAAAGACAGGAAGTTGAGAGCACCCGCTGACGGGTCACAGTGGAGAAAAATCGAGAGAAAGTACCGAACTGAGTTTGCAGGTGACCCAAGGAACGTATGGTTTGGTTTAAGCATGGATGTCATTAATCCTTTCAGGGAGCAGAGCAGCAATCACAGCACCTGGCCCATGACTCTATGTATGTATAACCATCCTCCTTGGATGTGCATGAAGCAGAAGTTCATTATGATGCCAGTTCTCATCCAAGGCCCTAAGCAACCCAGCAACGACATTGATGTGTACATAAGGCCATTAGTTGAAGAACTTTTACAGCTATGGAATGGAAACGGTGTACGTGTGCGGGATGATCACAAACAGGAGGAATTTAACCTGCATGCGTTGTTGTTTGTAACCATCAATGATTGGCCTGCTCTTAGTAACCTTTCAGGACCAAGGGATACCACACATGCACGCACTGTTTAGCTGACACCGAAAGTATATACTTGGACAAATGCAGGAAGAATGTGTACCTGGGGCATCGTCGATTTCTTCCGACCAACCATCAATGTCGAAAGAAATGCAAGCATTTCAAAGGCGAGGCAGATCACCGGAAGAAGCCCGCCATGCGTACCGGTGATCACGTACTTGCTATGGTCAATGATTTACACATAATCTTTGGAAAGGGTCCCGGCGGACTATCTGTTCCAAATGATGCTGAGGGACGCGCACCCATGTGGAAGAAGAAATCTATATTTTGGGACCTACCCTACTGGAGAGACCTAGAGGTCCGCTCTTCAATCGGCGTGATGCACGTGACGAAGAACCTTTGCGTGAACCTGCTAGGCTTCTTGGGCGTGTATGGGAAGACAAAAGATACACTGGAGGCACAGGAGGACCTGGAATGTTTGCATGAAAAAGTTGCATGCCTCCAAATTAGTATGAAGGTCCTGCCAGCTACGCTCTTACCAAAGAAGAGAAGGAAATCTTCTTTGAATGCCTACTCAGTATGAAGGTCCCGTCTGGCTTCTCGTCGAATATAAAGGGAATAATAAATATGGCCGAGAAAAAGTTTCAGAACCTAAAGTCTAATGACTGCCACGTGATTATGACGCAACTGCTTTCGGTTGCATTGAGGGGGCTTCTACCGGAAAACGTTCGATTAGCCATTGTGAAGCTATGTGCATTCCTTAATGCAATCTATCAGAAGGTGATCGATCCAGAAATCCTACCAAGGCTAAGGAGTGATGTGGCACAATGTCTTGTCAGTTTCGAGCTGGTGTTCCCACCATCCTTCTTCAATATCATGACGCACATCCTAGTTCATCTAGTCGACGAGATTGTCATTCTTGATCCTGTCTGACGCACGTCCTAGTTCTTTCATGAAAAAGAGACATCATGGGATTGGAGGGCAAGACAGACATGTCTGAAGATTATGAAAAGTTTCATGAAATTCCCCCCTTCAAAGTCAAGGCTGACCCAAGCACCCTATTAAGCGATGAAGAATATCCATGGTTACGGCGCAATAAGCAAAGGACACAAGCGAAGAAAAAGTGAAGACTTTCTCTCCACAACTATTATGAATGATGCCTTTGATCTAGAATATCACTGCAGTTACATGTGAAGAAATGAAATACCTTTTGTAACACACGAGTTTCCATATGAAACCCTGATACCTCGAAACAAATTGTCCATTTTGTACACGAAGTGCATCCAGTTTTTGCCGTAACCCTCTCAACTTTTTAGCACATGCTATGTGCGTGAAATTATGATACCATGCCAACTTTCAACCTTTTCAGAGTTCATTTGAAATGCTTTTCAATTTCAGGGTCATATAGCCTAAAAAATCAGTAAATGCATGAAAAATAACAAATGAAGTCAGAAAGGGTTGAAAATTGATGATGTGGCTTTGAATGCTGCATTTTGAACACACAAAAAGTCTAGACTTCAAATAAGTTCAAAATAATGAAATCCCTTTGTAATAGATGAGTTTCGTCTGAAACCCTGATACTTCGAAAGAGATTGTCCGTATGTCAGAAAGGGTTGAAATTTGATGACGTGGCTCTGAATGATGCATACTGAACGCAAAAAAAGTCCGGAGTTGTAATAAGCTATTAAAAATAAAAGAGAGGCGCAATGCTCACCTGCACGTTGCTTAGCTTCAGGCCTTGAGAAACTACACATAGCTCCGTGCAGTCTACACCATTTCAAGGCCTGAAGCTAAGCAACGTGTAGGTGAGCATTGCGCCTCTCCTTCATCGTCTCTGCACTCAGGGCTTATAAACCGCTGTGAGTGCCTCTCGCTTGGCGATGTGGGACTAAAAAACAGCTACAGAAAGAATCAACTAAAAAACTCTATTACCGGTTCATGCCACGAACCGGTACTAAAGGTGCTCATGGGCCCCAGCCATAGAACCGGTACTAAATGAAATGCCTTTGTAATAGATGAACTAGAAAACTTTAATGAAACTCTAACAGAAAAAAGAATGAACTAGAAAACTTCAATGAAACTCAAATAGCTAAAGAAATCAACTAAAAAGCTTTTATAAACCTCTAGTATTATTGAAACTAAAATTATATAAAATTTATGCAACTAAAATTATAAAGTATTTTCTATTCAAAACATTAAAAGAAAAAATAATTTTCATAAAATAAATCAAAAATCAAAAAATAAAATAAAATAAATAAGTAGAAACAAAATAAACTTTAATAAATAAGTAGAAACAAAATAAAATAAAATAAATAAGTATAAATAAGTATAAAAAATAAATAAAAAATAAACTTTAATAAAAATAAATAAGTAGAAACAAAATAAAATAAACTTTAATAAAATAAAATAAATAAACTTTAATAAAATAAATAAAAATAGCAACAGTAAGTATTTTGTTGTAAGTAGAAACAAAATAAAAAAATAAAGCAACAAAGAAAACAAAAAACAGGACAAAAAATAAAAAATGCCACCTACTGGGCCACCACGGCCTGAATACGACTAGAAACCCAGCTAGTTGGGCCAGGATTCAGGCTCGCAGAAGGCCCGGCAGGCCCACAGGCATAGCAGTGTCAGATTAGGCCCATAGGCCTGCAATTCAGTGGAGTTCAATAGGGATGAGGCAGTCGAGCTGAGAAACCGGTGCGGGGCGCTCTCAACTAGCGAGGTGGGACTAAACTTCCACCACCACCCCGCTGTGCAAGCCCATTGGTCCCGGTTGGTGCCACAAACCGGGACCAATGCATACCTTTGGTCCCGGTTCGTGGCACCAACCGGGACCAATGCCCCCCCTTTAGTCCCGGTTGGTGCCACCAACCGGGACCAAAGGTCTCTTCTTCCCGCCCTTTGGGCTACCGAAAAGAGACCTTTGGTCCCGGTTGGTGGCACCAACCGGGACTAAAGGGAGGCTTTGGTCCCGGTTGGTGCCACCAACCGGGACCAAAGGTGTGGCTATAAGCCAACATTTAGGAAAATTTGCCCAACTGCTCCCATTCTCCGTCGACGCCGCCAGACCGCTCCTCGTCGCCGTCGCCGCGCCCTGCCCCGACGTCGTACGATGCCGCCCGCCACCCGTCCTCCGATGCCGCCCCAACGCCGCGTGCCGCCCCGACGCCGTCCGCCGCCGCGACACCGCCCGGCCCGCCCCTGGCTGCCCCGACGCCTCCTCTGTGAGCATCGCGCAATGCCCTACCCGCCGCCGCTGCGTTGCCACCCCGCCGCCACCACCGTTGCTTTTTTTGTGATATATGCTTTTTTTATATATGCTTTTTTATATATATTCTTTCTTTTTATATGTATGTATGTTTTGAATGTATGTATGTATTTTTTATATGTATGGAAAAGAGAGGAAGAAGGGAACAAAAAGAAGGAGAGGAAAAAGGGGAGAAAAAAGAGGAGAAGAGGAGAAAAAAATAGATATGAGGTGGGACGTCGGACATGTGATGAGGGGGGACGTCGAGGATCGCCGAGCGGTCGAGGGTCGGACATGACATGAGGGGGGACGTCGGACATGTGATGAGGGGGACGTCGGACATGACATGAGGGTGGACGTCGGACATGACATGAGGGGTACGAGGGTCGAGGAACGCCGAGGGGGTCGAGGGTGGTCGAGGGGTCGAGGGTCGAGGAACGCCGAGGGGTCGAGAGGTTGCCTAGTGTCAAAGCATTGAAGAAATTCATGCCTTCATCATTAGCCGGAAGTAACCGGGGCATGATGGTACGAAGTTCTGCAAAGTTGTTCTGGAACGGAGTCCCGGATAGGATAATCCGCCTTTTGGTATGAATTTCACTAAAGGCCTTCCAAATAGCGTTATTCGGAAGGCTCTTGCTGAACTTTGTACCAAAAAGCTGATTATCCTATCTGGGACTCCGTTCCTGAACAACTTTGAAGAGCTTCATACCATCATGCGCCTGTTACTTTCGCCTAATGATGAAGACATGGTTTTGTTGAATCCTTTGACACTAGACAAACGTGAGATGAGGGGGTCGAGGGTCGGGAACTAGGGTAGAGGGTTGTGGATCGCCGAGCGGTCGAGGGTCTAATACGTCTCCAACGTATCTACTTTTCCAAACACTTTTGCCCTTGTTTTGGACTCTAACTTGCATGATTTGAATGGACCTAACCCGGACTGACGCTGTTTTCAGCAGAATTGCCATGTTGTTATTTTTGTGCAGAAATATATGTTCTCAGAATGACCTAAAAATCCACGGAGACACGTTTTGGAATTAAACTAGCAAACATGCCCGTGCGTTGCAACGGGAGAGTAAATATTTCTTATCCGAGCTAGAATGACGGATCATGTGACATTGATTTAGGTTACACCCTAAATAGCATTTTTTAATAGTTAATAGATAAAATCATAAAAATAACATCATATATAAAATTCCGATTCTACACATTTTTAAAATCAAATTTCATATATACAATGCTGAAATTAAATTTAAGGTTTAAAAGAGATGATTATTCCAGATATACTGCTGGTTGATTAACACAAATATTAAGGGGTTTTATGAAAAAATTCAGAAAACGATGCACTGTGACTAAAAGTTGGACTGGAGTTTGATTAGTATAAAAGTCAGGGGTGTTTTATGTAAAATTAAACAAATGATTCATCCCTACTTAAAGATGGACTGTGAGTTGTTTTCAACAAACTAAGGTTTTTTATTTTGCAAAAAGGCGGCGGACAAATAGAAGCGGTATGTTATTTATTATTAGAGATAGAAACTATGTCTCGAAAGCAATACATTACAGGAGCCGGGATCTTAATGCTAAAAATCCTACATGGGCGCACTCACGCTTCTTTGTACCCAGGTCGTACCTCTTTTATATTTTACAGTGCAAAACTTATTAAAACGTCAAGCAAGCTGTTAAACTTTGTTTTTTTTTTTTAGAATAAGGAAGCTGTTAATTTCTCGGGCGTAGGTCGAGCTGTACTGGATGCAGCAGCGAGGACTTTGTTGGGCCAGAGAAAGCGTTAAGGCCTAGGGAAGCCATTTTTTTTCCAACGCACGAAAATGTACCTTGTTTAATTAAGTTCCGTGATGCACATGTAACACAAACGTTCACCAGCTTACTTGGCAGTCATCAGGCATTGTTGAACCATAGGTCGTTAGTTCGACTCCATGTAGGCGCGTTTATTTTTTGGATTTATTAGCTCACTCGTGCTTGCTGCTATTGGGCCGGCCCATTTGGGCGTTCCTGTGCGGCGACCCCCAATGTTAAAAACATAAAAACGGTTGATGACGTACGGAAAACGGTTGATGAATCATGGAGAAACAATCCATCATTTAATATTAGGTAAAGATAAAAATATTGGCAAAAGAATCAGCATCAGGGGCCCACACCCTGTCCACGAGGGTGCAGGGCGCGCCCCCTGCCTCGTGGGCCCCCTAGGACTCCACCTACCTCAACCCCAACTCCATATATTCACTTTTGGGGAGAAAAATATTAGTGAGAAGGATTCATCATGTTTTACGATATGGAGCCGCCGCCAAGCCCTAATCTTCCTCGGGAGGGCTGATCTGGAGTCCGTTCGGGGCTCCGGAGAGGGGTATTCGTCGCCGTCGTGATCATCAACCATCCTCCATCACCAATTTCATGATGCTCACCACCGTGCGTGAGTAATTCCATCGTAGGCTTGCTGGACGGTGATTGGTTGGATGAGATTTACCATGTAATCGAGTTAGTTTTGTTAGCGTTTGATCCCTAGTATCAATTATGTTCTGAGATTGATGTTGCTATGACTTTGCTATGCTTAATGCTTGTCACTAGGGTCCGAGTGCCACGAATTCAGATCTGAACCTATTATGTTTTCATGAATATATGTGAGTTCTTGATCCTATCTTGCAAGTCAATAGTCATCTACTATGTGTTATGATCCGGCAACCCCGAAGTGACAATAATCGGGACCACTCCCGGTGATGACCGTAGTTTGAGAAGTTCATGTATTCACTAAGTGTTAATGCTTTGGTCCGGTACTCTATTAATAGGAGGCCTTAATATCCCTTAGTTTCCAATAGGACCCTGCTGCCACGGGAGGGTAGGACAAAAGATGTCATGCAAATTCTTTTCCATAAGCACGTATGACTATATTCGGAATACATGCCTACATTACATTGATGAACTGGAGCTAGTTCTGTGTCACCCTATGTTATAGCTGTTGCATGAGGAATCGCATCCGACATAATTATCCATCATTGATCCATTGCCTACGAGCTTTTTGCATATTGATCTTTGCTTAGTTACGTTGCCACTGTTACGATTATTACAAAAACTGCTACTGTTACTTTTGCCACCGTTACCGTTATTTCCATACTACTTTGCTACTAAATACTTTGCTGCAGATATTAAGTATATCTGGTGTGGTTGAATTGACAACTCAGCTGCTAATACTTGAGAATGTTCTTTGGCTCCCCTTGTGTCGAATAAATAAATTTGGGTTGAATACTCTACCATCGAAAACTGTTGCGATCCCCTATAGTTGTGGGTTATCAAGACTATTTTCAGGCACCGTTGCCGGGGAGCATATCTCTATTCATTGAGTCACTTGGGATTTATATCTGTTGATCACTATGAGTAACTTGAAAGATGAAAGAACCAAGATTTTTCCCTCAACTACAAGGGGAGGTAAGGAATTGCCATCTAGCTCTGCACTTGATTCTCCTTCTGTTTTGAGCAAACTTGCGACACCTAAACCTACTCCTGCTATTAATTCTAATATGTCGCAAGTTATTGATGATGCCACTTCTACTGTGCATGATGCTTATGATGGAACTACTTCTATGCTTGATAATAATGTGCCATTAGGTGAATTTCTTGATGAACAACTTGCTAGGGTTAGAGAGAATGAAATTATTGAAACATATAATATTGATGAAAGTGATGATGAAGATTCTCCCCCTAGATATGAATTGCCTGATGTGCCTTAGGGTTATGTTATGGATGAAGAAACTGCTAGAGACCTTTTTGCTTGCAAATATATGTATGATCTTAAGAAACTGTTAGCTAAGCTGAAAGAAAAGTCTCTGAATGTTAGAATGAAATATGACCCTGCTTTTGCTACTTCACCTACCTGTATTTATGATAAGGATTATGATTTCTCTGTCGATCCTGAGTTAATTACTTTGGTTGAATCCGATCCTTTTTATGGCTATGAATCTGAAACTGTTGTGGCACATCTTACTAAATTAAATGATATAGCCACCCTATTCACCCATGAGGAAAAAATTCGTTACTACTATATCCTTAAGTTATTCCCGTTCTCATTAAAGGGTGATGCTAAAACATGGTTTAATTCTCTTGCTCCTGGTCGTGTGCGTAGTCCCCAGGATATGATTTATTACTTCTCTGCTAAATATTTCCCCGCTCATAAGAAACAAGCTGCCTTAAGGGAAATATATAATTTTGTACAAATTGAAGAAAAGAGTCTCCCACAAGCTTGGGGGAGGCTTATCCGATTACTTAATGCTTTGCCTGATCATCCTCTCAAGAAAAATGAAATACTTGATATCCTATATAATGGACTAACTGATGCTTCCAGAGACCATCTGGATAGTTGTGCTGGTTGTGTTTTCAGGGAAAGAACTGTCGAGCAAGCTGAATTGCTATTGAATAATATATTGAGTAATGATAATGATTGGAAACTTCCTGAATCAACTCCTAGGCCAACTCCGAAGAAAAGGGGTATTCTATTTCTCAGTCCTGAAGATATGCAAGAGGCAAAGAAATCTATGAAATAAAAGGGTATTAAAGCTGAAGATGTTAAGAATTTACCACCTATTGAAGAAATACATGGTCTTAATAACTCGACATAGGTAGTAGAGGTAATTTCTCTCTATAGATTTGATGAAGGTGATATCCCTCGTAATAAGTCTGCTAGTCAATGCTTCAATGAGTTCGATAATTTTATTGTTCAACAAGAAAACTTCAATGCTTATGCTGGTAGACAATTGAAACATAATGCTTATATGACTGAACACTTGAGTGATTATATGTCTAGAGTTAAAGGTGAGCTTAAACTTATTAGTAAACATGCTTCTATGGTTACCACTCAGGTAGAACAAGTGCTTAAAGCACAAGATGATTTGCTCAATGAATTAAATTAAAAAAATGATAATCCTGTTAGAGTTATGACTAGAGGGGGTAAAATGACTCAGGAACCTTTATATCCCGAGGGCCACCCTAAGAGAGTTGAGCAAGATTTTCAGAGAACTAATGTTGATGCACCTAGTCCTTCTAAAAGGAAGAAAGAGAAAAATGATAGGACTTTGCATGCTTCTAGTGAACCTGTTATTGACACACCTGAGAATCCCAATGATATTTCTATTTCTGATGCTGAAACACAATCTGGTAATGAACATGAACCTAGTGATAATGTTAATGATGATGTTCATGTTGATGCTCAACCTAGCAATAACAATGATGTAGAGATTGAACCTGTTGTTGATCTTGATAACCCACAATCAAAGAATCAATGTTATTATAAGAGAGACTTCGTTGCTAGGAAGCATGGTAAAGAAAGAGAACCATGGGTTCAGAAACCCATGCCTTTTCCTCCTAAGCCATCCAAGAAAAAGGATGATGAGGATTTTGGGCGCTTTGCTGAAATGATTAGACCTATCTTTTTGCGTATGCGTTTGACTGATATGCTTAAAATGAATCCTTATGCTAAGTATATGAAAGATATTGTTACAAATAAAAGAAAGATACCGGAAGCTGAAATTTCCACCATGCTTGCCAATTATACTTTTAAAGGTGGAATACCTAAGAAACTAGGAGATCCAGGAGTACCAACTATACCATGCTCCATTAAAAGAAACTATGTTAAAACTGCTTTATGTGATCTTGGAGCCGGTGTTAGTGTTATGCCTCTCCCTTTATATCATAGACTTGATTTGAATAAGTTGACACCTACTTAAATATCTTTGCAAATGGCTGATAAATCAACTGCTATACCTGTCGGCAATTGTGAGGATGTGCCTGTTGTGGTTGCAAACATTACTATTTTAACAGAATATGTTATTCTTGATATTCCCGAGGACGATGGTATGTCTATTATCCTTGGTAGACCCTTTTTGAATACTGTAGGGGCTGTTATTGATTGCAACCAAGGCAATGTCACTTTTCATGTTAATGGTAATGAGCATACGGTACACTTTCCGAGGAAACAACCTCAAGTCCACAGTATCAATTCTATTGGAAAAATTTCAACTATTACTATTGGAGGTTTTGAATTCCCTCTTCCTACTGTCAAGAACAAATATGATATTCTTATTGTTTGGGACGTACATATCCCCATTGAGGTAACTTAGTGTTATTCGAAAATTCTCCGGTTTCATGCGATTCGGAAAGAGTTTGTTAACAAGACTTGATCAACCTTGTTAGTGGATTCCTTTTGATGAGCATGAGATGGATGAAGTTATAAAGCACAACTCTCTGTACCCTCCTCTTATTTTCTGTTATTTAGATTTAATAAAGCAAAATTAGTATTTTCTGCTGTTTTCTGAATTATCCTTGCAATAAAAATACCCCGAAAAAAGTTCTCCAAACGTCCTGAAAATGAAATATGATTTTTTGTAGAATATTTAAGAATTACTGGCACTGAGAACACACCAGGGGGCCCACCATTTGGCCACGAGGGCATGGGGCGCTCCCTTGGGGCGCACCCCCTGCCTCGTGGGCCCCACGTGGACCCCCTCCACTTATTCCAGCACCCACTCACTTCATCTTCCTCCAAAATAAATCCTCCCATAGCTCAAACCCGTATTCTAGCTCATCTTGCTGCCATTTTTGATCTCTTTGCTCAAAGCTCCATTCACAAAACTGTTTGGGAAGATTGTTCTTCGGTATGTGACTCCTCCAATGGTCCAATTAGTTTTTGTTCTAGTTCTTTATTTATTGCAAATTTTTGCTGCTTAGGTGACCCTGTTCTTGAGCTTGCATTTCAAATTTATATCGTCCAAAGTAGTTTTAATGCATGATATAGCCTCTAGGCACTTGTGGGAGTAGTTGCTATCAATCTTGTTGAGTCTGGTTCACTTTTCTTTTGAGTCACTAAAATTTTAGAAAATTTTCAGAGAAAGAAAAGTGCATAGGAAAATGTACCAAGGTGGTTCCTCAAGGAAGCAAGGGCCAAGGCTCGCGATACGTGAGCCGGACGATGAACCACCGAGGGAAGTTCAAGTGCGGCCTTGTGAATGGCCGTCAGAGGAGTTTATGGTCCATTCAGGCATTAAGGATGAATTTGATGCGTATGTGCGTAATGCTGATCTTGAGGACTTCGTGTCAGGTAAGTGACCACACTACCACTACCTTACTGATTCCTTTGTGAGGAGGTTTAAATTAACATCCTCGCACAATTTTCACACTGTTTTATTTAATCTTTATGATAAATCATATACCATGGACCTAGAAGATTTTAATACTGCTTGTAAACTCCCGCAGTGGGGCAATGTTAGTGAACCTCGCAAATCTGAATCTAAAGACTTTCTTGCTAGTATCACTGTGGGGGAATCTAGAGAAATCACACAAGCTACCATAGGGAGCATTCGTTTCCCTTCCATACATTATTTTGCTCTCTTTATGGGTAGATGCATTAACGGTAAAGATGAGGCTTGTCACATGTGCGTTCCAGATCTTAGTGTCCTCAAAAGTGCGGTATTAGGTGATAAACAATATAACTTGGGGGCCATTGTTGCACGAAGGTTGCATCTTAACGGTACAAGTGGAGATTTGTTTGGTGGAATTTATGCAACTCGTGTAGCTAATTATCTTGATGTACCCATAAATGAAAATGATATGGAATTTCCTCCTACTTATCTAGATTATAGTGCTATGGTTCGCCATCAGTTTCTTGAGAGGAATGAACAACCCCTCCAGTACCGACTACTCTTTGACAGACAGCGCACTGTCCATGTTGCTCTCCCTGCTCCTACATTCTTTAACTTTCAGGAAAAAAGGAGATATGTTATAACCAGGGAGGAGGCGAACGAGTATGAGAGGACGACGGAGGCAGCTCGCCTCCAAGCTGTAGCTCTTCAGGCAGTAGCTGCTGCATCTCAGTACAACCCCAGCTACGACTTTGGATATCCGCCAGGCCAGCAGTGGCCATAGACCAACTTAGGCCAAAAGCCTAAGCTTGGGGAAGTACGTATTTCTCACCGGCACTACATTCATGTTCACACACTCTTGCCAGTTTTTCGGTGCTCATACTTTTTCATTGTACTATCCATGCTAGTTTAAATTTCTTTTCTAAGCCTTCTTCTTGTGTGTTTGAAAAGCCTTAATAAAAACCAAAAAAATTTTTAGTTGAAGCTTTTAGCTAGTTTACTTTCCATGCTTGTAGTAGTAACTAAAAGAAATCCCAAAAATATTTCTCGTTCTTCTTTTGCTTGTTGGTAGCTTTCCCGTGTAAATAGTTTTATTTCTTTTCTTTGGGGGTCGAGAGGAGAAGACCATGATGAAAATGTTGAGTGGCTCTCATATGCATTATTGTTGATTTAACCAAGAGCCTATTTTACCATGTCTTCTCCCCTGTATTAAATGCTTGCAGATTCCAGCTTAGTCCAATGCACGTGCACTATTATTATTATCCACACTATTCAGTCGTGCGAGTGAAAGGCAATAATGACGATATATGATGGACTGATTGAGATGAGAGAAGCTGGTATGAACTCGACCTATCTTGTTTTTGTAAATATGATTAGTTCATCATTCCTGATTCAGCCTATTATGAATGAAACATGTTTGCAATGACAATTAGAGATTATAGTTGCTCATGCCATGCTTAATTTGCTAGGAGTTTATAATGGTTTACCTTGCGTGCCAACATGATATTAAAATGGTTGGGCTGTGGTATGAATGGGTGGTATCCTCCTTTGAACGATTTGAGTGGCTTGACTTGGCACATGTTCACGCATGTAGTTGAAACAAAATCAACATAGCCTCCACGATATTTATGTTCATGATGATTTATATCCTACTCATGCTTGCACTCATTGTTGATTAATCTTGATGCATGTTCATGACTGTTGTCGCTCTCTAGTTGGTCGCTTCCCAGTCTCTTGCTAGCCTTCACTTGTACTAAGCGGGAATACTGCTTGTGCATCCACTTACATAAACCCCAAAGTTATTCCATATTAGTCCACCATACCTTCCTATATGCGGTCTTTACCTGCCGTTCCAAGTAAATTTGTATGTGTCAAACTCTAAACCTTCAAATGAAATTCTGTTCTGTATGCTCGAATAGCTCATGTATCAACCAAGGCTGTCTATATCTTCCATGCTAGGTGGGTTATTCTCACGATGAGTGGACTCCGCTCATCACTCACGAGAAAATGGCTGGTAACCGGGATGCCCAGTCCCATGCACAAATCAAATCAAATTAATTGCAAACAAAACTCCCCCAGGATTGTTGTTAGTTGGAGGCACCCGTTGTTTCGGGAAAGGCATGGATTGATGCTTGTTGGTGGTGGGGTAGTATAAACTTTACCATTCTGTTTGGGAACCGCCTATAATGTGTGTAGCATGGATCGAGATCTCTTGGTTGTTATGTTGACAATAAAAGTATGCCACTCAAAATATTATTTATCTCTGTTTCAAAACTCGAGCTCTGGCACCTCTGCAAATCCCTGCTTCCCTCTGTGCAGGGCCTATCTATTTACTTTTATGTTGAGTCATCATCCTCTTATTAAAAAGCACCGGTTGGAGAGCACTGCTGTCATTCGCATGCATTCATATTAATTTATATTGAGTATGACTATGACTGGATCTCTTTTACCAAGAATTACAATGTCCAGTCAATCCTTGATCTTCAGGGGTGCTCAACCTTTATGTTTTGCGGTCTAAGAAAGGGCTAGCGAGATACCATCTTGTTATATCATGTTATGATTGTTTTGAGAAAGTGTTGTCATCCGAGATTTATTATTATTGCTCGCTAGTTGATTATGACATTGATATGAGTAAACATGAGACCTAAATGTTATTGTGAATATGGTTAGTTTATAATCTTTGTTGAAAACTTGAATGCTGGCTTTACATATTTGCAACAACAAGATCAAACAGAGTTTGTAAAAGTTTTTCTTTATCACTTTCAGTTTGTCAACTGAATTGCTTGAGGACAAGCAAAGGTTTGAGCTTGGGGGAGTTGATACGTCTCCAGTGTATCTACTTTTCCAAACACTTTTTCCCTTGTTTTGGGCTCTACTTGCATGATTTGAACGGAACTAACCTGGACTGACGCTGTTTTCAGCAGAATTGCCATGGTGTTATTTTTGTGCGGAAATAAAAGTTCTCGGAATGACCTGAAAATCCACGGAGACACATTTTGGAATTAAAGAAAAATATTGACGAAAGAATCAGCATCAGGGGGCCCACACGCTGTCCTCGAGGGTACAGGACGCGCCCCCTGCCTCGTGGGCCCCCTGGGACTCCACCGACCTCAACTCCAACTCCATATATTCACTTTTGGGGAGAAAAAATCAGAGAGAAGGATTCATCGCGTTTTACAATATGGAGCCGCCGCCAAGGCCTAATCTTCCTCGGGAGGGCTGATCTGGAGTTCCTTCGGGGCTCCGGAGAGGGGAATCCGTCGTCGTCGTCATCATCAACCATCCTCCATCACCAATTTCATGATGCTCACCACCGTGCGTGAGTAATTCCATCATAGGCTTGCTGGACGGTGATGGGTTGGATGAGATTTACCATGTAATCGAGTTAGTTTTGTTAGGATTTGATCCCTAGTACACTACAAAAAAATACACTTCTGTGATGATACATGTTTGTCACAGTAGGTCATGTTTTCTGTCATGCATGTACATCGATGAGAAATTTATGACAGAATGAAGATAGTCATACATGTGCTGTCGTAGAAGTGTTCCATGACATTTCCAAAGTTATCATCACGGAAGTGTCCACTTCCATGACGATAGATCACGCGTCATAGAAGTGCTTTCGTCAAGGGTGACCGACACGTGGCATCCACCATAACGGGACGCCGCTAAGCTATCGGGTCTGGTTTTGGATCCGATAACCCGCTAACAGCCACTACCAATGCCAATTTTCCACGTGTAAAATTCTCATTGGCCGACGGAACCACGCGTCAGCTCCGCGTTGGCACATGTGTCACTCATCCAACGGTCGAGATGGGCCCATGATATGTTGACACGTGGACAGGCCCAAAAGTGGCCCATAAAGTTTAAATGGGCCAGCCCAACTAAAGGCCCACAAGATTTAGCAGACCATAATGGGCCAGCCCAGCTAAAGGCCCACAAGATTTTGCAGACCATAATGGGCTGGCCCAGCTAAAGGCCCGCAAGATTTAGCAGACCACAATGGGCCAGCCCAGCAAAAGGCCCACAAGATTTTGCAGAGCATAATGGGTCGGCCCAGCTAAAGGCCCAACATTCTTAGTTAAGGCTCGTACGGCTAGTGTCAAATCGGCCCGTCAACGGCCTGTCCTAAACTTGTCATCATCGCGGCCCATGGTCACTTCTGGCCTGTTAACAGTCCGCTAAGTATATGGGCTGAGTTACGGCCAGGTGTATTTTCGGCCTGTTAAAGGTCCTGCTTCATTTGGGCCCATTTACAGGCCATTGAAACTTTCGTCCCATAAACGACCGTGAAGGATTTGGGTCATATTCGGCCATGTCTGACATTTGGCCTGTTAGAGGCCCACTATAGATTTGGGCCACTTTCGGCCTGTTGTGATTTTCGGCCTGTTAACGTCGGACGAAATCCATGGGCCATATGTGGCCCAATGTCACATCGGGCCCATTAACAGCCCATATAAAAATGACGATAATCTAGCCCGACCGAACTTCCGGCCTGTTAAAGGCCCGTGTATTAGGTCGGCGCATTTACGGCCCGTCCGAAATTCGGCCTGTGAAAGATCCGCATCGTAAATGGGCCACCATTTCGGCCTGCTAAGACCAGTGGGTTATTTGGCACAATCAGGGCCCAATCTCACTTTCGGTCTATTAAAGGCCCATGTTTTTTATGGGCTCGAGATATTTACAACTGTAAACGGCCTATTGTTACTGAGGGCCCAAATTATGTTTAGGCCTGTTAAAGGCCCACTATGGGCACATGCCTACCAGAAAAATATGAAAGCTTATGCTGATTTAGGCCCAGGTATTTTTAGTGGGCTACATGCAAATTTCGGCCCATAATCGTTTTTAGCCCAATTGGAATGGGCCTGATGAATGTTGGCATGTTGGGCTCCTACGAAGCTTTCGGGCGAATACATTACTAAGATAAACCTACACTATACAAAAATAGCGTCGTAATTACCGCAGCCTTTGGCAGCATCATAAATGCTGTATCACAACAAAATAAATTCCAACCATACAACAAAAGGCTTGTTGGCATAAAGTTTACAGTCCTTGCAGATAAAAGCACCATCAGATGTATAGAAGCACATATCATTTGACCTGAGTGCTAATGTTTCAGGCTGTAGAATCTGATGGAGCAGCACGATCTTCACCTTTTTTCCTGCATTGCTCCTGAACAACGAAGCGAATGTCTAATAGTCTGGTTTCAAAACCATTCATATCTTGACGACATTTGTCAACCACTATTCTTGTTTCCAAAACGACATCCATTAGGGATTGGACTTGTGTCTGGAGCACAGATATATCACTCTCTCTAGCAGGAAGATTTTGTTCAGTAGGCAATTTGGACGAGGTTACCTTGACAACCAACCCAGAATTATGCAGGAAGGTGATTTTTGCACTGTTAGGGGAGAGATACTGACGCACTGCAGCAAGAGGTGACATTGTGCCTGTGGTAGCCTCGTCACCTTCAGGTGATTGTGGCTGTTCAATCATTTGTTCCATAGCTTCCTGAAAGTTTGAACTTGTAGATTAGTGTACCAGATAAGTTACTAATGAGACAAAAACAAACAAAGTAGGTTACACGTTTATACATAACTTATTTTGGTGAACTACTGTAATACATTAGCATCTATAGTAGTGCCAACTGCATAATAAAATCACTTTCGGAACATATGTCCATGTAGCATGCCTACTGTATTGTCTATTTCCTCACATTCGTTGACATCTAAGGATAAAGAGACATGGTTTAAAGTAAGATGAACATAGTATGACATCATTCATATCATGGGAAAACAGATATAAAACAAACATGCTATTTTATCATTGTGTGCGCACGTGAACATAACAACTAGATTACAGATCAAGACCAAAAGAATATCCTTCATCTCTTTTAAACCATGTAAGGTGAAATGATACGTTAAGACAACTGTGTATAAAAGTGAATAGAGTAACTGACATTGGCTGAAAACCAAGTAGTTAAATGAACACATCACAGTACCAATCAGTTCAAAGGCAGGAGGAATAAGGACTTACAACAACGGCTTGAACTGGTGTGCTCATGCCCTTCATCTTGCTGGTGTGGCAATCCTGGAAGATTTGCACTGCATTCGGTTCAGGTTCTTTTTGGTCTGCACATGCTTTCCTCTGTATTTGGAACAACTCAATATAGGTACGATAATATGGCACAGAAAAAAGAAGGAAGTAGCAGCTATTTACAAGAGCCTCGCACTATGCAATATAGCTACGAGATCCTATTGTCTGTCGGAATTTCACTTTAGAACGGTTGGTCTTGTTCTTCAAATAGTTAGCCTAGAAGAAGATACACTTGTAAGGCACGTACATAAATACAAGTTCAATATGTGGTCTGATCAAATACATATAGCCTACCTGATACTTTGAATCAGACCAGTGTTTAACAAGGGCTGTCCAGTCTTCATCTGTAATATATTCCACTCGAGATGTTTGGGCGATTTCATTGTTAGCCTTGCCTTCAAAGTGAGATTTTCTAAGTTTATACCGATACTGTCGCAGAGCAGACTGAAAACATGAGTGCATGCTTGTTTAGTTGCATCATCTTTCGGATCCAACTTGAACCTCATCTGTTGAAAAAAGAATGTGAGTCTTATTAGGAGGAAGCTAGAAAGTATGGGACAGAGCAAGACAATATTACTAATTGCGATGAATAACATTACTTACGGATAAATGGTCAAGGAAGGTGTTAAAGTGGGTATTGTCTTTCTCATTCCTGTACTGGATCCACGTTGGGAGGATACGTGCATGACACCTAACGGCAACGGCTGCCTTTGATACTAACTTGGCTGACTCTGTAGCATCACGTGGCCTTTTTAAACCTGCCTCAAAATGGATCTCCATTCTTCCTCCTTTAGATTTTGTTAATCTGTCAAGCATTATCCCTGATGTCTGTTTCCGCTTGCGCCGTGGTGCTAGTTCAACAACGAATATGGAAAGTGTTAGTGTACATCAAACTGTGAGAGTACATATAAAGGAGGATGCAACTGCAACTTGACTCGGTCAGGTACCGTCTTGGTGTTGATGCTCATGAGGTTCATCTGATCTTGCCAAGTCCTATTGTGTTAGCAGTGCTCCGGAAGTAGTCTTAGGTGTGAAGGCAGCTTGGGAACTGGCCAGTTCCGGAGAAAACGAACGAGTAACTCGTTGAGATGCTGGTACAGTTGAAGCGGATGCTGCAGCTGGTGGAGCAGGTGATACTGTTTTTGTAGATTTAGCCGATGGACTTGGACCTTCTACTGTACTATAAGTACCAGCAGAATCTGGACGGCAGATCCTGTTCCGTTTGACCCGACGTGTAACATCACTCCCTACTATATTATTTTCCTTGCTCTTTTTTGACTTTGCCATGTCAAGCCATACCCACAACACAAAAGAATAAAATCGCTCTTCAGAACTCATTGATGCATGATACAGACAAGCAATACTTTGATGTAAGACAACCGTATGAGGATGGAATATGTAAGAAAAACAGGACGACATGACATATTCACAGCTACGATGTGTAAACTAAGCAGAAGGATTTTCAAGAAAAAAGAAGTAATGCAAGCTAGACACCATATGAAAGATGCAACCAATATTACTGTGCCAAGTTAAAAGTGTCTTGTCATAAGTGGCAATTCAAAAAATTAGAAGCAGTACAACGTAGAAATCAATGCAAGATGCAACCACTATCAAACTGCCATGTTAAAAGCGTCCAATCATCAGTGTCCGATGCGGGATACAAAATAGCAGTACTTTGATGTAAGAACATGGTATGATAGATAGATGTAGTGTATTCTAGACACAGAACGCCATGTCATATGCACACGTATAACATATAAACTCAGCAAGTGCAATTTAATCAAAATAGAAGAAATATAGGCTAGACAACATATGCAACATGAAACCAATTATCACACTGTCAACTTAGAGCAAGCACCTGCGATGGTGGAGTACGGGAGATGAACTCATCATGTAGACTTGGGACTTCAACTTCATTAGCAGTAGCAATGGCAAATCTAGAGAGTCTCTGTTTGCGTCGGTGCGGAGGACCACCAACATCCCCTAACTTACTCTTTCCTTCCTATTTTCTGTTATTGCCTTATGAAGTCAAAACCACAAGAAGATGAATAAAATTAGCTCTGCATAACTGGTTGATGCATGATACAGACAAACACTACTTTGATGTAAGGCAAGCGCAGGATAGGAGGATGGAATATAAACAAAAAAAGACAGTGTTTCATATTCACACGTACGATAGGAGGATGGAATATGTATGAAAAAAGAGTAAGCGGAAGGCATTTCAACAAAATTAGAAGAAATGAAAGCTAGGAACCATATGAACATGCAACCAATATCACTCTATTAGGTAAAAAGTGTCTCGTCGTAAGTGCCATTTCAAGAAATTAGAAGCAGTACAAGCTAGAAGACATTGCAAGATGCAACCTAAATCACAGTCCCAAGTTAAATGTGTCTTATGGGTAAGTGATCGTTGCAGGTATAAGTTGTAAGCTACGCAGATGCAATTCAACATAATCAGAAGCAATACAAACTAGACATCATACGGAAAACTCAACCACATATAACAGTTACAAGTTAGAGCAAGCACCTGTGATGGTGGAGTAGGGGAGATGTGCTCATCATGTACACGTATGTTCTAGAAACAGGAACGTGTGTCATATTCACAGGCATTATGTGTAAAGTAAGCAGATGCAATTCAACAAAGTTAGAAGCAATACAAGCTAGACATCATACGCAACATGCAACCACATATAATAGTGCCAAGTTAGAGCAAGCACCTGTGATGGTGGAGTAGGGGAGATGTGCTCATCATCTACACAGCTACGTTGACTGTCTAGCCTTGTGTTGTCTTGTGAATCTTGTTGGGAGGATGGCGGAATAGAATCTGTAGAGACCCCCTGTTTGGGTTGCTCCGAAGTACCACCATTATCCACTGCCCGACTAATTTCCTTTAGCTGTAATGATTTTGCATTGTGAAGTCAAACCGATAAGAAAAAGGAATAAAATTCGCTCGTCAAAACTCATTCATGCATGATACTGACGAACACTACTCGGATGAAAGGCAAAGACATGATGCGAGGATGGAATATGTATGAAAAAACAGGATGGCGTGACATATTCACACCTATGATGTGGTAACTAAGCAGAAGGCATTTCAACAAATTAGAAGCACTGCAAGCTCGACACTATATGAAAGATGCAACCAATATCACTCTGCCAAGTTGAAAATGTATGGCGTTTCAACAAATTAGAAGCAGTACATGCTAGAAATCATATGCAAGACACAACCAATATCACAGTGGCGACTTAAAGGTGCCTTATCATAACTGACTGATGCCGGATATGCAAGAACAGTAGTCTGATGTAAGAATATCGTGTGATCAGATAAAGTATGTTCTAGAAACAGGAACATATGTCATATTCATAGGCATTATGTGTAAAGTAAGCAGATGCAATTTAACAAAGTTAGAAGCAATACAAGCTAGACATCATACGCAACATGCAACCACATATAATAGTGCCAAGTTACAGCAAGCACCTGCGATGGTGGAGTAGGGGAGATGTGCTCATCATCTACACAGCTACGTTGACTGTCTAGACTTGTGTTGTCTTGCGAATCTTGTTGGGAGGATGGCGGAGTAGAATCTGTAGAGAACCTCCGCTTCAGTTGCTCGGAAGGACCACCATCATCCAATGCCTTGCCAATTTCCTTCAGCTTTATTGATTTTGCATTGTGACGTCAAACCGACAAGAAAAAGAAATATAATTCGCTCTTCAGAACTCATTCATGCATGATACTGACGAACACTACTCTGATGAAAGGCAAAGTCATGATACGAGGATGGAATATGTACGAAAAATGGACGGCTTGACATATTCACACCTATGATGTGGTAACTAAGGAGAAGGCACTTCAACAAATTAGAAGCACTGCAAACTACACACCATATGAAAGGTGCAATCAATATCACTCTGCCAAGTTAAAACTGTCTCGTCATAGGTGGCGTTCATCAAACTAGAAGCAATACATGCTAGAAGTCATATTCAAGACGCAAACCAATATCACACTACCAACTTAAAGGTGTCCCATCATAAGTGACTGATGCAGGATACACAAGAAGAGTAGTTTCATGTAAGAACATGGTGTGATAGACAGATAAAGTATGTACCAAAAACAGGAAAGCGTGTCATATTCACACGTATCATGTGTAAGCTAAGCAGATGCAGTTTACACTAATTAGGAGCAATACAAGCTAGACACCATATGCAACATGCAACAAGATATCACACTGCCAAGTTAGAGCAAGCACCTTGGATGGTGGAGTAGGGGAGCGGAGACTTGGATCTTGTAATGCACTATCAGTACAAGGAGAATCGGTACAGATGCTCCGTTTACGTTGCTGCAGAGGACCACCATCATCGCCTTCCTTACACTTTTCCTTCCTCTTTCTTGATTTTTCCTTGTCAAGTCAAACCCACAAGAAAAAGGAATAAAATTTGCTCTTCAGAACTCATTGATGCATGATACTGACGAACACTACTTTCATGTAAGGCAGCCGCATGATAGGAGGATGGAATATGTATGAAAAACAGGACGGCATGACATATTGACATGTATGATGTATAAAGTGTAAACTAAGCACAAGGTGCTTGAACTTGTTAGAATCAATGCAAGCTAGAAACCATATGAAAGATGAAACCAATATCACTCTGCCAAATTAATAGGGTGCCCTAACAAATGTATTTGACCAAATTAGAAGCAATACATGGCAACAGGCTAGAAATAATATGCAATATGCAACGAATAAAGGTGACTCATCGTAAGTGATTGATCGATGCAGGATACAGAAGAGAGGTAGTTTCATGTAAGAACAAGGTTAGCACAAAGATGTAGTGTGTACCAAAAATAGGAAGGCATGTCATATTCACAGGTATAATGTGTAAACTAAGCAGATGCAATTTACCCTAATTAGAAGCATTACAAGCTAGACACCGTATGCAACATGCAACCACATAGCACACTACGAAGTTAGAGCAAGCACCTGTGATGGTGGTGTGGGGGAATTGCGGTCATCAACTAGAGAGCTACGTTGACTATCTTCATTTAGCCTTGCTGTTTCTTGAGAATCATGTGGGGAGGATGACACTGCACTCTTTAAACGAGTATGGCGTCTCACAGTAACCCACTGGGGTGACTGTCTCATCATAAGTGATTGACGAGGGATACAAAAGAGCATTAGTTTGATGTACGAACATGGTTAATAGACATATGTAGTATGTATTAAAAACAGGAAGGCATGTCATTATCAAAGGTATAATGTGTAAAGTAAGCAGATGCAATTTAACCAAATTGGAAGCAATACAAGCTAGACACCATATGCAACATGCAACCACATTTGATAGCGCGAAGTTAAAGCAAGCACCTGGGATGGTTGTGTGTTGCAATTGAGATCATCAACTGAAGAGCTACGTTTACTGGCTCCAACTGCTGACACTGCACCCTTTAGAGCGCTGAAACGCTTAGTGCTTATCTTTGAATTACACTTGAGCGACTTCTGTCTTTTCTTTTCTGCATTCATCAACACTGCGTCAGTGTCGGAAATACCCATGCATAAAAAACAATAGTGTGAGTATGGGTGAAGTGTGTGCACAATTAGTACAGTGTAAAGGTAGCAGATAGCAGGTCGGTGAGAAATAAATGACGGGAGAGATATGATAGCTTTACAACATGCATGGCACACTAAATTACTACAGGATTCTATGAAAATAACATTCGACTGAAAACAAATAGGCCAGTCCATTTTTTCTGCACCGTCCGATGTACAAAGGACGGGTAGACCGCCTTCATCTCCCTCTAGCTAGTCAGTGTTGACGATCTTCCTCGAAACGCCAGCGACCACCGGCCCAGTCCCCTACCTGCGCCCTCCCCTCGACCTCACCGCACTGCCGTGCTTGGCACCGCCCCCCGGCCATCCATTTAAGCCCCGCCGACCTCCAGATCGGGCGCAAGCAGCTCTTGTGCCCCACACCCCTATGATAGACACCGATGCGCCGCTTCCCCGGCGAACAGGCGGCCTAGGTGCTCCGCGCGCCTAAGAGGGTGCTGCTTCTTTTAATCGTGGTTCGACTGACCCTGAATTTAAATCCAGGCGAGCTACTGACCTCTAGCAGAGGTGAAATAGTAAAGGGAGGAAACCTTGTGCATTTAGTACCATGAAGAAGATGCAGTAAGAAGCGCTCAACTAGTATCTTTCGTGGGAGGAATACAGTGTGAGCAGATACGTAAGGTTTGCACGAATAAGGGAAGAGGAGTACCTCTTTCTGCTGGCGGTGTTGTGTCCTCCTTCTATTTTTCCAACGATCTTCTTGTGGTTTGCTGGAAACGAGAAGTTGTGGAGGACGGTGGAGCCTTGGACGAACCCATGGCCAAGTTGTTGAGTGTGGTGCGGTGGCCGTCTGTCGGCGGCGGGGAACCAGATCCGAGGCAGCGAACAACGGCGTCGCGGAAACAACTCTGGTGCAGTGGACGGTTGCGACAGTGGAGCGGCAGTAGTGAGGCGCAGGACGACGTGGTCGGAGTGGTTCTGGTACGGCGCACGTCGGCGTCGGCGTCGTGGAGGCAGCTCTACCTCGGCTTCAGCTGCTAAGTTCTTGAGGGCGTTGCGATTGCGGTTGCGTTGGATGACGACATCGGGGTACCGGCTCCGGCGTGATGGAGGAGGGTGGTGGTGGATTGGGCGCTATGGGGTGGAGGACGGAGGAGGCTGGGGTTTCGCGGCTGGTGGAGAGGGCGTTTTGGCGCCCACGGACTATGAATGGGGAAACGGAGGGAGGCGGGGAACTAAGGGGGAATAATGTTTCGGTTTGGGACGCACTTTTTTGAAATTTGGGGAAAGTTACAAACTTTGCCCCCATCTAAAATTGCGGGTTGGGGGTATGACAGTAATCTCAGGTGTCCCAAATGTGGGCGGGATAGATTTCTGCCGAGCGCATGGGTGTTTAGGCGCCTACGGCGTATGAATGCTTCTCGGAGGCGGTTGAGACTGGCGTCTTGGCGAAGTCACAAACCTACCCCAGTTTAGACCTTTGGATATCGGGCCGACAGGCTACGCGGGCAGAGTCAGGACAGTAATATCCTACCACCAAACATTAGTCTCGCGCGGTTTCGGGTTACCAGAGGCCTATTTGGTGGTTCGTTCAATATTTGGGAGCAGAAGCATTAACGTTTTCGGTTCTCTTGAATTGAACTATCAGGATTTGTCAAACTTCACAAATCTTTACTCTCGAAAATCCTAAAGCTACGATTATTTTGGAATGGAGGGGGTACATTTGAATATACATTGTACCCGAGAATATATTAAAAAATATGCAACTTACCTCAGTTCATGCATGGTTCCAGATATAATCTCCTTGGTTGCAAAAAAAAGTTAGACATGCGTATGAATATATATATAGCATGTTCAAACGCACAATAAAGATTGATGCCCCCTTTTACATCTGATTTACAAATGCCATTATCTCGGGTTCAAATAGATGAATGCACTTCCTATGAATTCGAATCTTTGAAACCCCCTTTATGTTGAATTCGACATGTATTCTATTTCGTAGCTAGCAATTTGGAATGTATCCATGCAAGTGACAAATGTATAAAGTGCTTCACACTAACAACATGGAGTGTAGTAATTAATGTTTATATATGAATTGCAAAAGCATCCACTGCCTGTATTTCAAACCGCTCTCACTCTATGGATCGATAATATGAAATAAACACATGCACATGCTAGAATTCAATAGAGTATGGGTGTCTGATAGACCGATTTTCGTCCATACGCAATTTGCAAAATTCATGATCTCATCCAAAAATAATAATGCCATTTATATTTTAATTTAATGCGTAGAACCGCCTTTTACACGTAGATGCACTATGCCTCGGCCCGTTCTCACAAGTGCGCTATATATCTCTCTATCTACCGCATAAGTGCACACACTTTATATGCATCGACATTTCTCTTTCACACATGCTCACAATCTCTCTCGGGGTGTCGGGGAGTCTCACACACATGCTCTCTCTGTATCTCTCTCTCTCTTTCTGACTACTATGTACCACTCTTTTCACTAATCTCAGTTGGAAAATACTATTTCTCTCACATGCATATATACACACGCACGGTCTCTACTAGCCCTCTATACGCACATATATGTGCATACGTGTCTCCCGCACGCACATTATCTTTAGGCCTCTCTCGCACACATTGCCCCCCAGACACACCTCTCTCTTAGTAGTTGGCAGATATGATTCCATCATATCATTCGGTAGGATACCCCTGAATGTTAGGCTGGATGGTAATACGAGGCAAAGTTTTACCCTAGTTCGGTGTTGGGGAACGTAGTAATTTCAAAAAAATTCCTACGCACACGCAAGATCATGGTGATGCATAGCAACGAGAAGGGAGAGTGTTGTCCACGTACCGTCGTAGACTGAAAGCGGAAGCGTTATGACAACGCGGTTGATGTAGTCGTACATCTTCACGATCCGACCGATCCAAGTACCAAACGCACGGCACCTCCGAGTTCAGCACACGTTCAGCTCAATGACGTCCATCGAACTCACGATCCAGCAAAGCTTCGAGGGAAAGTTCCGTCAGCACGACGGCGTGATGACCGTGATGATGATGCTACGGACGCACCGCTACGATATGACCGAGGTGGATTATGGTGGAGGGGGGCACCGTACACGGCTAAAAGATCAACTGATCAAATTGTGTGTCTAGAGGTGCCCCCCTGCCCCCGTATATAAAGGAGCAAGGGGGGAGGCCGGCCGGCCCTTGGGGCGCGCCAAGGAGGGGGGAGTCCTCCTCCTAGTAGGAGTAGGACTTCCCTTTCCTAGTCCAACTAGGAAGAGGGAAGGGGGAAGGAAAGAGAGGGAGAGGGAGAGGGAAAGAGGGGCCGCGCTTCCTTCCCCTAGTCCAATTCGGACTCCTCATGGGAGGGGGAGCGCTACCTCCTGGGCTTCTGCCCTCTCTCTCACCTTAGGCCCACTAAGGCCCAATACTTCCCCGGGGGGTTCCGGTAATCCCTCCGGCACTCCGGTTTTCTCCGAAACCACCCGGAACACTTCCGGTGTCCGAATATAGTCGTCCAACATATCAATCTTTACGTCTCGACCATTTTGAGACTCCTCGTCATGTCCTTGATCATATCCGGGACTCCGAACTACCTTCGGTACATCAAAACACAAAAACTCATAATACTGATCGTCACCGAACTTTAAGCGTGCGGACCCTACGGGTTCGAGAACTATGTAGACATGACCGAGACACGTCTCCAGTCAATACCCAATAGCAAAACCTGGATGCTCATATTGGCTCGCACATATTCTACGAAGATCTTTATTGGTCAAACCGCATAACAACATACGTTGTTCCCTTTGTCATCGGTATGTTACTTGCCCGAGATTCGATCGTCGGTATCTCAATACCTAGTTCAATCTCGTTACCGGCAAGTCTCTTTACTCATTCTGTAATGCATCATCCTGCTACTAACTCATTAGTCACATTGCTTGCAAGGCTTATAGTGATGTGCATTACCGAGAGGGCCCAGAGATACCTCTCCGATACACGTAGTGACAAATCCTAATCTTGGTTCATGCCAACCCAACAAACACCTTCGGAAACACCTGTAGAGCATCTTTACAATCACCCATTTACGTTGTGACGTTTGATTGCACACAAAGTCTTCCTCCGGATATTCGGGAGTTGCACAATCTCATAGTCCGAGGAACATGTATAAGTCACGAAGAAAGCAGTAGCAATAAAACTGTAACGATCACAATGCTAAGCTAATGAATGGGTCTTGTCCATCACATCATTCTCCTAATGATGTGATCCCGTTCATCAAATGACAACACATGTCTATGGCTAGGAAACATAACCATCTTTGATGAACAAGCTAGTCAATTAGAGGCATACTAGGGACACATTGTTTTGTCTATGTATTCACACATGTATCTGTTTCCGGTTAATACAATTCTAGCATGAATAATAAACATTTATCATGAAATAAGGAAATAAATAATAACTTTATTATTGCCTCTAGGGCATATTTCCTTCAGTCTCCCACTTGTACTAGAGTCAATAATCTAGTTCACATCGCCATGTGATTTAACATCAATAGTTCACATCTTTATGTGGTTAACACCCATAGTTCACATTGACATGTGACCAACACCCAAAGGGTTTACTAGAGTCAGTAATGTAGTTCACATCGCCATGTGATTAACACCCGAAGAGTACTAAGGTGTGATCATGTTTTGCTTGTGAGATAATTTTAGTCAACAGGTCTGTCACATTCAGATCCGTAAGTATTTTGCAAATTTCTATGTCTACAATGCTCTGCACGAAGCTACTCTAGCTAATAGCTCCCACTTTCAATATGTATCTAGATCAAGACTTAGAGTCATCCAGATGGGTGTCAAAGCTTGCATCGACGTAACTCTTTACGACGAACTCTTTATCACCTCCATAACCGAGAAAATTTCCTTATTCCACTAAGGATAATTTTGACCGTTGTCCAGTGATCTACTCCTAGATAACTATTGTACCCTCTTGCCAAACTCTTGGTGAGGTACACAATAGGTCTGGTACACATCATAGCATACTTTATAGAACCTATGACTGAGGCATAGGGAATGACTTTTCATTCTCTTTCTATTTTCTGCTGTGGTCGGTTTTGAGTCTTTACTCAACTTCACACCTTTGCAACACAGGCAAGAACTCCTTCTTTGACTGTTCCATCTTGAACTAATTCAAAATCTTGTCAAGGTACATACTCATTGAAAATCTTATCAAGCGTCTTGATCTATCTTTATAGATCTTGATGCTCAATATGTAAGCAGCTTCACCAAGATCTTTCTTTGAAGAACTCCTTTCAAATACTCCTTTATGGTTGCCAGAAAATTCTACATCATTTCTGATCAACAATATGTCATTTACATATACTTATCAGAAAGGCTGTAGTGCTCCCACTCACTTTCTTGTAAATACAGGCTTCACCACAAGTCTGTATAAAACTATATGCTTTAATCAATTCATCAAAGCGTATATTCCAACTCCGAGATGCTTGCACCAGTCCACAGATGGATCACTGGAGCTTACACATTTTGTTAGCGCCTTTAGGATTGACAAAACCTTCTAGTTGCATAATATACAACTCTTCTTTAATAAAAACATCAAGGATTGCAGTTTTGTTATCCATTTGCCAGATTACATAAAATGCGGCAATTGCTAACATGATTCCGACAGACTTTAAGCATCGATACGAGTGAGAAAATCTCATCGTAGTCAACACCTTGAACTTTGTCAAAAACCTTTTTCAACAAGTGTAGCTTTGTAGATAGTAACACTACTATCAGCATCCATCTTCCTCTTGAAGATCCATTTATTTTCTATGGATTGCCGATCATCAGGAAAGTCAACCAAAGTCCACACTTTGTTCTCATACATGGATCCCATCTCAGATTTCATGGCCTCAAGCCATTTCGCAGAATCTGGGCTCATCATCGCTTCCTCATAGTTCGTAGGTTCGTCATGGTCAAGTAACATGACCTCCAGAACAGGATTACCGTACCACTCTGGTGCGGATCTCACTCTGGTTGACCTATGAGGTTCGGTAGTATCTTGATCTGAAGTTACATGATCATCATCATTAGATTCCTCACTAATTGGTGTAGGAGTCACAGGAACAGATTTCTATGATGAACTACCTTCCAATAAGGGAGCAGGTACAATTACCTCATCAAGTTCTACTTTCCTCCCACTCACTTCTTTCGAGAGAAACTCCTTCTCTAGAAAGGATCCATTCTTAGCAAAGAATGTCTTGCCTTCGAATCTGTGATAGAAGGTGTACCCAACTGTCTCCTTTGGGTATCCTATGAAGATACATTTCTTCAATTTGGGTTTGAGCTTATCAGGATGAAACTTAAGCATCGCATCCCCAAACTTTAAGAAACGACAACTTTGGTTTCTTGCCAAACCACAGCTCATATGGTGTCGTCTCAACGGATTTAGATGGTACCCTATTTAACGTGAATGCAGCTGTCTCTAATGCATAACCCCAAAACGATAGTGGTAAATCAGTAAGAGACATCATAGATTGCACCATATCTAATAAAGTACGATTACGACGTTCGAACACACCATTACGCTGTGGTGTTCCGGGTGGCGTGAGTTGCGAAACTATTCCGCATTGTTTCAAATGAAGACCAAACTCGTAACTCGAATATTTTACCTCTGCGATCATATCGTAGAAAATTTTATTTTCTTGTTCCGATGATTCTCCACTTCACTCTGAAATTCTTTGAACTTTTTCAAATGTTTCAGACTTGTGTTTCATCAAGTAGATATACCCATATCTGCTCAAATCATCTGTGAAGGTGAGAAAATAATGATACCCGCCACGAGCCTCAACATTCATCGGACCACATACATCAGTATGTATGATTTCCAACAAATCTGTTGCTCGCTCCATTGTTCCGGAGAACGGAGTTTTAGTCATCTTGCCCATGAGGCATGGTTCACAAGTATCAAGTGATTCATAATCAAGTGATTTCAAAATTCGATCAGAATGGAGTTTCTTCATGTGCTTTACACCAATATGACCTAAACGGCAGTGCCACAAATAAGTTGCACTATCATTATCAACTCTGCATCTTTTGGCTTCAATACTATGAATATGTGTATCACTACTATCGAGATCCAACAAACCATTTTCATTGGGTGTATGACCATAGAAGGTTTTATTCATGTAAACAGAACAACAATTATTCTCTAACTTAAATGAATAACCGTATTGCAATAAAGATGATCAAATCATATTTATGCTCAACGCAGACACCAAATAACACTTACTTAGGTTCAACACTAATCCCGAAAGTACAGGGAGTGTGCGATGATGATCATATCAATCTTGGAACTACTTCCAACACACATCCTCACCTCGCCCTTAAGTAGTTTTTGTTCATTCTGCAACTCCTGTTTCGAGTTACTACTCTTAGCAACTGAACCAGTATCAATTACCGAGGGGTTGCTATAAATAAACACTAGTAAAGTACACATCAATAACATGTATATCAAATATAGCTTTGTTCACTTTGCCATCCTTCTTATGCACCAAATACTTGGGGCAGTTCCGCTTCCAGTGACCAGTCCCTTTGTAGTAGAAGCACTCAGTTTCAGGCTTAGGTCCAGACTTGGGCTTTTTCACTTGAGCAGCAACTTGCTTGCCGTTCTTCTTGAAGTTCCCCTTCTTCCCTTTGCCCCTTTACTTGAAACTAGTGGTCTTGTTAACCATCAACACTTGATGCTCTTTCTTGATTTCTACCTTCGCTGATTTCAGCATCGCGAAGAGCTCGGGAATTATTTTCGTCATCCCTTGCATATTATAGTTCATCACGAAGTTCTAGTAACTTGGTTATAGTGACTAGAGAACTTTGTCAATTACTATCTTATCTCGAAGATTAACTCCCACTTGATTCAAGCAATTGTAGTACTCAGACAATCTGAGCACATGCTCACTGGTTGAGCTATTCTCCTCCATCTTATAGGCAAAGTACTGTCAGAGGTCTCATACCTCTCGACACGGGCATGAGTATGAAATACAAATTTCAACTCTTGGAACATCTTATATGCTTCGTGACGTTCAAAACATTTTTGAAGTCCCGGTTCTAACCCGTAAAGCATGGTGCACTAAACTATCAAGTAGTCGTCACATCGAGCTTGCCAAACGTTCATAACGTCAGCATCTGCTCCTCCAATAGTTCTGTCACCTAGCGGTGCATCAAGGACATAATACTTCTGTGCAGCAATGAGGATAATCCTCAGATCATGGACCAAGTCCGCATCTTTGCTACTAACATCTTTCAACTTATTTTCCTCTAGGAACATATCAAAAATAAACGGGGAGCTACTACGCGAGCTATTGATCTACAACATAGTTATGAAAATACTGATCAGGACTAAGTTCATGATAAATTAAAGTTCAATTAATCATATTACTTAAGAACTCCCACTTAGATAGATATCCCTCTTATCATATAAGTGATCACGTGATCCAAATCAACTAAACCATGTCCGATCATCACGTGAGATGGAGTAGTTTTCAATGCTGAACATCACTATGTTGATCATATCTACTATATGATTCACGCTCGACCTTTCGGTCTCCAGTGTTCCGAGGCCATATCTGCATACGCTAGGCTCGTCAAGTTTATCCCGAGTATTCCTGCGTGTGCAAAACTAGCTTGCACCCGTTGTAGATGAACGTTGAGCTTATCACACCCGATCATCACGTGGTGTCTCGGCACGACGAACTTTGGCAACGGTGCATACTCAAGGAGAACACTTTTATCTTGAAATTTAGTGAGAGATCATCTTATAATGCTACCGTCAATCAAAGCAGAATAAGATGCATAAAGGATAAACATCACATGCAATCAATATATGTGACATGATATGGCCATTATCATCTTGTGCCTTTGACCTCCATCTCCAAAGCATCGTCATGATCTCCATCGTCACCGGCATGACACCATGATCTCCATCATCTTGATCTTTTATCAACGTGTCGTCACATGGTCGTCTCACTAGCTATTGCTTTTGCAACTATTGTTGTCGCATAGCGATAAAGTAAAGCAATTACATAGCACTTGCATCTTATGCAAATAAAGAGACAACCATAAGGCTCCTGCCAGTTGCCGATAACTTTAACAAAACATGATGATCTCATACAACAATTTATATCTCATCACGTCTTGACCATATCACATCACAACATGCCCTGCAAAAACAAGTTAGACGTCCTCTACTTTGCTGTTGCAAGTTTTATGTGGCTGCTACGGGCTGAGCAAGAACCATTCTTACCTACGCATCAAAACCACAACGATAGTTCGTCAAGTTGGTACTGTTTTAACCTTCACAAGGACCGGGCGTAGCCACACTCGATTCAACTAAAGTTGGAGAAACTGACACCCGCCAGCCACCTGTGTGCGAAGCACGTCGGTAGAACCAGTCTCGCGTAAGCATACGCGTAATGTCTGTCCGGGCCGCTTCATCCAACAATACCGCCGAATCAAAGTATGACATGCTAGTAAGCAGTATGACTTGTATTCTACTCGTGCATATAACATCTACACATAAACCTGGCTCTGATACCACTGTTGGGGAACGTAGTAATTTCAAAAATATTCCTACGCACACGCAAGATCATGATGATGCATAGCAACGAGAGGGGAGAGTGTTGTCCATGTACCCTTGTAGACCGAAAGCGGAAGCGTTATGACAACGCGGTTGATGTAGTTGTACGTCTTCACGATCCGACCGATCCAAGTACCGAACGCACGACACCTCCGAGTTCAGCACACGTTCAGCTCGATGACGTCCCTCGAACTCACAATCCAGCAGAGCTTCGAGGGAGAGTTCCTTCAGCACCACGGCGTGATGACGGTGATGATGATGCTACCGACACAGGGCTTCGCCTAAGCACCGCTAGGATATGACCGAGGTGGATTATGGTGGAGGGGGGCACCGCACACGGCTAAAAGATCAACTGATCAACTTGTGTGTCTAGAGGTGCCCCCTGCCCCCGTATATAAAGGAGCAAGGGGGGAGGCCGGCCGGCCCTTGTGGCGTCCCAAGGAGGCGGGAGTCCTCCTTCTTGTATGAGTAGGACTCCCCTTTCCTAGTCCAACTAGGAAGAGGGAAGGGGGAAGGAAAGAGAGGGGGAAGGAGAGGGAAAGAGGGGCCGCGCCTCCTTCCCCTAGTCCAATTCGGACTCCTCATGGGAGGGGGCGCGCCACCTCCTCGACTGCTGCCCTCTCTCTCCCCTCAGGCCCACTAAGGCCCAATACTTCCCCGGGGGGTTCCGGTAACCCCTCCGGCACTCCGGTTTTCTTCGAAACCACCCGGAACACTTCGGTGTCCGAAAATAGTCGTCCAATATCTCTATCTTTACGTCTCGACCATTTCAAGACTCCTCGTCATGTCTGTGATCATATCCGGGACTCTGAACTACCTTCGGTACATCAAAACACAAAAACTCATAATACTGATCGTCACCGAACTTTAAGCGTGCGGACCCTACGGGTTCGAGAACTATGTAGACATGACCGAGACACGTCTTCGGTCAATAACCAATAGCGGAACCTGGATGCTCATATTGGCTCCCACATATTCTACGAAGATCTTTATTGGTCAAACCGCATAACAACATACGTTGTTCCCTTTGTCATCGGTATGTTACTTGCCCGAGATTCGATCGTCGGTATCTCAATACCTAGTTCAATCTCGTTACCGGAAAGCTCTTTACTCCTTCCGTAATGCATCATCCCGGAACTAACTCATTAGTCACATTGCTTGCAAGGCTTATAGTGATGTGCATTACCGAGAGGGCCCAGAGATACCTCTCCGATACACGGAGTGACAAATCCTAATCTTGATTCATGCCAACCCAACAAACACCTTCGAAAACACCTATAGAGCATCTTTATAATCACTCATTTACGTTGTGACATTTGATTGCACACAAAGTTTTCCTCCGGATATTCGGGAGTTGCATAATCTCATAGTCCGAGGCATACTAGGGACACATTGTTTTGTCTATGTATTCACACATGTATCAAGTTTCCTGTTAATACAATTCTAGCATGAATAATAAACATGTATCATGAAATAAGGAAATAAATAATAACTTTATTATTGCCTCTAGGGCATATTTCCTTCATTCGGACCCTTGCAGTTGAGGAAAAAGCCTACTCCTGGTACGGTATATTAGTGATAGGGGTGTGTACAAAGTACACGTGAATACCAGGCATTGTGCGTGTGTGTATACTATCGACGAACTAGCCCCCAAGCTTCTATAACATACTGGGGGCCTAGGGTTACAAATCATATATAGTCGGCTTATCACCAGTGGGGATAGAGTCCTCCGCGACTCTAGTAGCTAGCTTCGTGTTGTACGCCGAGTCCTCTGATAACCCACAAGTATAGGGGATCGCAACAGTTTTCGAGGGTAGAGTATTCAACCCAAATTTATTGATACGACATAAAGGGAGCCAAAGAATATTCTCAATTATCAGCAGTTGAGTTGTCAATTCAACCACACCTGGATAACTTAATATCTGCAGCAAAGTATTTAGTAGCAAAGTAGTATGGAAGTAACTGTAACGGTAGCAAAAGTAATATTTTTGGGTTTTGTAGTGATTGTAACAGTAGCAACGGAAAAGTAAATAAGCGAAGAACAATATGTGAAAAGCTCATAGGCATTGGATCGGTGATGGAGAATTATGCCGGATGCGGTTCATCACGTAACAGTCATAACATAGGGTGACATAAAACTAGCTCCAATTCATCAATGTAATGTGGGCATGTATTTCAAATATAGTCATACGTGCTTATGGAAAAGAACTTGCATGACATCTTTCGTCCTACCCTCCCGTGGCAGCGGGGTCCTAATGGAAACCAAGGGATATTAAGGCCTCCTTTTAATAGAGTACCGGACCAAAGCATTAACACATAGTGAATCCATGAACTCCTCAAACTACGGTCATCACCGGGAGTGGTCCCGATTATTGTCACTTCGGGGTTGCCGGATCATAACACATAGTAGGTGACTATAGACTTGCAAGATATGATCAAGAACTCACATATATTCATGAAAACAAAATAGGTTCAGATCTGAAATCATGGCACTCGGGCCCTAGTGACAAGCATTAAGCATAGCAATGTCATAGCAACATCAATCTCAGAACATAGTGGATACTAGGGATCAAACCCTAACAAAACTAACTCGATTACATGATAAATCTCATCCAACCATCACCGTCCAGCAAGCCTATGATGGAATTACTCACGCACGGCGGTGAGCATCATGAAATTGGTGATGGAGGATGGTTGATGATGACGACGGCGACGGATTCCCCTCTCCGGAGCCCTGAACGGACTGCAGATCAGCCCTCCCGAGAGGTGTTAGGGCTTGGTGGCGGCTCCGTATCGTAAAACGTGATGAATCCTTCTCTCTGAATTTTTTTCTCCCCGAACACAGATATATGGAGTTGGAGTTGAGGTCGGTGGACAGGGTGTGGGCCCCCTGGCCTTGATTCTTTCGCCAATATTTTTAATATTTTCCAAAAATAAGTTTCGTGGAGTTTCAGGTCATTCCGAGAACTTTTGTTTCTACACATAAATAACACCATGGGAGAGGAAATTCAAAACCTACAAAATAATCGATGGAATTTTTCCAATAGAATTGATACTGTGGACTTGAGGTTGTTTCCTCGGGAAGTGTACCATATGCTCATTACCATTAACATGAAAAGTGACATTGCCTTTGTTGCAATCAATAACAGCCCCTGCAGTATTCAAAAAGGGTCTTCCAAGAATAATAGATATACTATCGTCCTCGGGAATATCAAGGATAACAAAGTCTGTTAAAATAGTAACGTTTGCAACCACAACAGGCACGTCCTCACAAATACCGATAGGTATAGAAGTTGATTTATCAGCCATTTGCAAAGATATTTCAGTAGGTGTCAACTTATTCAAATCAAGTCTACGATATAAAGAGAGAGGCATAACACTAACACCGGCTCCAAGATCACATAAAGCAGTTTTAACATAGTTTCTTTTAATGGAGCATGGTATAGTGGGTACTCCTGGATCTCCTAGTTTCTTAGGTATTCCACCCTTAAAAGTATAATTAGCAAGCATGGTGGAAATTTCAGCTTCCAGTATCTTTCTTTTATTAGTAACAATTTCTTTCATGTACTTAGCATAAGGATTCATTTTGAGCATATCAGTCAAATGCATACGCAAAAAGATAGGTCTAATCAGTTCAGCAAAGCCCTCAAAATCCTCATCATCCTTTTTCTTGGATGGTTCGCGATGAAAAGGCATGGATTTCTGAACCCATGGTTCTCTTTCTTTACTGTGTTTCCTAGCAACAAAGTCTCTCTTATCATAACGTTGGTTCTTTGATTGTGGGTTATCAAGATAAACAGCAGGTTCAATTTCTACATCATTATTATTGCTAGGTTGAGCATCATCATGAACATCATCATTAACATTATCACTAGGTTCATGTTCGTTACCAGATTGTGTTTCAGCATCACAAATAGAAATATCATTTGGATTCTCAGGTGGTTCAGCAATAGGTTCACTAGAAGCATGCAAAGTGCTATCATTTTTCTTTTTCTACTTTTTAGAAGGACTAGGTGCGTCAACATTATTTCTTTGAGAATCTTGCTCAATTCTCTTAGGATGGCCTTCAGGATACAAAGGTTCCTGAGTCATCTTACCAGTTCTAGTAGCCACTCTAACAGCATAATCATTATTCTTATTATTTAATTCATTGAGCAAATCATTTTGAGCTTTAAGTACTTGTTCTACTTGAGTGGTAACCATAGAAGCATGTTTACTAATGAGTTTAAGTTCACTTTTAACTCTATACATATAATCACCCAAGTGTTCAAGCCTATTTGAATTGTATTTCAATTGTCTACTAACATAAGCATTGAAGTTTTCTTGTTTAACAATAAAATTGCCAAACTCATCTAAGCATTGTCTAGCAGACTTATAACGAGGAATATCACCTTCATCAAATCTATAGAGAGAATTTACCTGTACTACCTGTGTCAGGTTATCAAGACCATGTGTTTCTTCAATAGGTGATGAATTAAGATCATATATTTCTTCAACAGGCGGTAAATTAAGACCATGTATTTCTCAATAGGAGGTAAATTCTTAACATCTTCAGCTTTAATACCCTTTTCTTTCATAGATTTCTTTGCCTCTTGCATATCTTCAGGACTGATAAATAGGACACCCCTCTTCTTCGGAGTTGGTTTAGGAATAGGCTCAGGAGTTGGCTGAGGAAGTGTCCAATTATTTTCATTAGTCAACATATTATTCAATAGAATCTCCGCTTCATCCGGTGTTCTTTCCCTGAAAACAGAACCAGCACAACTATCCAGGTAATCTCTGGAAGCATCAGTTAGTCCATTATAAAAGATATCAAGTATTTCATTATTCTTAAGAGGATGATCAGGCAAAGCATTAAGTAATTGGAGAAGCCTCCCCCAAGCTTGTGGGAGACTCTCTTCTTCAATTTGCACAAAATTATATATTTCCCTTAAAACAGCTTGTTTCTAATGAGCAGGGAAATATTTTGCAGAGAAGTAATAAATCATATCCTGGGGACTACGCACACAACCAGGATCAAGAGAAGTTAACCATATCTTAGCATCACCCTTTAATGAGAACGGAAATATTTTAAGGATATAAAAGTAGCGAGTTCTCTCATTATTAGTGAATAGGGTGGTTATATCAATTAATTTAGTAAGATGTGCCATTACAGTTTCAGATTCATAGCCATAAAAAGGATCAGATTCAACCAAAGTAATTATATCAGGATCAACAGAGAATTCATAATCCTTATCAGTAACAAAGATAGGTGAGGTAGCATAAGTAGGATCATATTTCATTCTAGCATTCAGAGTTTTTTGTTTAAGCTTAGATAATAATTTCTAAAGATCACTTCTATCATTGCAAGCAAGAAAGTCTCTTTTAGTTTCTTCATCCACAACATAGACCTCAGGCACAACAGGCAATTCATATTTATTAGGAGAGCCTTCATCATCACTTCCATCAATATTATCAGTTTCAATAATTTCATTCTCTCTAGCCCTCGCAAGTTGTTCATCAAGAAATTCACCAAGTGGCACAGTAGTATCAAGCATAGAAGTAGATTCACCATAAGTATCATGCATAGCAGAAGTGGCATCATCAATAACATGCGACATATCAGAATTAATAGCAGAAGCAGGTTTAGGTGTCGCAAGCTTACTCAAAACAGAAGGTGAATCAAGTGCAGCGCTAGATGGCAGTTCCTTACCTCCCCTCGTAGTTGAGGGATAAATTTTTGTTTTCTCGTCTTTCAAGTTCCTCATATTGACCAGCAGATATAAATCCCAAGTGACTCAAAGAATAGAGCTATGCTCCCCGGCAACGGCGCCAGAAAATAGTCTTGATAACCAACAAGTATAGGGGATCGCAAAGTATTTAGTAGCAAAGTTGTATGGAAGTAATGGTAACGGTAGCAAAAGTAATATTTTTGGGTTTTGTAGTGATTGTAACAGTAGCAACGGAAAAGTAAATAAGCGAAGAACAATATGTGAAAAGCTCGTAGGCATTGGATCGGTGATGGAGAATTATGCCGGATGCGGTTCATCATGTAACAGTCATAACATAGGGTGACATAGAACTAGCTCCAATTCATCAATGTAATGTAGGCATGTATTCCGAATATAATCATACGTGCTTATGGAAAAGAACTTGCATGACATCTTTTGTCATACCCTCCCATGGCAGCGGGGTCCTAATGGAAACTAAGGGATATTAAGGCCTCCTTTTAATAGAGTACCGGACCAAAGAATTAACACATAGTTAATACATGAACTCCTCAAACTACGGTCATCACCGGGAGTGGTCCCGATTATTGTCACTTCGGGGTTGCCGGATCATAACAAATAGTAGGTGTTTATAGACTTGCAAGATAGGATCAAGAACTCACATATATTCATGAAAACATAATAGGTTCAGATCTGAAATCATGGCACTCGGGCCCTACTGACAAGCATTAAGCATAGCAAAGTCATAGCAACATCAATCTCAGAACATAGTGGATACTAGGGATCAAACCCTAACAAAACAAACTCGATTACATGATAAATCTCATCCAACCCATCACCGTCCAGCAAGCCTACGATGGAATTACTCACGCACGGCGGTGAGCATCATGAAATTGGTGATGGAGGATGGTTGATGATGACGACGGCAACGGATTCCCCTCTCCGGAGCCCCAAACGGATTCCAGATCAGCCCCCCGAGAGGTTTTAGGGCTTGGCGGCAGCTCCGTATCATAAAACGCGATGAATCCTTCTCTCTGATTTTTTCTCCCCGAACACGAATATATGGAGTTGGAGTTGAGGTCGGTGGAGCACCAGGGGGCCCACGAGGCAGGGGGGAGCGCCCCCACCCTTGTGGACAGGGTGTGGGCCCCCTGGCCTTGATTCTTTCGCCAATATTTTTAATATTTTCCAAAAATAAGTTCCGTGGAGTTTCAGGTCATTCCGAGAATTTTGTTTCTGCACATAAATAACACCATGGAAAGTCTGCTGAAAACAGCGTCTGTCTGGGTTAGTTCCATTCAAATCATGCAAGTTAGAGTCCAAAACAAGGGCAAAAGTGTTTGGAAAACTAGATACGACGGAGACGTAGCATCCTCCACATGGTTCTTCGTATAACATGATATGGTCACTGGACTTCAGAATAAGCTCATCACGGTCACCCCATACATTTTGTCATGCTAACGAACATGTGGTTGGATGGTTAGGAGGACAGTGGTTTCTCGAGCCCACCAGGGTTAAAGTCCCGGTGCTCGCATTTATCCTGGGTTAATTTCAGTATTTTCCAGCGATGTGCGTTGAGTGGGAGGAGACGTTCCACTCGACTACGAGGCACCTATGGTGACTTTGTATAATCTCAAGATCATATGCTGTCTCACTCTCTCGAAGGTGCTCATAGGGGTAGGGTCTGCGTGTGTGCGCTTATAGCGGTGAGTGCTTGCGCGTATATATGAGCCCTTGCGTCTGTACCGTGTTAAAAAAATACATGTCATGATTATACGGTCACTGGCTCACCTGTACAACTCCGTATTTTGTTGATGACACAATCAATTGACCAGTCAAACGTTCCACGTGGCGCAACTAGTGTTGCACCATCGGGGCGTGTAACCGCGGGGCCCACCTGTCAGCCCGTATATGAAAGAAAGAAATGGTAGTTTGAGTCTGTACTGTGTTAATAAAATACATTTTAGGGTGATCATACGGTCACTGGCTCACCATACAACTCCGTAATTTGTTGATGACACGATCAATTGACCAGTCAAACGGTCCACATTCAGCAGCGCACATTACCATAGGGCCCACCCGTCAGCGCATATATGAAGGACAGAAATGGTAATAAATTAGTGGTCGGTGGGTACTCGAAGTCGTGAGACCTCTGGTTGGCAGTCGCCGGCAGTGGGGGCGCGCGTTGATTGGGCGGTGGGGTGGGGATCGTCGGAGAAAACGCTCGGCATTGGGGGGGGCCTAGAGGTATGGTCGGTGCGGCGGCGGACCGGTGATGGGAGTGGTTTTGGGGCGGGCGGGGCGGCGTGGCGGCACGGGCCGGCGGTTCGGCCGGTGGTGGCTGGCGGCTCAGGGGGGGTGGAGTTTGATGATAAACTGCAGGCCCTTGATGATAAACACATGCACGCACGCAATACACGCATGCATGCAACACTGACACGTACACATAACGAACACACGCACGCATGCAGGCGTGCAACACTGAGACGTACACATGCACTCACGAACACACGCACGTACGCACACATGCATGCAACACTGAAACGTACCCTTGCACGCACGCAACACTCGCACGCCTGCATGCACACAGCACACGACGCAAGACACACGCTCAACCTATATGTGCACGCACCCTTTGTTAAGGACATGGATTGTTACGGGTATTAATCAATCTTATCTGTGATAAGCAGAACATTGATGTTTGCAGCGGTCTTTATGAATCACAATGTATCGAATGGGCTATCAACATAGTAGGCTTATCTACATGAAAAGGATGACATCACACTCAATGAACAATCATCAATTTATGAAATGCCCGCTTCTGACCGGCCTGGCCCACCAAAGGTTCCTCTGCTGTGAGCTGCCTGCGTTGGGTCACTGACATGCAGGCCATGTACCCAAAGAGCCCACACGTCAGTGGAAGAACGCGGCGGTGTCCTACGTCAGAGTCGAGGGCGCCACTCGCTGAACGCCCGGCTGAACACGCCTCCTTGCCGCATTCAAACGCCTCCATGAAACCCGCCCGTGTGGAAGCCGAGAAACCCACTCTGGACACACGCCCGTTCATGACCGGGCCGGCTTTAAAAGCAACATTGGCCGAGCTCCTACCGTCCGCCGTCTATTTAATCTCCTATTTAAACGAGGCCAAACGCCGGCCAAGAATCACACACCTCCGCCGCTCCCCTATCTCCTCCTTCACCATTTTGTCCACTCTTACAATGGCTTACGAAGAGTACTTATTCCGCACAAGCCATTTGTCTAGGTTTGTATCTCTCACACACACCCACGTAGGTCGGGGACGTGCACGAAGAGAAGAGGTGCACGCAGGGCGCACGTACTCCTGTCTCTTTCCCAACCACACCCGCGCGGGTACACGGTGGAGCTCATTTCTGTACGAAAAGGCAGCCCACGTGGTAATTTGACCGTGTACTGGTTGTCCTCTTGGAGGAGGGAGGATTGTCTACCACGGGTGAACAAACAAATTGTGACTTGACGTGTTATGTTATAAAAGAGGCAAACCATGTGGGGCCTACCTTAGAGGCAAGGCTCTATACACTGGAGTACTTTTGATGTGTCCCGTCAACTCGCAGAAAGAGGAGAAGCCTGCTTAGTACGCCGTCTCCCGCGCCCATGGGCGCGGTGGCTCGCAGGATGAGGTGAAGCTTGCTTACTAGTAGTAGTATTGTAGGCCTTACGCCCGCTCCCTCGCCCACACGCGCGGTGGCTCGCAGGACGAGGAGAAAATTCTACTACTCCCTCCATTTACTCCTCGTCCCTACTACCTTGGTTAGAGAGATTATCATATTGTTTGGAATATATATGCCCTTTAGTACTCCCTCCATTTACTTATACAAGGCCACTATAAAAAAAATACATTTTGCATCTATACATGGCCACAAATAGTAATTGAGACAGAAGTTACTACTCCCTTCTTTCCAGTTTATGGCTCAATTTCAAAATCTCTCCAACCAAGTTAGACGGTGAGTGGTCGAATTAATTTCATACTCCTAGTTTGCACAAGTAATTAGTACGCTCGTTTTTCTCAAGAAGTTATGTTTACCGAGGAATTAATTAGAACGAATGCATGAATGACCACTAAATTTCCATGAACTTCTACATGCATTGGTGAGTTTTCTCTTGACACTACTTGCATCGGGAGATCTAACGCACCTCGAAATCCAACATGTGATGGTACTACTACCAGTAGTAGAATTGAGACTTATAAAATGGAAAAATGATTGTTTTTAGATGAGCCCTATAAACCCTAGTGGGTACATACTCCGTAAAATCAGATTTTCCCAAAACTAAGTCGCTCAACCTTTATTTGCTTGTTTCCCTTCCTGCCTCTTTGCCTGGAACAGACTATGCTAAACTCCCCTGCCTGCCGCGCGGGAAAAGACCCGCCCTCGCCTTTTTTTAGTCCGGGTTCGTATCAATGGATCGTGCGAAGCAGCAAAAACCCAAGCCGTGTCTTGTACTCCTCCGTCGACGCTCGCTTTCATCAATTCAGTACTTCCTATCACCGACATGTGGGACATATAGCAACCGGGTCGACGTGTCAAGCACCAAATAACAATACAAAACAGCACGGGGGACGCACCCCAGTCGTACCGCCCCAGTAGTAGTAGTAATGAGCAATGAGACGTCAAATCACAATGCCGCACCTTCCCAGACGGACGAAGCAACCATTATTTCACACTTCGGTTCGCCATCATCTCAAACCACGTAGTATTGCTTCTGCCTCAAGTGGGACACGCGCATCGCCTTGGTACACCATGACACGTGGGACCGCATGACAGGCCATGCTCCCCCGCCGATCGCTCGGTAAAATCACCTCATTTTTACTACTATACTTCCTCCGTATTGGTTTACATGGCATGCACGTCGTTCTAGGTTGAGAATTTAACTGGCTATATATGTGATGAACAGTATATGTTTAGAAACTACATCAGCTTAATAATCCATTGATATACTTTTTGTGACATAGTAACTCATATTTAGTTAGTCAAATGGATGACCTAGAACTACGTGCACGCCCTATAAACCGAGATGCCTAAAAAACGAGACGGAGAGGGTAGTTCAGTATGTATCTTTTTAGATCAATATAGTCGGGATTCACAAAGGAGCAAAACCAAGTGGTAGGCTGCACCTGTCATGTTGGCGTAGCAACTCAAGCAGGGTCAGTCCGCACACGAAATGGCGACACACTTAACATGACCCCTTTGGACGACATGTGGCTCATCCACCGTCTTGTTCCACGTGCGATGCACCAAATTACAGTTCAGAGCAGCGGTTGGAATTGGAGGCACCCAGGTCGTAGCGCCGCAGTAGTAGAAAATGAGCGATGAGGGGTCAAATCACAAAGCCCCACCTTTCCCACATTAAGCTGGATGGACGAAGCAACCATCATTTCACTCTAGGGTGCAAGAGCATAAAGAAAAGAGAAAACCAATGATGCGTGCGGCAGCTACCTAGGGCACCCTAGGGTAGGGGTCTCCACTACAGATCAATTTTTTTTGAAAGCGCCTCCACTACAAATCGGCTTCTCCCTCGTCCTCTTGAAGAAAACCGATGATGCGTGCGGCGGTAGGGTTTGTAGGAGTACTACTACGGTGTGCGGGGCCATGTCGTAGTAAACGGGAGAAGGGTTGAGTTTGAGTCGACGCCTTAAATATGTGTGGGCCGCTAGGTTTTAGGGGAACGAGGCAGCATTTTGGGTTCGGGGACCAGTGGAGATATAGTACGTACAAAAAATTGTGGACATAGGTTCGACCGAAAGGCAATGATGCATGGGCCCTGCATTTTCATATACCCGGGGCCGCGTAAAATTTGCTACTCTACTCAAAACTAGTAAGACTACCCACAATGGGAGTAACATAGGTAGGAACATCACACATATCTAGATAAAATAGATGATGTGGCAAGAAATAAATGAAGAAAGAGATGGGAGTGGTAACGTAGCTAGTTACTAATAGTATGAGTAACATCACACATATCAAGGCAAGATGTGTCTATAGCCTACTAAATGAAGTGTTGCATGTTACCACGCATATGTTACTCCCCACTATAGAGGTAGTAACATAGAGTAGTATCATGTTTATGTTACTACTCTATATTACTACCCATTGTGGCTAGTCTAAGGTACACGTGCATGGAACGCATGAGATTTCAAAACCAAATTATGAATAAATACACACTATAGCATGTAAAGCTTTGAGTCATATATGCATGATGTAGATGTTCGTTTAGTTCTTATAGTTCATCTCATTCAAAATCAATTAGTTTTATAATAATGTTAAGATTCATGGGGTTGTGCATTGTAAAGCATAAAGTAAAAAACAAATAATGGCAATTCATTTAGAAAAAATAATTCAATTATGATACGGAAGATTCTAGAACAAAGGAGAAGTGCTTGTGTTTTGAGGTTTGTGCATTATGCTTAAGTTCAACCATGGAGTCTTCTAAATTGTACATGTGGCAGATCTCATGGAATGTTGATGATATCGAACGGCCAGTAGTGCTCGGATTTGCCATCTCTGAACTGTCGGATTAGCTTCATCTAGCGACCATCTTTCAAAGTTATTCCCACACAATATAGTTCTTGTGCCATAGTTGCATGTCTTGGAAAAAAGCTACTAGTGGGTTGTACTAGCTATTTAGGAATAGAAGATGTATACATTGAAGTTGTAGGGAAAGAGATGACATGGAGTATCTCAATTCCTATGAGTAGGGATTGGAAAAGAGATGTCATTTGGTTCACATCATAGGTACTTTTCTATTGAATCTAGAGATGACATGTATCTCAATTCCTATGAGGAGGGGTTAGAAAAGAGATGTTATTTGGTTCATATCATCGGAACTTTTCTATTGAATATACATTAATGTTTATTTTCCTTTGAAATTATGGGAGTATAGGAATCCATTCATATGAACCAAGTGGCTCTAAAGCTATAGAACTGATATCATGTTTATTTCCTTTCAAATGTGGAGTATATGAATCTATTCCTATGAACCAATTGGCTCTAAAGGAAAATCCTATAAAAATCATATCATATAGAGTTCCTATGATATTCCTCCACACCAAAGGATGGTTGAAATTGCTGCAGGTGATACGATGGTCTTTCTTTGTAGACTCCTCCCCCATCTTTATAGTTACCTCTCGAAGATGAATGAAATGATATATACAGGGTATTCTACATGTGCAATTTGGTACACGAAAACTCGGTAAAAGTTTGCGAGGTTCGAATTTTCAATAAAGCTATATGCACTGCATTTTGGAACGGAGGGAGCATACGGCAGTTGCTAACACTCACGTGGAAGATTTGTGTGTAGGAGGAGTGGCTGTTCTATTAAATGACATGGCAAAACTGACACTGTCGGATGCCGATCTAACGGTTCTTACGGCGTTCGTCAGGAAAAGGCTTGTGGCGAACGTTTGTGGGATGATGATTTACGGACACATGCATTCCATTGATACGTGCCCTCCTCTCTCTCACGCACACGCACCCTCACGAGTCATGACTCTCCCGAGTCCTCTCGCACGCACCATCTGTGTGCAGGTAGACGTCAGACACATATGTGCTCTTCAAACCCTACCCTCAGAACTTCTAAAAAACAAAAGACGTCGTGCACATTTTATTTTAGCTCACACGTCACACACTTATACTATTACTCTTGTGGAGAACGTTATTTGGGCATAGTATATTGTACTCTCACGAAGAGAAGCGGTGCACGCACGCACTAGTTCTCTCACACCCACTCGCGGGTACACGTACGAGCGCATTTTTTTGAAGCTGGTACAACAAAATTACTCCACTATATATATAAGCAGGAGCCTTAGCGCTTGCTTTACTAGGGTTCCTCTCGTTCACTCTCTCATGCTCTCCAGATCTAAGCAAGACATAGGTGGCCGCACTCTCTCTCAGCTCACGGCTGGTCACAAATCCGGCCGGACAACCTCGACCGGGGAAGCGGTGTAGGTGCATCGTTCATGCTATCATCGGCGGCGAGGGAGGAGACCAACGGCTGCCCGCGCATCCCGATCGGCGGCCGTGTCGTTCTCTCCGAGGGAGCGCCGACTCGGGAGGGCCTCTGACCCCTTTTTCCTCCCTGCGGTATTGTGGCCAAGGTGCGGCCTCCCGACGCCGTCTTTGCCACATGCCGACGACCCTCGGGTATATATCCCTTCGAAACCTGCCTTGCTCTATTGCCCCAGATCCCCACTTGGCTTCATGTGGATCTTTTTCTACTTCCGTCCGCTGTTCCAAAGCCACCTAGACTTTTACTATTATTAGAGGTAAAGCTAGTTCATACAGTCGACTCTAAGAGTTGGTTCAAACAGGGAAGAAAGTGGGAAAGCTGTAGCATGAATCTAGGACTTGGTTCTAAGAGGAAACGGGGGAAAGTAGTAGATACTGGCTACCCAACCGGTCTCTTGGTTGAAAAGACGAAGAAAGCATGGTGGATGGTGAAGGGTGGGGGGAAGTGGACCTATCTCTTGGTTGAAAAAGGAATGAAAGTGACGGGTGTTGGGGGACAACGCAAATGAGAATGAGCAGGTCTAGATTTCCTGTGCTCACATAGGAAAATGTCGCCGAGGAGATAAAAAATGGGACAAATGCAGACTTGCTGCCTGAGTGTTTGCCGCTCTCGGCAACCACATCTTCCTCACCACTTTATGCCCCTGCTGTCCCTACGCCCATATCGCTACCGTTAATGTAAAATCACATGAAGCATTAAGCAATGCCACCTAATGTCACTATAAGTAATGGTCTAGTGCCGTCGATAAATTGAAGCAATGCCACCCCCATTTTATGAAGTGCTTCCGTCTTGCTTTATTTCTCATGAATTGTGTTTTTGCAGTTACACATAAATCTCACACCGCTAACATTGCTTCATCCCAGTAGAACTGCACAAATTTGATTGCACATTTACTGACCATGTTCTACTCTCATGACAGTACTAGTAATGCTATTGTTCTGCATGTTAATCTAGTGGCAGTGTTGATGTGATGTGATGCTACTTACTTAAGGACACTTTCATACTGTCAATCTAGTGCCAATTATGACACAATAGATGCTGCTGTTAATCATACGCCACTGCAAATATCTGTCACTGTTTAAATAACCGTATTTCGTATTTGCGCAAACAGGGATGTATGTCTCCATATCATTTCGGGATGTCTGTCTCCGTATCGTTTCTATCCGCGCAATCAAAAGCACACACCTCAGTTTTAGTAGAACTGCGCAAAATGAGATGGCTATCCCTCGTTGCCGTCGTCTAACCACCCGTCTTCCAGGTATTCCTACATTGGTAGTTACTAGGTAGAATGACCAACGCAATATAAAAGAAGTTGATTCGTACGTTTTACTTCCTGATTGCAGTGTAGGGACGAGCGAAAACAACTGCATCCTAGTCCGGAATGCACTTTCTACTAGTTCATCCATGGACCGAGGACTAGCTGGCAAGGCTGCACGGCGGTTTTTTGGACAGGTGCGCGGACAAGAGGCATTGTGGTCTGCTTATTTCTGCAAATAGCAGTGCTTAAATGTAGTGGAATGCACAAGACTTTCAGCTGGTCAGTACATTACATGGTTCAGTTCAGCATTCCAGCTGAGAACACAATTATAATTGGTTATTCTGGAATGAGAGAACCTAACCCTGGATGGTGGCAACAAGAAAAAACCAGAGTGAACTCTAGGAAATTTAAGCCTGCCGGGAGGCCCTTTGCTCAAAGAAGCCTTGCTTGTTTTTTCCTGATTTGTAAACCTTCTCACAACTTTTTCTTTTGCTGTGAACTAGTATATGTTTTTTATGTTCTATGAATCATTGAGATGTATAAAATTGCTTAACTTATGCTTTTCAAGTTTTTTATGAAGCCGAGTTTAATGTGAGTGTTCCACATGAACGCTGGACTAGCATATGAACGTTTGGAATTTACATTGTGGCCTCAGTTAACTGCATGAACCACTGTAACAAGATACATAGTTGCTTATATGTCAGACAGTAGATTGTTGATTGTTAGCCGGTTGATAACCTAGTGTTGAAGCGAGCTGAGCCAATGTGCCGTGTTTTGCACAACTGCTTACAAGTGGGGTAGCACCAACAGTGTTTACAAGTACTTATGTATACGTCAGCGCACAGTTCTTGAACGAGTACTCTATTTCATCAAAACACACACTGCTCGTATGATAAACCGTGACAACTTATGTCTTACCATGCCATATTCATGAAAAAACTAGTGAGGACGCACCTGTTTCGGCAACAATTACGATGGTTCTCACATGATTCACGGGCACACAAAAGTAGCAGCAGTTGCCATAAACGGATTCAAACAGAGTACTAGCCCCAGAGGGCTCGATAACAGGCAAGGTTCGGATAGTTAGACATAGTCCAAACTACTATTAAACACTAGCTGGGGTAACTATTTCATGCCTCGATCTAATTTGGGCTGGACACAAGACAGACCTTGGCATGAACATCATCGAGGACGTCCGGCAGCAGCTCAATCCTGTGAACCTTCATGAAGATAACCTGGTGGCCTTGCCACTCTTAAACTTGTTTGTGGAGGCATGCCACGTCATCTTCCCGCGTAAGCTTGACAAGAACAGTATGTCTCACAAACGAAGGTCTAGCTTTGAACTTCTTGTGCTTCAGTACACCCTGGACAACACGCCTGACAATAGTGAGGATGGAATACAACTCTTCATTGGTATAAGAGCAAATGGCTTCCAGGATCCAACAGCCTAAAAACTATGTTTTCCCAGTGCGTATATTCAGGTCATCCGCCTCATAGCGAGTGACATGTACAACAACACAATCCTTGTCTGCATCAGGGCTCTAACTGAAAAAGAAAAAAATCTGAATTACTTTCCAGTATAAGAAACACAAGTTATTTAAACCACTATGTATAGCATGGCATCGAAGCTAATAAAATTTTGCATTATTCATCACCACATACTTAGATGAAAAACCACAATCGAGATCGGCAAAGAAGAAAATCACCTTGGGCAGCTCAGTGGGGGGGACACATCCTCGAAGGGGGAAAACTGCTCCTGCAGTGCCACGGGGGCTGTAACATCAAACGGGGCGTTGACCATCTCAGTAGTGGCCGTGAGCGTATCTGGGGTCAGCTCGGTGGCTGCCTCCATCTTCTTGGAGCTCTCTGTCTCGTGGGGATCAGCCTCCCGCGTCTGCTCCAATATCGGCAGATCTTTGTGTGACGCCCCCGATTCAACCATACACTAATCATACACGCAAATGTGTACGATCAAGATCAGGGACTCACGGGCAGGTATCACAACACAACTCTAGACACTAATTCAAATAATACAAGCTTCATATTACAAGCCAGGGGCCTCGAGGGATCGAATACATAGCTCAATACACAAGAGTCAGCGGAAGCAACAATATTTGAGTACATAAATAAGGTTAGACAAGACTGCCTTAAGAAGGCAAACACAAAAGCAACAACGATTGAAGAGGAAAGGCCTCCTGCCTGGGACCTCCTAACTACTCCTGGTCGTCGGCGGTCTCCATGTAGTAGCAAGCATCATCGGGTGGTAGTACTCGTCTCCGGTGGCATCTGACTCCTGGGATCCACCATCTGGTTGCGACAACCAGAAAGAAGAAAGAAGGGGGGGGGGGGAAGGGGGAGCAAAGCAACCGTGAGTACTCATCCAAAGTACTCGCAAGCATCAGATCTAAACTAAGTATGCATTGGTATCAAATGGAAGGGTTGTGTCTATGGACTGAACTGCAGAAACCCAGAATAGGGGGAAAGGCCTAGCCTATCGAAGACTAGCATCTTCAAGCAGCTCCAAGTGTCTTGCAGCATGTAGAAGAGTAAAGAATAGCAGTTTATATTTAACAAGCATGTTGTAGCATTAATGCCCAGAGATCCTTCCTTGACTCCCTGCGAGAAAGCATTCCCGGAGCCACATATCCATCACATATTAAGTATCAATTTCTAGTTATATAAGATCAGGATGCAAGTCTGAACGTCCATTACCGTGGACACGGTATTCGAATATATTTCTTCCCTGCAGGGGTGCACCACGTTACCCAACACGCTTGATTACTCTGGCTGGACACACCTTTCTGGGGTCGATGCCCGGCCTCGGAAGATCAACACGTCGCAGCCCTACGTAGGCTCAGCAAAGAGGTCCCCGCCGGTCTACATCCTAAGCGCCCCGGGGTCTTGGGGCCATCACCCATTGCACTCCGGTTCATTGCGCGCAGGGTGGATACCAGCACCGCCTCGAATGGCCAGCACGATCCGACCGTGCCGCCATGCTGAACTGGACGTCTGACAAAGCTTCGGCTGATACTGCGACGTCGAGGCCCATAACTATTCTCGCGTGGTGGTTAGTGCGTAAAGGCCAAAGGCCAATTCACAACAAATACCCAAACCTGTTAGTGCATTAACAATTAAAGTAGTGACGACTGTCGGGACAAGTCCGGAGCTATCACCCCTCCTGGGTGATACCGCTAAACAGCCAGCCACCACCGTCACATCGCACGGGTGCTCTCCGGGCCCGCCCAGCTTTCACAACGGTCTCAAGTAAAGTCAAGGTAACTGTGTGTCCAGACATCAAGGGGAAAACCTGAGGAATCACCCCCGGTGGATTCCATTCGATGTAATCATCAAGATGAACGTAAGAGGAACCACCCTTGAGGTTCACACTTGAGGTGTTGCACGACAGAGCCGTATCAGAAGTGGTTAAGGAGGAAATCACCCTCGATGACCACGACCGAATAGCTACACCACAGAGATCTCATCAGGAGTGATGTATGAGGTTCCACCCACGGCACTCGATGGTAACTCTGCAGAGTCGAGCAACAAAAGCGGTGTGATGTGAGGTGTCGGGCTCTGGTCGTCGATCACGTTGATCGAGTCATCGATGATGAAGCAGGGGCAACAAGGACAAGGATGGGGGTCACTGATGGATCACTAACCAACCTATACTAAGCAGTTTAGGATAAGCAGGTAGGTAACAATAGCAGGTACAAAAGCAGGCTATGCATCAGAATAGGAGCAATCAAGTATAGTAGCAAAATCTAACGCAAGCATGAGAGAATGGAATGGGCGATATCGGGATGATCAAAGGGGAGGCTTGGCTGGAAGCTCCGCTGAAAGGGAAGAAGGTTTGTCATCGACGTAGTCGTTCACAAGGGCATCCGCAGCGGTCTCGGGGTCTACCTGAGAGAAGAGGGGGAAGAAACAATAATTACATAGCAGGCAAGTGCATAACAGGACAACAGGCAGAGCTAGACGTGTTCTAACGCGGTGCTACACGCTACCGGTGAAGGGGGATAACATCCGGGAAAGTTTTCCCAAAGTTTGGCATTTTCAGACAAACGAAACGGAGGGGGACAGTTGCAGGTTCGCTATGTTAGGGATGTGTGGCAGACGAACGGACTGCGTATTCGGATTCGTCTCGAAATTCTGAGCAACTTTCATGTATAAAACTTTTTCATCCGAGTTACGGATTAATTTATATGATTTTTCAAAGATAAGCTATATTCAGTATTTATTGAAATTTTGGCCAAGTCTGAGAATTTCACAGGTTTAAACATCACTTGGCTGTTTTCCGGAGGCTGTATCTATTGTTCTATACATCCAATGATTTTGTATTTTATATCAATTGTGAGCATTTCTCTGCGATCTACATGTTAGTAGCCAGTGCAGCTATGCACTAGTAGAAAACTGGGCTTTGGTCACAGGGCAATATTCACATTAGTCCCGGTTCAGTCACGAACCGGGACTAATGTGAGCATTGGTCCTGGTTCGTGCGGCCAGGGGCCTGCCGGGCCTCGTGGGGGCATTGGTCCCGGTTCGTCCGGACCCTTTGGTCCCGGTTGGTGGGACAAACCGGGACCAATGGGCCACGCTCCTGGCCCACCACCCTTTAGTCCCGGTTCATACCACAAACCGGGACTAAAGGGCTGGTCCTAGTTGCGGCCAGTGTTTAGTCCCACCTCGCCAACTGAAGGGCGCTCACACCAGTTTATAAGCCCGTCCCTCTCTGCCTTGTTGAGCTCCTCTTAAAGTGAAAGTAGATGCCCTTATACAGGGAATTTGACCTAAATTCACAGTAAATTTCATAGAAATTTATTATGAATTTAGGTTGAATTTCCTCTATAAGCGCATCTATGTTCATTTTTTTGTAGTAAATAAAATAAATAAACCTTAATAAAATAAATAAAAATAAATAAACCTTAATAAAGTAAAATAAAATAAACTGTAGTAACCAAAATAAATAAACCTTAATAAATTAAATACAAAAAGCAGCAGTAAAATAAATAAAAATAGCAGCAGTAAAATAAATAAAAATAAAATAATTAATGTAAAATACATAAGTAATTAGAAATAAAATAAAAAGTTTTTTGTTGTAAGTAGAAACAAAACAAAACAAATAAAGCAAAAGAGAAAACAAAAAACAGAGAAAAAAAATTATGCCACCTACTGGGCCACCACGGCCTGAATACGACTTGAAACCCGTCCGTGGGCCAGGATTCGGGCCCGCAGAAGGCCCAGTAGGCCCCACAGGCAAAGAGAACGGTTAGGCCAGAAAGCCTGCAGTTGAGAGGAGCTCGAGAGGGTGGGCGCAGCAGCATTTCTGTTTCTGCTTTTCTACCCAAAAATAATTAGCATCCATTTGCTTGATCAAAACTTTGTTGGAAAAGTGCTACTGCAACATTTCTGTTTCTGCTTTTCTGTTCACAGAACGTAGCGATTTGTGAATTTTGTAGGAATTAATCCAGGCATCGAAAGGATTCGGTCCAGTGGGATAAAATGAAGTTTGTCAACTATACTTTCTACTCATATTTGTTTTTGGCCTGTTAGTAGTTCTTTGCTGCAGTTTAGGGGTTGTCTAAAGGGTTAGTCAATGTGATATTTGTAAAGCTAGGAATAGCTACAGTAACTAAATGTTACTTGCAGCAAAGCGGCAGCAGAGTTCAATGGCGCGGTGCGGGCGCTAGGCAACGGCGGCGAGGCCACGCGCGGGAGGAGCAGCAGCAGTTCAAGGCAGCCACAGCAGCTAGCAACACCGGCATCAGGTGTGGGCGCGCAGCCGGGAGCAGCAGCCTGCGGCTGCGGGCAAGCGGGCAGGGGAGCTAGGCCGGCCAGGTGGGCTTGGCCCAGGGGAAAAGGCAGGGGCCTTATCTCTTTTTGTTTATGCGTTTTCTTATCTTTTGTTTTCTCTTTTCCTTTTAAAACGCCTTTCTGTTTTCTAATTATTTTTATTTTATTTTAGGTTTTATAAAATACGGTCCAAGCCCCTAAATTAGAATTAGTAATTATGACACTGCCACAAATAACTTGGCACTTTAATAAAATAGTTTGCATTTATTTCTTATTTGAAATGCATTTAAATAATTGTTTAAGCCACTGTTTTAATTACTTTAGGGTATTTAACCACCTTATAAAAATATTATTTCAACATGACAAATATTCAGGGATTATTCGACACACTTTGAACATTTTATTTTGAATGTTTGGGAAATTTGAATGTGGACTTTAACTTGAATTTGAATTTTAATTGCGATTTGGATCAACCCAGGATTAGCAACAGTAAGAGTGGTGACGTGGCACCATAAGCTTGGGATTACTGTAGCTTAATTATCCGGGCGTCGCACTTTGCCTGGTTCTCCTTGGTCCATCATGAAACTGACGAATACTAGGAGACCACCGAAAGGAAAACACAATCGCAATGACAATGAAACGAAAAAGAGAGTGAGGATCGGTTACTGCTTTGCAAAAGTTCTTTTTTTCTCTAAACGAATATATACCAACATCACGGATCCGCTTACCTTCCCTTCGTTGGGAGAGAAGAACAGTGGTAGATGCGAGTGTTGCCTTTCTTGAAGACAGTGAGGGAGAAGGGGATTCAACGAAGAGTGAAATGATGTTTGCTTCGTCCGTCAAACTTAGACTGCGGGGAGGTGGGGTTTTGTGATACGACGGCTCGTTACTGCCGCGCTACGACCGGGGTGACTATCCGCCTGCATACTGCCTTCTAATTTGGTGGATGGCATTTGGGCCCGTGCGCTGCATGGCCCGCATGTCGGTGAACAAAAGTATAACGGCATTTAGTAGAGGGAGACGTTTCGATGACCTAGGAGGAGCTAGAAGCGGTATTGTATCCATTGTACTAGTAGTAATTGTTTTTCTGGGTAGCTGTAGAGTGTCTCCACTGTACTAGTAGTAATTGTTTCTATGGGCCCAAGACAAAACAGCCCATCCACCCTAGTAAATAGTAAAATCAATTCAAAAGTCCATATATTTACTGAATGAGAGGCGCTACCCACACCCAGCACACCGCCCCCCAAAAAACCCTGGGTGTTCTTCTTCCTCCTCACCCCACCCACCTCACGTCAGCTCGCTCCACTCGTACCCCCAAATTCCTCACCTCACTCCTACAGAAAACCCCAGCTCCCCTTCTTCCTCACTACTACAGAAAAACCCAGCTCCCCTTCTTCTTCACTCGCACTACAATTAGGCTCGCCATTCGTTACTCTGCTCAAATCCGTGAGCGCAACGCGACGCCCTCGAGGAAAATGGAGTCGGCTGACCCAAGCGCCAAGAAGATGAGGCTCCCGCCAGCGGCGACGCCTGTTGTAGATCCCGCACCCAGCAGCGCGGGGAGAAGCGGCGACCCCGCCCCCACCGGATCCCAGGAACCCGTAGAATCTCGGGTGGACCGCATCAGCGATCTCCCAGACGCCGTCCTTGGGGAGATCATCTCACTTCTCCCCAACAAGGATTGCTGCCGCTCCCAAGTCCTCTCAATTTGGTGGCACCCTCTATGGAGCGCCGTGCCCCTTAATCTCGACTGTCATCAGCTATCTCTCTTCAATGATTTTTAAATCCCCAGAGCCATCATCTCCTCCCACCAGGGTTCCGTTCAAAGCCTCTGCATCCTGTCATGCTACCTGAGCAAGCATACCATGCCCTGCACGGTGGACGCCTAGCTGAAATCCCCTGAATTCATAGAACTACAGCGGCTTGAGTTCTACTATTCCCCTGGAAATCACCTACCAGATACCGAATGCCATCTACCTGTGCCCTCAGCACCGATGTCCATCTCGCGGTTTTCCTCCTCTCTCCACACCGCCACCTTTGCGTTGTGCGACCTACCAGACAATCTGGTACTAAACCTTCGACTCCCATTTGTCATGAAACTTTCACTTGTGCGGGTTCGTATATCGGAGGCCTCATTGCACAGCATCATCCACTCCAGTTGCCCTGCCCTGGAGTGCTTGGTGCTTGTTTTCACAGTTAGAATCGGTTCTCTCCAAATAAAGTCGCCTAACCTTGTAAGAATTGGAATTTATTTTGACGGAAGGCAGCTCATCATCCAAGATGCCCCTTCACTTCAAAGGTTGATCCTTGATTCTAGTTATTCACCGTTGCAAATATCTGTCCTCTCTGCGCCTAAACTGGAGACCTTGGGTGTAATACATGATCTCTGTGCTCATTTCAATATGGTGTTTGGCTCCACAGTTCTTCAGGTACTTTATATTATCATCTACACTTGTAACCATAAGCTGCATTTTAAATTTCTGCGCATAAGTTATATGTCATCTTGGAGTACACATTTTGTACTAATATTATGTTCTATGCTCAATGAACAGTTTCTTCATGGATGGCCTATCAGTGGTGCTGGATTCTATCAAGATCTTATATATCCAAATGAATAGTTTTGATCTGAACAAGATTATTGGCTTGCTGCAATGCTTTCCATGTGTGGAGAAGTTGTATATAAAGGTGATAATTTCACGCACATTGGAAGCCCTCATATAGTGTACTAGAATTAACCGTTCAGCTATTGCTCTTTCGACACTCTTTTTTTAGACCTTAACTGTTTTCAATCTTCATGTCCATTTAGGCAACATGACGATGTAAGAAAGTTATAACCAATCGGTGGATTCGTAAGCATCGGGATTTTCTCAATTCTCATGAGATTCGATTGAAGACAATAACGCTAGAACGATATGTAGCCAATTGTGCAAACAGTAGATTTGTCACATTCTTCCTGCTGAATGCGAGGTTACTATTGCCCATCAGGCTTAAGTTTATCAGCAGCATGGTTTTGATGGATGGGTATGTGGAAGAGCAAAAAATGGAGTTTCAGGTGGACAAAAGAGCTTCTGAATGTGCCGGGCTAATATTTACAACATATTGTGGTCATAATCCAGTAAATTTTATGACCCAGGATGTTCATTCTATGCACCTGACCGATCCATTTGACTGTGACTGTCGAAAACAGTGCTGGAGTTAGATGTTGTTGCCCTTTTCAACCTGGTTTTTTTTGTAAACCTAATGAACAATTAACCCTCGTGCTTTTGTACCGTTTGTAAGATGGAGTTAGATGTTCTTGCCCTTTTCAACTCGGCTGTGACTGTCATATTATCTTTGAAGCAAGGCAAATGGCTTGCCAGTCGTTTAATATAGAGTGAAATATTGTAACAACTAACAAATCCTAACCAAGGGAAATAACATCACTCTCGCCGGCTACTTGAGCTCACTGTGCATTATAGAAGCCAAGTGATTAGCCCGCACCAGCACCCACAAACTTATTTCAAGCTAGCACATCAAATGGACTGTAAATTTTCATAGGAAAGGCTGCATGACCGTGACAGATTTGGATTCTGACATTTGGGACCCGCGAGGAAATAGCGTATCCAAGGTGGTGTCGACTTACTAGCCAGTCAACAAATGATTCTGCATACCAGCCATTGGATTGACATCCAACATCTGTCGTGTATCTTCTATCTCTTGTCTTCTTCTTCCTCCAGCCTCCCAAACCAAACCACCCCGTCGGCTCCGCCTGCTCCCGCCTCCCATGGCTGGTTGCGCCTCCACCGCCCTACCGTACGTACCCTCCAACGTTGGCCAGACCCTCCCTCTATTCCCCCACACGTCCTGTTATTCTGTGGCGACGTCAGCCCCAACACGCACCCGCACCCGAACCAGTCAACCCTCGTACTCCCCTCTGCCTGCGACTGGATAGGCGCATCTTCCACGGCTCCTGTTCGTTCTGTCCTCCGCCTTGCGGCCTTGGTTCGCTCGCTGTGCGCGGTGCGGCGCCCTCTTGCGTTGTCAATGTCGTCAACAACTGAGAGGAACAAGGAGATGACCGTAGCTAGAGAGGATGACAGTAGGGACCCACCAGCGTCATGGCAGTACGCAAGCAAGTGCCTCTACATTACAAGCCCAAAAATATGGTTCCTCCTAATGGTTGGACATCTGGGGCTCACGCCATTATCAACGTAGTCAATAAACGAGAGAATTACACTACGAGCGGCTGACACCAGGGACCCAGCAGGTCGCGCAGTTTTTTTTGAGGAACAAGTAGTTGTTATTTATACTAGTTTTAGCGACGGATCAGGGTAACAACGGGGCTGTGCGGGGGCTGTGGCCTGTCTAGCCATGGTTTTATTTATGTTTACCACATCATGAGCCCAGTTGTGTTTTTTTCTTGCTGAAAATGGCTAGCCCAGTTCTATTTTTTTAAGAAATACCCAAACGAGGCCTACTTGCTTTATCAGCCCTGCTGGGCTGCAAATCTTTCAAGACGAGGAGAGTTTCATTCAGTTTGCCCAGAAATGGGCTGTACATTTTTAAAACACATCAAACCGGGAATTAGTTTCAATTTTTTTCATTACAAGATTTTAAATTCCATTGATTTTTATGCGTGGACAATTATTTGGATTTTATATTTATATAAATTAGTTTTCAAAATAGTTTAAATGTGAATCGATATTTCGGGATTAAAAATAGTTGACCGCATCGAAATATGCAAAATTTCGTATACTTCTTAACCGTGGCCACAATATGGGGTGTAATGCTAACAAAAAGAAGATGGGCTCCAAAAAATTCTTAAGAATTAGCAAATGCACTGTACATTATTAGAAATAATGCACACGAGAGCAGCGACTGTTGGATGTCCATCCAACGGCTGTCGTGCTTCTTCAATCTCTGCTCTTCCTACTCCAGCCGCTCAAACAAGCGCCGGCAGGACTGCCTGCTCCCTCCTCCCGCGGCCGGCTATGCTGCCGCGCAGGCCTCACCGCCCCACCTTTCTCCCATCGCTGGCCTAGCCATCCCTCTACTCACCCACACCTGCTGTTATTCTCCGCGGACGGCAGACGAACCAGTAAACCCTCGTACTCCTCCGCATGGGAAACAACTGCCAAGTCTTCCCTGGCTCCGTGTCATTCCCTTCCTAGGCCTCGCCGTCGTCCACCACCCTGGTGCTCTCGGCGCGGCCTGGTCAACATGGTCAATGAACGACATCCATCGGAAGTGGACTGTACATGGAGAGGCTGATAGCTGGGACCAGGGCCGCACGCAGGGAAATGCCTCCTTATCACATGCAAAATAATGATTCCTCCACCTGATAGCTAGGACCCACGGGAAGGGCCTCTGTATTTCGCGAAAAAAATGTTCCCCCCGCTGACAGGTGGGACCCACCAGCTATAGCTTCGCACGCAAGGAAGTGCCTCCTTATTACGCACAAAAATATGAATACCCCCTGCTATCTGGGACCCACCATAGTGGGTGGCTGACTTGTGGGCCTACTAAGTTGATGGGGACGGAGGGCTTTGTCAACTTAGTCAATATGAACGATTCTAGCTCTAGTGACCGTACGATGGCCATCCAACGACCATAGTGCTTCTTCAACCTCTGGTCTTCTTGCTCCAGCCGCCCAAAGCAGCACTGGTCGTGCCGCCTGCTCTTGCCTCCCGTGGCCGGCTGTGCTGCCACGGAGGCCTCACTGCCCCCATACTACTCCCACCGCTGGCCAGGCCATCCCCCCACTCACCCACTCCCCCTGTTATTCTGCGGCGACGGCAGCCTCACACCGCAGCCGAACCAGTGAACCCTCGTACTCCTCTCCGCGTGGGCATCCACTACCGCGTCTTCCCCGGCTCCGCGTCGTCCCCTTCCTAGGTCTCGCCATCGTCAACTGCCTTGGTGCTCTCGGCGCGGCGTAGTCAATGTGGTCAACGACCAACTTCCATCGGAAGAGTATTGTAGGTGGAGAGGCTGACAGCTGGGTCCACGCCCACACCCTAGTTTTTTTGTGATTTGCCAAGTAAGTCGCTTTGTCAGGCCTGTTGGGCTGCAAATCTTTCAAGACAAGGAGAGCTTCATTCGGATGGCCGAGAAAATGGCCTATCAGTAATGAGAAATGGGCTGTACATTTTTAAAACACATCAAACCGGCAATTAGTTTCAAATTTGTTTTTTTTCATTTCAAGATTTTAAATTGCATTGATTTTTATGCATGGACAATTTCTTGGATTTTATATTGATATACATTTATTTTTAAAATCAGTTTGAATGTGACTCGAAATTTTGGGATTAAAAACAGTTCGGACCGCACCGAAATATGCAAAATTTCGTATAATTTTTTAGCCGTGGCCACAATATGGACTGTAATGCTAACAAAAAGAATATGGGCTCCAAAAAAACCTTAAGAATTAGCAAATGGGCTGTAAATTATTAGAAATAATGGCAGATGGGTTGTATGCTGTTTTCCACAGATTTGAGGCTTTCCTAAAAAAAGGTTGACGCACAAGCAGTGACTGTTGGATGTCCATCCAACGGCCGTCGTGCTTCTTCAACCTCTGCTCTTCCTGCTCCAGCCGCTCAAACAAGCGCCGGCGGGACAGCCTGCTCCCTCCTCCCCGCGGCCGGCTATGCTGCCGCGCAAGCTTGACCGCCCGACCGTACTCCCATCTGGCCTAGCCATCCCTCTACTCCCCTCCACGTGGGAAACAACTTCCGAGTCTTCCCTGGCTCTGTGTCGTTCCCTTCCTAGGCCTCGCCGTCGTCCACCGCCCTGGTGCTCTCGGTGCGGCCTGGTCAACATGGTCAACGACCGACTTGCATCTGAAGTGGACTGTACGTGGAGAGGCTGACAGCTGGGTCCACGGTTGCACGCAAGGAAATGCCTCCTTATTAGGCGCAAAATAATGATCCCTCCACCTGACATCTGGGACCCACCGAAAGGGCCTCTGTATTTCGCAAAAAAAAACGTTACCTCTGCTGACCGCTCGGACCGACCAGCTATATCTTCGCACGCAAGGATGTGCCTCCTTATTACGCACAAAAGAATGAATACTCCCCCTGCTAGCTGGGACCCAGTATAGTGGCAGGCTGACTTGTGGGCCTACTAAGTTGACGGGGACGGAGGGCTTTGTCAACTTAGTCAATATGCACGATTCTAGCTCCAGTGACCGTAGGATGTCCATCCAACGACCGTAGTGCTTCGTCAACCTCCGGTCTTCTTGCTCCAGCCGCCCAAACCAGCGCCGGTCGAGCCTCGTGCTCCTGCCTCCCGTGACCGGCTGCAATGCCGCGGAGGCCTCACCACCCCCTACTACTCCCACCGCTGGCCAGGCCATCCCTCTACTCACCCACACCCCCTGTTATTCTGCGGCAACGACAGCCTCACACCGCAGCGAACCAGTGAACCCTCATACTCCTCTACGCATGGGCATCCACTGCCGCGTCTTCCCTAGCTCCACGTTGTCCTCTTCCTAGGCCTCGCCGTTGTCCACCGCCCTGGTGCTCTCGGCGCGGCGTGGTCAATGTGGTCAAGGAACGGCTTCCATCATACGTGGACTGTACATGGAGGGGTTGACAGCTGGGTCCACGGCCACAGCAAGGAAGTGCCTCCTTATTACGCGCAAAATAATTATTCCTCCACCTGACAGTGGGGACCCACCGGACGGGCCACCGTATTTCACGAAAAAACGTTTCCCCCTGACTGCTGGGACCCACCAGCTACATCTTCGCACGCAAGGAAGTGCCTGACAGTCGGGACCCACCTGGTCGAAGCGTATGTAGCGTCGTCATTCTGGTCGCGAACGTGTATGTACATACTGGTCGATGTAGAGGTGCGCACGTGTCGTAGTAGAAGCGCGCACATAGCATGTACATGTACGTACAGCAGCCAGTTTGCAAGAAAGAAAATACGACCACGTACATACATACGGGCGGGGTCTTGAACGCCTAATCGCGCATACGTACGGCCATGGCTCGTGTACATGGCTGGGTCGGAACGGAGAAACTGCATCGTCGTCGTGTTCATGGGGAGCCAACCGGCTGGGTCGGAATGAAATGCGTCGTCGTGTTCATCGGGAGGGCTTGGACGGAATAGCCGATGGAAACGAGGCCTGGCATACTGCAGAACGGAGGAAACGGCCTTGTGTTGGACCGGGCACGTTCGAAATGGGATCCTGTTCATCGGGAGGGGTCTGGCGTACCGCAAAACGGAGGAAACGGTCCTCCTACAGTCGAAACCGGGTCCTGTTGATCGGGAGGGGTGTGGCATACCGCAAAACGGAGGAAACAGACTTGTTTTGGAGCGCTACGGTCAAAACAGGGGTCCTTCTCATCGGGAGGGGTGTGGCGTACCGCAAAACGGGACTCCACAGGATACTGTTCATCTCCACCGTCGACCCCCTCCAGCCTCCATGGGCTACTGTTCATCCACCGTCGACCTCCTCCAGCCTCCACCTACGACTGTTCATCCACGGGCTACTGTTCATCCAGCCTCCACCGTGCGCTACTCCACCGGCTACTGTTCAACCAGCCCTCTCTACGGGCTCCTATTCAACCACCCTCCATGGGCTACTGTTTTTTTTTGACTGGGAACTGTAGGGGAAACCCCCACAGCATATCAAAACTTTATTGAGAAAATATATACAGTACAGGTATAGAAAAAGGGGGGATTACAAGAGGTAATCAAAGAATCTAGGGGAAGAAGTAGAAAAACAGGGTATAAGATACATATTAAAGGCCTCAAGGTGGCAGAAATGAAATCCAGCGTAGAAGATCATCTTTGTAGGCAGCTTTCACTCTATATTGCATTAAGCTGATGTCATGTATAAAAGCAGACCTCCATTTATTAAATCTAGCCCTCTCATGCCTGAAGACCTTAGCATTCCTGATGATCCAGATATTCCAGCAAGCAATGAACACCACTTCAGTGAAGAAGGGCTTCCTAAAACTCCTGCTAGCATTAAGGACCAAATGAGCCATGGAGTCACCAGAAGACCAATCAATTTGCAGATAGTTCCAAATTCTGACACTAAAGTTGCAATTGAAGAACAAATGATCTCTTGTCTCCCTAGTCTGCAAAGAGCAAAGGACACAGCTCACTCCATCCTCCAAGTGCCAATGCCTCCTCTCCACCATGTCCTTGGTGTTCAATCTGTCCATAATAAGCATCCAAGCAAAAACTTTGATTTTCATTGTACAAGAGGACTTCCAGATCCAAGCTGTCAAAGGGTTGAAAGATGCAGAGACAAAAGTATGTGAGTAAAACAGCTTTGGTGAGTATCCCTTGGCAGTGCCCTTCCAAAACCAAATATCCTTGGACCCAGGTGCTCTAATAAGGTCACCCAACATAGACTGGAGAATAGTCAGTTCATCAAAAGCCTGGCTGGACAAAGGAAGGTGGAAATGCTGGAAAATGTCCTGAGAGCCCAAGAATTCCATAGCAATAACCCAGGGGTCCTTAACATAGGAGTAGAGCCTGGGAAATCTGAGCTGAAGGCTAGACACCTGACCATCAAACTGTAAGTTATCTGACCACATGAGGGCAGTGTTCCCTGCATTAATCTAAACCCAAGCACACTCCCTAAAATGATGCATGACCTTGCAAATATCCTTCCACCAGAATGAGCCACAATCAGAAGTTCCCTGAGGGACCCTATTATGGTAGTAAGTATCCCAAATTAAAGAAACCCAAGGAAGATCCTTTTTATTAAGGAAATTATTGGCATGTTTGATCAAAAGTGCAACATTCTGGGAACCAAGGTTGAGGATGCCAAGACCTCCCCTGTTTTTTGGCCTGCAAATAAGGTCCCAAGCAGCTAGGGAGGGTGCAGGCTGACCCCTATTCCTCCTCCAGAGACATTGCCTCTGGATTCTTTCCAATTGTTTAAGAATTCCAGCTGGGACAGCCAAACTGCACAAGAAGAAAATGGGCATAGATGACAAAGTAGAATTAAGGAACTGCAGCCTTTCCCCCTGATTCAGAAAAGATGAACTGGCTGTCATTCTCTCTCCATGCAATCAACCAGTGGCATAAAATCCAGCATTTTAGGCCTTGTAGTTCCCACTGGCAACCCAAGATAGGTAAAAGGCATTTTCCCAATCTGGCATCCAAAAGCAGAAGCTAATTCAGCCATGACAGCAGTGTCCACATTGATGGGAATAATAAAGGATTTATGATAGTTCACATCCAGACCAGTGGACTCAGAGAAGATCCTGAGCATATCCTTTAGAGCTAAGAGTTGATCCTTGTCAGCAGGCAAGATAATAAGAGTATCATCAGCATACTGAACTACAGGGTAATCCTGATCATGACAAGGAATAGGTAACTGAAGAATGCCCCTTCTGAACATATCATTAATTACAGTCTGCAGAAGATCAGCAGCTAGGACAAACAAGAGAGGAGAGACTGGATCACCCTGTCTGACACCCTTTTTGCACCTGAACTTCCTACCAGGGACACCATTAAGCAGAACAGAGGAGGTACCTGTGGAGAGAAGCTGCTTCATCCAAAGGATCCACTTCTCATTAAAGCCCTTATGTCTCAGAATTTGCACAATGGCCTCATGCTCGAGGGAGTCAAAAGCCTTTTCAAAATCCAACTTTAGAATCACAATAGGTCTCTTGGACTGATGACACTGGTGCAAATACTCAAAGGTCCACCCAATACAATCCTGAATTGTTCTACTTTTTATGAAACCATATTGGTTCTTGTGAACACACTGCATAATCACCTCTTGAAACCTATTGGCTGCCATCTTAGACAGAAACTTAAGACCCATTCCTGTTAAAGATATAGGTCTGTAATCACCCACCTCCTCAGGGGAGGGCTTCTTGGGCACCAAAGTTATGTAAGAGTCATTGATATTCTCCAGATGGGCAGTACCCTGAAAGAAAGCCTGGGCCAGTTCATAGAAATCCTGAGAAATTATGTGCCAGCATCTTTTGAAGAAAAGACCATTAAAACCATCTGGACCTGGAGCTTTATCAACTGGCATGTGCTTGATAATCAAGTCCATTTCCTCCTTCTCAAAAGGCTTAGTGAGAACATCCAGTCCCACAACGGGTTCAATAAGGGAAGAAAGATCAAAGCCCATTTTAATTCCCCTGGAAGAACCCATTCTGTTCTTGAAACAATCCCAGATAATACCCTCCATTTGGGAATGATCAGTCACCACCGTACCATCATGCAGTTTTAAGCTAGCAATAGAATTTCTTCGGTATCTCTCCGTGGCCATAGCATGAAAGAACTTAGTGTTCTCACCACCCACTTTGATGTATCTGATAGTACATCGTTTCCTCCAATAAAGACATTGAAGGTGGAGCAATTTCTCAACATGGCATTTAACCACAATCCTGAAATTTGATTCCTGTCTGTAGAGTTTTCTATATTCCTCAAGCTCATCCAAGAGCAGGATAACACTATTGCATTTACAAATGAGAGTTTTCAGTTTAGAAATGCTCTTCTGCCACCTTTTGAGACACATTCTCAAGGACTTAAATTTGTCAGCTATCCTGGCAGTAATATGGCCCTTTCTGGATTGTTTCTGCCATGAGGAATCCACACAATCCATAAAACCCTCCAACTCCAACCAATAGTTCTCAAACCTAAAGATATTAGACTTGGGAATAGAAGTTTTAATTGTAACCATACAGGGCACATGGTCAGAAGCAGTCCTGGCAAGAGGTAACACCTCAGTCATGGGATAATCAGAGATCCAATCGACAGAAGTGAAGAACCAGTCAAGCTGCTCAAGAAGTGGATCATCCTGCATATTGGACCAAGTGTAGGACCTGCCTTTGATGGGCAACTCCAAAAGGCCGAGGTGTCCAATTATCTCATTAAAGATGAACATGTCATTCAGATCACCACCAGGTAGATTCCTGTTATCCATAGACCGTAAGAAGTTAAAATCCCCCAATAACAGCCAATTCTCATCCACAGGAATGTTCAGGTGATATAACCAGTTTACAAAATTATCCCTGGCTTCCCCCTGACAAGGTCCATAGACCACCACAAGAGTCCAGCGCTCATTGTTGTGCCTAGAAACAAACTCAATTACCACTGCAAATTGTTGGACTTGCAATAAAGTCCCCCCAAATATAGACGAATTCCAAACAACTAGAATTCCACCAGAGGCCCCCAAGGAAGGAGAGAAAGCAAAGCTGTCAAATCTCTTGGGGCAAAAACTTTTAATCATGCGGGAATCGAATGAAGCACATTTAGTTTCTTGCAGGCAGGCAATAGCACAGTGGCTTTCATCAATCTTTTGTCTAACAGCTCTTTGCCTAGCTTCAGAATTTAAACCCCTGACATTCCAGCATAGTACATTCCAGTTTCTACAGAGATTATTCATAAAGGAATAACATAAACAAGTCACCCATGCACATGACACACAGTGCCAGATGCCCAAAAGCACATAAGAGTTCCAAACCAGCATTATTACATAGCCCCGGATCAGAAAAAGAAAACCAAACACATAAAGCATATTTGTGGGCTCGCCAAACCCAACAGTATTGGAGTGCACTATTCATTGGAGTCTTGAGTTGTAGCAGCAGAGGGGTCCACCATAAGTGCATCCTCCGTGAGCAGAGCTGCATCAATCTCCAGCTCCTTGCCAATAGCTTGCAGGTGACTGATGGGAGCAGGCGGAGGGACATCTCCAAATGCAGGGTCTTCAGACTTCTCAGCAGAGAGGGGCTTGGCCTTGGGCTTCTTCTTCTTGGGCTGCAGAACCAGCTCATGAAAAGTGGGCTTAAACCCATCCCGCTGGGCCGAACTTCTGGTACACCTACGAACAGAAGTTTCAACAAGTGGAGTAGGCGCCAAAACTTTGCATGGCCTCCTTGCAGGTGCACGCTCAGGAGGAGGAGGGACAACAGTCACAACCCTGTCAGTTTCATCCACAAAAAGTGCTCTAGCCACAGGTCGAGCAGGTACCGACTCCTTCCATGTCAGCAAAGGAAGGGCATCCTGCTGGAAAGCAAAGTCCCAGGTTCTCTTGCTCAAAATGACAGGCGACAGGGGCTGAGGCAGCAGAGGTTTAGGCACCTCAAACACCATTGGAGCAGTCAGCAAATTTTCAAACGAGCGCCTCCAAATCATCTCCGGCGGCAGAGGGGGACCAAAAGGAATCGGAACCACAGGCTGCTCCAGAGTGCGGACATCGAAAGGGGGAGGTTGATACACCACAATGGCCCAATTATTAGCATCCTCCATATCCGGTGCTGCCATTTGATCATTCGAAGTAGCAGGAAAAGCCCCATCAATAAGAACGATAGGAGCAGGGGGCATCTGGGGTTGATCTTCAGAGCTTTGGTGGGCCGAACTAGGTTGGGCCGAGGCATTCAAAACCACAGATTCTTGATCCTCCACAGCAGGCTCCGCAGCAGGTTCCTCCCAGTTGCCCCAATTGTCCTCATGCACCTCATTATGCGCAGGTTCAGGCGGAGGTGGTGGCACATCGTTCCACCCCAAGGCCGGGAATGGTGGCAGAATAAAAGGTGGCATCTCCGGGAAGGGAACACCAGGCATGGGATGGGGATTGCCATTCATGGGCATCCAGTCTTCATCCTGGGGCATCTGTTCAGCAAAATTGGCCCCCAGGATATAGAGAGGCACCGTCCAAGACACCCGGGCACCACCCCACGCAGCATAATCCATGAACACCACATCTCTTGGTACTAAAATATCTTCTGGAAAAGACGCAAAAACCAAAGTGCGCACAAGGTAGGGATCCTCACTAATCCAATGCTGAAACTTCCCAAATGTGTTGACCGCTGCCCGAATATTCTCCTCATTGCGAAGATCGAGCGGAATCCCCAAGAACATGAGCAGACCCTGACGGAAACCCTGAGCACCTCGAAACGAATCACCCTCATCGTGCTTCATAAAACGCACAAAACGATCGTTGCCTAGAGGTTGGGGCGGCATCTGAAGAAGAGAAAACCTGACTGCAGCATCCCGAAGCTCGAAAAGACCCACCGATCTAATCCAAGGCTGATCAGACCTCACCAATACCCCATGAGCTTGCAACCACTGGACCACTTCCTCCATAGCAGCACCAATCTGATCGGGAGGGGGGATGGGCATTACCTCAGCAAGCATGAATTCCTCATGGCGGCGCACAAGTGGGGTATGTGGCGTCACATAGGTCCGAGGCAGACGAGCATCACCGCCGTCCACAATGTGATGGCCAGCCGGCACATACAGCATGGGGTCGAGAGGGAAGTTATCCATCGGAGAGGAACAGCCCGGGCTGGAAGCAGGCCGCAAGAAGTCTGGCGGGGGAGGGGTCTCAGGCGGCGCTGTCGAAGGCGTTTTGGGACCAGGACTGATGGAACAAGGTGAAGCAGTAAATGCGGAAGTGCAAGAGGAGTCCAAGTTTGGTAAAAGCTGTGTCAGAGAGATATTCTTGGTGGGAGCTGAGCGATCCTCGGAAGTTGCAACGTTACCGGGTTTCGGTTTCCAAACCAAACCCAAAATGCTAGCAAACTTGTTACAATCCTTTTTACCATGCCCCATCCGCAGACAAGAGGTACAACACAATTTGGATGTGCACGCCGCAGCAAAATGACCCTTAGATAAGCAAATCTGACACGTTAAAATTTCATCTACCATGCCCGTAACCAATTTATCAAAATCCTCGGCTGCTTGCTGAGAAGACGTAATGGAAAGCCCAGAAGATAGCACCGGCTCCACCTGGACCGTGGACCGTGAAGAAGACGGCCCAACATGGGAAGGCACGTCCACATTCGGAGAGCCAAAATTTCCGCTCGAGATAGATGGCGACCCATTCGTAGCTGGTTGAAGATCCCTAACCGTTCCAAAGGAAATGGAGGGGGTAGTTGTCGTCCACCGGAGCTCAGCCGGCGGCGAAGGGTGGATGACCACCCGTTCATGCGCAGAAAGCGTGTACCCCGCATCCTCAACAGTTTGAATGCAAGACTGCGTGGCTGGATAACGATAACCACGACAAGCAGGATAATTATGGAACTGTGAAAATGAAAGCTTCTTGGCAGGGCCATGCGATGATTTTATCGAATATTTACGGGGCTTGGTGTGCATAGCCAGCATGCCAAGGGTAGCTCGACGTTTAGAGGGACTAACAATGATCCACTCAGCATCACATTCCAATTTCGAAAGCTTGAACTCACGGCCCCAATTTGGGCCACCATTACCCCAAAGGTGAAAGAAGCATTTAAAATGATCACAGGAGAAAGAACGGAGCCTGAGAATGATTAAAGCCACAGCCTTGCAAGAAACATGAAAACCAAAAACCCTCTCCGTGAGCATAAAAACCATGAACTCAATAGCAGAACCCCCGATGGCCGCCTCAAGCGCCGCTGCCACCGAATCCTCAGTCAGACGAAAATCATGTCGGCCAAAGGAAATTACCATGGTGAAGAAACCCGTGTCATCCATGGGGTGCACCGAAAAGCCCGTAGATTGAAAAATCTTCTCCGCAAAAACCAGACCCTTGGAGAAGTCCCAGCCAAGGGTGGATCCATCAGCAGAACCCATAGAGATGGGTATTAGGACGTAGATCTCAGTGTGCCGGAGAGATCTATTGGAGAGGAAATGGAATTTGGTGGCTAGGGGAGGAGATCACCGGAGGTGGTGGCGATCGCCGGGGTGGGGTTGGGAGCGCCTATCATCCAGGGTGGGGGTGGGAGAAAACTGCTACTGTTATTCAAAATTGCCATAGTTTCCTTCCTTCCACGGGCTACTGTTCATCCATCCCTCCACCGTCTACTGTTCATCTAGCCCTCCACGGGGTGGTCCTGTTCATCCAGCCCTCCACGGGGTCCTGTTCATCCAGCCCCAACCGGCTCAATCGATCGGGGTCCTGTTCATCCAGAGGCAACACCACGGGGTCCTGTTCATCCACCCCCACCGGGAATTGTTCATCCAAACCCCCCAGCAACGCTGACTGTTCATCTAGAGGCAGCATCGATCGGCTCCAGCTAGCAGCAGTAGCGAAGGAATCGCTCGATCGGGTTCAGTTAACAGCCATCGATCGATCGCTCGGGTTCAGTAACGCGTAGCCTACAGTGCAATCGCTCGGGTTCAGTTAGAGCCCAGCGCCTCGCACCCACGCGCGTGCGTGTACGAGAGAAACGCGCAAACCTCCGTGCATCGCTCGGCCCCGACCACCCACCGTAACCGGGAACACCCCGATATTTTCCTCGCCCTCACTTCTACCACATTTTTTTCCGTCATGGACGGCCCAAAGAATGTCATGCAGCTGCGTCTCCGGCCCGCCAAGGACGAAAAGCCCATTTTCCGTCATGATTTTTTGTCATAGAAGTAGGATCCCACCACATCTATGATGATACCGGGTTTTTTCACAATTTTCATCATAGAAGTGTCATAAGTATGACAGAAAAAAATTTCGTTCGTCCCAAAATGTCACGGATGTGTCCTTTTTTGTAGTGGTATCCATTATGTTCTGAGATTGATGTTGATATGACTTTGCTATGCTTAATTCTTGTCACTAGGGCCCGAGTGCCATGAATTCAGATCTGAACCTATTATATTTTCATGAATATATGTGAGTTCTTGATCCTATCTTGGAAGTCAATAGTCACCTACTATGTGTTATGATCCGGCAACCCCGAAGTGACAATAATCGGGACCACTCCTGGTGATGATCGTAGTTTGAGAAGTTCATGTATTCACCAAGCGTTAATGCTTTGGTCCAGTACTCTATTAAAAGGAGGCCTTAATATCCCTTAGTTTCCAATAGGACCCCGCTGCCATGGGAGGGTAGGAGAAAATATATCATGCAAGTTCTTTTCCATAAGCACGTATGACTATATTCGGAATACACGCCTACATTACATTGATGAACTGTTGCATGAGGAATCGCATTCGACATAATTATCCATCATTGATCCATGGCCTAGGAGCTTTTCGCATATTGATCTTTGCTTAGTTACTTTTTTGTTGCCACCGTTACAATTACTACAAAAACTGCTACTTTTACTTTTGCCACCGTTACCGTTACTTCCATACTACTTTGCTACTAAATACTTTGCTGCAGATATTAAGCATTTCAGGTGTGGTTGAATTGACAACTCAGCTGCTAATACTTGAGAATATTCTTTGGCTGCCCTTGTGTTGAATCAATAAATTTGGGTAGAATACTCTACCCTCGAAAACTGTTGCGATCCCCTATACTTGTGGGTTATCTAGGTCGAGGGTCGAGGATCGCCGAGGGGTCGAGAGGTTTCCTAGTGTCAAAGTATTGAAGAAATCAATGCCTTCATCATTGCCGGAAGTAACCGGGGCATGATGGTACGAAGTTCTGCAAAGTTTTTCTGGAATGGAGTCCCGGATAGGATAATCCGCCTTTTGGTACGAATTTCAGAAAGGCCTTCCAAATAGCGATATTCGGAAGGCTCTTGCTGAACTTTGTACCAAAAAGCGGATTATCCTATATGGGACTCCGTTCCGGAACAACTTTGAAGAGCTTCGTACCATCATGCGTCTGTTACTTTCGCCTAATGATGAAGACATGGTTTTGTTGAATTCTTCACATCCAGAATGGCGCCATTTTGTTAAATCTCTTGTCAGTCCGGACGTCGGACAATCATGAGAGAGGCTGTCCGGCCCAAACCCTAGAAGCGCTGCCGAGGCCACCCAAATTTACCAAGTTAAAAGAGCATTGTCGTTGAGGCCACCCCGAACCCTAGAAGCATTGCTAGGGCCACCCCAAACCCTAGAGAAGCATCGAGGCCACTAATATGATTCCTTGTTGTGATTAGCTAGCTAGGTCTACGTTTTCCACTAATATATCCATATGTCAGGTTTTGTATAATAATTGCCATGTTGTAATATTTGCAGAGACTATGGAGCACCGGGACTTGGAAGCAGAACAGGTGTTGGGGGACATAATCATAGACGGAGGTGATGTCTCATACTATCTCAACGACACCGATGGTCTGGAAGGAGAGGGTGAAGCAGGATACGATGATCGAACAATGGAGGAGGAAGGATATGATTATGATGGCTCCGGTGACCGAATGCTGGTGGAAGAAGGACACCGTGATGACAGCTCCGGTGACCGAACGGAGTCCGGCCAGGTATATATATTAATTAAGCTTGTGCTGAGTATAGCTAATTGATGCATTAATTGTTTTGGTATGTACACATATTAACTCTCTTCTTTCGTCTTTTCTAACCCTCCGGATCGAACCAAACTTCGGTAACAAGACGAGCCCCGAAGAAAAAGTTGCGCCAGGATGAAAGGTTCACGATAACAGAAATCACGCGCGATGGCCAAACGATTGCACCCTTCCGAACCAAGGAAGCATTTTCTACTCAGTGCGGAGGGTTCTTGTTAGGGACATTATCCTGATCAGCATCCACCAATGGTATAAGCCTAAGAACGAAGACCCTGAGGTGTCTTATGTCAATGATAGGCAGAAAGTTGATGTTTGGACCGCGCTGAAGGCAAATTTCACCCTACCACCAGAGGAGGATCCGGAGAAGCCAGTTATAGAGCCATTGGTCAAGGCTCATGCTCTTAAGAAGATGGCAGATCTATTCAGGAGGTGGAAGAATGAGCTAAAATCAACGTTTGTCGACAAACACAAGACTCCAGAATTCACCGGCCGATTTGAGAAGATCAGAGATCACTGGGACGCATTTGTTGCCCACAAGACATCGGAGAAGAGTAAGAAGATGTTAGTGACGAACAAGAAAAATGCTGCAAAGAAGGAGCTTCACCATCGCATGGGGTCAGGTGGCTACCTCAAAGCCCGGACGTTGTGGGACAAGGCTGAGAATGACCTGCTTGATAAAGGGGTCGAACCAGAGACATTACACTGGCCAGACCATTCAAGGAGTTGGTTCTTCGGGGTTGGGGGATCGTTAGACCCTGAAACAGGGAAGTGTGTTTAGACAAACGCGCAACTGCGAATACCCATCATGAACTTCAGGAGTATAGCGCCATAGCGCAGCAAGGGACGTTCGTTCCCGACAGAGAGAACGACGAGCTCACACAGGCCTCGGGAATCCTGAGCACCCTGGACGGACACGAGGCACGCCAGGCTCCCTTTCGTGGAAGGCTGGGTGTCCCGACACAGGCCGAACTGCAGGCGCTGCACGCAAGGGTACAAGCGCTAGAGGAACGAGAAGCAGTTCACAGCAAGCGACCTGCCGAAGCTACCCCCGAAGCTACCCCGCCATCTCAGCGGAGAAGCAGTGTGGCTTCCACCGAGCTGCTTCAGGAGCCTATCTACACGGCTCCTGCTAGCTACCCCGTGGATGCTATCATGGAGTCTCAAGATTGCCACCTCATGACGCAATGGCAGAACTTCAAAGTCAAGGCAGTTGTCGGCTCTGTTGCACCTTCTAAACCCGACGCAACTTTTCACTGCCGTCCGATTCCAGAACGATATGCTGCTGTGATGGTGGATGAACTAACGGAGGGATTTGAGGAGCTCGAGCTTGACCACCCTAGCGGTGAAGGGGAGACTCGGCTAGGTTGTGCTCTGAAGACTCCATGTCTATGGCGGAAGGAGCTCAATCAACCTTCCGAACTAGACGCCTCCGCCTCCTCCTCCTCCTCCGGCGAGTCAAGGTACTCCACCTCCTCCTTCGGCGAGTGATCAGGGCACTGCACCTCCTTCTCCGGCGCGTGGCGGCACTCCGCCTCCTCTGCCGGCACCGGCGCGTCCGAGCAGCCAGCCTCCTCCTCCGGCTTGTCAGCAAGGGTGGAAGAGAGCCGCCGCCCCTCTGGCGGCTCTGGCGCATCGTAGTCCTTCTTCTCCACCTCGTAAGCAAGGAAAGAAGACAGCCACAGCCGCTCTGTCTTCTCCGGCGTCTAGCAGTACGGCCAGAGGCAGGAGGCAATACAGATTCGGTCCATCTCTCAAGCCTCTAGAGAAGTTACCATACGAGATGACCGAGAAGGAAAACGCGGAGATCTATCAAGCCCAAGTGAGGGACTTCTTTGAAATGCAAAGAGCTAAGAAACATGCACCTCCGGAGGAGAAGATAGATCCGGTGAAAGAAAAGCGCACTATCGATTCCCGGAAGAAACCACCACCATCTCCGCCGAAAACCAACTATGAGTGCATTATTGAAAGGTCATATATCGAAGCGGAGCGGTCAGGAAGTACTTGCAGTGATCGAAGGTTAGCAGAACGAAGAAGTGGGAAAAAATTCCCCAGCTCGGCGAACAAGCGAACCAATCGTGCCCCCGGCAAAAGGTGTCTAGCGATATCGTCGCTAATCATCCAGGGATCTTACCTGGTACCAATCCTGCAGATTACATGCACGAGGACGATGCACATTTTGATATAATGGAGGTGGATGAGTTCAGATACCAGTACGGGAAGCCTCTCATCAAAGATAGAAGTACTCTAACAACGATGATTGATACGTCTCCATCGTATCTACTTTTCCAAACACTTTTCCCCTTGTTTTGGACTCTAACTTGCCTGATTTGAATGGAACTAACCTGGACTGACGCTGTTTTCAGCAGAATTGCCATGGTGTTATTTATGTGCAGAAACAAAAAAGTTCTCGGAATGACCTGAAACTCCACGGAACATATTTTTGGAAAATACTAAAAATACTGGAAGAAGAATCTACGTCAGGGGGGCCTCCACCTATCCACGAGGATGGGGGCGTGCCCCCCTGCCTCGTGGGCCCCCTGACGCTCCACCGACCTCAACTCCAACTCCATATATTCGTGTTCAGGGAGAAAAAATCAGAGAGAAGGATTCATCGCGTTTTACGATACGGAGCCGCCGCCAAGCCCTAAAACCTCTCGGGAGGGCTGATCTGGAGTCCGTTCGGGGCTCCGGAGAGGGGAATCCGTCGCCATCGTCATCATCAACCATCCTCCATCACCAATTTCATGATGCTCACCGCCGTGCGTGAGTAATTCCATCGTAGGCATGCTGGACGGTGATGGGTTGGATGAGATCTATCATGTAATCGAGTTAGTTTTGTTAGGGTTTGATCCCTAATATTCACTATGTTCTAAGATTGATGTTGCTATGACTTTGCTATGCTTAATGCTTGTCACTAGGGCCCGAGTGCCATGATTTCAGATTTGAACCTATTATGTTTTCATGAATATATGTGAGTTCTTGATCCTATCTTTCAAGTCTATAGTCACCTACTATGTGTTATGATCCGGCAACCCTGAAGTGACAATAATCGGGACCACTCCCGGTGATGACCATAGTTTGAGTTCATGTATTCACTATGTGTTAATGCTTTGTTCCGGTACTCTATTAAAAGGAGGCCTTAATATCCCTTAGTTTCCGTTAGGACCCCGCTGCCACAGGAGGGTAGGACAAAAGATGTCATGCAAGTTCTTTTCCATAAGCACGTATGACTATATTCGGAATACATGCCTACATTACATTGATGAATTGGAGCTAGTTCTGTGTCACCCTATGTTATGACTGTTACATGATGAACCGCATCCGGCATAATTCTTCATCACCGATCCAATGCCTACGAGCTTTTCACATATTGTTCTTCACTTATTTACTTTTCCGTTGCTACTGTTACAATCACTACAAAACCCAAAAAAAATACTTTTGCTATCGTTACCGTTACTTCCATACTACTTTGCTACTAAATACTTCGCTGCAGATATTAAGTCACTTGGGATTTATATCTGCAGGTCACTATGAAGAACTTGAAAGACGCTAAGACAAAAAATTATCCCTCAACTACGAGGGGAGATAAGGAACTGCCATCTAGCTCTACACTTGATTCACCTTCTGTTTTGAGTAAGTTTGCGACACCTAAACCTGCTTCTGCTATTAATTCTGATATGTCGCATGTTATTGATGATGCCACTTCTGCTATGCATGATACTTATGATGAAACTACTTCTATGCTTGATACTACTATGCCACTTGGTGAATTTCTTGATGAACAACTTGCTAGGGCTAGAGAGAATGAAATTATTGAAACTGATAATATTGAAGATAGTGATGATGAAGACTCTCCCCCTAATAAATATGAATTACCTGTTGTGCCTGAGGGTTATGTTCTGGATGAAGAATCTGCTAGAGCTATTTTAGCTTGCAATGATAGAAGTGATCTTAAGAAGTTATTAGCTAAATGGAAGCAGCAATCTCTGAAATGCTAGAATGAAACCTGACCCTGCTTTTGCTACTTCACCTATCTGTGTTACTGATAAGGATTATGAATTCTCTGTTGATCCTGATATAATTACTTTGGTTGAATCTGATCCTTTTTATGGCTATGAATCTGAAACTGTTGTGGCACATCTTACTAAATTAAATGATATAGCCACCCTGTTCACTGATGATGAGACAACTCGCTACCTTTATATCCTGGTTGTGTGCGTAGTCCCCAGGATATGATTTATTACTTCTCTGCTAAATATTTCTCTGCTCATAAGAAACAAGCTACTTTAAGGGATATATATAAATTTGTGCAAATTGAAGAAGATAGTCTCCCACAAGCTTGGGGGAGGCTTCTCTAATTACTTAATGCTTTGCCTGATCATCCTCTTAAGAAAAATGAAATAGTTGATATCTTTTATAATGGACTAACCGATGCTTCCAGAGATTACCTGGATAGTTGTGCTGGTTCTGTTTTCAGGGAAAGAACACCGGATGAAGTTGAAATTTGTTTGAATAATATGCTGACAAATGAAAATAATTGGACACTTCCTGAGCCAATTCCTGAGCCTATTCCTAAACCAACTCCAAAGAAGAGGGGTGTTCTATTTCTCAGTCCTGAAGATATGCAAGAGGCAAAGAAATCTATGAAAGAAAAGGGTATTAAAGCTGAAGATGTTAAGAATTTACCTCCTATTGAAGAAATACATGGCCTTAATTTACCGTCTGTTGAAGAAACATATGATCTTAATCCTTCACCTATTGAAGAAACTCATGGTCTTGATAACCCGACACAGGTAGTAAAGGTAAATTCTCTCTATAGATATGATAAAGCTGAAATCCCTCCTACTAAGTTTGCTAGCCAATGTTTTGATGAGTTTGATAGAAAATTAAAACAAAATGCTTATATGATTGAACACATGGGTGATTATATGTCTAGAGTTAAAGGTGAACTTAAACTCATTAGTAAACATGCTTCTATGGTTACCACTCAAGTAGAACAAGTACTTAAAGCTCAGAATGATTTGCTCCATGAATTAAATAGTAAGAATAATGATTATGCTGTTAGAGTGGCTGCTAGAACTGGTAAAATGACTCAGGAACCTTTGTATCCTGAAGGCCGCCCTAAGAGAATTGAGAAGGATTCTCAGAGAAATAATTTATATGCACCTAGTCCTCCTAAAAGGAACAAATAGAAAAATGATAGGACTTTGTATGCTTCTAGTGAACCTATTGCTGAAACACCTGAGAATCCAAATGATATTTCTATTTCTGATGCTGAAACACAATCTGGTAATGAACATGAACCTAATGAAAATGTTAATGATAATGCTCATGATGATGCTCAACCTAGAAATGATAATGATGTAGAAATTGAACCTGCTGTTGATCTTGATAACCCACAATAAAAGAATCAACGTTATGATAAGAGAGACTTTGTTGCTAGGAAGCACGGTAAAGAAAGAGAACCATGGGTTCAGAAGCCCATGCCTTTTCCTCCCAAACCCTCCAAGAAAAAGGATGATGAGGACTTTGAGCGCTTTGCTGAAATGATTAGACCTATCTTTTTGTGTATGCGTTTGACTGATATGCTCAAAATGAATCCTTATGCTAAGTATATGAAAGAAATTGTCACTAATAAAAGAAAGATCCCGGAAGCTGAAATTTCCACCATGCTTGCTAACTAGACTTTTAAGGGTGGAATACCTAAGAAACTAGGAGATCCAGGAGTACCAACTATACCATGCTCCATTAAAAGAAACTTTGTTAAAACTGCTTTATGTGATCTTGGAGCCGGTGTTAGTGTTATGCCTCTCTCTTTATATCGTAGACTTGATTTGAATAAGTTGACACCTACTGAAATATCTTTGCAAATGGCTGATAAATCAACTGCTATACCTGTCGGTATTTGTGAGGATGTGCCTGTTGTGGTTGCAAACGTTACTATTTTGACGGACTTTGTTATTCTTGATATTCCCGGGGACGATAGTATGTCTATTATTCTTGGAAGACCTTTTTTGAATACTGCAGGGGCTGTTATTGATTGCAATAAAGGCAATGTCACTTTTCATGTTAATGGTAATGAGCATACGGTACACTTTCCGAGGAAACAACCTCAAGTCCACAGTATCAATTCTATTGGAAAAATTCCATCGATTATTTTTGGAGGTTTTGAATTTCCTCTTCCTACTGTCAAGAAGAAATATGATATTCTTATTATTGGGGATGTGCATATCCCCGTTGAGGTAACATAGTGTTATTCGAAATTTCTCCGGTTCCATGTTATTCGGAATGAGTTTGTTAACAAGACCCGATCAACCTTGTTAGTGGATTCCTTTTGATGAGCATGAGATGGATGAAACTAGAAGGCACAACCTTCTGTACCCTCTCTCTACTTTCTGTTATTTAGTTGAAATAAAGTAAAAATAGTATTTTTCTGTCTGTTTTCTTGTTTATCCGTGCAATATAAAAATACCCCGAAAATAAAAGTTCTCCAAATGCCCTGAAATTGGAATATTATTTTTTCTGGAATATTTGAGAATATCTGGCACTGAGAACACAGCAGGAGGAGCAAGCACCTGCCCACGAGGGTCCAGGGCGCGCCCCCTGCCTCGTGGGCCCACGGTGGCTCCCCTCCACTTATTCCTGCACCCACACACTTCTTCTTCCTCCAAAAAAATCACCATCCAGCTCAAGCACGAGTTCTAGCTCATTTTGCTGCGATTTTCGATCTCCTTGCTCAAAGCACCTCTCACAAAACTGCTTGAGGGGATTGTTCCTTGGTATGTAACTCCTCCATTGGTCCAATTAGTTTTTGTTCTAGTGCTTTATTCATTGCAAATTTGTGCTGCCTAGGTGACCATGTTCTTGAGCTTGCATGTCAAATTTATATGGTTCCAAGTAGTTCTAATGCTTGATATAGCCTCTAGGCACTTGTAGCAGTAGTCGCTATCAATTTTGTTGAGCTTGGTTCCCTTTTATTTGAAGTTACTAAAAATTTCAGAATTTTTCAGAAAATAATGAAGACATTTTTGAGGGGCTCATCGAGTCGAAGATCGAAGGAAAAGCAAAGTGAAGAAGCAGAGAGGCCCAAATATAATTTGCCTCGCACCGCGGAGGTCCGGCCGTGTGAATGGCCTTCCAATGATTTCTTGAGAGCAGCCGGGATTTATGATGATTTTTATGAATTGGCTGAGAATGCAGGCCTCACCGACTTCCTCCGCGACCAATGCGAACAGTATCTCTTACTCACCAATACTTTTGTGCAAAACTTCTACGATTATCCTAAGGAATCACCTCCTTCAGTACAGTTTCATTTATATGATGTGGTTAAGAAGATGTCACTAGATGATTTTTGCAAGGTTTGCAAAATACCTTTCGATGGTAGCTTAGAAGAACCACATCGTAAAGATGTGGACGGGTTTATTAACACTATTACTGTAGGGGAAACTAGGAACATTTCTGATGCAAGAATCACTAGCATACATTTTCCTGTTTTATGCTACTTTGCCATATTTGCTAGTCGTTGCTTAATTGGTCGCGGAAACTGTGGAAACCTTAGTGTTCCTGATATTATTATTTTGTTCCATGGTTTATTTTGTGATAATATTGTTAGTATGGGCAGTATTATTGCCAAACGGTTAAGTGTGAATTGTACAAAGGGCCCCATCTTTGGAGGTGTCTATGCTTCACGCCTTGCTGCACACTATAACATACCTATTAGGCACTATGAAAAAGAAGAAAAATTGCTGCCCACTGTTTATTGAGATTATAAGAGTATGGTAGCACATGACTTTATTGTTAAGAATAGGGAAGGGGAGCTTAAATACAAATTGTTTTTTGATAAACATCACCCTGAGACTATTACCTTGCCTGCTCCTTCCTTGTTTGATTTATCTGCAGGTTCGTATCTCGTTCCGCTGGCGGCCATTCACGCCTACCGGAACCCTACATCAGCCACAGAGCCGGAGCCGGAACTACAATTTGAACCTCCACGACAGTCTAATTACCAGTGGGATCCGGAGATGATTGCCAACCAGTGGCAATCAGATTCTTCCTCATCTCAGTACGACCCCGGCTACAACTATGGATATCCGCCAGGCCATCCGTGGCAATAAACCAACTTAGGCCAAAAGCCTAAGCTTGGGGGAGTACGTATTTCTCACCGACATTACATTCATGTTCACACACTCATTGCCAGATGTCGGTGCTCTTACTCTTTCACTGTAATATCCATGCTAGTTTATTTTCCTTTTTCTTGCTTTCTTCTTGTGTGTTTAATAAACCTTAAGAAAAACAAAAAAAATAGTGTAGCTTTTAGTTCGTTTACTTCTCTTGTTGTAGTAGTAATAATTAGAAAGAAAACCCAAAAATATTTCCCGTTCTTCTTTTGCTTGTTGGGAGCTTTCCCGTGTAAATAGTTTTATTTCTTTTCTTTTCTTTGGGGGTCGATAGGAGAAGACCATGATTAAAATTGTTGAAGTGGCTTTTATATGCATTATTGTTGATTTAACCAAGAGTCCATATTGCCTTGTCTTCTCCTGTTTATTGAATGCTCGCAGATTCCAGCTTAGTCCAATGCATGTGCACTCTTATTATTTTCACATCGTTCGGTCGTGCAAGTGAAAGGCAATTATGATGATATATGATGGACTGATTGAGATAAGAGAAGCTGTTATGAACTCGACCTCTCTTGTTTTTGTAAATACTAGCAGAGTGGCCCGCTCGATGCGCGGGCTAGAAATTTAGAAAGTTCATAATGAGAACATACTATTTGTTTTGTGTAGGGAATGAGACCAAATTTTTAATGTACAATCTCGTTGTTTGTAGCTACAAAGAACTTGCGAGGGTGCTGTCTATAGTGTGTTGAAAGTGGGGTTCGTATTATATGATTTGTAATACTATAGCCATCGTGAATATCAATAAATATCATAGGCTATAATTTGTGGAATAATGATTTTTAAGAACACCATATTAGTGAATAGTTGTATGTGTCATTCGTGCAGAATACTCAGTCAAATAGTTGTACGTATGATGGATCAAATGGTATTATTTTTTATTGTGGATATTGATATATCTTTCTAAAAACTCAGTCAAACATGCACTTGTTTGACTTTTGAAAAAAATACACCTTACATAAAGGAACGGAGGGAGTATGTCGGAACGCACCTTACATCTGTTTCCATTCACTCTCTCATCGCTCCACCATTGTTCAACATACACATCCCATGTCCTTTGTCATATTGATTTGTTGTATGATATGATAGGATCACCGCGCTTGCTTGGCGAACATATTTTCAACATTTATTTTCAAAATTATCCCTTTATTTTAGTACATCTCTTCGCCCTAGAAATCATTTCTGTTAGCTCCGAAGCAGAAAGCACTTCCACATTTTGTCAATACTGCTTCTTAGTAGCAAACCAAGTAGAACATTAGGGTGATGGACCGAATCTTGCATATCACAAGTGGTTTCCTCTCATTGCTACCCAACTATTATGATTTTATTTGGTAAGGGTGAAAAATGTATTGTTGTATAATTGGATGCATATTCCAGCTACTTTAGAAACAGAGCACAAACACAGAGGCATATTCTAGGTCTTGACCAACCTTGAAAGTAGACGAAAGATTGGCTTAAGTCCATCATCAATTATCTACACATAGTACTCCCAGCCTCTTGCCATTGTTATGGTACATGGACGTGTTGGTATCTTGCTAGGAATTAGCAGATGACAATGCAACTTTAGACCACAGGCTTTGATGACCACACAGTCATGCCCGGTGGTTCTCTCATTCCATGATATGCTTGATAGATCCAGGGTCGTCTACGACAGTACTCAGATCCGTTTTCTAATTAACACATTGTGTCAGATTAATTATGTTTTACAGGTTGTATGGAAGGTGGGAGTCCAAAATAAAAGCCAGATTCTTTTTGTAAAGAAATATATATTTGCAATATTTTGAAGAAAACTATTCGCCATGCCACATTCTTCTAATGTTTGATTAGTCACAAACCATGAATGTTATCTCTTATACTTTGTTGCATTGCGTCTAGTGGATCCAGATGCTTAATGACATGAACGGCCACCTCACACGAACGACTATGTAGTATGTTTCTCAGCCACGCTCGATGGAAGTAGCTGACATGCCAACGTCAAATTTTTTCATGCCCAAGGACTTTTCTCATGCAAAAAATATTTTTCTTTGGGAAGATGCTTTTTAAACAAATTTATGTGTATATTTGTCTCGATAAATTCTCTCAGACCGACCATGTTATACATGCATGTTAAGAAGAAGGGACGTAGGGATATTATTTATAAGTATCACGCCGTTTTTTCTTTCTTCTCCCAAAGATGCACGCTATTTATCTTCTCCCAGTAATCCATTGTTGCTACCGCTCATATCTTTTCGTGATTGTGCCTACGGATGGCCCCTGATTAGATATCTCTTTTTATCTGCTGATTTTTTTCCTATTATTCTCCTCCCAAAAATGCATGCTATTTATCTTCTCCCCGGGATCTGTTGTTGCTACCGCTCCTCCTTATTATCTTTTTCTGATCATACCTATGGATGGCCCTTTTTTACGTGATTAGAGATCTCTTTTGATTAGCTGATTTCTTTTTACATTTTTTTCTTCTCCCAAAGATGCATGCTATTTATCTTCTCATACCGCTGTTGCCACCGCTCCTCCTTATTACCTTTTTCAGTTTTGATCGTACCTATGGATGACCCTTTTTTACGTCATTAGAGATCTCTTTTGATCTGCTCTTTTTTTTCCTTTTGATTTTTTTTTCGGGGGGTTTTCCTTTTGAAGTTACCTGGCGCTGATCTTTGAGATCTTTTTTTGAACTGTTAAGAGATTTCTTTTGTTATTATAAAATTAAGAGGTCTGATTCTTAAAAAAAATTAAGAGTTCTTGTCCATAGTGTTTGAGATGTATTTATATGGTGTGGGTCATGTTTTGTTGATTAATAGAGGGTCCACCAGATCAATGACCGGATACAAGAGATAATTTGTATATAGGAATAGATTATTTTTTTTATAGAAAGGAAGAGATCAATAGTGTGCACGTGTTGGATACATGGACATATGTATACTTAAGATCTCATTGTGTTGTAGACATGTTGGACACCTAGTAGCACTAGTAGAAAAAGAGGCTTCCATACGCCCCCATTAGTCCCCAAAATAATCGAACCGCGACCAAAGGGGTCTTTAGTCGCGGTTCGGGAGGAGACCCGCGACCAACTATCTGGGCCCAGCACGCTCGGTCGACAGCTGGCGGACGGGAGGGGCTTTAGTCCCGGTTGGCCTGGCCAACCGGGACTAAAGGTCCTCAGGCTGGCCCGAAGGCCTTTAGTCGCGGTTGGCCAGACCAACCGGGACTAAAGGTTAGGCCTTTAGTCCCGGTTGGTCTGGCCAACCGCGACTAATGGCCCGAACCTTTAGTCGCGGTTGGCCAGACCAACCGGGACTAAAGGTTAGGCCTTTAGTCCCGGTTGGCCAGACCAACCGCGACTAAAGGGATTTGAGGCCTCATTTTCAAACTCTACCCCCCCCCCCCCCTGATCGCCTTTTCAGTTTTAGAAAAAACAAAAGAAAATGATGGAAATGTCAAAAAAATAAAATAAAATAAGTTTCCCATGTGATATGTGGTCTAGTTGTTGGGAAAATTAACAAATATGAATTTCGACTTTATTTGCAAAATCTCTCTGGAATTTCTTAAAATGGGCATAACTTTTGCATACGAACTCGGATGAAAAAGTTTTTATATGAAAAATTATCTACTCGAGAAGTTACATCCGAATTTAACCGGGCGAACCCCGTTAAACATTTTCAAAATCCTCAAAAACCTAACAGAAAAAAGGTACGGGGCTTTTATGATCTGGAGAGGCAAAAAATTCAAAAAAATTCAAATTGTGGTCAAACTGTGGTCAAACAATGGTCAAACTAATTATTCTAGAATATTAGTGTTACTAAATAATTATTTCAGTTTTTTTTAAATTTTGGTCAAATCTGGTCAAACTGTGGTCAAACAATGGTCAAAGTAATTATTCCAGAAATATTAGTGTTACTAAATAATTATTGTTTTTTAAAACAATAGTTTCAAACTCAAACAGTGAAATGTGTCACTTCATGCTCAAGCTAAATTCCTGAGGGTTAATAGAATTGACATCCTACTATTGTGAGGAAAACAACAAGTGCAGACTTGGAAACGAGGGAGAATAGAACCCGGAAGTTAAGCGTGCTCAGGCTGGAGTAGTGAGAGGATGGGTGACCGTCCGGGAAGTTAGATGATTTGGAATGATGAGGGGTAGTGATTAGAGATTAGAGGTTAGAGGATAAATTGAGCAGTGATGAGGTGTGGTGATTAGAGATTAGAGGTTAAAATAATTCAGAAATTTGAAAATAAAAAAAATTAAAAAAATTCGCAAAAAAATCAGGTTTAAACCTGCGGAGGAGGCCTTTAGTCCCGGTTAGCCACGAGAACCGGGACTAAAGGACGGGCCTTTAGTCCCGGTTAGCCACGAGAACCGGGACTAAAGCCTTTAGTCGCGGTTCGTAAGAGGTGCGACTAAAGGGGGGGTCTTTAGTCGCGCATATTTAGTCCCGGTTGCACAATCGGGACTAAAGGCCTTTGCGAACCGGGACTAAAGGCCTTTTTTTCTACCAGTGTAGGTTTATTATTTCAACGTGGATGCCTAGTAGTTTTATTTTTGAGGGGAGTCTAGCAGCTAAGTAGTGAGAGGATGGGTGACCGTCCGGGAAGTTAGATGATTTGGAATGATGAGGGGTGGTGATTAGAGATTAGAGGTTAGAGGATAAATTGAGCAGTGATGAGGGGTGGTGATTAGAGATTAGAGGTTAAAATAATTCAGAAATTTGAAAATTAAAAAAATTAAAAAAATTCGCAAAAAAATCAGGTTTAAACCTACGGAGGAGGCCTTTAGTCCCGGTTAGCCACGAGAACCGGGACTAAAGGACGGGCCTTTAGTCCCAGTTAGCCACGAGAACCGGGACTAAAGCCTTTAGTCGCGGTTCGTAAGAGGCGCGACTAAGGGGGGGGGTCTTTAGTCGCGCATATTTAGTCCCGGTTGCACAGCCGGGACTAAAGGCCTTTGCGAACCGGGACTAAAGGCCTTTTTTCTACCAGTGTAGGTTTATTATTTCAACGTGGATGCCTAGTAGTTTTATTTTTGAGGGGGAGTCTAGCAGCTAAGTAGTGAGAGGATGGGTGACCGTCCGGAAAGTTAGATGATTTGGAATGATGAGGGGTGGTGATTAGAGATTAGAGGTTAGAGGATAAATTGAGCAGTGATGAGGGGTGGTGATTAGAGATGAGAGGTTAGATGATAAATTGAGCAGTGATGAGGGGTGGTGATTAGAGATTAGAGGTTAAAATAATTCAGAAATTTGAAAATAAAAAAAAAATTCTTAAAAAAAATCAGGTTTAAACCTGCGGAGGAGGCCTTTAGTCCCGGTTAGCCACGAGAACCGGGGACTAAAGGACGGGCCTTTAGTCCCGGTTAGCCACGAGAACCGGGACTAAAGCCTTTAGTCACAGTTCGTAAGAGGCGCGACTAAGGGGGGGGGGGTCTTTAGTCGCGCATATTTAGTCCCGGTTGCACAGCCGGGACTAAAGGCCTTTGCGAACCGGGACTAAAGGCCCTTTTTCTACCAGTGTAGGTTTATTATTTCAACGTGGATGCCTAGTAGTTTTATTTTTGAGGGGGAGTCTAGCAGCTAAGTAGACGTATTTCATTAGGACACTAGTTAGACGTGTTGGACCAGCTCAAAAAAAAAGTTAGACGGTTGGACCAACTAAAAAAAAAAGTTAGACGTGATGGACACATGATTTTATTTGGATGTTCATGATTTTATTTGAAGGTTTTAGCCTGGGTCCACCAAATTTATGTTGTTACGCAGAATGAATGGCTAAGAGTATTTTATAATAAATATTTTCCAGATCAAGGGCCGGTATTTTCTAATTAATGTGGGATTTTCTTTTCTATTTCTCTTGCTCTTAATTCATCGTATATTACTTTTAATATATAATAGATGATTAGTTCATCGTTCCTGATTCAGCGTATTATGAATAAACATGTTTGCAATGACAATTAGAGATTATAGTTGCTCGTGCCATGCTTGATTAGCTATGAGATATAATGGTTTACCTTGCGTGCCAACATGCTATTAAAATGGTTGTGATGTGGTATAGTGGGGTGGTATCCTCCTTTGAATGATTCAAGTGACATGACTTGGCACATGTTCACGCATGTAGTTGAAACAAAATCAACATAGCCTTCACGATATTTATGTTCATGGTGGATTATATCCTACTCATGCTTGTACTCAATGTTTATTAATTTTAATGCATGTTCATGACTGTTGTCGCTCTTTAGCTGGTCGCTTGCCAGTCTTTTGCTAGCCTTCACTTGTACTAAGCGGGAATACTGCTTGTGCATCCAATCCCTTAAACCTCAAAGTTATTCCATATGAGTCCACTATACCTTCCTATATGCGGTATCTACCTGCCGTTCCAAGTAAATTTGTATGTGCCAAACTCTAAACCTTCAAATGAAATTCTGTTTTGTATGCTCGAATAGCTCATGTATCAACTAAGGATGTCCGTATCATCCATGCTAGGCTGGTTATTCTTACGAGGAGTGGACTCTGCTCCTCACTCACGAGAAAATGGCTGGTCACCGGGATGCCCAGTCCCATGCGTTATGCAAACTAAATCAAAATAATTGCAAACAAAACTCCCCCTGGGACCGTTGTTAGTTGGAGGCACTCGTTGTTTCGAGCAAGCCATGGATTGATGCTTCTTGGTGGAGGGGGAGTATAAACTTTACCATTCTGTTTGGGAACCGTCTATAATGTGTGTAGCATGGAAGATATCGCCATCTCTTTGTTGTTATGTTGACAATGAAACTATGCCGCTCAAAATATTATTTATCTCTATTTCAAAACCGAGCTCTGGCACCTCTACAAATCCCTGCTTCCCTCTGCCAAGGGCCTATCTATTTATGTTTTTATGTTGAGTCATCACCTTCTTATTAAAAAGCACTAGCTGGAGAGCACCGCTGTCATTTGCATTCATTACTATTAATTTATATTGGGTATGGCTATGACTGGATCTCTTTTACCATGAATTACAATGTCTAGTCAGTCCTAGATCTTTAACGGTGCTCTGCATTTATGTTTTGCGGTCTCAGAAAGGTCTAGCGAGATACCATCTTGTTATATCATATTATGATTGTTTTGAGAAAGTGTTGTCATCCGAGATTTATTATTATTGCTCGTTAGTTGATTATGCAATTGATATGATTAAACATGAGACCTAAGAGTTATTGTGAATGTGGTTAGTCATAATCTTTGCTGAAAACTTGAATGTTGGCTTTACATATTTACAACAACAAGAGCAAACAGAGTTTGTAAAAGTTTTTCTTTATCACTTTCAGTTTATCAACTGAACTGCTTGAGGACAAGCAAAGGTTTAAGCTTGGGGGAGTTGATACGTCTCCGTCGTATCTACTTTTCCAAACACTTTTACCCTTGTTTTAGACTCTAGCTTGCATGATTTGAATGGAACTAACCTGGACTAACGTTGTTTTCAGCAGAATTGCCATGGTGTTATTTATGTGCAGAAACAAAAGTTCTCGGAATGACCTGAAACTCCACGGAACATATTTTTGGAAAATATTAAAAATACTGGAAGAAGAATCCACGTCAGGGGGGCCTCCACCTGTCCACGAGGGTGGGGGCGCGCCTGCCCCCCTGGGCGCGCCCCCCTACCTCGTGGGCCCCCTGACGCTCCACCGACCTCAACTCCAACTCCATATATTCGTGTTCGGGGAAAAAAATCAGAGAGAAGGATTCATCGCGTTTTACGACATGGAGCCGCCGCCAAGCCCTAAAACCTCTCGGGAGGGCTGATCTGGAGTCCGTTCGGGGCTCTGGATAGGGGAATCCGTCGCCATCGTCATCATCAACCATCCTCCATCACCAATTTCATGATGCTCACCGCCATGCGTGAGTAATTCCATCGTAGGCTTGCTGGACGGTGATGGGTTGGATGAGATCTATCATGTAATCGAGTTAGTTTTGTTAGTGTTTGATCCCTAGTATCCACTATGTTCTGAGATTGATGTTGCTATGACTTTGCTATGATTAATGCTTGTCACTAGGGCCCGAGTGCCATGATTTCAGATCTGAACCTATTATGTTTCATGAATATATGTGAGTTCTTGATCCTATCTTGCAAGTCTATAGTCACCTACTATGTGTTATGATCTGGCAACCCCGAAGTGACAATAATCGGGACCACTCCCGGTGATGACCATAGTTTGAGGAGTTCATGTATTCACTATGTGTTAATGCTTTGGTCCGGTACTCTATTAAAAGGAGGCCTTAATATCTAGTTTCCGTTAGGACCCCGCTGCCACGGGAGGGTAGGACAAAAGATGTCATGCAAGTTCTTTTTCATAAGAACGTATGACTATATTTGGAATACATGCCTACATTACATTGATGAATTGGAGCTAGTTCTGTGTCACCCTATGTTATGACTGTTACATGATGAACCGCATTCGGCATAATTCTCCATCACCGATCCAATTCCTACGAGCTTTTCACATATTGTTCTTCGCTTATTTACTTTTCCGTTGCTACTGTTACAATCACTACAAAACCCAAAAATATTACTTTTGCTATCGTTACCGTTACTTCCATACTACTTTGCTACTAAATACTTTGCTGCAGATATTAAGTTATCCAGGTGTGGTTGAATTGACAACGCAACTGCTAATACTTGAGAATATTCTTTGGCTCCCCTTGTGTCGAATCAATAAATTTGGGTTGAATACTCTACCCTCGAAAACTGTTGCGATCCCCTGTACTTGTGGGTTATCAATGATGCGAAGATTCCATGGTTCGTACTTGAAAACCTGCGGAGTGTCTGGGAAGGATACTTTGACGCTGAGAGTTAAAGAAGAGCACGACCTCGTTGGAAATTATCTATTGTCTGTTCCATTTGAGGAGTTCTTCCTGTTTTTCAATCAAAAGGCCCTCGATAAATTAACGGTCACTTGCTACTGTCTATTAGTACTACTTCTGTCATTAAGTCTCTATATATAGTTCAGCTCTTTCATTGCATGTATATATAATTATCCTCATTATATTATGCAGATTGAAGATCGTCGAATGCAGAAAAGAAGAAATCTATGATATTGGGTTCATTAACACAAATCTCATAGACGAATTTACGGTTTCATTTTATGCCAAAGAAACCGAGGCCAACTTGCTATGATCATTGGTAATAAATCAAAACAAAGATAAAATACTCTTTCCTTACAACTTGAAGTGAGTGTTACTGTCTTGTGCATATTCAGTTTCCCTTATTACTCGAGGTTATAGTAATGTAATTGATGAGTTATGCATACATGCACAGGTTCCACTATATTCTCCTAGAGATTAAGCTTGATACGGACTAGTAACCGTCTTAGACTCGAGACGAAAAGATCCCGAGGACTATGCAGACTAAGGCATAGCCTAGTGGTGGGGAGGGGTTGATGCCTTCCCACCCACCCAGGTTCAAGGCATGGTACTTACAATTTGGGTTTGTTGTACCAATTATGCTGTAGGGGGTTCCCTTACAGTCTTACTATCAAAAATAGTATTCACCGCACAAGCTCCGGGACTGCCGAGGGAGCTGCGATGGACATACCCGAAAGTAAGTACTACTAGCTAGCTAGTTCCGCGCATCTCCCGTTGATTCTAGCTACTTTCATCAATGCCATTTATAATGCTTCATTATCAGTTCAATTGACGTATGTTTCTCGTAAAGTGCTTGTGGCAGGAACCCGGGAATAATTACTGTGGATACTACGTTTGCGAGTTCATCTACAACGCGACGGCCAAGAATAAGCGGGGCTACTCTAAAAAACAATATGAAGTGCGTAAGCAATAATATTCACAATTCCATTTTATTACCATCATTTGTGTTGAGTTTCATTCATATATATGTATTGACCCCCTTCTTCAAATTAGATGTGGCAGATGCGGGATGAACTCTTACCACAAGATCGCATGAAGGCAATTCAAGAGGAATTGGCGGGATTATTTCTTGACCACATCATCAATAAAGCCGGACAATACCATGTGGAACTTGAGTTCAGATACTAGGGGATATATATATATATATATATATATATATATATATATATATATATATATATATATTGCCAGTAGCGTCGGATAAATATACGAAAATTTGTTGTTCGACCAATCTCTCGGAGAAGGAGAAGTCGATCACTTCTCTCTGTATATGTTCATGATGATCCTCTGTACGTAATGATTTCCTTTATATGCTTACTAGCTAGTGTGTCGAGTCGTCTCTATACGTATAGTATGTAGCGTCGAACAAGCACGAAGATAAAAGAGGACACTTCTCTCTATTAGCTAGCTAACACAATATATGAAACCCCTAAATTAACCCTACAAAACCCCCAACCCCTCCCCCCCCTCTTTCAATAAAAAAACAAAAACCCTAGCCCCTGAACTGCTGATGCATGGACGCTTATTGGTGCTGGTTGGTGCTACCAACCGGGACAAAAGGCCCCCCTGCCTAGGCAAGCCGCAGCAGCCACGTGGAGCCCCATCTTTCCCGGTTGGTATAAGAACTGAGACTAAAGGTGTTGGGCTTTAGTACCGACCATTTAGTCCCGGTTCCCGAACCGGGACAAATGGGCCTTATAAACCGGGACAAATGGGCTATTTTCTACTAGTGATCTACTGCCTGTCCTCTCTGCTCCTTCCTGGCTGTGGCTCTCCCATCTCTTATAGAGCTGCTGCTGCTGCTGCACTTCTTCTGCTACTGCTACTGCTGCACTTCTCTGCTCCTTGGTTCTGTCTTGTCTGTTTCTAAGTTAGTTGTAGAAGTATTCCATGCTACTATTTGTTGACCATAATTCGTTAACAGGTTGGAGATTTGGGATCGGATGCTGCGCCAAGAACGAGGGACCAAGGTGCTGAACGAACAGCAGGGGCAGAATGATTCTTCAGGTACCAACATAGCCTTCGACTAGAGAATTAAGTTAACTGTTTGCTTTACTTGAAGCTCCAAATTGTAGTTATTTTATTCATTCACTAATTTGGTATAATCCTAATCTAGGAGGACTATCACTGTATGATATGAGATTCTGACGTTTAGCAATGAGAAAAATCTGACATTGAATGGTTCTTTTCGGAAGTGAAGTTGTAAGATATATGATTCTAGCTTGGACCTTTAACTGGACAGTACTAATTGGACATATAATTGATGATTTATGCACAACAAGATATTCTGTTGTCTTTTGTTCTTCAATCAGATTCATCTAGCCCTTTGTTGACTTTCTAATTGTTTCACCCTTTACCTCTGAAACTTAGAAATCGAAGAAAGGTTATTGGCATATCCCCTTCACTTACGAATATTTGCTAGAGAGGAAGAGGACCAGAATGTTTTTCTATTATTGGGAACATACATAATATATATAGATAAATTTGGACTCATTTATAACAGACATTTCTAGCCAAAAATATTAACTCTCTCCAGTAGTGGGCACTGTCAAGGTAATAACAGGAATTTGCTGAATCTAATTGAATGAAAGCGGGATGGTATCCGATTGAGAACCTTCTCTAACTAAATGGTCTTACGAACAATCAACACCAAATAGTTCCAAATTAATAGATGTTGTTTTATGAAAATACTGATTTAAGAATTTGTGAATCTATAATTCTCTACATAATCACTTAGTGTTTTGTTTGATCATCAGGTTATCCTAGACCACTTGGGGACAATATCATCAATTTCTTGCATACTGCAATGCAAGTTCAAAAAGCCAGTTTCTTATTATCTCTGTGTTCACCTAACTGCCAAGAATCATAAAAGGATGCACCTAATGAGGTAGACTCCGTTCTATGCATTTTTTGAAGTGTACATATGGTGTAACTGATTAACAAAACATTGTTCAACCTTCTATGAGTCCACCTAGGGAGCTTCACAGATTTGGAACAACTTCCAGAACAGGCATCCAACAATTTTGGTTAGGTACCACTATGCTGCCAGAGCAAGATAGCTGGGATGTGACTCCCTAGGGCAATGCTAAATCACAAATTGGCTGATCTTTGATGGGAAGCATCAGACAATGCCAATGTCCAGTAATAAGATTTGATTCTGCAGGTGATCAAGCTAAGATAAGTGTGCGTACATCCTCTTTTAGTCCAAATCTGACATTTAGCAATGATAAAAATCTGACATTGAATATGTCAGATTACGGGTTCCGGCAAACCCTTGAGGTTCGAACACTGGGGTGCGCACGAAGATCTCTCTCCCCCTAGCTCACACTCTCGCCACGATCTCAAGGCCTAGCTCGCCGAACCCACAGAACAAGGGAACAAGAGTTTATACTGGTTTGGGCCACTAATGTGGTGTAATACCCTACTCCAGTGTGGTGTGGTGGGTTGCTTTGTAGGCTGGGGATGAACAAGTACAAGGGATGAACAGCCTCCTGAGGATAGGTGTTCTTGAGCTTACACTACTAGGGAAAATGTTATACACAGAACTTTAGCAATAGCGCTTGTTAAAAAATCACGCTACTGCTAGACAGCAGTAGCGCGTGCAAAATAAGCACGCTGCAGATGGAAATATATTAGTAGCGCGTCTCGCCGAAAACTCGCTACTACTATAATTCCAATCACTTAGCCGATGGGCTACACGTAGTAGTAGCGATCTTCCAAAAACTGCGCTACCGCTAATATACTTATAGCAGCGCGTTTATGCGTAAAGCGCTACTGCTAACGAAAATAAAATAAAATGAAAAATGGATAGAAAAGTAAATGAAAATGAAAGAAATAGAAAAAGGAGAAAGGAAAAATATAAAATGTAAAGAAAAATAAATCAAAAAGGGAAAAAATGATGAAGACGTAGCAGTAGCGCGTTCTCGGAAACGCGCTATAGCTAACTTAGCTATAGCGCGTTTTCTGTAACCAAAAAACGGTTTCCCCCCGGCCACCACTTCTCCCCCAAATCGATCCCTCGCCCCACTTCGCCGCCGTCTTCTGCCAGCGTCGACGTCGCGCTCATCCTCACGACCGCCGCCCGAGGCCGCCCAGCCTCACCGCCGCCACCTCTCGGGCCGCCCTCGACCTCACCGTCGCCTCCCTCAACCTCACCGCGGCCGCCCTCGACCTAACCGCCCCCGAGCCCGCCAGGACCGTCGCGTCCTGATCCTGAGCCCGCCCTCGCCGCCCTACCTCCGTCACCGAGCACCTCCCCGTCACCGTCTCCCCCCTCTCTATAAGCCCCCCACCCATCCTTTTTAGTTAATAGATGTTAATATTAAGTAGTAGATAATGTTGATGTTTTTTAGTTAGGGTAATAATAGATGTTAAGTAGTAGATAATGTAGATGTTAATTAGTTCAGCAGGGTTTAGTTTTTGAACTAAGTTTCTTTAACTAGATGTTAATTAGGGCAGTAGTTAAGAGTAAAGTTTAGTTCAGTAGTTAACTAAATATAATCTATATTTGGTTTTTGAATTGAGTTTGAGAGAGCATGATATTTGTGTAGATTTTCTTGAAGTGTCAAACCCTAGGACATGCAAATTTGAAGTGGTCAGGAGATATGCAAATTCCTCAATTGTGTTTGCCCATGTTTCGATTGTGCCCAAGTGGTCTTTTGTTGTTTCCAGGGAATGAAGCCGAGTGGCCTATGTTTTGCCGGAATGTAGATTCATTTCCGTTCCGGCAAATTTCAGGTTCTCGATTTGTCCACTTTTTAGCAAAGGTCATGCCGAAATTTTCTGTGAATTTCGGCATGACTTGTGCTACAAACTAGGACATATCGAGTGCCCAGGATTTGCCGCACCAGGAAGGAGTCAACGTTACTGCAAAACATAGGCCTTTTTTATGTCATTATTCATTTTATTAGGTCTAGAATTAATTGACTAGATTTAATCGTAGGAAACATGGCTAGCAACGATGAAGGACATGGTTCTGGTAATTGCGATGACGTCTACCTAGCGGCAGACGAATTTTTTAGCCTTGCCGACGATCAACCGATGTTGTTGCTGGGCCCACCGGTCGCATCGGGGACTGAGACCGACACGCAAACCGGTGCTGAGACTGAGGCCGGCGCTGAGACTCAAACCGGCATCGAGACCGGCGCTGAGACTGAGGCCGGCGCTGCCTAGGGGAGCGGAGCCGCTGTAGAACCGAAAGCAAAGAGGCAACAGCTTCCTCAAACTCAGGACTACTAGACTGGTGGTCACGTCGGTGGACGACGACAATTTTGAGCCAACAGCGCCCGAGGAAGTGCGCGCGTGCTATGACAATCAAATAGGCTACATCGTACGGACAACCGCCACCATCAACGATGAGAAACTACAGAAGATAGATAATATGAGGCCCTCCCTCCTAAAGAAGCTGCACCAGATATTCTTGTTCCCGGGCCAGAATGAAAAGGATTATAAAGATCCAGATAAGGGCCCGACAATGAAGAATATAAACAAACACGCCATGTCCAAGTTTAGCAATGCGTAGGCCGCCTGGAAAACAAGGGTCAAAGCAAAGATCGACAAAAAGGAACCCTATTCCGAGATTGTAAAGGATAATCCGACAATCACGGCAGAGCAATTTGAAATATTCAAGGCGGCTTGCGAGGCCGAAGATGCCAAAAAAAGTTGAAGTACATGAAGGGGCTTCAATAGAGGAACATTGGGTGCCACCACCTCGGAAGCCGTGGTTACGGCGGGAAGAGGTCCATATGGGCCAAGGAGGATGCGGAAGCGGCGAGTCTGGGAATCCCAGACCCCTTGGCGGAGTTCACCATCCCGCAGGAGCGTGACGTCCTCAGGGCCCGGCACCGTTGGGACCCAGTGAAGAAGATTTTCGAGACGAACGCGGTCACGACGGAGTTCATGAGACTACTGGTAATTTTAGTTTCTGATCAATTCGACTACACGTTGGTCATTCATATTTGTAAAAGATCCTTGTGCCTTTTGCTGAGACTCGCCGTCTGAGGCATTGGCGAGGCACAAGTGGGACACTCCATTCAACCGGGTGTTGAACATATTGAAACGACTCCCGGTGGATACTCGACTGTCGTATGGACGCGTGCACGGTGTCGGAGACGGCGCCACGTGGAAAGAGTACTACAGTGAGACCACGGAGGAGAGAAAGGAAAGACGGAGGTTAACCGAAGAAAACATCGACAAGAAGGTTGAGATTGCGGTTGAGAAGAATCATCTCAGACAGTCGCAACAGCGGTAGCTACCGCAAAACAGATGGTTGTAGATATGTCTACTTCCTTGGTTCCGGCCGTTTTCAATTGGACCAGGCAAAATCCAGAAAAAAATGCAGCGGACTTTCCCTTTGCTGACTTCTTGGGGAGCAGCTCGACTAGCGTTGCACCAGCACCTACAGCTGCACCTGCTCCCGCACCGGCTCCCGCACCGGACGTGCTCGGTGGTGCTTCGTCTTTGGCTGAGCTTGACGCCCTCACAGTATCTGTCACACCGGCCCCCTTTAATAAATGTATAATCTCCCGTTTTCGTTGCCTTTCGGATGTCTCACGTCGTAGACTTTTCTTTGCAGGCCGACGAAACCCCATGCACCATATTGTACACCATCGGCGACCAGAAGGTGGACGTGGGGAAGGCGACGATAATGAAGCCGAAGGAACCATTGTTCCACAGCCGTCCGATCCCCCTGAACGTCTTTAAGGTTTTCGTGGCCAGTGTCAAACCGGGCCACGAGAATTTGCCTCCTCTGGTACTAGGGGGGGATGACGACGAGACCCCACGGCGGCTTGGTGATTGTTGCAATGGGTGGGTCCTGTTGTGGCCAAAGAGTCTGCTTCGTCTGGAGGCGGCCGGGAGCACACCCACGAGCACGCAGCCTCAGCAAGGTATGGACATCAACACCCCACCTACCCAATTAGCGTCGGGTGTCGGGTTGGGTGATAGCGGACGGGGTAAGGAAGAGGCTCCATTAGTCGCTGATGACATCGCCATGGATGAGGATGAGGATGACGATGGAACTCAACAGTATGTCTATACTGGCGCCTACTCAGGGTTTGAGCGTCATGAGTCGTTGCATGAATTGCCGTCTCCGGAGGCTGAACGCATTATGGACGACCTTCCGGTAGTAAAAAAGTCTAGGAAGAGAGCGACGAAAGGCAAAAAAGCTGATTCTATGATCCAGCCGCCTCAGCAGCCTCGGGTTCAAGACCGTATAGATATCCCCGGTGCGGATAAATGGCATATCCACGGTCAACCAATCCTACCTGCAAGAGCGCTAGGGGCCAGATTCGGCGATCTAAGGAGACTTCATGACGATGTGCTGCGGATAGAGAAAGGCCTCATCGCCTCGAAAGATCCTGGATACCCACTCTATGTGGTTAACATTCCGCGGCAATTGTCGTACGTCGACTTCTTCCCCGCGGATAAGTTATTCCTTGGATTCGATTACATATTCGACATGTTTCACGTGAAGAAGCTGGATTTTACGTTTGTCCTCCTTTATGCCTTGCACATGAACTACATCATCGGGGTTGAGCACATACCTTATATCTGTGTCGCTGACCCGTACTTCATGCACGAGGGCTTCTTGGGAATCTGCGCAAAGCACCGTGAATACGCGAGGGAATACATCGTCAGTTTCATGCTCGCCAATAAGGATAAGGAGATGATTCTCGTGCCTTATCATCCCCTGTAAGTCATCCGTGCGGATATCCTTCCTTCGATTTCAATCATTCATTTGCACGGTGGAGGCTAATTAATTTGAGGTGTACTTATTTTGCGCAGCGGCGGGCGCGCCGTCCTCATCATCCTCTACCCCCGATACTCCCACGCTCTTTACTTGGACTCGTCGAAGAACATTCACAAAAAGGATTACACCCACATCAAGGATGTTCTCGACAGTGCCATGTTTTACTACGAAGCACGGGGTGGAGAGGTCAAGGACAAGAAGAGAAGGGGCGGCAGGCTCGCCTTCGGCCATAAGACCAACTTCTGTGGCATACAGCAAATGAGTGATTCTCTTAATGATGGATTCTATGTCCTACACCACATGCTGGAGTACAGACGGGATCACCAGAACCTTCGCATGGCAGCTACATCCGGTGATGCCCATATTCTGCAATGGGTAAAGAACGTAGGAGATATCGAGGATCATCGACTTCGAGCTGAGTTCTATCACATCCAGCGCGAACTTGCCCAAATCTTCATGAAGGAGGTCGTTGAAAAAACATGGATGTTCTACGAAGAAGGACAAATGTCGCGGGAAGACGTCCGAACACGGGTAGCCTCTCAGCGTCTTGACCTGAAGCCTTTCACTAGGCTCGGGGACTATCTCCCTAACTTGGATGGATGGCACGACATGTTGGAGTGATTGTCGATATATGACAATGTGTCCATTTAGTCCATACTTTCTGTATGACGAAACTTTGCGTTATGCACGACGAAACATTATTTGTGATGTAATTAAACTGTCCTCCCCGACTAGCGACGATCACTCTAGTTAGGGCATTTTGGGTACGATCAACTTTGTTATTTATGCTTATGATATGTTGCTTCTATTTTTGCCAAGTCCGTCTCTTTCTATTGCTCAACTATATATGTTGCATATCATCAACTCATGTGACGATGCAAGTGCATAGAGCATCGATGGCGAAGAAGTGCTACGCCAGGAGTATATATACGACGAGTGGCCGGAGTGTCAGGCCCAGGTGTACCGGTTTCCGGTTTCCGAGCAACAGGCAGTAGTTAGTTTAGGTTCACGCTAATGCGAGAGAGGGATACGAACTCATGTACTGCATAGTTCCGCTCTCACTCAAAGTGATAGCTCTTCTCGCGTATATCATTGTTTAGATGGATGACGATGCAGTTGCAAGTAATCGAGACTTGTATCGCTATTTTCGAGATGATGACGAGAGACCACTTTGTGTTGGATGATGATTATGATTATGACATGATTTGATGAGACTAGTTTTATGTATATGCTATGATTACATTTGTATGTGTATGATATGCTAAAGATTATTGTATAAAGCCTATTCAAATACAAAACAAATATGCAGAAAATAAACTAATAAAACTAGTAGTAGCGAGGGGGACAAAGTTAGTAGTAGCGCTGCCTTACCAGTAGCGCTTCCCTGTAAAAAGCGCTGCAGATAATATCAGCAGCGCTCTTCACCAAAGTGCGCTACTGCTATGCATGTATAGCAGTAGCGTGGGACGACAGACGCTACTGCTACACGTTAGCTGTAGCGCCTTATCAGTAGCGCATCGTCCCGCGCTACTGATAGGCCTAAAACCCGTGCTGCTGCTAGGCTTTTCCCTAGTAGTGTTAGTGAGCTTGTGCGTGTGAGGATGGAATGGATCCAATCCAAGATGAGTTGCCTCCGATGGTGGTGGCTAGTCCTATTTACAGAGGCCCTGGTCCTCTTCCCAATTGTTTAGGCTAGAAGGGATCCCACAACGGCCAATTTGAAGGGGGACAGCTAGTATAAGCTATCCTGACAAAAGGTGGTCTTTACCTGCCAAAGGCTCTGGTGGTGACTCCGTCGTGGGCTCTGCAATGACCTCCGTCCGGCCGTCCTGCTGGTCTTGGTCTCGTTGCACCGATATGGAAACCTTTGCCTGATCCCTCGGGACTCCTTGCCTGCAACTGCCCCGGCAACTAGTACTCTGCGCCCCTGGCACCCGCCTGGCCTTGGTTGTCATGGCTCACGTCACCGAAACCTCGCGAGGTGCCCCTCGTCTTCATCTCTCTGCTCCTCGCGAGCCAGCCTAGTGAGGCTGCCCTTGAGGAGGTCTTGTGTCGTACGCCTAGTGAGGCTTGGCCCCTCGCGAGGGTCTTGAGTGTTTTGCTGATGAAGATGGGCCGTACCAGGCCGTTAGTGGAGCTACGCCATGGGCCGCAGGCAGGCATGTCTGGGGACCCCCGTTCCCAGAACGCCAATGGTAGCCCCCGGGCCCAAGGCGCGCTCAAACTTGGCTTCGAGGCGAAGCCAAGGGGCAAGTGCGGAGCACCGCGGGCCCCAACCGCCTGCGGCCTTGATTGACGCGTGGTGATTGACGGGACGTGGGCGTCTCCACTTCCCCACACTGCATCGGCAACTGCCCGACTTGACGCGTCCTTGGTGCATGCTGAAAGGCCATCATTACCTGCGATCATGGGGGTCGTCGGTTGGCCTCCTCCTGCTATAAATGGGGAGGGGCGGAGTCCCCGTTGCCCATCTCTTCCTCCATTCTGCCTGCTTCTTCTTCTCCTTCTTGCTTGCTTGACTGCCTCGCAGCGCCGCCCATGGCGCCGATTCGGAGATTCTCCGCCGCTGAGAAGGGGAAAAACCCCCGTGAGGAGCTAGATCCACTCCCACCGAAGAAAAGGCTGGCCCGCTCCCGAGACGTTGCCGTGGGGCGAGAGGTGGCGAGGCCTTGGTACGAGCCGCCTCCCCTCGGTTACCCGCTTCCCTTGTACGCCCAGGCGCAAGGCCCCGGAGAGGGAGGCAGCGGCTTGCGCCGCTCGCACCATGGCCGCGGTGGCCACGCCGTGGCGCGCCGCCGCCCCGTGAACCCACGCCCAGGGCTCCTCGCATGAACTCGTGGTGTGGGCGGCGATGCCACCGTGCATGTGGATCCGGTTCCCACAATTCTTCACTTCAGAGATGCCGCCGACGTGGCTGCAGCACACCGAGTGCGACACCCCAATGACGGGAGCAGAGGTCGAGGTCGTCTCCCAGGGCATGATCTTCATGACCCACGGATGGGGTGAGGTCGCCCGCGTCTGCCGCGTGGAGGGGGCCCTCGCTATCCATTTTGAGTACGATGGTGCCTCCATGCTATTCTTCAGGGTCTTTGATGAGCAAGGCCGCCGGCTGGAGTGCTGCTCAGGAGGGAGCCGTCAAGACGGTGCGGCGACCGGCACTGGCCCTGCCATTGGTGATGCCGGCAGTCCCTCCAGCAGCAGCGATTGCGTCTGGGAGTCCATCAGTTCTCCTGAGCCTGACGAGACTCCAGAGACAAGCGACGACAGCTATGTGCCCCCGAGCTCCCGCCGTGCCAGGAGCGCAGCAGCGGTGTCTCCTCGTCGTAGCCGCTGATCTGGATAAGGTTGGCGTCGGCCTCCCGTGGACCACTGTTGATGATGGCATCGACTGCGACGCTCGTAGATATAGCTTCTGATAGTCTTCTCCTTTTGTTCCCTGTGAGGAATCAAAATGAACCCCACGGGGGTGTGTAAAGAATCTGTAGTGCATGTTGTGTCAATACCATCCTTACTATGATACCCTATGATTGCGTGTCGTTGCGTCGGCTTGGTCCCCCCTTTCCAGCCTCGCAGCAGCTTGGCGCTCTATGCTGACAGGTCCCAGTCCCCAGGCAGGCTTCAGCCGTCGCTGGTATGCCAGGTCGCGATGCCATGGTCAAGGCCAGGAGGTGAGCGGCCCGAGGTCCGGTGAGAGCTCCTGAGGCGCGATGCTCAAGAGGTCCCCTTTAGCATGCAAGCAACTCCCTTAAGGTAGGAAAGGTAGGTGGCATTGCCGTAGCAAGGCCGCTGGGGCTAGGAACTCTGTGTCATAGCGCCGGCTGGCTCGTATGCGTGAGTTATCTTTAGCGATCCTGGGTCGAGTCCTGGTGCCGTGCCCGGCTCAGGCGTCGGTGGTGGTACTACTAGGTCAGGCCCATGTTGGATCCTTCCTCCTCTCGTGCCCTCCTGAGTGCTCTGCGTTCTCGGGTCCCGACCCTCGAGCAAGGCTCAGCTGCCGCTGGTATGCTATCTCGCGATGTCGTGGTCAACGTCAGGGGTGAGGGCTGGAGAGTTGGTAAGAGCTTCTAAGGCGCGAGGCTCAGGAGCCGCCCTTTCACGCGCAAGCGAATTGCACGAAAGAAGGAACGAGCTGATGAGGACACCAGTAGCTGGCGCTCTGGAGATTCCTGCGACTTAGTTGGAGAGGGAATATAGCCCGTGATCGCGTTGGTTACCCAGCTGCTGATTGTTCCACAAGAAGACGAAGGCACTAAGGATCCGATGAGGTGACGTGCGCGGAGAGGGCCACGAGCCAGAGCTCGATCCCTCAGGTTTATCAGTGTTGGAGGGACGGACCCGAGCACAAGCGCCGTGCCGGTATGTGGAGTTCTCATCGCAGGGTAAACAGGAGATAGGTCAGCAATGCAGGATGCCGCGAGATGCAATCAAGCAAGTGATAATCATAGGGAACTCGTGCAAGGAGACAAGCTAGTTTAAATAGATGCAAAATTATACATGCCACTGGGACGGACCCGAGCGGCCTCGGGATGATGCAGCCCGAGGGGCGCCCCCAACAGAGTAAGCTAAAGATGCAAAAAGATACACGCCGCAGGGACATGCCCGTGCGACCTGGGAATGATGCAGCCCGAGGGGCTCTCCCAACTGTCAGGGCCCTGGGCCTCAGGAGGCTCCGGGGGCTCGGGTGGTTCCTTGAGGACCGTCACCATCTCCGCCAGGACTGCGTGATGCCTGGCCTCCTGAGCCGCCAGAACGCTCCGCAAGTGGTGCTGCAAGGTGATAGCCGTGTTCGGCAGGCCGAGCGGCATGCGAATGTAGCTATGAGGTGGACCCTCGCATCGTCCAATGCGTGAATGCCAGAAGCGCTCTTGAGATGCGGCCCTGTTGAGCCCTGGTATGTCGACACAGACGCGCAGCCCGCCATCCTCGCTAGGATGGGGGGCAGCACCGGGTGGTGGGCGGCGGTCGCCGCGTATGGTCCTTGCCTCTTGAAGCTCCTGGGTCGCCTTGACGATGAACTCCTAAGCACCGGGCGCGCCTCGCCCAGTGCCCTTTTGGGGGAAACGTGCGGCGAAGCACGCCTCCACATGGTGCCCGAGCACCTCCCACGTGATGTTGGCTAGGTCTGAGGCCCTCCAGAAAAGAGCCCCCGAGCCTTGCCCGAGGAGGGCATCGTGCGCGGCTTCCTATGGGAGGGAGGAAGGCGCCACAACTGCGGGTGCGGATCCCGAGGTGGTGTCGCCGAAGACGCCACTCTCCTTAGGGCCTGGGTGGACTAGCTGCTTCTTCTTCTTGGGGATGGCCTCAGGAGGGTACATGATGCCTTCATTGTCGGGGTCTTCGATCGCCGTGGCTTGGAAGGCGCCCCCAACCGAGCACACCACATCTCTTTCTTCGCAGGGGACCGTGATGACTCCGCCGCTCCCTGGCATCTTCAGGACGTTGTAGCCGTGGTGGGTCACTGCCATAAACTTGGCCAATGCTAGATACCCAAGGATGGCGTTGTACGGCAGACGGATGTGGGCGACGTCAAAGTCAATGAGCTCGGTGCGGTAGTTGTTACGCTGGCCGAAGGTGACAGGGATGCAGACCTGCCCTATCGGGGTGGTGGAGCCGTTGGAGTAATTTTTTTTTCAAAACTAGTAATGGCGCACCAGGGGATAGTGCGCCATTACTAGTTAAACTAGTAATAGCGCACCACTCCAACGGTGCGCCATTAGTAAATATGTTTCAATTTTTTTCAATTTTTTATTTTATTTTATTTTTTAAACTACTAATGGCGCACCGTGGGTGTGGTGCGCCATTACTAGTGAACTAGTAATGGCGCACCACTCCCACGGTGCGCCATTAGTAGTTTGGCCCAAACATTCCCCCGAATGCACCCCACCCCCCCCCCCCCCCCCCCCCCGTGGACCGCCTTTTCTGTTTTAAAAAAAATAAAAGAAAATGATAGAAATGTCAAAAAAATAAAAGAAAATAAGATTCCCATGTGATATGTGGTCTAGTTGTTAGCAAAATTTACAAACATGAATTTTCGACTTTTTTGCAAAATCTCTCGAGAATTTGTAAAATGGGCATAACTTTTGCATACGAACTCGGTGAGACTCATGAGTTTAATTTTTCCCAGTTTAGTAGAAATCATCATGAAAAGGAATTGCCTAGTAAACATGAATTAATTGGTCTTGCTTCTATTGATGTACCACCAACTGATCCTTTAGAACAATACTTGCTAGACCATGAAAATGATTTACATATGCATGAAAGAAATGAAATAGATAATATTTTCTTTGAACAACGTCCTCTTCTTAAACACAATTTGCCTATTGAAACTCTGGGAGGTCCTCCTCCACCTATTGAAACACTCGGAAGTATGCTTATCTTGATGAAAAGAAAATATATCCTGTTATTATTAGTGCTAACCTTTCAGAACATGAAGAAGAAGGATTATTGAAAGTTCTAAGGAAGCACCGAACTGCTATTGGTTATACTCTTGATGATTTAGAGGGCATTAGTCCCACTCTATGTCAGCACAAAATCAATATGGAACCTGATGCTAAACGAGTTGTTGATCACCAACGTCGGTTAAAACCGAAGATGAAAGAGGTGGTGAGAATGGAAATACTAAAACTTCTAGAAGCTGGTATAATCTATCCTATAGCTGATAGTAGATGGGTAAGTCCTATTCATTGTGTCCCTAAGAAAGGAGGTATAACTGTTGTTCCTAATGATAAGAATGAACTTATTCCACAAAGAATTGTTACATGCTATAGAGTGGTAATTGATTTCAGAAAATTAAACAAAGCAACTAGAAAGGATCATTACCCTTTGCCTTTTATTGATCAAATGCTTGAATGATTATCTAAGCATACACACTTTTGTTTCCTTGATGGATATCTGGCTTTTCACAAATACCTGTTTCTCAACCTGATCAAGAAAAGACTACTTTTACTTGTCCTTTTGGAACCTATGCTTATAGACGTATGCCTTTTGGTTTATGTAATGCACCTGCTACCTTTCAAAGATGCATGATGGCTATATTCTCTGACTTTTGTGAAAAGATTGTTGAGGTTTTCATGGATGACTTTTCTGTTTATGGGAAGTCTTTTGATGATTGTTTAAGCAATCTTGATCGAGTTTTGCAGAGATGTGAACAAACAAATCTTGTCTTGAATTGGGAGAAGTGACACTTTATGGTCAATGAAGGCATTGTCTTGGGTCACAAAATTTCTGAAAAGGGTAGAAGTGGACCAAGCTAAGGTTGATGCCATTGAGAAAATGCCATGTCCTAAGGACATCAAAGGTATTCGTAGTTTCTTAGGTCATGCTAGTTTCTATAGGAGATTTATCAAAGACTTCTCAAAAATTTCTAGTCCTCTTACTAATCTTTTGCAAAAGGATACTCCTTTTGTTTTTTATGATGATTGTCTGGAAGCCTTTGAAACACTCAAGAAAGCTTTAATTACTGCACCTATAGTTCAACCACCTGATTGGAACTTGCCTTTTCAAATTATGTGTGATGCTACTAATTATGCTGTTGGTGTTGTTATAGGACAAAGAGTTGATAAGAAATGGAATGATATTCATTATGTTAGTAAACCTCTAGACATGGCTCAAAGAAATTATGCTACTATTGAAAAACAGTTCTTAGCTGTGGTGTTTGCTTGTGATAAGTTTAGACCTTATATTGTTGATTCCAAAGTAACTGTTCACACAGATCATGCTGCTATTAAATATCTTATGGAAAATAAAGATGCTAAACCTAGACTTATTCATTGGGTTCTCTTGTTACAAGAATATGATTTGCATATTATTGATAGAAAAGGAGTTGAGAACACCGTAGTTGATGACTTGTCTAGGCTTGAAAATGTGCTTGATGACCTACTTCCTATTGATGATAGTTTTCGTGATGAGCAGTTAGCTGCAATAAATTTTGCTAATAGTACTTCTTGGTATGCTGACTATGCTAATTACATTGTTGCTAAATATTTACCACCTAGCTTCACCTACCAACAAAAGAAAAAATTCCAGCACAAATAAGGAGTAGATGGTATTATTAGACGTTGTGTACCTGAGCATGAACAGGTACAAATCCTACGGAAATGTCACTCTGAACCTTATGGATGACTAATACGTCTCCAACGTATCTATAATTTTTTTTTGTTCCATGCTATTATATTATCTATTTTGGATATTTAACGGGCTTTAATATACACTTTTATATTATTTTTGGGACTAACCTATTAACCGAAGGCCCAGTGCAAATTACTGTTTTTTGCCTATTTGAGTGTTTCACAGAAAAGGGATATCAAACGGAATCCAAACGGAATGAAACCTTCGCGAGGATCGTTTTTGGAACAAACGCAATCCAGGAAACATCGAGGAGAGCCACAAAACCTATTTTCCACCACCGCAACCTTCTGTACCCATGAGATCCCATCTTGGGGCCTTTTCCGGCGCTCCGCCGGAGGGGGAATCGATCACGGAGGGCTTCTACATCAACACCATAGCCTCTCCGATGATGTGTGAGTAGTTTACCACAGACCTTCGGGTTCATAGTTATTAGCTAGATGGCTTCTTCTCTCTTTTTGGATCTCAATACAAAGTTCTCCTCGATCTTCTTGGAGATCTATTCGATGTAATACTTTTTGCGGTGTGTTTGTTGAGATCTGATGAATTGTGGGTTTATGATCAAGATTATCTATGAACAATGTTTGGTTCTTCTCTGAATTCTTATATGCATGATTTGATATCTTTGCAAGTCTCTTCGAATTATCAGTTTGGTTTGGCCTACTAGATTGATCTTTCTTGCAATGGGAGAAGTGCTTAGCTTTGGGTCCAATCTTGCGGTGCTCGATCCCAGTGATAGAAAGGGAAAAGACACGTATTGTCTTGTTGCCATCGAGGATAAAAAGATGGGGTTTATATCATATTGCTTGAGTTTATCCGTCTACATCATGTCATCTTGCCTAATGCCTTACTCTATTCTTATGAAATTAATACTCTAGATGCATGCTGGATAGCGGTCGATGTGTGGAGTAATGGTAGTAGATGCAGAATCGTTTCGGTCTACTTGTCACGGACGTGATGCCTATGCTCATGATCATGCCTAGATATTCTCATAACTATGTGCTTTTCTATCAATTGCTGGGCAGTAATTTGTTCACGCACCATAAAATATGCTATCTTGAGAGAAGCCACTAGTGAAACCTATGGCCCCGGGGTCTATTTTCCATCATATTTATCTCCCGTCAACTAGCTATTACTATCGCGTTTATTTTGCAATCTTTACTTTTCAATCTATACAACAAAAATAACAAAAATATTTATCTTATTATCTCTATCAGATCTCACTTTTGCATGTGGCCGTGAAGGGATTGACAACCCCTTTATCCTGTTGGTTGCAAGGTTCTTAATTGTTTGTGCAGGTACTACGGATTTGCGTGTAGTCTCCTACTGGATTGATACCTTGGTTCTCAAAAACTGAGGGAAATACTTACGCTACTTTGCTGCATCACCCTTTCCTCTTCAAGGGAAAACCAACGCATGCTCAAGAGGTAGCAAGGACATCATGCTGGCGATAGAACTGCTCATAAGGTATTGCAATCTAGATTTTACTGGCCTACTCTCTTCAAGGATGCTCGTAAGTATGTCTTATCTTGTGATGAATGCTAGAGAATAGGTAATATTGGTAAGCGTCAAGAAATGCCTATGAATTATTCACTTGCGGTTGAACCATTTGATGTTTGGGATTTGATTACATGGGACCTTTTCCTTCCTCTAATGGGTATAAACATATTTTGGTTGCTGTTGATTATATTACTAAACGGGTAGAAGCTATTCCAACCGGTAGTGCTGATCACAACACCTAAATTAAAATGCTTAAGGAAGTTATTTTCCCAAGGTTTGGAGTCCCTAGATATTTAACAACTGATGGTGGTTCACACTTTATTCATGGTGCTTTTCGTAAGATGCTTGCTAAGTATGATGTTAACCATAGAATTGCATCACCTTATCATCATCAGTCTAGTGGTCAAGTTGAACTTAGCAATAGAGAAATAAATTAATTTTGCCAAAGACTCTTAATAGGTCCAGGAAGAATTGGTCCAAGAAATTAGATGACGCACTTTGGGCTTATAGAACAGCCTATAAAAATTTTATGGCTATGTTTCCTTATAAAATGGTTTATGGAAAGGCTTGTCATTTACCTCTTGAGTTAGAACATAAAGCTTATTGGATAGTTAAAGAACTCAACTATGATTTCAATCTTGCTGGTGAAAAGAGATTATTTGATATAAGCTCATTAGATGAATGAGAACCCAAGCTTATGAAAATGCAAAGTTATTTAAAAAAAAGTTAAAAGATGGCATGACAAAATAATTCAAATACGTGAGTTTAAAGTCAGAGAATACGTTCTTTTGTACAACTCTCGTTTCAGATTCTTTGTAGGCAAACTTCTCTCAAATGGGAAGGCCCCTATGTCATCGAGGAGGTTTACCGGTCTGGAGCCATCAAAATAAATAATTTCGAAGGCACTAACCCGAAGGTTGTCAACGGGCAACGAATAAAGCACTATATCTCAAGTGCACCTATTAATGTTGAAAGCAATATTATCCAAACTTTGACACCGGAAGAATACATAAAAGAGTCCTTCTGGAACACTCCAGAATCGATAAAATAAGGAGGTACCTGATATGATAAGTAAATGGATTCTGAAAAATATGCAAAAATATTTTTTATCAGTTTTGGAATATATTAATATTTTGGAAATAAAGAAACTTCCAGGAAGCGTCCCCTGGTGGGCATTAGACACCAAGGCGCGCCAGGCTTGCCTAGCGCCCCCAGGTGGGTTGTGCCCACCTGGGACACCTCCCGTACTATGTTTTTCTTCCATATGCTTGTCCTCCAAGATAAATATTCTATATATACTTCCCGAAATTGTTAAAACACCGTATCACGGAGAAAATCCTCTGTTCTGTTTTCTTGTTGTTTCTGGTCAGATTTGTCACGCTAGGCATCATGTCTTCCTGCTCCTCCAACCACATGGAAGAAGATGCTTGGCTGATGAGGATCGAGACGAAGGGGGAGGAGCCTACGGACGCCACCAAAGGAGAACTGAGTATCGGGTATGGGCACTCCCCTTCGCTTCCGCCAAGCTTGGGGGAGGTGCCCCGGTATCGTATCATCCCGCTATCTTTTTTCCTTTACTTATCTTAGTTCAATATTTTGCTTAGATGAATAAAGTTTGGTTTGATGTTTTCTTCTTTGAGAGTTTGCTTAGTGATCTATCATTGTTATCGTGTGCAAGTTATATAATAAAGTTAGTTCGAGTATTTACTTTCTTTACTTTCATGTTGCAAATAAAGAAAAGAAAAAGAGAAATAAAGCAAATAAAAGAAAGGAAATAAATCAATAAGATCATGTACTAATACTATGGTAGGTGATAGCACCACATAAGGAAAAGAATAAGTAAGAAAATTTTATTAGATCTTGAAAAACATAGCATTAGTCGGTGATGCAACTCATGAAAGAATTAATAAGGGAAGGGAAGATTCACATATAAATATACTATCCTTGAAATCTTTTGTGATTGTGAGCCCTCATTAAAATATTATATGCCAAAATTGTTGACATTGGACAAGGAAGACAACTAAATGGTTTATGTTTGTTTATATTCACATAGAAGTCGAATTGTCATAGATCCTTTAACATGTGGTGCTTGTCCCCTATCTTTGCTAGCCAAAAATTCTACACTAAGTAGAGATACTACTTGTGCATATTAATTCTCTTCTTTCTTCTTTTGTAGCCCTCTAGATCGAGCCAAGCTTCGGTAACGAGACGAGGCCCAAAGAAAAAGTTGCGCCAGGATGAAAGGTTCACGATCACAGAAATCACGCATGTGGCCAACCGATTGCACCCATCCGGACCAAGGAAGCATTTTCTGCTCAGTGCGGGGGGTTCTTGTTAGGGACATGATCCCGATCAGCATCCACCAATGGTATAAGCCTAAGAACGAAGACCCTAAGGTGTCTTATGTCAACGATAGGCAGAAAGTTGATGTTTGGACTGCGCTGAAGGCAAATTTCACCCTACCGCCAGAGGAGGATCTGGAGAAGCCAGTTATAGGGCCATTGGTCAAGGCTCATGCTCTTAAGAAGATGGCAGATCTATTCAGGAGGTGGAAGAATGAGCTGAAATCAACGTTTGTCGACAAAGACAAGACTCCAGAATTCACCAGCCGATTTGAGAAGACCAGAGATCACTGGGACGCATTTGTTGCCAACAAGACATCAGAGAAGAGTAAGAAGATGTCAGTGACAAACAAGAAAAATGTTGCAAAGAAGGAGCTTCATGATCGCACGGGTTCAGGTGGCTACCTCAAAGCCCGGACATTGTGGGACAAGGCTGAGAATGACCTGCTTGATAAAGGGGTCGAACCACAGACATTGCACTGGCCAGACCGTTCAAGGAGTTGGTTCTTCGGGGTTGGGGGATCGTTGGACCCTGAAACAGGGAAGTGCATTTGGACGAACGAGCAACTGCGAATACCTGTCATGAAGCCTTAGGAGTATATCGCCGCAGCGCAGCAAGGGACGTTCGTTCCCGATTGAGAGAACGACGAGCTCACACAGGCCCTCGGGAATCCTGAGCACCCTGGACGAACACGAGGCACACCAGGCTCCGTTTCGTGGAAGGCTAGGTTTCCCGACGCAGGTGGTTACAATGGCCGGGAGAGGAAGAGGAAAGTGGTGCAGGCCCTACTGCAGGCGCTGCACGCAAGGGTACAAGCGCTAGAAGAACAAGAAGCAGTTCACAGCAAGCGACCTGCCGAAGCTACCCCGCCATCTTAGTGAAGAAGCAGCGTAGCTTCCACCGAGCTGCTTTAGGAGCCCGTCTACACGGCTCCTGCTAGCTACCTCGTGGATGCTATCACGGAGTTTCAAGATTGCCACCTTATGACGCAATGGCAGAACTTCAAAGTCAATGCGGCTGTCGGCTCTGTTGCACCTCCTAAACCCGACACAACTTTTCACTGCCATCCGATTCCAGAAGGATATGCTGCTGTGGTGGCGGATGAAATAGCGGAGGGATTTGAGGAGCTCGAGCTTGACGACCCTGCCGGTGAAGGGGAGACTCGGCTGGGTTGTGCTCTGAAGACTCCATGTCTATGGCGGAAGGAGCTCATCAACCTTCCGAACTGGACGCCTCCACTCCTCCTCCTCCGGTGAGTCAGGGCACTCCACCTCCTCCTTCGGCGAGTGATCAGGGCACTCCGCCTCATTCTCCGACGCGTGGCGGCATTCCGCCTCCTTCTCCGCCTGCACCGGCGCGTCCGAGCAGCCAGCCTCCTCCTCTGCCTTGTCAGCAAGGGCGGAAGAGAGCCGCCGCTGCTCTGGCTGCTCCGGCGCGTCATAGTCCTTCTTCTCCGCCTTGTAAGCAAGGAAAGAAGACAGCCGCAACCGCTCCGTCTGCTCCGGCGTCTAGCAGTATGGCCAGAGGCGGGAGGCAATACAAATTCGGTCCATCTCTCAAGCCTCTAGAGAAGTTACCATACGAGATGACCGAGAAGGAAAACGCGAAGATCTGTCAAGCCCAAGTGAGGGACTTCTTTGAAACGCAAAGAGCTAAGAAACATCCACCTCCGGAGGAGAAGATAGATCTGGTGAAAGCGAAGCGCACTATCGATGCCCTGAAGAAGCCACCACCGTCTCCGCCGAAAACCAACTATGAGCGCATTATTGAAAGGTCATATATCGAAGCGGAGCAGTCGGGAAGTACTTGCAGTGATCGAAGGTTAGCAGAACGAAGAAGTGGGAAAAAAATTCCCTAGCTCGGCGAACAAGCGAACAAATCGTGCCCCCGGTCAAGGTGTCTAGCGATATCGTCGCCAATCATCCGGGGATCTTGCCCGGTACCAATCCTGGAGATTACATGCACGACGACGATGCACATTTTGATATAATGGAGGTGGACGAATTCAGATATCAGTACGGGAAGCCTCTCGTCAAAGATAGAAGTACTCTAACAACGTTGATGCGAAGATTCCATGATTGGTACATGAAAACCTGCAGAGAGTCTTGGAAGGATACTTTGACACTGAGAGTTAAAGAGGAGCACGACCTCGTTGGAATTGATATATTGTCTGTTCCATTTGAGGAGTTCTTCCTGTTTTTCAATCAAAAGGCCCTCGATAAATTAACGGTCACTTGCTAATGTCTGTAAGTACTACTTCTGTCATTAAGTGTCTATATATAGCTCAGCTCTTTCATTGCATGTATATATAATTATCCTCACTATATTATGCAGATTGAAGATCGTCAAATGCAGAAAAGCAGAAATCTATGATATTGGGTTCATTAACACAAATCTCATAGACGAATTTACGGTTACATTTCATGCCAAAGAAACCGAGGCCAACTTGCTACGATCGTTGGTAATAAATAAAAACAGAGATAAAACACTCTTTCCTTGCAACTTCAAGTGAGTGTTACTCTCTTGTGCATATTCGGTTTCCCTTATTACTCGAGGTTATAGTAATGTAATTGATGAGTTATGCACGCATGCGCAGGTTCCACTATATTCTCCTAGAGATTAAGCTTGACAGGGACTAGTAACCGTCTTAGACTCGAAACGAAAAGATCCCGAGGACTATGCGGACATGACTAAAATGCTCGAGAAGTAAGTTCAATCGATCATTATCGCACCATATCAGCAAATTTTTCATTTCCTGATATCAAGTAATTGTTTTCCTTGTGTCGATGGGTTTGGAAAGTATTCACCGCACAAGCTCCGGGACTGCCGAGGGAGCTGCGATGGACATACCCGAAAGTAAGTACTACTAGCTAGCTAGTTCCGAGCATCTCCCATTGATTCTAGCTACTTTCATCAATGCCATTTATAATGCTTCATTATCAGTTTGATTGACCTCTATTTCTCGTAAAGTTCTTGTGGCAGGAACCCGGGAATAATTAATGTGGATACTACGTTTGCGAGTTCATCTACAACGCGACGGCCAAGAATAAGCGGGGCTACTCTAAAAAACAATATGAAGTGCATAGGCAATAATATTCACAATTTCATTCTATTACCATCATTTGTGTTGAGTTTAATTCATATATATGTATTGACCCCCTTCTTCAAATTAGATGTGGCAGATGCGGGTTGAACTCCTACCACGAGATCGCATGAAAGCAATTCAAGAGGAATTGGCGGGATTCTTTGTTGACCACGTCATCAATAAAGCCGGAGAATACCATGTGGAACTTGAGTTCAGATGCTTGGGGATTGTAAGAGATCTTACATTGTATCTATATATGTTGCCAGTAGCGTCGGATAGATATACGAAAACTTGTTGTTCGACCAATCTCTCGGAGAAGGAGAGGTCGATCACTTCTCTCTGTATATGTTCATGACGATCTTTTGTACTTAATGGTTTCATTCATTTGCTTACTAGTTAGCGTGTCGAGTCCTCTCTATACGTATAGTAGGTAGCGTCGACCAAGCACGGAGATAAGAGATGACACTTCTCTCTACTAGCTAGCTAACACAATATATGAAACCCCTAAATTAACCCTACAACCCCCCCAACAAACCCCCAAACCCCCCCTTCACAAAAAAACAAAAACCCTAGCCCCTGAACTGCTGACGCGTGGACGCTTATTGGTGCCGGTTGGTGCTACCAACCGGGACAAAAGCCCCCCCTGCCTGGGCAAGCCGCAGCGGCCACGTGGAGCCCCATCTGTCCTGGTTGGTATAAGAATCGGGACTAAAGGTGTTGGGCTTTAGTACCAACCCATTAGTCCCGGTTCCCTAACCGGGACAAATGGGCCTTATAAACCGGGACAAATGGGCCTTTTTCTAGTAGTGATCTGTTGCCTCTCCTCTCTGCTCCTTGCTGGCTGTGGTTGTCCCATCTTTCCTAGAGCTGCTACTCACTACAAAAAAATACACTTCCGTGATGATAAGTGTTTGTCACAGTAGGTTGCATTTTCTGTCATGCATGTACATCCATGACGATTTTATGATAGAATCAAGATAGTCATACTTGTGCTGTCGTAGAAGTGTTCCATGACATTACCAAAATTATCATCACAAAAGTGTCCACTTCCATGACGATAAATCCCGCGTCACAGAAGTGCTTTCGTCAAGGGTGACCGACATGTGGCATCCACCGTAACGGAACGCCGTTAAGCTATCGGGTCGGGTTTTGGATCCAATAACCCGTTAACAGCCCCGACCAATGGGGATTTTCCACGTGTAAAATCATCATTGGCTGGAGGAAACACGTGTCGGCTCATCGTTGGGACAGATGTCATCCACTCATTGGACAGAAGGCGCCTATGATACGTCGACACGTGGCACGGCCCAACAGAGGCCCATTCCTGTGAAAAGGCTGGCCCGTTTGACTTGGTCAAAAGGTGGCGGGCTGGCCCATGTAAAGCCTGTTAACGGCCTGTTCGCATATAGCCCATTTACAGCCCGCTAACCCAAGGCCCGTTACGCCCTATCCAAATTAGGCCCAGTTGCGTCATCTGGGCCACCCAATATGATTCCAGCCTGTTTTCACTTCTGGCCCATGTATGGCCCATGACGTCTTTCGGCCCATATGAGGCCCTATGTAACTCTTGGCCTATTAACGGGCCGTGGTGAAACTGGCCCGTAATGAACAGTGTATCACTTTACACCCATTAACGACCCGTGGTGAAACTGGCCCGTAATGAACACTGTATCACTTTATACCCATTAACGGCCCGTTATTCCGTTGGGCCGTTTCTAGCCCATGTTATCTTTCGGCCTTCTCAGAGCCCATTTATTCTTGGGCTCATTTCCAGCATTCGTTTACTTACGGCCCGTTACTGTCATTTTCTGCTTGTGGGCCAAATTCAGCCCGTGGTTACAGTCGGCCCGTTTGTGGTCCGTTAATACATTGGGCTGTTTTCATAGCATCATCAAATATGGCCTATTAACGATGGCCCATTATGGTCGGCCCATGAACGGACGATTCCAACTCTAGCCCGTTTACGGCCATAATGCGGCTTGTTATTGGCCCATGTTTGGCCAATTGATCATACTGCCCGTATAAGGCCCATTGATGATACGACCCTTAGAAGGCCCATTGTTTCTACGGCCCGTAGAAGGCCCACTGTATCTATGGCCCATAGAAGGCCCACTGTTTCTACGGCCCGTAGGAGGCCCAGTGTCACTACAGTAAATATTAGCCCATGGTTATTGTGGCCTAGTTTAAAAAAAATAGGTTATTGCAGCCACTAGCAAACCGCGAAAAAAGAACTGCAATGACCACAAGCAAACAAATAAACAAGACAACAAGGAAATAAATAAGCAAGCAACTAATGCTAGGCTATCACGGCTATCACACATATTACATCCACTGGGCATCAAAGTTCGCCACCAGTGCAAATAAACGCGCCGACAAAAGAATATACAAAACTGAGAGCACTTCAGAAGGCACTAGGCCTGGCCACGTCAGGCCCCCGAAACAGCTGAAGAAGCTGAGTAGACCTCAGTTGTGTCAACGATAGATGCATCAACACTAGATTTAAGGCATGATGGTGCGCACGGCAGTCCTCTGACATCTTCATTGCATCTTTGACTTCAAGTCGGAGCTGAGCTGAAGCAAGCCTTACTGCTTTAAGTTGAGACTGAAGAAGTCGAACTGATTGAGGCAGCGACTGCACAGAGGTTGTCTCACACCTGCTGGTGAGTAGCTTCAACTCACTTTCTTCAACAAGACAGGACCTTGGGGTCATCTCGCTGTCCTCAAGATGGTTTGGCTCACTATCTTCCCTAATGTTCTGCCTGGCGTAAGAGATACGAGTCTGAAAGAGAAACAAGGAGACACATAACAGGTTTCACAATTATATAAGCAAATAAATGGATCTATTCTGCATAAGGAACATGTTTTTACAACTACAATTTGAAACTGGTAGTTGTTGCAAACATCCAATCAGATGTAAACAGCAAAGGAAACAGCAGTGGAGGAAATGATGCCTATCCAAATCTATACTAGAACAAAGTTTGAAGGCTTGAGAAGGATGAACTTACATTACATGTTAACACGGGCTGGACAAAGCCCTTCTCCATGTTGATGGAAGGATAATTCAATAAATTCCCCAAAGAAATTCTTTATAAGCGTTGCCATTATTCTACATTTTGCAAAGAGTAAATATAGATCAAATAATATTGGAAGAAATAGAGGATAATGAAGATGAGGTGCAGACTGATGATACATAATCAAATAGCAATTAATTAAGTACAACGTTACAAGGCAAAAGGGAGAGAGGTACTGACGAGAGCAATGCAGAGCCCATTATTGTTTTGAGATCGTATGATCCTTTGAGCAAGGAGATTCATCTGAAATTAGTTTTCATACAAGAGAGAAGGTAAGGCACAAGCAGAAATTTAGGACTTCAAATTTTGAATTGATATCATAGACAGTACCTGACGCTGGGCTCCCAGCAGTTCTAATAGGGGTTTGGCCACTGGAGTAGGGGTAAAGTGTGGTACAGTTGGGCCTGTGTTTTCTGTGGCTGCTGATCTATCTGATTTAACAGGTATCACTACCTTTTCCAAATACCTAGTTTGTAATCCTTGAGGATCTGCACTCACCCTCTTCCTTTTGGCCATCTATTACGAAAGAACAACATTTGACTGGAAAAACATAGTGTGACGACACATGGAATAGGTACAGAAAATGGATAGGTATGGCATATACTCATATATGATGCTTAAGCTAAGCAGATGGTGTAACAAAATAGAAGTAATGCAAGAGGTCAGATGCAAAATATGTGCGACCAATACAACTTTGCAAATTTAGAGCAAGCACCTTGATGGGTGAATAAGATAGGCCATCCTCCACCATGCCAAGTTTGTTAGCCAGTGGATCGTTCCGCAATATTCCTCTCGTGCGCCCATTCTCATATTCATTTTGATAATGTTCAATATCTGACATGCATGAAAACATAAAAACAAGTGAGATTTTATTTGTAATGCAGAAGTGATTCTAATCCAATACTGCCTCCCTCTAAACCCCTTTGTGCTATCTCTGCAATTCTTTTAAAAGATGCCATGCATGCTGTAATTTGTTGTGTGCATTAATATAATGTGCCCTACTACTCAAAATATGAGAGCTCCAGAAGTGATGACACTTCGCAGATGATAGCTTCAACATATAGTAAAGAAGAACAAGTCGACCTGACCTGACAGATTCAAAATATACTAAGGGAGAACAACTCGACCTGACCAGTCGACCGCAAGAGAAGAGTGTCATCTTAAAGAAGAGCAGAAGAGCAAGCAGATTGAAGATATTACAAGTCTTTCAATACAATGTCGGTTGGCCACCCATGATGAACCAGAGCGCACAGAGAAATACAATTCTTTCTGGTCTCGCCATATGTGGCTCACATGCATTTCGAAACTAAAGTAGGAACATTTAGCTAACCAATTAAACATCTCTCAGTTTTACTAATATCAGCAATAATATCAGATATGAATTTGTACAACTAAGCTTGTTTAGTTCGATGGGTGGAGTAGTGCTATTATGACACGAACCACGTAGGCTAATTGTGGTCATCATAAAATGGGGAAAACATAAGCATGATGAGTACAGTGTTGACCGTGGCAGTGGGATGGTAGATCTGAAGCTGCAAACCACGCAAAGGGTAGTTAGCAACCGATGTTTGCTTTGAAATAACAACTAAGATTTGGTATGGACAAGAAAGTACGGTCAACAAGTGACAAAGAAATGCAATTATGCTGTCTCTCTATATGTCGCGACATGCATTTGGAAACTCAAGTGGGACCTTTAGCTAACCAATTAAATGTGTCGGTTAAATAATATCAGTATCATATCACAATCATATTTGAACAACTAAGCTTTCGAATTCCGAGTGTTGTGTTGTTTAGCTTGAAGGGTTGAGTAATGCTAGTACGACAGAAAGCACCTACGCAGATCATAGTAGAGTAGATAAAAGGGGAAAACCCTAAGAATCAAGAGAAAAATCAGGAAAGTGGAACTAGCTGGACCAGTGGGTGGCGCACATGCTTTTCGAAACGAATATAGGAACATTAGGTGACCAATTAAACGTTCTCTATTTTAGTGATATGAGCATCATATCAGATTCGTATTTCAACACGTAAGCTTTGGGTTGAGGTCTTGAGGAGCAGTGCTAGCACGACACGAAGCACCTACGATGATGGTAGTGAATATAAAGGGGGGAAACCATAAGCTTTACGAGTATAGTGCCCGTGCCATGGCGGATCTGAAGGTGCAAACCGGACAAAGCTACTTCGCAACCAATGTTTGCTTTCAACTAGCCACTACGATTTGGTACGGACAAGAAAAGTACAGTAAACAAATTACGATCTATTTTCCGGGTGAGATCAATAACTTAAGCACATATGGAAGAGTACCACCTCTCTTGCGACGTCGTGTAGGCCTATGCTGATACGTTGAGGGTGCTGCGGGTGCGATGGCTGTCGGCGGCGGGGAACAAGACTTTAGACGGCAGACGGCCGGGTTGGGGGATATATCCTGTTGCCGTGGACGAGGCAGTCGTAGGGGCGGCAACGACAAGGTGGACGACGGCGCCGATGAAGCGAGAGGAGGCGATGAAAGGATCCTGGTCCAGCGCAGTGGATGAGAGACGTCCATCTCTTGCAGTGGACGATGGGGTAGGGGTAGCGGCTCCGGCAAGGTGGAGGATGGGGTGGCGGACGGAGGAGGCTGGCCGCAGGGCGGAGGTTGTCGTGCCACTGACGGTGTATAAATGGGGAAATGGAGAGGATCAGAGGGGGGATCTCAAACTTTGGGACGCGCTTCTCTGAAATGGGGGAAAGTTACGAACTTATCCCCCGTTTAAAATTTCGGACATCGCGTCGCTTGTGGATAGGACGGTAATCTCGCATCTCCCAAATATTTGCCGGTAACTATTTCGGGCGAGGAGATGGTGTCTTGCCGCCCACGGTTGGCGCCCACGGTGTATGAACGGGCCTGACGGGTAGGGCGGTTGTGTCACGTCTGATGGAAGTTACACATCTGCCCCTATTTAAAATATAAGCCTACATCGATTTCGGACGAGGAGAGTTTGTTTTGCCACCCACCGTGTATGAATGGGGAAATGGAGGAAGAGACACATGTCTTTCGGACGAGCTTGAATCAAATGTGTTTTGCCGCCCACGTTTGGCGCCCACCATGTCTGAATGGGCTCAGAGGCCGTCGTGTCACGTCTGATTGAAGTTACTAGTCTACCCCTATCGACAGCAGTGTAAATCCAGTCGATAAGGATGTCAAGTGTCAGGGGTAGACAGTAATTTCCATCTCGCAAACACTTGCTTCGGGCAGCCCACAAATTATAGTGGGTGTTTAGCCGCTTCGTTCAAAACTTGGGAGAATTAGCATTCACGTTTGCCCTGGGACTTGGCAAACTAAATTCAAATCCAATTTGTATTCGATTACGAATATCCACAGATAATTATACGTTTTGTTATTTATTTCTTCAAAACCACAACAAAGATTTATTCCACCTTTATATATGATTATGATTTAGAAATGCCGTGATCTTCGAATTCAGTAGGTTGGATACACTCTGAGTCAAACAGTTATTTCATCCAATACAATATGCTCACACGAAAAACAGTTCACCTTATGTCAATCATACAAGTATGGAGGGTTACCTCGCCTAAAAAATTCGGATCATTACAACACATGGACAACATAGGGGGTCTTGCAACATAATCCACTCATAGACATGACACAACATGCAAGTACAATAATCTAATGACAATTTCAACTGGTATCTAAAGAAGAACCGGGATTACCTTGGGCTTCAGATAGCAGAAACAGCAGGACCTCCCCCGTCTTCAAATGCAACATTCTTACTTCCTCCAATTCTTGGGTTGCTGCATAATGCGTGCCGCTAATTCCGTAATTTCCAGCCTCAAGATAAAGATTACCTCCTTCATGGCAGCCACACCATCTCTTTCTGCCTCTAGTAGAGCCTCAAGCACTATATATCTGTGCTCAGACTGCTCTCCGGCGGTGTTGCCTCTGAACTGCTACCATCTGGTAACATGGATGGCGCACTGCTTCCACAAATAGATTCTGGGGTTGTACATTGTGTCCTAGTGTGAGCGACATCCTGAAAGGTTTTTGCTGGACATCAGTAACAGATAGTTATCGTATGATCCAGGCAGTAAGCTTACATGGTAAACGACGGACGAATTATTGCCGAGCATGGCAAACTATATTTAAATGGTTCGAAGCAGCATCAGCCGAAAAGAAATTAAAATGGTAAGATGAAACTAGGGATGTAAGTGGCAAATAAACGACATCTTCCAGTCCCATCCAATTAGTTTTTGCTACCTCCCTAGTTCATTTTCCTCAAAAAACAAAAACTCTTTTGAACTATCATACCACTAGTGGACTTTAATCGGGATTAAACGGGACCCAGTTGACATCCCTAGTTGAAAGGGAGTGTACAACCGCTATATTTGAGTTGCCAAGGCATCTAAGAAGTTGAAATAATCTGAGAAAGCACTTAACAGTGTGGCCTCATATAAACTACGAAGACAGTCTTGTGATGAAGTTGAGAGGAAGAGTTAAGGAATCAAGTGAAATAGGCATGCATTTGTTTACGATAGTACAGCAGGCACTATTGACGTATTGGCCAACTCAGGTATAGCGTAACAACAAATAAGCATTCGAATCAAGCAATACAGCAAAGCAGACAACTGAACTATTTGTAATTCGGTAGGATTACACGTTGAGGGCACAAGCCAAGAAAGCAGCCCACTCACATTACATTTCACATGTACTAAAACACACTGGCTTACCATATGTTGTTGTGAAGCCTAGCTGCTGCTGCAATGTTCTTTGAAGATATCGTCAGCATCCCGTGGTTGCAAATCTAGTTGTTGTAGTTTATTCTGCACCATCTATTTAGGTAAAATTAATTTTAATCGCATGCACTGGTCCGAATTGATCATCAATGGTTCATCTAAACTAATGAAAGAAGGGTGTGTGCATACACGACAATATATCTACTTCCCTCTATTTTTATGCTTGTTCTAGGTGCCAGCCCCAAAAGAACAAATATTTTGCTTGATGGGGTTGGCAGCTCCATAATTAATAGAAGCATCAAATTAGTCATGCAACTTGGGAAGATCAAGAACACACAAACAAGTAATGAACAGAGGCTCGGAGCAGTGATGTAATAGCTAGCATCAGAAAATGTAGGGTAAAACAAACAAAAAGCAGCGGAACCACATGCTAGTTTGCTGATGTGTAATTAAGCATAGAGAACATTAAGCAGTCTGATGGAACCAACAGGTGGCATCAGAACAAAACTAAAGCATGTTAATTATATGTGCACTGGTATGTAATTTAGCACATGTAACATGTTCACTGCCAGAAGTATGGCCCTACAGGTGCAAGCAGAATAACGCGTCTCATGAAAAACTGAATGATGCCCTGAAGAAATTCAAAGGTGCGGTGCTTATGCTAGGAAAGTGAACGTAGGCGCCGGCCGTTGGATAATAGTACCTGATTCTCGGCGGCGTATGGGTATCGTTGTCATACTTGATAGCTAAGGATCGTCGATGGTGCTCGTGTTGCGGTTGAGTTTGGGCCGGCTGTCGCCGTCGCCGAAGCGGCTCCGGTGCTACGGTTGCGGCACCTGTCGACATATAAGAAAGCTCATCTGTGGTAAGTGAACAGTTGCACGATAAAGAGAAAAACCGAAGGAGTACAAATCGAAATAACCTAATGAGGCTGCGGCGTCGGTAAAGCAGGGCCGGTGGAGTTGAATATGGCATCCGTGGAGCGGGTCCGGTGCAGTGGATGAAGGCGTCGGCGGGCGCGTTGTACAGTGCTTTCGGTGAGGCGGATCTGTTACGGCGGAGGAGGGCTTGTATGAAGGGCCAGCGAAGGGGCGGACGAGGGAGTCAGTGAAGGGCCCACGCTGTGGTGGACGAGGGCGCCGGTTAAGCAGATCCGGTGCGGTGGACCATGATGGCGGTCAAGGAGATCTGGAGCGGTGGACAAGCCAGTCGCTGAAGTGGCTCCGGTGAAGTGGTGAGTTGGCAGTTGGGGGTTCCAAGGTGCGGAAGGTAGATCCGGCGGGGTGTGAGGTCCACCGCTGTGGCGGAGGACTAGATTCGGCGGCTTGCCGTGGTTGGGGGTCGTGGAGGGGATGGGGAGGGGCTCTGGGGAAGAATGTTGGGGGCAAAGAGGGGAAAACAATGTAGTTACCAAAGCAGCCCTTTTCCGTTCATCTGGCAGGGGTAAAACAGGAATATCGCAGAGCTAAACTTTTGGGCGTGTGATATTTCGATGTGAGCGGGAAGTTTGAAAGCATTTGGCGCCTAAAATTATAAGTATTCTGCTCTCGTACGGCCGACTATGATATCATGGCCGACAATTTGTTTGTTTTGCACGCAAAAAAATGTGCAAGTTTTGAAAATCAATGTCTCCAACTCGAAACTTAGATTGTCCATTCAATTCAAATATGGATCATTGAGCTACTACAAGAAAATACCATCATACGGTCCAATTCAAATGAAATTCCAAATGTGTTTATCCTAAATATGATGACAAAAGCAAAAATGTGTATGTGTATGAATAAAGTGGAAGATTATAAAGTTTGAACATGCCCGTATGTGTATATCTCTAGGTTTGATATATGAATTTGAAATCACGAAATCCCGGCTTAAAAAATGTACCTCTATTTAAATGAATTACAAAAGCTAATGATGGAGTCGAATTCCAAAGTTCCAATCTTAGGTTTGTAATTCTGGTACATCAAGGTATATCACGCATGTTCAAAAGTATCGTTATCTCATAGTACAAAATGTGAAACAAATTGATCAACCATGAGTGCACAATATCTCAATTACGCTAAAGTCCCTCAAATATAGACACCTCACTCTTTATCTGAAGTCAACCCCCCCCCCCACCACCACCACACACACACACACATAGAGAAGTCGTTCTCTCCCCCAAACACCAACACACGAGCACATTAACACCCCTCTCTCTTGTAATGTCCGGACCCCAACATAGGTCTCTATCACTTTGTCTCTCGGGCATGCACACATCTCTTCCCTCACTCTCTAGGTCTCCCGCTATCTCTCTTACCCAAGCACACGCACTATGTAGAGTGTATATTTCCCATACACACAAAACATCGCCCCCAAACGTCTATCTCCCTAGTCATGTGGTTCTCGCGCACTCACCTCACACACCACCCCCACTGCAAACAAGCACACTTTCTCTCCTTGTGCACCACTCTCCTCTTTCTATCTCTCCGACATGCGGACCCGCCCCAGCTCCTTCCTTGTATACATATATGTTGTGACTCTTTGCATAGGTCCCTAATGTATAATCGTTCTCGATTTCGCACATTGTTCTCTACACCATCTATTCTAGATCTCTCATGAAGTCCCTATCACACACACGATGACTCGCTTCCCTTGCGTCTCCGTTCAAAGGCCAATTTCGGACAACATCAACATTGTCTCCCTATCTATATGCCATTTATGGACACAAACGACCCCTCTCGCCCCCTCTCTTCCTCTCTCTCTCTCTTCGTCGCTAGCTCTCTCTTTCTCTCGCTCTCACACCCCTCTCCCACACACACACACTCGTTGTCTCTTCCAAATAGTGTGCTCCCCCCGCCCGCACCCGTGCTATCTCTCTACTACACATGTCACACCATTCCCCCTTCCCTTATACTAGGTTTACATCATCAGTGGTATCTCTACTCCACATACACTCTCTCCCTCTCACACACAAACGTGTGCACAAACACACACAGACACGCACAAACACCCATTTATCTGGATCCTCATCTCTCCTCATGTCCGCATGTGTATCTCACACACTCACCCTCTAATTATGTATATGTGTCTCTACATTACACAACACAAAGCCCCATGTACATGTCTCTCTCTATCCCACACACATAGACACAAAGAATCTGTTATCATTGCCTCAGTCTCTAACATATCACACACGCACACTGTCTCTCCCTCTCTCTCTCTCGCAAACACGCTCAACAAGGGTTTCCCCGTGAATAACTTACCGTCTATTCATCAACAGTCGTGGCAGTACGGCGAACACGAGACGTGAAAAAGAATAAATCTACACGTGCTTAGACCACCTAGTATGACCACTAGGACTAGAGCAAGCCAAAAAGCGCGCCGCCGTCACCCCCTCCTTGTCGGCGACGAGAAAATCTTTGTTTTACACAGTCGAGAAGTCATTGTGCTAAGGCCCCACATGCCGAGGCGTTGAATAGAATGTAGATGCTAGTTTACGGAAGCAAGTATCAATAATACGTTTGTATCTCCATACTTATATTTCTTCACTTATAAAAAACCGAGTTGGTGATGATGGTACGTGTGCCATCTTGCAATATAGACCGTCCGATTTATATCTAACGGATGGAAATTAAACTAAAAGATACCCGCACCCCTCTCCACATTTGCAGACAAGGCCTTCCCTCGTTCATCCTTATCTCCAACAAACCTCATTGTTGAGCAATTAAGAAAGGAAGCCTCTAGAACAAACTGGCCTGGTGGCCGCTGCCGGCGTCGTCAATCCCCATGCCTCCGCTTAGTCCGACCACCAACCACCACCACACCCCACTCCTCTTCACCTTATCTCATATTTCTCGAGATATCATTAGTTTTTACACATGGGATTACTCCCGCAAGGGTCAATCACAACAAGTGTTTTATAAAAAAATGCATCTTGATGTTCCGTGCAATGCACGGATCTTGCTAGTACTCCTACACAAGACTAAGTTGGTGATGCTGGTGTGTCTGCCATCCGTTGTTTCTGACCATTAGATCTACATCTAACGATTGTGAGGTAAGTTGTTGCCTTTTCTCACCAACATCCCACTTGTCTACCAATTTGCAGAAAAACCCATAATTAGTATCTTAAAACCAACCACATCCCTCCCTGACCTCACCAAAACAGCCCAAGGAATATATTCTAATTGAAACATAATATATCTCTAGTGACATATGTATATCAAAATTAGAGTGTTTTGTACCAAGTTTGTGAATAACTATTATTCTAATTATGATTCGTTGCAACGGACATGAACATTGCTAGTATTTCCAACCATGCATTTTTTCCTAGTATTCCATAGTTTCGAGTTTTCCATCAAGATATTAGTCACTCATGGTTGATATTTACTTTCAATCATGTACACATATGCACTATGTAGCTATCCTTGCTTATTGGCTTCCAAAGCTTAACTTTCACTCCTACTTACAATATGTAGAGTATTTAACAAAAAACTACCACTTTCAACCAGCCCTAGGAAGAATCTATTGTACAAAAAATAGCAAAAACATACCCAAAATTTCTTAATCCACGCCAAAAACTACCTAGTACCCCTACCGATTAGGTTCGTTTAAACCCATTCATGACAGGGTTGGCCCACACGTCCGTGCTGAGAGGCAGCTTAAACCAACACATTTTGTTTGATCGTTGACACGAGGGACCCACATCTGACCTTCTATCTTGTTATTCCCACTCAAATCATTATTTTTCCTGAACATTACTTCAAACAGTACTGATGCGTGTTCGTCGGTGGCGCCGGTGATGAGTGAGTTGGCCGCCACTCCGCCGGACAGGCCGGACGCCGCGCTGGCCTCCGCACGGGTTGGCAGGCTGGCCTGAGCGTGACTCACGAGCGAGCAAGCCGCCGCGCAGGCCTTCGCTCGAGCCAGATGGCTGGCCTTAGCGTGGCACGCGCGAGCAAGCAGCCGCGCTGCCGTGCCAATCTAGCTAGCAAACCTTGCAGAAAAGCAGCTGGACGGAGCTATCTTGGCTAGCTAGCGGCCGCGAGCGCCGGACGGAGCTGGCATCCAGGCTGCCGCAACATGGGCTATGCACCGCCGGCGGTTTTGACCTCGCCTTCTGCCGGCGGCGGTAGCTGCGTCCCATGGCCGAGGATGACTAGGTGGACAGGCCGGAGGTAGGAGGTCACTCGAGGATTTTTGTTGGTAAGAGCATGTACAATGGTTGATAACGTAGTCTTATCTTAAGTCTGCCACGTATGCAAGTGGTAGTAGTTTCTTGGCATTTTAGTGGTTTCTTGCATTATTAGAGCAAGTACAATAGAGCTGAGTCAGCGGGCTATAAGAAATAAACTAGTATATTTCTGCTTAGTTGGAGGAAAGAGAAGAGGAGAGAGAAGGTAAGCGGGCTCTTCGTGAAGAGCCAGCTCTAGCACGTGCTCCTAGGAACTTTGTGAGAATGAGAAGTGGGCCACATAATAAAAAAGTAGTACACTCTTTTGATCTATTATTGTACATGTTGGCTATAAGATTGGCTGTAGATGACATGGCACTGGCTTATAGCCAGCAGCTGGCTATACTATTAACCATTAGGGGTTTCTTGTAAGGAACAATGTACTACTACTAGCGACAGAAAGCGATTCTAGGTTGCGTTGTACTCCAACGAGAACTACTAGTGGTCGCGGGAGTGTATACCTCGTTTTGTGGGTTCGATCCCGGCCGAACGCACGACGGCCTTTTTTTTTAAAATAGTACTACTACACTTCGCTGCGAGCCAATATTTTACACGGGTAGTTTGAGTTTTGAAGTCAAACGGACGTGCGGCCCCACAATCTAGGTGCACTGGACAGCCTAGCCACGTGAACGGGTTTTCCTTCCCAGCATCCCGTGGCTCGCGTGCTCGCCCTAGCCGCACCTCGCTTGCAGCTTCCAGCTAGTAGCATATTTAAACTAGCGCCTCCCAATTAAGCCCGAGGAGCCGGAAAAGCCTGGCGGGGCATTGGGAACTGTGCAATATGGCTCTGTACGTAAAGTGCTCTACTACTACTCTGTAGCTTGTGGCGTTGCACGCATGGACTTCACTCCATTATCGGCTCTACTATAAAAGAAATTCCTCTTGACGTGTTTTTTTGAAACGGAGGCAAAAGCTTTGCTTCATCTCATTCATAAAGAAGGAACTACTAACAAAGTTCGATGAGATCCATTACACCTCCACAAATGGAAGCGAAAATCCTAGTCTCGCTGTATGAAATAATTCAAATGTTCTTCCCCCGCAGTAACCGTCGCTGATAAACAGGCTGCTAGTGTGTGTGTGAGAGGAGCGGCTGAGTAGGCCAGCTACGTGAGAGGAGCGGCTGAATAGAGCACCGAGAGTACCCACTAGGCCACTACGCAGGTGTACTTCCCCTGCATTGATTGTACAGCGATGGTTCTAGAGAACAGTAGTACCCTCCACTTCCAACTGTAGCTCCTTGGCCCTGAGATTCAAGAGTTCAAAACTGGTGCACTATACTAGACTAGACTAGAAGTACAGTACATCACACTACTAGTTGCGAAAAGTAGTCCAGTACTGCTACAGTACGAGTACGTACTCCTCCGTCACATAATGTAAGACGTTTTTTGACACTAGTTGGCATGTACAAAAAATGGCAAAAACATACCCAAAATTTCTTAATCCACGCCAAAAACTACTACCTAGTGCCAAAGTTTCTTACTAGTGCTATTATTTATAGTATAATGCAATCCCATAACGTTCCATAATGCTAGTACTAGTAGTAAATGATAGCCTCACTCCATCGCTGAGGAACGATCTACAGTTGGAAGGGACGAGGCCTACGGTTACTATGCTCTTATCTCCTCCTGGCCAGTTCCCCTCCCCCCGAAGAGAAGGCAGTTCGTCGCTGCACCCATGGATTCGCCAGGCGGTTCTCCTCCTCGTCGGGGCTAGGAGACCTTGGACGACGATCCTCTGGGAGAAATCGCACGCCGCTCCGACGTCCTCACCGCCGCAAGACTCGGTGCTTCCTGCACCAACTTTTTCAAGACGCTGCTTAAACAGGCTTGGGAAAAGGCCATGCTTGTTGGTCTTCCATGCGTCCTCGAGGAGAAGGTTCTTGTATGGGAGAATCCTTCGAACAGTCCACCGCTCCCTGGCCATGGTTGCACGTTGACTCTTCTAGAGTTGCCGACGTTGAGAGGTAGTCGGATTTTGTCCGATGAGCAGGTCAGTAATGGAGTTTGATCATGTAGTACTTAGTTATTCCATTTCCATCCCGTAATTTCTCCGCTGCCCACCATCTTATATATAGGTCTGGGTCGGTGCCAACAAAGATTGGCTTGCATACCTCCGGCCGGATACCACCATCATTTTGCACAACATCCACAGCAGTGCGGCCGTTCCGGTAGACCCCTTCTCCACCATTGGGATCGGCCTTCCGGACTGGCTGGGCTTGAATACGTATGATGATGCCTACATGAGATTGAAGAAGATAGCAATTGCGGACCCGCCGACAAAGCGACGCGGCTACGACAATTACTATCTCATCGCGGTGTTCGACATAAGGATTGCCATCAATGCAAGAGGCAGTAACGGCAGAGGCTGGCGCATGTTGGCGGCGGCAGATTTGTACCCCTACACGTTCGAAGACGCCGTGCGCCATCTAGGCCGCATCTTCGCGGTGACAAGCCAGGGGACTTGTTTCATCTGGTTGCCATCCTACGGTACGGGAGATTACAAACGAAATGCACAAACCATCATTTGCATCCCTAACGGTACTCCATTATTTTGCAGGGACCAGTCATCCCCCGATCAAAATAAGATCGCCGATCCTGGATGTGCATTTGCATCCGCGATTCGGTCTAACCTAGAACCTTGTAGCTGACTTTGGCATATTGGGATCAACTATCTTAGCAGTCGTTACCCATGGTACCACTGATGTGCAACATGGTCACACAATCTACCACGATCGGACCGTCACCATCTACCCAGGTATTCCATTTTTTAACCCTCTCACCTTCTCTTTCATTGTTGTACTAGTAGTATACTTTGTAGTACTAGTAGGAGTACTTTTTACCTTGGAGGACACGTATAGCTAGCTAGGCCCTTGAATACTTGAACCCACTAGCTGCCACCATTTTTGTTTTTCCATGTCTTACTATCTCATCCATGTAGCCAAGAGTGGCTATATATAATAAGCCGGTTATTTTACTTCCTCTATACCGGAGTAGTACTATTTGCTGCACAGTATTACTGACCGCCATATTTGAGCACAACATTATTATGCATGGACCTTGACTATGTACGTCACCATGTGTCCAGATCTGGGATGCCGCGTGTACCAGATGAACGGCGCCGAGTTCGACCCCCGTGATGCTACGTGGTTGCCGAGGAACACTCTTGGAGAGTACTCGCTTTTCATCGGGGACAGCTACCCCATTGTGAAGCGGATGCCACCTTCCGTGCGCGACACGGAAGGCCTGCCGTTCATGAAGCATGGTTGTGTCTTTAGTGCGCACCGCCGGATGAATGTCATGCTGGGACACGCTATCCCTGATTTATGCCGCTTCAGCTTGGATGAGTCTCCATCATGTGGAACCGGACTAGAAAGCAGCGAGAATGATTCCCGTTGCCCACCCCTATGGATCGTGCCATCCATGAAGAACACCTGGGACTGGAACCTGGAGGAGGACATGTAGCCCATCTATAACGTGTAAGTGGAGTACGGTAATTGTGAATGGTAGCGCTGTGAATATATGTAGACTAGTCGTGCACAAATTTATCACATGAATTGGAGATGAACTTGTGTGGCATACTCGCATTTGTCCTTTAGAATTTATTACTAGTAAATGTGTTATGTGTACGTGCAACTTGTGTGGTTGTTGCACGGGCTCCAACAAGCTCTTTGAGAAAAAAAGGTGGCACAACTTTGGATATACGTGACGTGGTGGCATCATACAGTAGCATCGTTCGCTATAGTTGTAGTACACTCCTACTAGGACGACAACTCCTATAAAACCTTGCGCTTGGATCTTTGCCTCTTCGGGAGGTTCAACAGTTCGTACTCGTGTGAACCTTGCACTTGGCTCTTCGCCTCTTCGGAAGGTCCAACAATGATGATACTACAGTACAATATGCTTCTGGCAATCTGACACCGATTGAACTGCTGCACGTCCACTGCGAGGGCGAGGGCGAGGGCGAGGGAGAGGGAGAGGGAGAGGGAGAGGGCGCTGTAGTCAAAACCCTCTCCTCGTCCTGCGAACCACCGCGCGCGTGGGCGAGGGAGAGGCGTAGTAAGCAAGCTTCTCCTCGTTCGGCGAGTTAACGGGACACATCAAAGCAGTACTAGTACTACTAGTAGTAGTCCATACTGCGTCCTTTTCGATTAATATGGCTTAATTTGAAACGAGAAAAATACACTGGCGGTCAACGTATGTAACAATACGCTCTTTATGGTCACTACATATAGTTTTGCAGCGATTATACGATCACTAGCTCATCGTAGCGCACCGTATTGCACCCTACTGACCGACCACATAGTCGATGTGGCACTTTATTGACTGGTTAAATTGTCACCTGGTTTCTAGGTCCCACCTGTCAGTTGGCAGAGCAAAGAAATCAGTTAAACAAAACTTTACGCAGGCGCGACACGAGTCCAACCCTTGCGCGCGAACCGCCCTGGCTGTGTATGTGAGTGCATGCACGTGTCCTCCCTCGGTCTTCCAACAAAGAGTGTACATCGGCTATAAAACAAAGAGTGTAGTACATGATGTACATCTACACTTCCAATGCATTTAGCCTTTAATCTAAATCGATATTGATTGACTAATGCACCAAGTTGTGCTGTAGCTATAGGCTGCATGTCTATCCTTAATTACAGCATGCAACGGCCTACATTTAATCTTCTTATCTCAATGGTCGCATGCACACATAAGTCTGCTACTTTTGGGCGTTAATTATGCCTTGGTCAATGTGTAAATATCTAAATGTACAGTCTTGCACGGACGTAGGGAGTAGGTTGAGCACTTGAGCGTGAGCGTGTGCGTTGCGTCGTGTGCTGTGTGCCGCATGGGTGCGTGAGTGTTGCGTGCGTCCATGTGTACATGTGAGTGTTGCATGTTGCATGCATGCATGCATGCATGGGGCTTACCCCCTCCCATTGACATGTTCATATTTCAAGCTTCCTCTGTTCCCTCCATATGGTGATACTCCCTCTGTTCCCAAATAGTACGGAGTAAAAGCCTCCCTCTGTTCCCAAATACGGAGTCATTGTCTTTCTACAGATTTCAACAAGTGACTAGGTACGGAGCAAAATGAGTGAAGTGAGCGTAGAGGCATAGGGATACTGTAGAAAGGAAGTCCTCGCGATCCATTATTCCCCATCTCGGTCAGAGAGAACTATTCAACTAGTCTTTGCAGTGAAGTGACAATACAAGCTGCAACAGATGGGACACGTAATTAATAAGCTGAACAAGTGTGTTGGTGTTACTAAATCAGCCTTACCAGTACTGCCATCATGTTTGCCAGTAGAGCACGCTTCCGCAAATACGCCTACGCACCTCTGTCCTCCATTAACTGACATATGGTCCCTGTTGTGGTAGACCCACATGTCATCGGTGTAACTATTTACACTCCGAAGGACGGTATATCCTGGTAGTAGTACTAGTAGAATAGAGATTGAATGCACTTTCTTCCCCGTCTTCCACTCTTCTTCCTCCTCTCTTCTTCTTCCTCCTCTCTTCCCCATCGTCGGCCGCACACCATTTACCCCCGCTCACTGCTCGCCCGCCCGCGCCATCTTCCTTGGTAGCTCGCGCGTACCATATCCCCCCGCTCACTCCTCGGCCACACGAGGAGAAGCTTCTTCACACGCCCGCCCGAATCCACTTCCCCGCTGGCTCGCAGGCACCGAAAACCCCAATGGCAGAACTGACTGACATGCAGAGCCGCGATTGGAATTCCCTCCCCGATATTCTCTTGGAGCAGATCTGTAGTCGTATGGACCTACTCAGCACCGTCCGTCTGGCCGCATGCTCGGTGTCTTTGTACCGTCTACTCGTCTGCAACCGGCCGGCTCTTTTCAAGATACCCTACTTGCTGATGCCCGATCCTCGCAGGTGGCCCAGACACCGACTTGACGATCCTACAGAAGTTGCGATGGTTCCCCTCGACATGCTACCACTACCCGTCCACCTGTCCTTCATGCGCGGCCACTACTGGGCGGGCATGAAGGCCAACTGCATCATCCTCATCCACCACACCGGTAGTCCGTGGCGTCTCGTGGATACCTACACCCAGCGAGAGATCACCCTTCCGTTGTTGGATACCGCCGCCATCGAGCCTCGCGGCCCGCCGGACATTCCTGCCTACTACGCACAAGACGCGTCAAGCTTTTGGCTCGACCTCTGTTTGTAGAAAGTTGTAATCTGCGAAGTGCCCACACCATCTGAAGACTACAAGGATTACAAGCTCATTGCCTTGTTCAACATGGGATTAGTCTATCTTGAATCCGGTCACCATACATGGTTATGGCTCATCATCAATCCTGTTGAGGCAACATTTCTGTCTGATGCTATAGTGCACGATGGCATCGTTTACGCGGTCGACGCACAGATTGGCTGCCTATACTGGTTGAATCTATCATCGTGTAATTGTTCTATCTCATCTCATCTTTACCTTATGAATACGACTGCCTGTTCATTTGTTACAAATTTAGAATGCATAGCATGTCTATAACCACATCATTGCTATATGTTCCTCTCATTTCCTAGATTTTTATGACCACACATGTTATTGTTAGAGTTGATATGAGAACAATTGCCATCTAATGATTGTTAGAATACATATTATGAGCATAACATCATGATTGCTATATGTTACTCTCGTTTACAAGATTTTTATAACAACGCATGTTATTGCTTAGAGTTGATATGAGAACAGTAGTAGTAAGTGCTATGGTAGAATATGAGTAGGCGCTGTCATAGCTGTTTTCCTCACATTGTTACATGATGTTTGAACCATGACATATTGCTAGAATATGAAAGCCATTGGCTTATTTTTTTAACTTGGGGTATGATTATGACCACGGCATTGCAATTCTCTGTCTATGATATGTGTCACTATTATAGTAATCTTAATTCCACACATACTCTGAACATGATTGTTTATTTTTGTCCTTTTGGTCTCCAATTTGAATTGTTGCGGCAGACGCAAATGCGCTGGCCATCATGATTCCAGGACCTGGAATCATACTAGCCCATGGGTGGTGGTTTATCGCTCGTTCAGCTGACGGCGGTCATTTGATGCTCATTCGCACGTACCAAATTGACCAAACCATTACATCAAACCACATGCAGTACAATACGTGGGGTGTTCGTGACATTGTTGGCTATGGCTGCTTCGTGTTCGAGAAAGATCCCCGCTCCGTTGGGCCAGGCGTATTCAACTGGAGGCGGGTTTACAGCCTCGGCAACCACTCTTTGTTCCTCAGGCTCAATTATCCGATCATCCAACCAATCATCGATCATATCACCGGCGATGATTACTGTGCTATGCAACTTCCGTTCGCGAGGGAGGGCTGTGTTTACACATCATACCATGGGTTTCATGAATCACCATATCCAGAGATTCGTCGACACAACTTGTTTCCAGATAATCTTCAGTGTGTGAAAGGCATCAAGCTTCCATGCGATGGATGGCTTTTGCAAACCTGACATGCGGCGATGTGGTTCATGCCAACAACAAATATGCACAACTTGATTCGTGCTGATATCTAGACTGAGACATGTATTCTGCTGCTGTAGCACGACCCTCTTTTGTTGGATATTATGTATTGTTGTTAGTTTGAAGCACTCCTCTGGTTTGAAGGATAGATACCTTCCTGGGATCAAGTGCATCCTAACTCACCTGCGTAGGATGTACTGATAATGATTATGGAGATGCTGTGCAGAAGCCATATATATATATATATATATATATATATATATATATATATATATATATATATATATATATATATATATATATATATATCAGTTAGGCTTCAAGTGCGTACTTGTTAGTTAAACCTGTTTATAAATTGTGACACTAAATACGACTAGTAAGTAGTACAGTAGCAGTACTAGTATACGTTGGTCAAATTATTCATCATGTCCACACATTGAATTGACGTGACAACACGCTATGCGTGAGGTGACACAAGAATCCCGGAGGCGTGTTCGGGTATTCTGGACTTCAGATTTGGAGTACCACTTATCTGTCGAAATCTCTCATCATTCACTTAAAACAGTCGATTGATCATACATTGAGTACCATATAACTGGAATTACCGATGCAAGTCGAAGAAGGATTGGCCGGTGCTGCCGGCTGGCGTCAAATTCGATCCCACGGATCAGGAGCTGATCGAGCACCTTGATGCCAAAGTGAGTGCTGATAGCGCGAGATTTCAGTCTCTCATCGATTTGTTCATACCAACCATCGACAGCGAGCACGGCATATGCTACACCCAACCCGAGAAACTTCCAGGTAAGACACCGATCGGCCGTCTACTTGCACAAACATATTCCTTTGTTTATAGCTCTATTTTTCTTTTTAGACGCAGACCTCGTGAAGCAATTACAATTTGACAGTTAATAAAAAGTGAAACAAGTGACTGCAACATGCCAAAGATGTTATGAAAATGCCAACTAGGTACACTAAAACCTGTATTCCACAATACTGCAGGTATCACACTGAGTGGCCTAAGGAAGCATTTCTTCCAGCGCAATTCCAGGGCGTTCAAAAGGGGCATGTGGACGCGTCGCAAGATACAGTGGGAGTGCGGCATGCACGCGATGTGGCACAAGACCGGCAATACCTTGCCGGTGTTGGTCAACGGCCGGCAAGACGAGCAGCAAAAAAGGTTCTGGTGCTGCACACCAACAAGAACTTCGACCAGGAGAGGACCAACTGGGTGATGCACCAGTACCACCTCGGGGACCTGGAGCAAGATAAGGAGCGGGAGCAGGTCCTCTGCAAGATTTTCTACCAGACGAACACTAGGGCCAGGAGTAAAAAGATTATAAGTTAGTTTGGTATTGGTAGTTGTACTACCTTGTCATCCGCAAGTTGGTATTGTTGTTAACGATCTTTTGGTATGAACTTGCATTTGCTTCGAACCATCATGCCGAGGGTCGACGTGGATATAAAGCTGAATCATTTGTTTCAAAACGAATTTTCAGGCACCTGATTTTTATTTGATGGGTAGCATAAGCACCCGCCGTTCGAATTCCCAGTTCTCAAATTTTTTCGAAACAAGTGCAGCACTTATTATCACGATAAAAAAACAATATCCATGCTGCATCCCAGTTATCAGTCTGTACTTGCAGAATTCTCTCGTTTATTGAGCATGTATATTGTTTTTTCAGGTCGAGCAAGTTTCAACTGGGCTGTAGAATGCCCAGGGTAGGTTTTGTTTTTAACAGGTCCAGCCCATGATGACAACGGGGCACAAAGATCCAGCAGGTATCTACTGGCCTCTGGCCCGCCAGCGTTAGTTATATTTTGTCTTACAACATCCGCAGGCAGTTTTTTTTACTGAATCAAACACACAGCCCAGTTCTATTTTCCTTTTGAAACACATGTCCTACATCCGTTTTCTAATCTCTACCTATAGTTTTACTAGTTCATATACACATATCATTCTATTGAAAACACATAAAATTCCCTTTTCATATTTACATCCTTATTTTTGTTGTTTTTTCCCACCCAACACTGATTTTTTTACCACTGGTTTTCCCTTAAACCAACTCAATTGTCCCACGTCTTATTTGCATACAAAAAACAAACGATTTTTTTGGCAAATCAATAATTTCTTAAAAAAATGTTTATCATTTCGGGATTACAACAGTTCGGACTCCACCGAAATATGCAAAATAAGGTTGAACTTTTTGACCGTGGTCCTGGGCAGAAAATGGGCTATAATAAATTACTTAAGAATTAGCAAATGGGCTGCAAATTATAAAAAATCGCAAATGGGCTTTATGTTGTCTGCCACAGATTTGGAGGCTGACTTGTGGGCCTACTAAGTGCATGCGTACACAAGGTTTCTCAAAAAAGAAACTTAGTCAACAATCGACTCTACCAGCGTCAGACCGTTCGATGTCAATCTAACGACAATCGTGCTTCTTCAGTCTCAGGTCTTCCTACCCCAGCCACCCAAACCAACGCCGTCGGAACCGCCTGCTCCCGCCTCCCGTTGCCGGCAGTGCTACCGGGCAGGCCTCACGGCCCCATCATACTCGCATCCCTGGCATGTCTATCCCTCTACTCACCCACACCTCCTGTTATTTTCCGACGACGGCAGCCGAACCAGTCAACCCTCGTACTCTCCACCGCGTGGGCAGCCACTGCCATGTCTTCCCCGGCTTCGTGTCATTCCTTTCGTAGGCCTCGCCGTCGTCCACCGCCCTGGTGCTCTCGGCGCGGCGTGGTCAACGATGTCCATCCAACGGCCGTAGTGCTTCTTCAACCTCTAGTCTTCTTGCCCCAGCCGCCCAAAGCAGCGCCGGTCGTGCCGCATGCTCCTGCCTCCCGTGGCCGGCTGTGCTGCCACGGAGGCATCACCGTCCCCATACTACTCCCACCGCTGGCCAGGCCATCCCTCCACTCACCCACTCCCCCTGTTATTCTGCGGCGACAACAGCCTCACACCGCAGCCGAACCAGTGAACCCTCGTACTCCTCTCCACGTCGGCATCCACTGCCGCGTCTTCCCCGGCTCCGCGTCGTCCCCTTCCTAGGCCTCGCTGTCGTCCACCGCCGTGGTGCTCTCGGCGCGGCGTGGTCAATGTGATCAACGACCGACTTCCATCGGAAGAGTACTGTACGTGGAGAGGCTGAGAGCTGGGTCCACGGCAGCCGCAAGGAAGTGCTTCCTTATTACGCGCAAAATAATTGTTCCTCCACCTGACAGCAGGGACCCACCGGATGGGCCACCAGTATTTCACGGGAAAAACGTTTCCCCCCTGACTGCTGGGACCCATCAGACGGGCCATCGTATTTCGCGAAAAAAACATTTGCCTCTGACTGCTGGGACCCACCGGACGGACCACTGTATTTCACGAAATAAACAGTCCCCCGCTGTCAGCTCGGACCCACAGGAAGTGCCTCCTTATTACGCACAGAAAAATGAATACTCCCCCTGCTAGCTAGGATCCACCATGGTGGAAGGCTGACTTGTGGGCCTACTAAGTTGACGGGGACGGAGGGCTTTGTCAACTTAGTCAATATGAACGATTCTAGCTCCAGTGACCGTACGATGTCCATCCAACGGCCGTAGTGCTTCTTCAACCTCTGGTCTTCTTGCTCTAGCCGCCCAAAGCAGCGCCGGTCGTGCCGCATGCTCCTGCCTCCCGTGGCCGGCTATGCTGCCGCGGAGGCCTCACCGCCCCTACTATTCCCACCGCTGGCCAGGCCCTGCGGCGACGGCAGCCTCACACCACAGCCGAGCCAGTGAACCCTCGTACTCCTCTCCGCGCGGGCTTCCACTGCCGCGCCTTCCCCGGCTCCGCGTCGTCCCCTTCCTAGGCCTCGCCGTCGTCCACCGCCGTGGTGCTCTCCACGCGGCGTGGTCAACGTGGTCAAGGAACGACTTCCATCAGAAGAGTACTTTACGTGGAGAGGCTGACAGCTGGGTCCACGGCCACAGCCCAGTATTTTTGTGATTTGCCAAGTAAGTCGCTTTGTCAGGCCTATTGGGCTGCAAATCTTTCAAGACGAGGAGAGCTTTCATTCGGCTGGCCGAGAAAATGGCCCATCAGTAATGAGAAATGGGCTGTACATTTTTAAAACACATCAAACCGGCAATTAGTTTCAAATATCTTTTTTTCATTTCGAGATTTTAAATTACATTAATTTTTATGCATGGAGAATTTGTTGGATTTTATACTGATATACATTTATTTTTAAAATCAGTTTGAATGTGAGTCGAAATTTCGGGATTAAAAACAGTTCGGACCGCACCGAAATATGCAAAATTTCGTATAATTTTTTAACAGTGGCCACAATATGGGCTGTAATGCTAACAAAAAGAATATGGGCTCCAAAAAAACCTTCATAATTAGCAAATGGGCTGTAAATTATTAGAAATAATGGCAGATGGGCTGTATGCTATTTTCCATAGATTTGAGGCTTTGCTAAAAAAAGGTTGACGCACAAACAGTGACTGTTGGATGGCCATCCAACGGCCGTCGTGCTTCTTCAATCTCTGCTCTTCCTGCTCCAGCCGCTCAAACAAGCGCCGTCGGGACTGCCTGCTCCCTCCTCCCCGCGGCCGGCTCTGCTGCCGTGCAGGCCTCACCGCCCCCACCGTACTCCCATCGTTGGCCTAGGCATCCCTCTACTCACCCACACCTGCTGTTATTCTCCGGCGACGGCAGACGAACCAGTAAACCCTCGTGCAGTCGTACTCCCCTCTGCGTGGGAAACAACTGTCGAGTCTTCCCTGCCTCCGTGTCGTTCCCTTCCTAGGCCTCGCCATCGTCCACTGCCATGGTGTTCTCGGCGCGGCCTGGTCAACGTGGTCAACGACCGACATGCATCTGAAGTGGACTGTACATGGAGAGGCTGACAGCTGGGTCCACGGCCGCACGCAAGGAAATGCCTCCTTATTACGCGCAAAATAATGATTCCTCCACCTGACATCAGGGACCCACCGAAAGGGCCTCTGTATTTCGCGAAAAAAACGTTACCACCGCTGGCAGCTCGGACCCACCAGCTATATCTTCGCACGCAAGGAAGTGCCTCCTTATTACGCACAAAAAAATGAATACTCCCCCTGTTAGCTTGGATCCAGTACAGTACCAGGCTGACTTGTGGGCCTACTAATTTGACGGGGATGGAGGGCTTTGTCAACTTAGTCAATATGCACGATTTAAGCTCCAGTGACCGTACGATGTCCATCCAACGGCCGTAGTGCTTCTTCAACCTCTGGTCTTCTTGCTCCAGCCGCCCAAACCAGCGCCAGTCGTGCCTCGTGCTCCTGCCTCGCGTGGCCGGCTGCGATGCGGCGGAGGCCTCACCGCCCCCTACTACTCCCACCGCTGGCCAGGCCATCCCTCTACTCACCCACACCCCTTGTTATTCTGCGGCGACGGCAGCCTCACACCGCAGCGAACCAGTGAACCCTCGTACTCCTCTACGCGTGGTCATCCACTGCCGCGTCTTCCCCGGCTCCGCGTCGTCCCCTTCCTAGGCCTCGCCGTCGTCCACCGCCCTGGTCCTCTCGGCGCGGCATGGTCAACGTGGTCAAGGAACGACTTCCATCGGACGTGGACTGTACGTGGAGAGGCTGATAGCTGGGTGCACGGCCGCAGCAAGGAAGTGCCTCCTTATTATGTGCAAAATAATTATTCCTCCACCTGACAGCGGGGACCCACTGGACGGGCCACTGTATTTCGCGAAAAAAACTTCCCCCTGACTGCTGGGACCCACCAGCTACACCTTCGCACACAAGGAAGTGCGCCCGGGCAAAAAAACAAAACGATTCGCCCCCCTGACTGCTGGGACCCACCAGCTAAATCTTCGCACGCAAGGAAGTGCCTGACAGTCGGGACCCACCTGGTCGAAGCGTACGTAGCGTTGTCATTCTGGTCGCGGATACGTAAATATATACTGGTGGATGTAGAGGCGCACATGTGTCGTAGTAGAGGCACACGCGTCGTACTAAAGGGCCCAGGTGAACCGGGACTAATGCCTTAGCCGCACGAACCGGGACCAATGCTCACATTAGTCCCGGTTCATGACTGGACCGGGACTAATGTGAAAATTGCCCTGTGACGAAAGCCCTGTTTTGTACTAGTGGTGAGTCCCTAGGGTAATGGTAAATCACAAATTAGCTGATCTTTGATGGGAAGCATCAGACAATGCCAATGTCCAGTAGTAAGATTTGATTGTGCAGGTGATCAAGCCAAGATAAGTGTGCGTACATCCCCTTTTAGTCCAAATCTGACGTTTAGCAATGATAAAAATATGATATTGAATGTGTCGGATTACGGGTTCCGGCAAACCCTTGAGGTTCGAACACTGGGGTGCGCATGAAGATCTCTCTCTCCCCCTAGCTCACCCTCTCGCCATGATCTCAAGGCCTAGCTCGCCGAACCGACAGAACAAGGGACACAAGAGTTTATACTGGTTCGGGCCACCAATGTGGTGTAATACCCTACTCCAGTGTGGTGTGGTGGATTGCCTTGTAGGCTGGGGATGAACAAGTACAAGGGAAGAACTGCCTCCCGAGGAGAGGTGTTCTTGAGCTCAGTGAGCTTGTGCATGTGAGGATGGAATGGATCTGATCCAAGATGAGATGCCTCCTATGGTGGTGGCTAGTCCTATTTATAGAGGCCCTAGTCCTCTTCCCAAATGTTAAGGCGGGAAGGGATCCCACAATGGCCAATTTGAAGGGGGAAAGCTAGTACAAGCTATCCTGACAAAAGGTGGTCTTTGCCTACCAAAGGCTCTGGTGGTGACTCCGTTGTGGGCTCCGCGATGACCTCCGTCCGGTCGTCCTGCTGGTCTTGGTCTCGTTGCACCGACATGGAAACCTTTGCCTGATGCCTCGGGACTCCTCGCCTGCACCTGCCCCTGATGCCCCTCCGCTGGCGCCCGCCTTGCCTTGGTCATCATGGCTCACGTCACCGATACCTCACGAGGTGCCCCTCGCCTTGATCTCTCCACTCCTCGCGAGCCAGCCTAGTGAGGCTGCGATTGAGGAGGTCTTGTGTCGTCTGCCTCGCAAGGCTTGGCCCCTCGCAAGGGTCTTGAGTGTTTTGCTGATGAAGATGGGCTGTACCAGGCCGGTAGTGGAGCCATGTTGAGGGCCGCAGGCAGCCATGTCTGGGGTCCCCGTTCCCAGAACGCCGACGGTAGCCCCCAGGCCCAAGGCACGCTCAAACTTGGCTTTGAGGCAAAGCCAAGGGGCAAGTGCGGAGCGCCACGGGCCCCAACCACCTGCAGCCTAGATTGGCATGTGGCGATTGACGGGACGTGGGCGTCTCCACTTCCCCACGCTGCCTCCGCAACTTCCCGACTTGACAAGTCCTTGGTGCATGCAGAAAAGCCATAATTACCTGTGATTGTGGGGGTCGTCGGTTGGCCTCCTCCTGTTATAAATGGGGAGGGGGCGGAGTGCCCGTTGCCCATCTCTTCCTCCATTCCGCCTGCTTCTTCTCCTTCTTGCTTGCTTCACTGCCTCGCAGTGCCGCCCATGGCGCCGATTCAGAGATTCTCCGCCGCTGAGAAGGGAAAACCCCCCAGCGAGGAGCTAGGTCCACACCCACCGAAGAAAAGGCTGGCCCGCTCCCGAGACGTTGCCGTGGGGCGAGAGGTGGCGAGGCCTTGGGACGAGCGGCCTCCCCCCGGTTACCCGCTTCCCTTGTACGCCCAGGCGCAAGGCCACGGAGAGGGGCAGCGGCTGGCGCCGCTCGCACCATGGCCGCCGTGGCGCAGCGCCGCCCCACGAACCCACGCAGAGGGCTCTTCGCGTGAACTCATGGTGTGGGCGGCGATGCCACCGCGCACGTGGATCCGGTTCCCGCAATTCTTCGCTTCAGAGATGCCGCCGAGGGGGCCACTAAAGCTGTGGCTGCAGCACGCCGAGTGCAACACCCCAACGACAGGAGCAGAGGTCGAGGTCATCTCCTAGGGAAAGATCTTCATGACCCGCGGATGGGGTGAGGTCGCCCGCGTCTGCCGCGTGGAGGGGGCCCGCTATCCATTTCGAGTACGATGGTGCCTCCACGCTATTCTTCAAGGTCTTTGATGAGGAAGGCCGCCGGCTGGAGTGCTACTCAGGAGAGAGCCGTCAGGATGGCGTGGCGACTGGCGCCGGCCCCGCCATTGGTCCTGCCGGCAGTCCCTCCAGCAGCAGCGATGGCGTCTGGGAGTCCATCAGTTCTCCTGAGCCTGATGAGACTCCGGAGACGAGCGATGATAGCTACGTGCCCCCGAGCTCCCGCCGTGCCCGGAGCGCAGCAGCGGCGTCTGCTCATCGTAGCCGCTGATCTGGATAAGGTTGTCGTCGGCCTCCCGTGGCCCACTGTTGATGATGGCGTCGACGGCGACGCTCGTAGATACAACTTCTGATAGTCTTCTCCTTTTGTTCCCTGCGAGGAATCGAAATGAACCCCACAGGGATGTGTAAAGAATCTGTAGTGCCTTTTGTGTCAATACCGTCCTTACTATGAGACCCTATGATTGCGTGTCCTTACGTCAGCTTGGTCCCCCCTTTCCAGCCTCGCAGCAGCTTGGCCCTCTATGCCGACAGGTCCCAGTCCCCAGGCAGGCTTCAGTCGTCGCTAGTATGCCAGGTCGCGATGCCATGGTCAAGGCCAGGAGGTGAGCGGGCTGAGGTCCGGTGAGAGCTCCTGAGGCGCGATACTCAAGAGGTCCCCTTTAGCATGCAAGCAACTCCCTGAAGGTAGGAAAGGTAGGTGGTGTTGCCATAGCAAAGCCGCTGGGGCTAGGAACTCTGTGTCATAGCGCCCGGCTGGCTCGTATGCGTGACTTATATTTAGCGATCCTGAGTCGAGTCCTTGTGCCGCGCTCGGCTCAGGCGTCGGTGGTGGTACTACTAGGCCTGGACCATGTTGGATCCTTCCTCCTCCCGTGCCCTCCTGAGTGCTCTGCGTTCTCGGGTCCCGACCCTCGAGCAAGGCTCAGCTGCCGCTGGTATGCATGCCAGGTCGCGATGCCGTGGTCAAGGCCAGGGGGTGAGGGCTGGAGAGTCAGTAAGAGCTTCTGAGGCGCGATGCTCAGGAGCCCCCCCTTTCACGCGCAAGTGAATTGCACGAAAGAAGGAACGAGCTGATGAGGACACCAGTAGCTGGCGCTCCGGAGATTCCTGCGAGTTACTTGGAGAGGGAATATAGCCCTGTGATCACGTTGGTTACCCAGCTGTTGATTATTCCACAAGAAGACGAAGGCACTGAGGATCTGATGAGGTGACGTGTGCGGAGCGGGCCATGAGCCAGAGCTCGATTTGGTGGTAGCCTAACCTCAAATCCATCTTGGAAAAGACTGAGGATCCAGCGAGTTGATCATACAGGTCATTGATCCTGGGGAGAGGATACTTGTTCTTTATCGTGACCAAATTAACGGGACGATAATCTACAACCATCCAGTCCGTACCATCCTTCTTCTTGACGAAGAGGACGGGGCAAGCCCAAGGAGAAGAACTAGGATGGATGAAACCCTTTTGCAAGGACTCATCAAGTTGTTTCTTAAGCTCAACTAGTTCTAAAGGTGCCATCTTGTAAGGTCTCCTAGAGATTGGGGCGGTTCCTGGGATAAGATCTATGACAAACTCTACATCCCTGTCAGGTGGAATACCTGGCAGTTCTTCTCGAAAGACATCCGGAAAGTCACGGACTACCGGGATATCTTCAAGGTCTGGAAGAGGACTGGCATTAAGAGAATAGAGTTGACGCTTTGCAACTCTGGTGGAGACAGTGACTAACTTGCCAGATGGGTGTGTGAGTTGAACAGACCTGGTGTAACAATCAATCTTGGCATGATGAGCTGTCATCCAGTCCATACCCAAGATGATGTTAATATCTGTAGACTTGAGGGCTATAAGTGAGGCAAGGAATACCAGTCTGTCAACAAGAATTTCATTACCATGGCTTATTCTGGTAGTTTGCCATCTAGACCCTGGAGTTTGGACTTCAACTGGAGTTGGCATATCACAAAATGACATGTCATGCAAACGGGCATAGCCTTCAGAGATGAAGCAGTGAGATGCTCCAGTATCGAATAGAACCGAAGCTGGATGGCAATTGACAAGGAGTGTACCAAGAACGACATCCGGATCATCATGAGCGTCTTTAGCTGAGACGTGATGCACACGTCCATGTTCAGTGGGAGCTGGCTTGACACTGATCATCTTGCGTGATGACTTACCACTGCCAACAGACTTCTCAGGCAGGGGTGGGACATAGTTAGTTTGAGAGCAGTCACGTGCATAGTGTCCTGGCTTCCCGCATGTGAAGCAAGTCCCTGAAGTTGGATGTGGACCCGCATTGACAAGCAGTCTACCAATAGGCCTGGGTGGAGCATGCTGCTGAACTGGGTTAGGCGGCACATAAGATGGCCTCGGTGCATATCCGGGTGGAAGAGCGGAGTTCGGAACCCAAATCCGACGCTTATGAGAACTAGAACCAGAGGAAGAAACCAAATCACGGGTGTGCTTACGAGACTCCTCGTATGTGAGCTGAGCTGTCTCCGCATTAATGGCCTTGTCCACAAGAGCCTGGAAAGTATTGCAATGGTGCAAGTGGAGATCACGACGCAACTTGGGGTTGAGACCCTTCCGGAACCTAGCCTGCTTCTTAGCGTCCATGGACACTTCTTCTGTAGCATAGCGAGCGAGGTTCTCAAACTCTCTACTGTAAGCATCAACAGCCATCTTACCCTGGGTGAAACTACAGAACTCTTCTCTCTTGCGGTCAATGAGAGCCTGAGGAATGTGATGCTCGCGAAAAGCCTCAGTGAAAACTCTCCAGGTCGGTATCTGGCCAACTGGAAGCATAGCCTCATAGTTCTGCCACCAAAGACTAGCAGGACCTTCCAGGTGATATGCAGCATAAGTGACCTTGTCACCTTCAGCTACGTTCGCAGAACGCAGCTTGTGTGTGATACTACGGAGCCGGTCATCTGCATCGAGTAGCTCAATGGAATGATGGAAGGTAGGTGGTTTCAGACCAATGAAATCATAGATGGTCGCTGACTCTTTGCACTGGGGTGCGGTGTTCTCCTCGATACGTGCTATCAAGCGGCTAGACTCATGCTTGTTCCTCTCCATCTCTAAGATAAACTCTGCCAACAAAGGCTGGTCGGGAGGATCCTCCTCATCCCTACCACCTCCGTGGTTTAGGCAACGAGCAACAGAACTTCGATAAACTGATGACATCCTGAGAAGCGGAACCAAGGACGGGGTCAACAACAACTATAGGATGCAACATGCACTACTAGAAAAAGGGCTATAGCTGGGATTGACACTAATGGCGCACCAGACAAGCGGTGCGCCATTAGTATATACTAATGGAGCACCACCTTCTGATACGCCATTAGAGTTGAAACTACTAATGGCGCACCACCTTCTGATACGCCATTAGAGTTGAAACTACTAATGGCGCACCAGGCGCAGGGTGCGCCATTAGTATAAAAAAAAAATTACTAGTGCGCCTGTCCAAACATACTAATGGCGCATCCAGACACAGTGCGCCATTACTAGTTGTAACTAGTAATGGCGCACCTGGCCCAGGGTGCGCCATTAGTATCAAATTTTTTTTTAACTAGTGCGCCTGTCCAAACATACTAATGGCGTATCCAAACACAGTGCGCCATTACTAGTTGTAACTAGTAATGGCGCACCTGTCCCAGGGTGCGCCATTAGTATCAAAAAAATTTTTTTTAACTAGTGCGCCTGTCCAAACATACTAATGGCGCATCCAGACACAGTGCGCCATTACTAGTTGTAACTAGTAATGGCGCACCTGGCCCAGGGTGCGCCATTAGTATCAAAAGTTTTTTTAACTAGTGCGCCTATCCAAACATACTAATGGCGCACCACCAGAAGGTGCGCCATTAGTAACCTGGATTACTAATGGCGCATCTAGAGTTGGTGCGCCATTAGTAAGTGGGCAGCAACAAGATATTTTGGACAGCCTCTCCTACCCACACTCACTTTCTCCCCACTTCATTCTCTCCACCTCCTCCTTGTCTCGGGTGCCTCCTCTTTTTCACCTCATTTCCACCATAGATTCATTCAATTTAAGTGGTTAAATTACCTTGTTTTGATAGGTAAGTAAAGGGGGAAGCTATATTTATGTTGTTCTCCCTACAACAATGTGCACATGCACTTTTTATGGCCTAGCTAGATCTATGTATGTTCGTGGTGTTGCATATGTTTGTGGTGTTGCATATGTGTTTGTGTTTGGAGGTGTACCGGTATTTGAAATGCGATAGTTGCCAATATTTTGCCGGAATGTTGATTCATTTCCGTTTCGGCGAGAATTTTGGCATTAACCATTCTTTTTGGTCCTATTTTTAGGGAAAGTCATGCCAAATTTTTTCTTGGTTCTAAAATATCATTTTGCTCTACCCCGCAGGCGACCATGGTCCGCATGATGACCGAAGGCATCGTGAATAGGTTTTTGAGGTCCGCGAAGGCCGAGATGCTTCAAAAGAACGAGACGGAGATAAGATGTCCGTGTCGAAGATGCAAGCTGAAGAGCCTTATTGCGGACCCGGAATCCTGGCAGGTGCGGGACCACCTGCTCTTGCGTGGTTTCATGGATGGCTATCGGTGGCAAGGTGATGAAGATGACTACGAAGTCGTCCATGGGGGCCGGGCAAGAAATGAGGAAGGGCAGCAAGACAACCACCGCGGCTCGGGCGGGCGAGAAGACGAAGAATCCCTAGGAGATGATCACGACGGTGATGCTGTACACAGTCATCATGTAGAAGATGCAGGACATGATGGTGAGGAAGATGCCGGAGCAGACGACGGGCATGATCATGAAGATGATGATGCCGGCGGAGCAGACGACGCTGGACCATCGATGGGCTGGGTGCAGGACCCTCATATTCAAGAGCTGCTTCTCAAGCAGACGGATAACGCAAGAGCTGCCGCCCGATAGAAAGCCAAGATGGATCACCTTGAGTTAGACGCGGTTACTCCATTGTATGAAGGATGCAGGCCCGAGGATACCCGCCTGAAAGTAACGCTCATGGCTCTGGAGATGAAGGTAAAACACAAAATGACCGACGCATGCTTCGACGAGAACATGTCATTCTGGCACGAACGTCTTCCCAAGGGGAACAAGTGCCCGACCAGTTTGGAGGAGGCGAAGAAAATCGTGTGTCCTCTGGATTTACCGCACATGAAATACCATGTGTGCATGAACAATTGCATCATTTATCGGGATGAGCACGCGGAGTCTACCATATGTCCGGTGTGCGGCGTCACTCGATACAAGAAGTGGAAGAAAGCTCCTCGAAAAGTGGTGTGATACTTTCCGATCACTCCTCGTCTGCAGCGGTATTTTGGGGACCCTAAGGTAGCAAAGCTCCTGCGTTGGCACGCGGATAGGGAGGAGAAGAAGCGAGAAGATGACGCAAATGATCCGGAGATAGATAAAAAAGACAAGATGCTGAGTCACCCTAAGGATGCGAGCCAGTGGCAAGCGTTGAACTTCGAAGACCTAGAATTTGGGAACGATCCAAGGAACATCGTGCTGGGTGCGAGCACCGATGGAGTCAATCCGTTTGGCAGCCAGAGAAGCACACGTAGCACCTGGCCTGTGTTTGTGTGGATGTACAACCTTCCCCCCTGGTTGTGCATGAAGAGGAAGTACATTCACATGAGTATGCTAATTGAAGGACCGAAACAACCAGGGAACAACATCAATCTGTATCTGGGGCTGCTGAAAGAGGAGCTTGACACGCTGTGGAAAACGCCAGCCAATACGTGGGACGCCGCAGAGAAAGAATATTTCCCTATGAGAGCCGCGCTGCTCACGACGGTGCACGACTATCTCGGTTACGGATATCTCGCGGGGCAGGTGGTCCACGGATTTTCTGGATGCGTCAGGTGCATGGATGACACAACGTATCGCCAGCTAGATAGAGATCCCGGGTCTTCGAAAACCGTGTTCATGGGACATCGAAGGTGGCTTCGCGACGATGACCCGTGGAGAAAACGCAAGGATCTATTCGATGGTGAAACCGAAGCCCGAGGACGCCCGCGTACGAGGAGCGGCGAGGAAATAGACGAGCTGTTGAAAATTGGAAAGACTGCGCACTGCCGGGAAAGAAGCAAAAGGCGCCAGAGCCGGGAAAGAAGCGAAAGGCGCCAGAGCCGCTGCTGAAGGTAAGGAAAACGAGGTCTGTTTTCTGGGACTTGCCGTACTAGAAGATCCACCGAGTGCCTCATAGCCTTGATGTCATGCATATCACGAAGAACGTGTGCGAGAGTTTGCTTGGTACCCTGCTCAACATGCCAGAGAGGACCAAAGATGGGCCGAAAGCAAGGGCAGACTTGAAATCAATGGGCATCAGGCAGGAGCTTCACGCTATATATGATGATGATGATGATGATGAGGCGAAGCAGGACACGGAAAGTCGTCGGAATGGCAAAAAGGCCAAGAAGACCGGAAATGACTACCCTCCCGCGTGCTTCACTCTAAGTCAGGAGGAGATCGAGCAGTTTTTCACCTGCCTCATAGGAGTAAAACTTCCTTACGGTTACGCGGGGAAGATAAGCAGATACCTAGACCTAGCGAAGCTGAAGTTCAGCGGGATGAAGTCTCACGACTGTCACGTGCTGATGACGCAGATACTTCCAGTTGCAATCCGTGGGATCATGGACGCGCACGTCCGTGAAACGCTATTTGGCCTATGCAACTTTTTCGACGCCATCTCTCGGAAGTCTGTTGGCGTGAGGCAACTCAGAAGGCTACAGGAAGAGATCGTGGTGATACTATGCGAGCTTGAGATGTACTTCCCGCCCGCATTCTTCGACGTTATGGTGCATCTGCTGGTCCATATCGTGGACGATATCATCCAACTCAGGCCGACGTTCCTGCACAGCATGATGCCGTTCGAAAGGATGAATGGTGTCATCAAAGGATACGTTCGCAACATGTCACGTCCAGAGGGAAGCATAGCCAGGGGCTTTCTGACCGAAGAGTGCATCTCCTACTGCACGACTTATCTAGGCATCGAGAACCCCGTTGGTCTGCCCGTCAACAGGCACCTCGGCAGGCTCGCTGGATGGGGTCACCGTGAGGGTCGCCGCGAAATGCATGTCGACTTCGAGGGTCGACTCGCCGACATTGAAAGAGCAAACCTAGTCGCGCTACAACACATAGACATGGTCGATCCTTGGGTGGTAGAGCACAAAACCTTTATTAAGAAGATGTACAATGACCGAGGCCAACAGAGGACGGACGGAGATATACTCAAAGAGCACAACTCATGTTTCACGCGTTGGTTCAAGCAGAAGCTTCTGTCGTACCCTTTACATGAGGATTCTTCCGCGGAAGAACAACTCATATTCGCCTTGTCACAGGGCGCCGAGCACAACCTGATGACCTATGAGGCGTACGATATCAACGGCTACACATTCTACACCGAGGCCAAGGACATGAAGAGCGATGGTTATCAGAACTCCGGGGTAACGATGGAATTCTACACCGGTAACGACAAGGACAGATACTACGGAAGTATCGAGGAGATCTGGGAGCTGAGCTACGCTGGAGAGAAGGTCCCGATGTTCCGTGTCAGATGGGCCAAGAGCGTCCTAAAAGAAGACCGGTATTTCACCTCCATGGTTATACCCGAAGCCATATCCAAGACCGCAGGCGCAAACGTCACCGCAAAAAATGAGCCATGGGTACTGGCTTCCCAAGTGGACCAATGCTTCTTCATTACCGACCCGTCAAAGCCCAGTCGTGTTGTCGTGAGGAGAGGCAAAAGGAAGATCATCGGAATGGATGGAGTAGCCAATGAGCAAGACTTCGACAAGTACGGCGACCCGAGAATCGAACATGACGACGATGATGAAGTAGCAGCATACACCACAAGAAGAAGCAGGACCACCCTACCTAAAGGACGTCCGTTCCACAGAAGAACTCCATTTGCGAAAAAGAAGGGCAAGAAGATTGTGAACAGATAGCTAGCTAAGATCGATTGTATTTAAATCGTAGCCTTCATTTCTCAATTGTATTTCATGGGCACTTTTTGAACTATCATGAATATTTTTAAATTTCATGGACACTCGATCTCGATCCCCCTCCATCTCGATCGCTAGCTATCCCACCTCGCCAGATCCGGTCCACCTCGCCGCCGAGCACCCCCCGGTCCACCGCCCCCCCGCACCCCACGCACCCTCCCCCGCTCCACCGGCATTACTGTTTGATGATATTTTTAAAAAAATTATTACTGCCTTATAAAAAAATATTACTGTTATGATTTAAACAAGTTTGAACATATTTAAACACAAATAAATATCAAACAGCTTTTTAAATGCATAAAAAAAATTGTGGAGCCTGGGAATCGAACCCAGGACCTCCTGGTGTGAGAACTGGCTGCTGACCAGTCGAGCTAGTAGAGGGAACTTGGTGTGGATCAGGTAAGGTGGAAGATAACCTGTTGGCTCGAGCAGAAATCAAAAAAAATTACTAATGGCGCACCAGGGTGAGGTGCACCATTAGTATGGATGTACTTATGGCGCACCTGGGTGAGGTGCGCCATTAGTATGGATGTACCTGTTGGATAACCTATCCCCTCTCTCTCCCTCGCCCTCGATCCCCTTCCCTCTCCTCTCCCGACGCCGCTGCCCCGCCGCCTCGACGCCGCCCCGTCGTCCTCGTCTCCGCCCCGATGCCCCGACGCCGCGACGCCGCCCTCTACTCTCCCGACGCCGCCGCCCCGCCGCCCCGTCGTCCTCGTCTCCTCGGCGCCGCTCTCCTCGTCTCCTCAGAGCACCACCACCACCCGGACCTCGTCGCCTCCCGGACCTCGTCGCACCACCACCAACATCCACAGCGTCGACGTCTTCACATGTAGTGTTTTGTCCAAATTGGGGTGTTTTGTCCAAAATGTTGAATGATACTGCTTGGAGATGCATATATTGTTTCACCTCTTCACATGCCAATGTATTTTCCATGTTGTGATGGAGGCCTTTTTTGCCTTGTCCACCCGAGAGGCCCTTGAGTTTGCCGGAATGTCGATTAACTTCCGTTCCGGCAAATTCAGGTACTCCATATGTCCTATTTTCAGCAAAGGTCATGCTGAAATTTTCATGAATTTTAGCATGACTTTGCTAAAAATAGGACATATGGGGTACTTGTGACTAATGCATGGGCCGGGGTATCTTAGTAGTTAATTAAGTAGGATCAAGTGCCCCGGCGTACTTGTGACTAATGCATGGCTTTTAGGGTGCCTCGGTGTCGATAAAAACCGAAATGATGAAAGCTTAGGCTTTTAGGGTGCCTCGGCGTCGAAAAACCCTCAATGATAAAAGCTTAGCTTTTAGGATGCCTCGGTGTCGACAAACCCTAAATGATGAGACCATGATCTTGTTCCTTGACAATAACCAACTTTTTGACCAAACTTTGTTCCTATTTAGAGAGAAACATGGCCAACAACGATGAGGCCGGGGGTTCGGGCGTCGACAAGCCATTCTGGAAGCTGTCCCAGGAGATGGAGGAACAACCTCACTTGTATGAGGACGCCGCCTTCCCCACCGATCCAGAGACCACTGATGGTACCGCCGAGGATGACCCCACTGATGCCACCACTGATGGTGCCGCCGAGGATGCCACCACTGATGATGGCGGCACACGCACAGATGGCAGCCAACCGAAGAGGCAACGGAAGGCCCGGCGCCCGACCGTGCTCCGCACCCTCAAGGAGGAAGTTACTGAAGTGGACTCCGACGGGAATCCAACGGCGCCCGAACGAATAGTCAAGGGGTACTCGCTTCAACTCGGGTGCATTCTCCGGAGCACCGTCTCGATCAACACCGAGAACCTGAGGCATCCTGACCGAGGGAATTTGCGCAACCTCCTCTTCACGAAGCTGCACGAACGATACAAGTTCCCCGCTGAATTTGAAAACACAACCCTCAAAGGGAATAAAGTGAACAATGCTGCCCTTACGAAGATGAGCAAGGCCCTGTCTACTTGGAAAAGCAATGTGAAGAGAATGATCGAGAAAGGTGAGAGTTATGAGAAGATCAAGGAGAAAAATCCTTCGATCGCCGAAGATGACTACAACGACTTCAAGATCATTTGCTCGAGCACCGCAAACTCCGAATCAAGTAAGTGGGGGAAAGAAATGCGGGAGCTGAACTTAGGGGAACACACACTCGGTCCCGGCGGTTACAGAGTGGCGGAGCCTATATGGGACAAGGAGGAGGCGGACCGTGCCGAGCAAGGCCTACCGCCCCTCTTCGATAAATACGGTGACAAGCAGACCAGGAACTTTGTCAGGGCCCGGTACAAGAAGGACCCGAAAACAAAGGAGCTTACCACGGATCCGAAGACCAGGGCGCTTGAGCTTGTTCTGGTAAGGAATACACCCCCTCGTAATTAGCTCCATATGGTTGCATTCTAATTAATGAAGCCAAATTTCTAAATGGTTCACATTCCTTCCGCAGGCGACTGAAAGCAGTAGCGCGGGGTCGACTAAGAGCAACCCTTGGGACACCACTCTAAATAGGGCGTTGAATGTAATGAAGAACAAGGATAAGCTCAGTAAGCCGACGTTAGCTGGTCGTGTGGCCGGCAAAGGCTTGTCGACAAAATGGTCGTCATACTATGACACTGCTGGGCGAAAGGAGAAAAAGATCAGCTCGGAAAGCCAGGCGCGCGAGGTTCAAGAACTCAGGGCACAGGTGGCGCGGATTCCGGAGATTGTCCAAGAGCAAGTGCAGCAACAACTCGGAGCGACGATCACCGCCATTGTGCCTACCTTGATCCAGGGGATTAGTGCGTGGATTGCGGGCGGCCAACAGGGGCCGCCCCCGATTCCCAGCTTCACGGCCAGCAACTCGCAGAACGCGATGGCGGGGCCATTGGTGTCTCCGGCGGAGCTGGCATTGGTGTCTCCGACGCCGGCACGGGAGCTTAATGCACCCGGGTGTACGCCGGCCGGCACCTCTGCAGCAAGCGGCCCCTCCGTCAACTGCACGCCCGCCGTTGGCGGTGCCTCGACATTAGCCGAGCTCGACGCCATCATCACGGTAACTAATTAAGCCTCTCTCGGCCGAGGACTTCATCTCCTTGCCTTTGACTGGGCATCCCTAACGCCCTACATGTTTTCGCAGGGCGCCGCCGACGTTCCGTGCACTCTCCTGCACTTCGTGAACAACGAGTTGGTCGATGTCGCCAAGGGCAAAATCATTCAACCGGGCAACCCCTTGTTCCACGGTACCCAGATGCCACCCAACTTGTTTAGGGTTCAACTGGTTCGGGTGCTGCCAGGCTGCGACGAGGTGTTACCTCCGATTCGACCCATCGGGGCCGACGATGATGACGTGATGAACCTCAGCGCCTGCCTGAGCTGGCCCCTGCTTTGGCCGAAGAGCCAGATTCGTTTGGGGGCGGGGGACACCACCCCAAAGACAACACCGCCAGTCGTGCCGGCGCCAAGTCGGCCCCATGGCAAGACCGCCGCAACGGTGCCGGACATCCCTATGCTACTGGATCCAAACATGCATATGGCAAAGGATCAGAACGACGACGACGACGATACATTTGCCAACGTCGATCGGTACTTTGCCGATCATGGGGACGGTGGCGACTTCATGGGGCCTCCTTCTCAAGAACCCAACCCAACAAAAGACGTGTGCGATCTAGCAGGTACCGCGGAGAAGCCAAGTTGCAACAGGCGTCGTCTGTAGTTCAGCTCTCAGGAGACGCCTCCAGCTGCCGACTTCACCGAGCCTCATATAGGCGAGGTGCGAAATATGATCAGCCCCAACACACTCAAGAAGGCGGTCTGTGAGCAGAACTCAGTCCCCTTACAGGAGATCAAGAAGAAGGCACGCAAAAGAAAGACTAACAAGGGTGCGGGCCAGCCGGCACCGAGTACGATCCGTGCTCAGGACGGGCCACCTTCAACTGCGGATATCTCGAGGAGGGTGCATGTGGCGGGTAGGCCGATGCTACCGAGAAATATGCTCGATGCTGCAACCGGTGCTATGTGGAGTCTGCATGACAGTGTTCTTTCTTTGGAGAAGCGGCGTCTCCGAGAGAAGGATGTGGCATACCCGGTTTTCGCGGCCAAGGTGCCAGAGGGCAAGGGCTTTGTGGATAACTCCATCGGGGGTACGATCGTCCTGCGGTTTGATGACATCCACGCTATGATGAACCTTCATCCGCTGCACTACACCTTCGTTCGGCTATTTTCGCTGAGTATGGAGATGCGGATCATTCGCGACAAGACCCCGGACATCGTGATAGTCGACCCCTTCTACATGCGTGCCAAGATCTTGGGCAGCGCTGGGGACCGGCAAGTCGCGAGTTCTTACCTCGAAGGCGTCATTCTGGCAAACCAAGATAAGGACAACTTCCTCGTGCCTTACTTTCCCGAGTAAGTCCTCCCCTCAACCGCCCCGTAACATATGAATTCTTAGATTTCGATCGTTTTCTTTTAACATTCCGTGTTTTCTGCAGTGACACACATTGCACGCTCATCCTCCTAAGCCCCAAATATTCCATGGCCACGTATTTCGACCCGGACCGTCAATCGAACGTAGACTACACAAATGTCAAGAAGGTTCTTGATGATGTTCTCCCCGGCTACGTCAAATCTGGAGGCACCTTCACCAGGCCTATTCGTAAGTACGGCAAGCACGTGTTCTCCCACAATACGACGTTCTGCTGCGTCAAGCAGCCGCCTGGCGGTCAGAAGGGTGCCTACTACGCCATCCATCACATGCGGGCGATCGTACGGGACCATCATCAACTACTGCTACCGAGTAGACTCAAAGATTGGGCCGCGAGCATGTCGGCAATCCAGGACGTGGACATCAGACAAGAATTCTTTCGCATCCAGTCAGAGTTTGCGGAAATCATCCATCAAGATGTCCTTCGTACCTCGGGGCAGTTCTACCTCAGAAATCAACCGTCCAACAGTGACATCGACACAATCCTACAAATGCAGGCTGACAACGCCCGTTGTTTCATGACTCCCACGATAGACGGCGGCTTCATCCACGCTCCGGTCACTTGAGTCGAGTAGAAAGCAGTGATGCTGTGTCTAGTTCTGAAACATCGATTGGCTCATGTTGTAATTAAACTTTAATGAACTTGTAGTATGTCTCTTTGGTTTCGAGAGTCCTTCAACTTAGATGTAATCGATGCTATTAATGTCTTGCTTTTCTCTTCCGATCGTTCTGTTGCATACTTATATATTGCTTATGTATTGTCTGTGAATTGGTACTAACGTTTCGTTTGGCTACTGCATAGCGATGCCGTGGTATGTCGTGTACAAGGGTAAGGTTCCCGGAGTCTACGACGACTGGGAGGAGTGTCGGAGACAGGTTCACTGATTCAGCGGTAACAGTTACAAAGGGTACGCCACTAGGGCCGAGGCCGAATCTAGATACGCCCGCTATCTAGCGGGAGAGGGGAGGGAGCATTGGAGGAACCGGATGAAGATGAGTTTCATCGTGATGATGCTCATCGTGATGACCGCAGCTCTCTTCTATGTGATGGTAGTTTAGGTGATCGATATCGACTTGTAATGTGAAGACAAACTCGCGGTCTCGAGACTTGTAATATAATGATTCATACTTATACATTTTGTTCGGTCTTTTCAATTCGGAGACTAATATGATGAATTGTATTCAGAGACTAATCTTGTATTGTATTCGATGAATCTGTTGTTGATGTGTGCTGTCTATATTTTGTCCAATTATACATTTTGTAACCTGTGCAAAAAACAGAAAATTAAAAAAAAACTAATATTCATACTAATGGCGCATCACTAAACAGTGCGCCATTAGTATGCCGAAGTTACTAATGGCGCATCCAGTTGTTGTGCGCCATTAGTATGCCAAAGCACCTGGGTATAGATGGCCCCCTGGGAGGCATACTAATGGCGCTCTGTTGTATATACTAATGGTGCATCTGGGGTGCGCCATTAGTATCTGGCGCACCAGTGGTGCGCCATTAGTAAAATATACTAATGGCGTGCTACTAATGGCGCACCACTAATGCGCCATTAATAGCCAAATTAGGTGCGCCATTAGTAGGCCTTTTCCTAGTAGTGATGTAGCATAAGAAAATTTAGTATCTCTCAAACTCCTAGGACAAATCCGGCAGCATAACGGCAGTAAAATGCTCAAAATGGGACATTCTGCAAAAGGCGGGGTAGCACCATACTCAACATCGACACTCAAGGTTCTGAGATATTACTAAACAGGCTACACTGGGGGTACTCAAGCTGGGATATGACTTTGACCAACCAATCCTAAGAGACTACGGAGTAGTAACACGTGATCCTGATAGACAGAAGAGAAAGCCTAGTTCCTTAACCCCGTAGGAAAGATAGGATGACTCAGATCAGAAGGCATGAGGTAAAGGAGTAAAAAGAGCCTTATGTTCCCTTCCACAATCAATTCCCTTACATAACTAAATTTCTAGACTCAACTTCGACCAGGTTGGCTTGGAAATCCTACAGGCAGTCAGGCTCTGATACCAAAGCTGTCGGGACCCCGATTCTAAGTCACACCGATCTAGCCTGTAACACCTCATATCACTTTGCGGCCTCACGCACGGTACTCCCACGGGTGTCGCCTTACCATGGCCCGGGACCGTTTGCGCCTTTTGGCTCACGTATATGACAATGTCGCTGGCATCCATATGACAGAGAACCCGGGCCGACATGGCTAGTCGTGAACCCAAAGCGGCACTAACGTATGGGGACAGGCATACATGAATCAACATCGAACGTGTCGGTCAGCAGCGTGCGAATCCGGGCTGTAGCACTGGGCTAACAGGACTCCGGGAACCCGGGCTGTAGCAGGCTAGGCAGGACTCCAGATGTCACCGCGTGACATTTCCCCGAAGGGACAGACACAGGAACGAAGTGAATCACAAGCCGGCCAGTCAAGTGTTCCGGAGCAGTAGTGCTGGGCTAGCAGGACTCCGGTGAACCGGGCTGTAGCGGACTACTATGGCTCAAGGAGGCACTAGACTACATTTCCCCATAAGAGAGGCTGCCAAGGATGAACAACTAGATTGTCGGATCCCACACATAGCAATACACGTTACACGTACGCATAACATGCAAGTATGTGCTGGACAACATGGCATCACAACATAACGCAAACTCATATAGATAAAAGGCCCAGAAGAGCCACATAGCATTAAGTACAAACAGGGGTCACATGACCCATCATTCAGAGCATACAAGCAACGGAAGCATTACATGTCTGGGTACAGACAACTACAAATGAAAAAGGCTGAGAAGCCTGACTATCTACAAGACCCTCCCAAGGGTGCAAGATCGTAGCTGAGGTACAAGCTACCCGTCGAAGTCCAAGCGGAACTACTAGTAAGACCGAAGTCTCCGCTGCAAAAACATAAATAAAGCAACATGAGTACAAAGGTACTCAGCAAGACTTACATCAGATCCTATCATACATGCATTTGTATCAAGAAGGTAGTGTGGGGTTTAGTTGCAGGAAGCCAGCTTGGACTCAGTGGCTATCCTGTTCTACGACTACGAGAAACTTCTTTGAGGTAAGAAGGCGCACACGAGTCCACTAATCACCACCTCAATACACCACTATGGATTCATTCCCGTCTCACTACGAGAAGCCATCCATAGCACTCACACTTATCTTGAGCATTTTAGAGTATCCACTTCAAGTTGTCTATGTACCACGTAAGCATCCAAGAAGTCCATAACCGAGGACACGGCTATTCGAATAGATCATGATAACCCTGCAGGGGGGTACTGCGTCACACACGCTCTCGCCACTTACCGCCATGTACATGTCATGTACCTCGGCAACCTTCAAGCGGAAGCCTGGCGAGGGTGTCGGCCACGACCTGACTAACCACACAAAACTCTAGTCCAGGTTTATCGCCTATTCGGGTTCCATCCGCAAGGAGATCCGGCCGGGGTGTCGCTCACGGCCCCAAACGATGTGTACAGGGTTCCCGAGCCCACCATCCGGGTGCCACTCGGTACACCGGGCCACGTGTGCCTAGTCTGTCCCAAGCCCACCCTGCCGGGTGCCACTCGGTAGAAAAATAGCACTACCTACAAACACCAGAAACTAGTTGCAACTCCTGGATAGAGACCAAGTTGGTTAATAAGTCGAGAGGGGCACTTAAGCATTCCAATGTGTGGTAGTAGCTAGTCATTGGACAACATACACAGAACTCAGTGCTTAAGGACGGTTCCAGTGAGACAACCCACCATGTACTCCTACATGGCCTCTCACCGCTACCTTTACCAAATCGTGTTCATACACTTAACTCTCAGCACCAGAACATATCGTAACACTCCAATTCATTCCCAATGAATCAGACCTGACACAACTCTAAGCAATAGTAGGCATGGCATGGTAGGAACACAACATGGCTCAATCAACTCCTACACATGCTAGTGGGTTTCAACTATTTACTGTGGCAATGACAGGTCATGCAGAGGAATGGGTTCAACTACCGCAGCATAAAGTAGCAGTTGAATCGTTGTTGTCCTAATGCAGTAAAAGAGAGCAGAAGCGAGAGAGTAGGATTGTATCGGAATGAACAAAGGGGGTTTGCTTGCCTGGTAGATCAACAGGGTGGCACTGCTCCTGAGACAGGTACTCTGGAACACTCTCCGGAGCAGGACCTATCAAGAGGGAACGGTGTCGACAGTCAAAACACAATCATATGCAACAATATGATGCATGAATATGGCATGAATATGTGATGTATTTGAGCCAATGCAATTAGCATTCAACTTGGAAGAGATCCATTTGAACCAAAGGTTCAAATGCAACTCTAATTTAAGTCCTTATATATGCCATTTATATGTTTTCACTTATACAGTAGGTATAAGTTGGTTTGTCATGCATGAAACTTGTACAGATGGATAGATTACATTTTTCTGATAATTTTTCATATATAAATTATTTAAATCTGAGCTACGGTTGAATTTCTATGATTTTTAGAAGTTTATATCATTTTCTGGAATTTTCTGATTTATTTTAAAATAGAAAATGAATAACTGCGTCAGCATGACAGTGGCATGACGTCAGCGAGTCAAACGTGGCTGACCAGGTCAAACCTGACGTGTGGGGTCCACACGTCAGTGTCACAGGGTTAAACAGGGGTTAGTTTAAGCCTAAAATAAAAGATTAGGGGCATCGGGGCCCACTGTCAGCGTCAGGGGGTTAGGTTAGGTGGTGATTAGCTTAAGCTAATCACCTGACGAGCCGGACCTACCTGTCAGGCCGGCGAGGTCAAAGGGGTCAAACCCCACCGGCGTTTAGCCGCCGGCGAGGCCGAACGCGGCGGAGGGGCTCGGGATCGGGTCTCCGACGACCAAAAGGGCCGCGAAGACCATCTCCGAGGAGCCCTGGCTCGCGCGCATCCCTTGGGACACGCGGGAGACCGTGGGTGTGCCGGGGCTCGCCGGAGCAGAGCTCGCGGCGGCGGCCCGAGCACGGCCAAGGGCGGGCGCAGCGCTGCGGTGCACGGGGGCGTGAGCGGAGAGGCGCTACGGCCTCCTGGCGTCACCAGGAGCACGGTGACGTGCTCGGTTGTGGGCTGCGGTGGCCAGGGCGACGGCGGTGACATGGACGGCGGCGAGGAGCTACGGCCATTGTGGGGGACGGGGCTACAGCGCGGGAACGGAGAAACGGAGAGAGGGGAACGGGGCAGGATCTCACGGTGGACTCGACGGCGTCGTCGGAGAGCTCGGGGACGCACTGGAGACGGTGGGGCCGCGAAGACGATCTCCGGCGGCCGGAGATGAGGACGACGGTGATGGAGGCGCTCCAGGGCGTTCCGGCTTGCGTGGCTCAGCGGAGGGGTTCAGCGCGAGGAGGCGGAGCTCTGGGACACGACGGAGGTGCGAGGGGATGGCGGGGAGCGCGGGGCAGCGAACGACGGTGACCGGCGCATTCGGGCGTCGCGGGAGAGAGCGGGAGAGAGGAGGGGAGAGGCGCAGGAGAGAGGGAGTCAGGCCAGGGGGGAGCTGGGCGCTTCTGGCGAGGCCAGGTCGAAGAGGGGAGAGGGCAGGCAGGCAGCTGCCGTGGCGTGCATGCGCGCGGCGTGCGGCGACCACGCGCCCTGTCCCTCTGGCGCGAGGAGGGAGACGACTGGCGCTGGCCGCAGGTAAGCTCCCTTTTTCCTATTTCTTTTTCTTTTCTAATTTTCTGACATTTGTTTGGTTTAATAAAAATACTAAACCATTTTATTTACTTATGCCAATTTTTGTAGGGGTTAGTGGTATTATTCCAGAACTCCTCAACAAAGGGCATAATTTTGGACAATATTTTATATATATATAAGAATATATATCCAAGGCAAATAATTACTGCATTAATTCCATTTGCCCAAAATAAATATTTATGAGCTCCTAAAAATATTGGTTTGATTTTTTTATCTCTGTCCGATATTTTCATAGAGCAACATGAACATTTTCTTGGACCCTTTTGGAGCAATTTTTATCTGGGTCATTTCCAGAAATGATTTATGAGGGTTTCACAAATCCCCATTTCAAATTTAGAAGAAATTTAGACATGATGCACATATGACTAGCTAGTCTAGGTCATACCAGAACTAGGGATGTGACAGGGGCGCCCCAACAGAGTAAGCTAAAGATACAAAAAGATACATGCCGCAGGGACAGGCCCATGCGACCTGGGAATGATGCGGCCCGAGGGGCGCTCCCAGCTGAGTAAATCGGAAAATGTCACCTGGTACCGTTGTCGAAGGGGTGTTGAAGTAGCTGAAGGTGCGCGCTGAAGGAGTCGCTCCTCACGAACTGCTAGGGCCCTGAGCCTCAGGAGACTCCGGGGGCTCGGGTGGTTCCTTGAGGACCGTCGCCATCTCCGCTATGACTGCGTGATGCCTGGCCTCCTGAGCCACCAGAACGCTCCGCAAGCGGCGCTGGAAGGTGACAGCCACGTTCGGCAGGCCGAGCGGCGTGCGAACGTAGCTGTGAGGTGGACCCTCGCATCGTCCAAAGCGTGAAGGCCAAAAGCGCTCTTGAGATGCGGCCCTGTTGAGCCCTGGAATGTCGACGCAGACGCGCAGCCCGCCGTCCTCGCCAGGATGGGGGGCTGCGCCGGGTGGTGGGCGGCGGTCGCCGCGTATGGTCCTTGCCTCTTGAAGCGCCTGGGTCGCCTTGACGATGAACTCCTGAGCACTGGGTGCGCCTCGCCCAGTGCCCTTCTGGGGGAAACGTGCGGCGAAGCACGCCTCCACATGGTGCCCGAACGCCTCCCTCGTGATGTTGGCTAGGTCTGAGGCCCTCCCGGAGAGAGCCCCCGAGCCTTGCCCGAGGAGGGCGCCGTGCGCGCTTCCTATGCGAGGGAGGAAGGCGCCCCAACTGCGGGCGTGGATCCCGAGGTGGTGTCGCCGGAGACGCCACTCTCCTGAGGCCCTAGGTAGAGTAGATGCTTCTTCTTCTTGGGGATGGCCTCGGAAGGGTACATGGTGCCTTCATTGTCGGGGTCTTCGATCTCTGCGGCTTGGAAGGCGCGCTCAAGCGAGCACACCGAATCTCTTTCTTCGCAGGGGACCCTGATGACTCCACCGCTCCCTAGCATCTTGAGGACGTTGTAGCTGTGGTGGGTCACTGCCATAAAATTGGGCAATGTTGGATACCCAAGGATGGCATTGTACGGCAGACGGATGTGGGCGACGTCGAAGTCAATGAGCTCGGTGTGGTAGTTGTTACGCTGGCCGAAGGTGACAGGGAGGCGGACCTGCCCTATCGGGGTGGTGGAGCCATCGGTCACTCCTGAGAAAGGCTTGGTAGGCTGTACTGATCATATGGCACTTGGAGGCTATCGAATGTCTCGACGGACAGGACATCGAGCCCTGCGCCACCGTCGATTAGGGTCTTGGTGACTTGGACATTGCTGATGACGGGTGAACAAAGCATCGGGTGGGCGCCGCCAGTAGCCGCGCATTTGAGCTGGTCTGATGAGCTGAAGGTGATGGCGCACTTAGACCAACTGAGCGGGCGCGTAGCCTCGGGCCAGGGAAGGGCCGCATTAACCTCACGAGCAAACTGCTTGAAGATGCGCTGGGAAGCTGGGGCCTGTGCACCGCCCAAGATGCAAGCGATAGCGCGTGGCTCCTGGAACCCCCACCCCCCTCGTCCTGATGGTGGTCGTCGTTCCTTCTCGGCGGTGGTGGCAATGGATGGAGGCCAGCATTGCCCTGAGGACGGTCCTCACGAGACTGGTCCCTCCAGGCGCCCTCACGAGGTTGGTCCTGACAGTGGTCCTCGCGAGGCCGGTCGCGCCACTCCTGACAGGGGCCGCGGTCATCCCAGCGTCCTCCACTTCTCCTCCTCCTTGGCCATAGCCTCGGTCGCTATGCTCGGGGCGTCGACCGAAGCGTCCATCTCGAATGGACTTGAGCTCTTGGCAGTCGTTAGTGTTATGGCTGTGTACGTTGTGGAAGGCGCAAAACGAACAACTGCTCTTGGACGACCCGGGGTGGTCCCGGCCGCGCTTCGTGTCCGGCTCCGCCGCGAGCACGGCTACTCCCTTGCGCTTCACGTCCTTGGCCTTGGCTTTCTTCTCTTCTGGGTCGGCAGCAGGGAGCTCGAGGAGGGAGAGGCACCCCTCCTCAGCTCTTTCGCACTTCGTCGCCATGTTGAACATCTCAGAGCCGCGCCTAGCTCCTCGTGGATGGTGAGCTCCTCCTTTATCTTCATGTCGCGGACACCATCTGAGAACGCTGAAATGATGCCCTTGTCCGTCACCTTGGGAATCTTGAGGCGAACGCTATCGAAACGCTGGATGTACTTCTGCAGGGTCTCTCCTGGCTGCTGCTTGATGGGGCGCAGGTCACCCGAAGCCGGCGGGCGGTCGCCCGTGCCCTGGAAGTTGGCGACGAAGCGGTCGCGCATCTCACCCCAAGAGGGGGCAGATTCAGGAGCCACGAGCGAGCAACATCTTTGAGAGCCATGGGAAACCAGTTCGCCATGACTTTCTCGTCGCCGTTGGCCGCCTCGATGCTCAGCTCGTAGAGCTGCAAGAACTCCGCAGGGTCGAGGGTGCCGTCGTAGCGCGGGGGCAGGTCTGGCTTGAACTTGCCTGGCAAAACGACGCTATGCAGCTCTGGAGTGAAGGCACGACAGCCTGCTGTGGCCACCGGGGCCCGTCGCGGGGGCGGAGCTTGAGCTTGATGCCCGCGCACTGTCGCCGCAGGCGGCACACGGTCTTGACATGGTGGCGCTGGGAGCCAGAACGGGAGCGGGGACAGGCGCGGCGTCTTCCCGCAAGACTGGTTCAAGCTCGTCCCAAAGCGCCTTATGTTCTTGAGACTCTGGCTGGGTGTCTTCCTCAGGAAACTGGAAGACTAAGGGCAGACCATCATGATGTGGCATGGCGTATGTTTAGGTCACGCTGGTTGGAGGTGGACGACAGGAGAGTCGGAGAGGAAGAGAGAAGATAGTAGCGATACCGGGTAGTGCGGGGTTGATTTTAAACTGCGGTGCTGGCGACATTAAAAGTGGGAGCAGTTGGGATGAAGGTGGGCGGCGGAGCCTGGTCAAAGGGCTCACCTCCCGGTGAGCCTGCACAGCGGTCTGCTCGCACGCCTCCCTGTCCGCCGGCGCAGCAGTCTGCTCGCACGCCTCCCATCGACTCACACGCTTGCTCGGATGGCACCTGCCGATGAGAAGCGGGACTCGTGGCGGCACGTAAATGCCCACGGTTTCACTAGTGAAAGCGTTCGCCTTAACGTGACAGGTCTTTGTTCCAAAATACCTTGGCCCTTCATTTGTGCAACTTGTCATAAGTAGCTTGTCTCAAATTGAAGAAAAAAATTACGAAGGAATATTTGTGCCATATCACGTGACCATGCTCAGTTTCTTGAATTTCTGGTCACTTTTGGATTTTCTGAAATTTAAAATCCAGGATTCAAAACAATATCATAACCTGCATCATGCAATAAATTTTCAAGCGATACATTTGTCCTGTTGTATTTCTTAAGAAAGGATTTGGTCAAACAGTTTTCTTAGTTAGACTTCAGACAAGTTATATATGTAGAGTAAAAGGATAATCCGTCCGTACCAGTGCATTGCCTGATATATTAACTCTTTTTTAGGGGTCCCTAATATATTAACTCAAGTACTAGGCACGAACAAACGCGCTCAATTCTGTGCTCATCCTGGTGTAGTAGTAGTGTACTAGGCAATGCAGTTGACGAGTGACCTTGGGGAGCGGCAACCGAGGGAATTGAACCGTGCTCGGCACGGTAGGTAACGTTGTCCAGTTACTAAATCATCCCTCCATTGTTCATCGGTAGTCATTATGGACCGGGGACATGAGGGGAATTTCCTAGGGCTGGAATTCTGACCGCCAGATATTTCGACTCGAAACGCGGAGGCTCGACTGGTTGGGTTCGCTAATGTGCATACCACGCACGCCACCAGATGGACACGAGCCCAGTTTTATCTTGAGGATCAACATGAGCCAAGGTCGGGCTGGTACGCCGTTGGGTACCATTCAAGAATACGAAAGGAATCTTTTAAATTGCCGAACGAATCTATGTGTATTACAATGCACGTATTTTCCTTGCAAATAGTAATCTCGACGTGGTAATAGATTTATGACGAGTTCTTGAATTGGAGTGAGTTTGTGATATAGTGATCTCAACGTGGATTTCACATTTCATGGTATCCCTAGTAAGTTTTTCATTGCAAATTCAAATTTAAAAGATGAACAATATGGTGGTGAGAAAACTTTGTATGTATCAAGCATATGACCACACACACACACACACACACACAACAACAACAACAACAACAACAACAATCCAATAAGTATAGTGCATCTTTTTTCCAAACCATGCATGTATGACACGAATTAAAAAATACTCCTTCTATTCCTAAATATTAGTCTTTTAGAGATTTCAACAAGTGACAACATACGGAGCAAAATGAGTGAATCTACACTCTAAAATATGTCTATATACATCCGTATGTGCCAGTCCATTTGAAATCTCTAAAAAGACTAATATTTAGGAATGAATGGAGTAAAATGTAAGACATGCATGGTCCTCAATTAAATATTTAAAATGAACAGGAAAGTGAAACATGAATATTAAGTCTAGTACTACAGTACATGCAAATGTTGTGTTTAGGCGGAGCTATGTAGATTGTCGGGGGTTAACCCCTCGACCTTAGATAAATTTGTGAAGCTCTGTTTAGGATTGTTTAGATTATAATTGTCCCCACCCTAGCTCCCAAACACCGATTAGTTGTGCACACCCCCCTCCTCCCCGAGATAATATCATGTGCCCCCACACCATAGATGCTATATGTTGATACGAGTTGCTTGGAGCTTGTAGATCTGAGATATAGCAGCTCACGTGACGTCTTAATATTTTTACAGGAAACCTTAATCAGTTTGAGAATTGCACACAATTTTTACAAAAACTACTCAGATGCCCTTGGATCCCATATCCAATGACCTCGATGCTCGTATCACCGTAGCATCTAAGATGAAGGAGGACATCATATTCTCCTGTATGTAAGAATATCATGTGCTACCACACCTTAGATGCTTTGGCGATACAAGCTCTTCGGAGCCGTTGGATTTGTGACCCAACAACTCCTCGGTGGTTCGAATGGTTTTTTGCAGAAAAGCCCCCAAAGAGTTCGGCCACTGCTTACAAGCACACAGACTTCTCAGATGCCATTGGATCTCAGATCAAAAGACCTCGAAGCTCGTATCACCGTAGCATCCAAGCTGCAAGAGCACCTGATGTTTTCTCGCACCGGAGAATATGAGGTGCTACCACACCGTAGATTCTATAGTGATACAAGTTCAAGGCGATCTAATGGCCCACATTAGGAGGTTTGAATGTTTTTGCAATATACGACTGAGAATGTTTGGGAATTGCGTAGAAAGTACAAGTACTACACATGTGCCATCTGATCACAAATCATACGACCTAGATGCTCATATCACCGTAGCGGCTAATTAAGCTACGGGGAGCACCTAATATGAGCAACGAGGATCCGTTGGATCCAAGATGTAGAGGCACACACGAGGCATGAATGTTTTATTTGTAAAAAAACCTTTGGAGAGTATGGAAATTGTGCATAATTACAAAGACTACTCCCAAGCCATTGGATCTCACTTCCAACGATGTAAAAACTCGTATCACCATATCATCTAAGCTGCGGGGTGGATGTGATATTCTATGCCATTTTCATTTTTGTTCGTAAACTTGCAAAATACGTGTAACTCGTGCTGTTACTGGTCTAACCGCGCAAAGTGTTTCTTCAAACAAACCGTCCTACACTAAAATATTAGAACAACACACGGGGGTTCCACTTGTCATTGATCAAATTTGGACCTAAAACTAACAAATCTGAAAGACAAGATTCGAACTGGCAACCTGGACTACAAAGCGTAAGTCGATAGCCGGAACAACAACGGTTGTTGGCTTTGTCCCATAACTTGATTTTATACAGTATTATGTTGAGTAGAGTAGAGGGAGTGCCTCGTCAACACGTGCATGACCGTTGACTCACTTACTGGTGGGTCCCAGGTCTGCGATCTCTCTCTCCTCTCCATCGTCTAACCTTTAGACGCACGGGCACACACGAAGAGCGGCCCTAGCTTGCCGTGGTGTTTTTATAACTAAAAAAATCTTGAAAATAGAAGAATCGCCTAGAACAAGAGACGTTGTGGCTGGTCGAGACGGAGCTAACCACACCTATCCTTTGTGCCACGTTAGCATGATGAAGCTGTGTGGCTAGTGGGGTGTTTTCGACTGACTGGCTGGGTCCTGAGGTCAAACCATAGGTACTACGTCGGATACAGTATATTTTTACACGCACATTTTTCCTCCGTCCCGAGACGTGGCACACCCTACCGCGCGGTCTCGGGGTCTTCCTGGGTGGTGCACGCATATATTCTTCCTTGCCGAGATGTGGGACTCCCTACTGTGCGTTTTCTGGGTCCTCCTCGATCGTAGCGCCGAAGCAAGTAAATGAGTCATCAAATCACGAAAGACCACCTTTTCCGCCGAGTACATCAGTGAAGCACGGTGGCTAGCTAGTTGGGCTAGTGCGACCGATTAGCTAGGTCGCCTCCACATTTGTTTTTTCACCCCTTTTTTATCTCCATGCCGACAGGTAAATTTAAATATCCACTGGGTGCTTGGGTGCGGCAGGATTTTTAATTTTTTGATTGACGGGAGCAGGCGCGGCAGGATCTTTAATTTTTTGATTGATGGGAGCAGGCGCGACAGCAATTAGTCACGATGACTCCGCCTGTAAAACCCACTGCTCCCTAATGTGAGAAGTCCTCGACTGGTGTTTTCCCATGGTGAAAACCAAAAGACTCCCCGCTCCTCGGCTGGCTCCCTCCGCCTTCCCGTAGATTGCATTGCCTTTCAACCGTTTCGCCCCCTTTGCTTCCTCTCCCCATTGCTTCTACCTGGTGCCATGGCCGCGCAGCAGATCACGGAGTCTGAGGTGAGGCGCCTGACACAGGAGCTCCAGGCCAAGGATGTGGAGCTCAGGGTCAAGGACATGGAGCTCCGTGAGCTCAAGGAGGAGAGGAGTGCCATGCTCCTCCGTTATGTGCGGGAGTTCACGGAGCATCAAAAGCGGTAGGCGTCCACCTCAAAGATGCTCGAGGCGTCGGCGGCGTTGCTACAGAAAGTGGGAGATATGATAGGCTATCAGGGGAGCCGACTGGAGCGCGAGCGGGCCGATCGTGATGAGGTCTAGGATCGCCTCAGCCACTTGGTGGACCAAGTTGCCACGCATGTGTTGCGGCTGCGCGATGCCTACCATCGTGCCAGCACGACCATGCTGGCCGTCGGGCTAAACCCGTTCGAACACCCCGTCGACTTCAACGAGCTACGGCTTCCTGACCTTGTCTCCTTCTTCACTTATATCTCCGAGGAGCTGAGCCGTCTCCGTGTGATGGTGGGGGCGGAGCTGGACAAGGAGGGGTTGCGGGCTGCCATCGCCGTTGCCGGGCGAATCCTCTCAGGGCTCTGTCACCGGAATCCATTCATGCCATTGTACGCCGTCTTTGATGAGCTGGCTCCCGTCAACCGGGAGCAGGCTCTGCGGGCGGTTGCACCCTGCATTACCAATGTCGCGCGCCTCGAGAAACAGAGGGACTTCCGTGGTGTTTAGGCGCCCTCTGCATGGGCATGTCCATGTCTCGGCGCAACATGACCGTTGGATCAAACTCAGACGTTGCAGATCAGTCACTGTAGCACAAAGCGTGTGGGTGTGTTTGGTTGCATTCTCATCTCAATATAGTTGTTCCCTCTTCGTGTATTTGTGTTAACCTACTAGTGTGGACTCATGCACCCTTCATGCACTCTGCCAAACACCCAAAAGTGGGTCGAGAAGGGAACTTTTGCTCCCATCCCATGCACCCTTCATACACCCTTCCTAACACTGATTCGTGCTTCATATGGTTCATGTTTCGTGGATTACTGTAGCACCGTACTCTCCGTGCATTGTAGACCTAGTTCTGTGAACATTAATCTCACCATTCATTCTCGGCCGGACAGTCGGAAAAGCGGTACTATGTTACTACATTACTGTTCATATAGTTGACATGCGCACAACATCATTTGTTATCGTCATATCTTACTACACTAGCAACAAGATTATGTAGTACTGACGTATGAACCAGTGCACATGCCTAGTAGTAGGAGCACTGTGTATGTTCAAGTGGCTGCCGTGTTTCGCACTCCTCCGTCTTAAGAGTGGAAACGCTTGCTGTAATCATTTTTTTCTTTAGAAAAACAGTGGACACGCTCTACCGTGCGGATCTTCCTCCACGGTCGTCGGGAACCTTGCTACTCACTTTCGCCGACGTGTGGGACAGCCAACATCGGGGTCCACCAGCCATGCACTAAATTATTCCGTAGTAGAGTGCCCAACTACACGGTAGACTACCCCGATTGAAGCGCCGCAGTAATTGCCAATGAGCCATCAAATCACAAAACCCCCTCCTTTCCAGCAGTAAGTTGGACGGACGAAGAAACCATTATTTCACTCTCTCTCTCAGCTTCCTCTCTACCCAACCGTCGCTTCTCCCTAATCCTGTTCCTCATTTCTTCAAGAAAACCCCGACCTGCTTCTGCCACTCTTCTTCGCTCCCAAAGAAAGAAAGGTGAGCGCATCAATGGTGTTGATTCTGGCCAAGGCCCGGTCTTGCAACCCCGAGACTGATCCTATAATACCCTCTCTGTTCTTTTTTGGGTTTGTGATTATGGTTTCTTTTCTATTATTTCTATTTGACAGTTTCTTGATGGACGCTGGCGCACCGGCCGAAGTGATGTCTATGTCTCTGGCCAAAACCGTCGAGTCTCATGGTATGAAAAGCGCAAGCACCCCGCCGATACTACCGCAGACAAGCTCAAAGACATCGCCCTGTCCAAGCCCCACTCTCCGGGATCCCTGAAGAAGCAAGTCCAGGTAATATCTCTTCTTGACGATCTTTTTCTCAATCTTGATCGCATGGTTTTTTCATCTAACACGCAGTACTAGTACTAGTAGTACAACTTTCTGGGTGACCTTGCATGTGATTTTTGTGTGCCAAATGACGATTCTAAATTCCTCTTTTGACCAAAACATGCTAGAGGTTGACACTGATTTCTTATAGATTACTTTCAACTACTTTATGAACATCAATGCTACCTTTGAAGAGGGTATATTTGCATCAGTAACTTGTGTTATGGATATTGCAAGTAATCCCTCTGCTCTCATGCCTTTGAAGACATCTTCTAGTGTCTTTGTTCACTCATTTCTGTGCATATATGTAGTCATATATGGAGTAAAATATTGAATATCATCTTATATTTCCGAACAGAGGTAGTAATAAAATATTTGGTTTCTGTTTGAATTAGAACCATGTCCGCGGTGGAGATGAAGTTCTCAAAGTCATGCCATGTGAACTTGAAGACCTGAGGATGAGTTCTATTGCTAAACTATCCAGCTGCTATGTCCTTGTCGCCACGTGTCCTGAAAAAGTGTTTTCCTGTAGCATTCTTGTCAGGCGTGTTCTTGAGGCTGTACTTGACCACAACAATTTCCTGGTTGTGCCTTCGATTACGAAGGGTGTGGTTCTTTTAAAGCTTCCCGACAAATCTGATGCGGCGTGTCTTCATCGTCATGTTTATGAGTGGAAAGACCATTCTGTTAAGTTCTCCAAGGTTGAGGAGACGGTGATGGTGCCGGTAGACATCTCTCACGAAGTCCATGGCCTAGTCTGTTATGCAGGGTTCATCACATAGGTCGGTGGCAAGAAATAGTCAGCAGAGTTTAATTACTGCAACTTTGCTTGTCTGTAGTAAGTACTATTGTTCAGAACTTGATTTGTGTTTGTGAACCTTGTATTGTTTAGTACTGCTGCTTTTGGTGTGTGTTGAGTCCCGAGAACAGTCTATGTTAATGTCTGTCCACTCAATTTAGTATGTATATTTTGAAGTATCCTGATCATCTTTTTTGTGAGGACGGTTTATCAATTATTGTTACACTCCAATATCTGTATGGATTGCAGGGTTTATCGCACCCACCTGGATTTCCAGTCCCATGGATGTTTGGTCCATACGATTTGTCACGACCTTTGGACTATCCTGCTTGTGGGAGTAGGCGGGGGCCCTGCATGCCACGCGTAGTTGGACGACCAATCTTTTGTTTAGTACTTCAACATAGTGATTTCCTGGTAAGGATTCACTCGTGTCACATCAAGTAAATCTTATTGATTTACTGTCTAAATCTTATTGATTTAATGTCATGTTTTCTTTTTTTTGCTGCAATTTTATGATCCAGGTTTTGCCATGTGACATTCGTCATAGAATAAACCGTTTGGTTTTCTCTACGATGGATATTTTTGCAGGTTTCACTTCTTATGTCGTGTCAGTAACGAAGGAACTGTCCATAACTTATATTACTGGAAAAAATTGGATCAGTCTATTGTCTGAGTACAAGATGAATCCCTGTGATGAACTGCAGGTTGGTTTAACAAACACGCCACAATTAGTCCTTCTTGCGTTTAAAAGAAATGAAGAAAAAGACTGGATCACGGTCATGGAGCCTAGTCACGTTAGAAAGCTGATCGTAGCAGACCAGACATGATCGCCGCTGTCTCGCACATCGGTACCACCTTCAGCAACGAATCGAGCACCGGCAGTTGCTCTTGCACTGACAACGGCAATAGCTCAGTCTGATCCAGCTGAGGATTGGGCACCGACCGCATCAGCGGATCATGCTGATCTACCGGAGGATCGGGCATCGACACCGGCACCTGCTCCGACACCGGCACCAGCTCTACAAGGAGCACCATCTCCTGCAGAAGCAGCGGAACTACCAGTCGCACCGGCACGGGCACTAGCAACAGCTTCGGCACATGCACCAACACTTGCACTTGTAGTATCTGCTCCGGCCCGTGCAGCGGCAACGGAACCAGCAGTTGCACCGGCAACAAACTGGGTTGCAGTTTGCACTTCATATACCAAAGTCCTTACAAAAACCGACACGTCCACCTTCTTGGTAAGCATTGGCCGCCCAAGTGCTTCGTTCTTTTTTCTTTCCATGTTGTTTCACATGATTCACTGTATTGATCTAACTGTTTGTGTATGTCTTCTTGTTTGCAAACAGGGAATTGCTAGAGCAACAACGGAGTCGTTCAACAATACGGGCGACCATGGCCAAGTTTCTCTTACCATGCGAAGTCTTAGTGTGAATGAACCTGCTCAATATACTGTAAGTACAAAGGATGGTCGCATGATGATTGATGCTACAGCATGGTCAAGGTTCAAATCTAAATCAGATCTTGCGGTAGGGGATGATGTCAAAACCGAACTTTCTCGTCAAGGAGAGCTGGTCCAAATCAACTTTGAAATTCTTCAGTACTGCCGAACTGATCTATCCGCCGAGAGATTTTGATGTAAATACTCTGGCATGGTAAAACAAGTGTCCTGTGTGTATAAGTAGTACGACAGTATTCTTGATAGAATTGCAACTCTGATTGCTGGTTAGGAACTGTCGTTTGATTTCATTCCACTAGTTGCCGTGCTTTATTCAATTTTGTGTATTCGACTTGCGACAGCATCTAAAACCAGTGCCGTACCGACCGCTTGCAATATGAAAAGCGCTGAGGGAGAACACATGGGCCCCCAAACATGTAGGCCCACCGGCTTGTATGAGTATTTTATCTTGTGAGAGAAAAGGATGAACGAGGGAAGGCCTTATTTGCAAATGTGGAGAGGTGTGTGGGGGTACCTTTTTGCAAAATTGCCATAGTTTCCTTCCTATCCGTCATATATAAATCGGACAGCCTATATTGTAGGATGACAGGCACACCATCATCACCAACTCGTCTATACCGTGTTAAAAAAACTCTGTTTTTATAATTATATATGTTATATATATTCCCCTTGATTTTTCTTATGTATAAAGTTGTGATATAAAAGATCTTTATATTTCTTTACAGGGGGGATATCTCTCTATCAAAAATATATTTATGTGTAATAACTAGTTACTCCCGTCTTTCTACTTCCTTCTGCTGATATGTGGGGCATCTGGCAATGGGGTCCACGTGCCATATGCACCAAATTAGAGTGCACAACTGCACGGTAGACACACCCCAGTCGTAGCGCCGCATTAATGCCCAATGAGCCGTCAAATCGCAAAAAACCCCACCTTTCCAGCTTTAGCAGGAAACTGGACGGACGAAGCAGCAATATTTCACTTGGCCTGAATCCCTTCTCCCCTGTCTGCTTGTTCAGAGAAAACCCCCGCTCGGCGATTGCATAGGGTTTTCTCATGGAGAACCTGGTACGAATTCTTCATCAATCCCCGATAATTCCAAGTCCCTTTGTCGCGGGTACTCCTAGGATGGCAGCCGCCGTCGTTGATGCATTTTTCTTCCTACTGAATCTAGTGTGTTTCATTTGCAGTGACCAAAGTGCGAGGACCCTACAGGTTTCTGCGCCTCGGCGAGACGCCACACTTGTTCCTTCTCATCCTAACACGGGATTTTAAAATGCGGACAATATGTTCCTAGAATCCTCTTTTCGATCTGGGAAGGAGGGGTTTTTTGAACATGCTGTCGACTAATTTGGAAATTTGGGTTGCTATATTTGGATAAAAGGTACTAGTACCATGGTCAACACTGACATGAAGGAGGAAATTATTTCTAGATTTGGATATAGGGAATACATTGTGTTCTCATATTATTTTTCCTGCAGTGCATTCCTTGCTCTGCCAGAACACATGTACTCAAGATGCTAGGCCTTGCCATAACTGAATACACCAGTTTAATGGTAATAGTGAAGACAAGCCATGGATATAAGTTTCGAGTTGGGTTCATGAACCAAGAAGATTGCTGCTTTTTTATGGTCGAACTTGGATAAACTTTCTCAAGTGTTACAGACTGAAAGTTGGCGCACGAATGTTGATGGAAATAGCCGAACCTGGTCTCATCTTCACTGCGATCATCCACCCCGACGTCATTCCAATTGTTCATCCATGTTAGTTTTCTATCTGGTTCTTGCTTCTTGCCTCGATTACTTCTTAATCCACCTATTTTGTCTCACGAAGATGCTACTTCTAACTAATATTTTCTTATAATTGGTGGCACGTGTAGGTTTTTTTAGAGTTAAGCAGGCTACTCGTTTGTTATTCTATAAGAAATCGGCTGTTACTCATGGAACTGAAGTTTACTTGGACGACATCCACAAGTTCCTACACTTTATTGATCATCTTGAGGTCCTTGTGGGGCATTTCAATGGTGGAATGCCACGTGGGATATGTGTGCCACTGCTGCACTCATTGAACAGGTCCAACTGTGTTGAGAAATTCATGGTATGAGCTGTTGTCTGTTATATATGTTGTTCATAAACTCTTGATTATGCACAGTTTTACAGTCTTCTTGAAATAGGAACTGCCCAGGTCTATTGTTCCTATACAGATGCCTGACCATGGTCGGGTCAGACTTGCGCTTGGTCACAACATGATGTTTATGTCGACCTACTCCATTCCACTTGGAGGTGAAAAGATACTTATTCATGGGTGGTCTCAAATAATGAAGGCACGTCCATCTTGGAGAATAGGACAGAAGATTATGTTCCTGCTTTTCCATGGCTCTAAAGCGAATATCCTGTTTATTGACCACATTGCGAGATGAAGCGGCTTTCAGAAGGTTGGGGATGCACGGGGTGGCGCCTGGGCCTTCTCCTGGGGCTTGGCGGCCTCACCCTTTGGTTAACTTTAGGCAAAGTAGCACTGTTCGAGGTGTGCTTTGTATGGTTGAACCTGTATAAGTACTCATACTGCTTCAGCTATGGTTGTTAAGTGCCCCTGCTGGTTTCAGTTAAGGTTGTTAAGTACTCCTGCTGCTTTTATAGTCTGTCGTGTTTCTTCAGTCCTGTCTTCCTCCAGCCGCCAAAACCAAACTAGCGCCCGCGGGCCGCCTGCTTCCACCTCCCACGGCTGGCTGCGCCTCAGCGCATGCATCGCCGCCCCACCGTCTCCTAAATCGTTAACGCCGACCTCCGAGGCCTTGCCGTCGTCCTCCGCGCGCTTTCCTGCGCTCGCCGTGGCGCCGCCCTCTCGAGTTGTCAACATGGTCAACAAACAAGAGGAATCGGCATAGGACTGTACATGGAGAGGATGACAGTAGGGGCCCACCATGTCCATGGCTGAACGCAAGGAAGGTCCTCATTTTTTGTTATATATATATATACTCCATTGTCAGCGTATGGAAAAAGAAAATGCTTCCTGCTAGTGGTTTCCTGACATCAGAGACCCACGACATTGTCAGCGTATATAGTCAATAGACAAGAGAACATCACAAGATCGGCTGAAACCTGGGACGTAGCTGCTCGAGCAGTATTTTTTTTGTTATTGTTGAGACGGAGCAGGGTTTCAACTGGGCTGTGGCCCATCTAGCCCAGGCTTATATTTTATGTTCACCACATGACCAGCCCAGCTATTTTCTTTTGTGAAAATGAGCCCAGTTCATTTTTTCCGAAGAATACCCTATCCAGGCCTACTTATTTTTCTACGCCCTGATGGGCTGCAACTCTTTCAGGACGCCTGCAAATCTTGAAAGTAATATGAAATGGGCTGTAAATATAAAAACAGATGACAAATTGGCTATTACTTTATAATTTCTGAATTTTTTCACATTTACATATTCCAATTTCACTGGGCTTTAACCTAATTTAAATATATCTTCAAAGTACTTTAAATCAGGCTCGACATTTCGGTATTAAAAATAGGTTGGAACCCACAGAAATATGCGAAATTTCGTTAAAATTTTTAACCCTGGCCCTGGCCAACAAAAAAACGGACTGCAATAAATTGAATAAGAAGTTGCAATGAGCTATATATAAATTATTAAAAAAATAGCGAATGGTCTGACTTGTGGGCCTATTAAGTTGACGCGTATGCAAGATTTTTTTACTTATTATATACGACAACAAACGATTCTAGCAGACGCAACCATTGGATGTCAATCCAACGGCCGTCGTGTTTCTTCAATCTCTGATCTTCTTGCTCCAGCCGCCAAATCCAGCGCCGGCAGGACCGCCTGCTCCCGCCTCCCGTGGCCGGTTGTGCTGCCGCACAGGCCTCACCGCCCCTACTACTCCCACCGGTGGCCAGGCCATCCCTCCACTGTTGTGGCTTCGCCGCCTCCGGGTCATTCCCTTCCTGGGTCTCGCCGTCCTCCATCGCGCTGGTGTTCTCGGCACGGCGTGGTCAACGTTGTCAACAAACTACAACATCGGAAGAGGGACGTACATGGAGAGGCTGACAGTTGGGACCCACATGGTCCATGGTCGCACGCAAGCAAGTACCTCCTTATTACGCCAAAAAGAATGAATACTCCCGCTGACAGCTCGGACCCGCCAGCTATATCTTCGCACGCAAGGAAGTACCTCCTTAAGACACACAAAAAATGAATACTCCCCTTCTAGCTGGGACCCACCATAGTGGGAGGCTGACTTGTGGGCCTACTAACTTGACGCGGACAGAGGGCTTTGTCAACTTAGTCAACAAATGATTCTATCACCAGTGACCGTTGGATTGTTACCATCCAACGGTCGTCCTGCTTCTTCAACCTCTGATTTTCTTGCTATAGGCGTCCAAACCACTGCGAGCTCTTGCCTCCCGTGGCCGACTGTGCTGCCACGGAAGCCTCACCGCCCCCGACTACTCCCACCGTTGGCCAGGCCCTGCAGCGACGGCAGCCTCACACCGCAGCCGAACCAGTGAACCCTTGTACTCCACTCCGCATGGGCATCCACTGCCGCGTCTTCCCCGTCTCCGCGTCGTTCCCTTCCTAGGCCTCGCCATCGTCTACCGCCTTGGTGCTCTCGGTGCGGCGTGGTCAATGTGGTCAACGAACAACTTCCATCAAAAGAGTACTGTACGTTGAGAGGCTGACAGCTGGGTCCACGGCCGCAGCAAGGAAGTGCCTCCTTATTACGCGCAAAATAATTATTCCTCCACCTGACAGCAGGGACCCACCGGACGGGCCACCGTATTTCACGAAAAAAATGTTTCCCCCTGACTGCTGGGACCCACCAGCTACATCTTCGCACGCAAGGAAGTGCGTCCATATTACGGGCAAAAAAATGATTCGCCCCCCTGACTGCGGGGACCCAGCAGCTACATCTTCGCACGCAAGGAAGTTCCTGACAGTCGGGACCCACCCGGTCAAAGCGTACGTAGCGTTGTCATTCTGGTCGCGAACGTGTATGTACATACTAGTCGATCGGTCTATCTGCAGGCTGCAGCGATGAACCGTGGCCGTGCAAGGAAGGGCACGTGTCGTAGTAGAGGCGCGCACGTGTGGTAGTAGAGGTGTGCACGTAGCATGTACGTGTACATACAGCAGCCAGGGTGCAAGAAAGAAAATACGACCACATACGTACATACAGGCGGGGTCTCTAATGCCTACTCGCGCATACGTACGGCCAGGGCTCGTGTACATGGCTATTGCTGGGTCGGAACGGAGAAACTCCATCGTTGTTGTGTTCATCAGGAGGCAACGAAATGCGTCATGTTCATCGGGAGGCAACGGAACGCGTGCTGTTCATCGGGAGCCAACCGGCTTGGCGGAATAGGCGATGGAAACGAGGCCTGGAGTACCGCAGAACGGAGGAAACAGCCTTGTGTTCGACCAGCCACGGTGGATACGGGATCCTGTTCATCGGGAGGGGTCTGGCGTACCACAAAACGGAGGAAACGGACCTCCTACGGTCGAAATGGGGTCCTATTGATCGGGAGGGGTGTGGCGTACCGCAAAATGGAGGAAACGGACTTGTGTTGAGCGCTACGGTCGAAATGGGGGTCCTGTTCATCGGGAGGGGTGTGGCGTACCGCAAAACGGGACTCCACGGGATACTGTTCATCTCCACCGTCGACCTCCTCCATCCTCCACGGGCTATTGTTCATCCACCGTCGATCTCCTGCAGCCTCCACCTGCAACTGTTCATCCACGGGCTCCTGTTCATCCAGCCTCCACCGCGCGCTCCTCCACCGGCTACTGTTCAACCAGTCCTCTCCACGGGGGTCCTGTTCAACCACCCCTCCACGGGCTACTGTTCATCTAGCCCTCCACGGGCTACTGTTCAACTAGCCCTCCACCGGCTACTGTTCAACCAGCCCTCCACGGGGTCCTGTTCATCCAGCCCTCCACGAGGTCCTGTTCATCCACTGGCTCGATCGATCGGGGTACTGTTCATCTAGCGGCAACAGCCTCTACTACCACGGGTTCCTGTTCATCCAACCCCCCACCGGGAACTGTTCATCCAAACCCCCCAGCATCGATCGGCTTCAGTTAGCAGCAGTAGCGAAGAACTGACTCGGCTTCAGTTAACAGCAAGGGATCGATCGATCGCACGGGTTCAATAACGTGTAGCCTGCAGTGCAATCGCTCGGGTTCAGTTAGAGCCCAATGCCTCGCTCGGGTTCAGTTAGAGCGCAACGCCTCGCACACACGCGTACGTACGGGAGAAACGCGCATCGCTCGGCCCCCGACCACCCACCGTAACCGGGAACTCCCCCGATATTTTCCTCGCCCTCGCTTCTACCACGGGTTTTTCCGTCATGGACGGCCCAAAGAATGTCATGCAGCTGCGTCTCCGGCCCGCCCAGGACGAAAAGCCCATTTTCTGTCATGATTTTTTGTCATAGAAGTAGGAGCCCACCACATCTATGATGATACCGGGTTTTGTCACAATTATTGTCATAGAAGTTTCATAAGTATGACAGAAAAAATTTCGTTCGGCCCAAAATGTCAAGGATGTGTCTTTTTTTGTAGTGGTATCAAGCATCCCCAAGCTTAATTCTTGCTCGTCCTCGAGTAGGTAAATGATAAAAACAGAATTTGTGATATAGAATGCTACCTAGCATAATTTTCAATGTAATTCTCTTTATTGTGCCATGAATGCTCAGATCCGCAAGATTTAAGATAAAAGTTTAATATTGACATAAAAATAATAATACTTCAAGCATACTAACTAAGCAATTATGTCTTCTCAAAATAACATGGCCAAAGAAAGTTCATCCCTACAAAATCATATAGTTTGGTCAAGCTCCATCTTCGTCACACAAAACTGCTCAAATCATGCACAACCCCGATGACGAGCCAAGCAATTGTTTCATACTTTAGTATTCTCAAACTGTTTCAACTTTCACGCAATACATGAGCGTGAACCATGGACATAGCACTATGGGTGGAATGGAATATGATAATGGGGGTTGTGTGGAGAAGACAAAAAAGGAGAAAGTCTCACATTCACGCGGCTAATCAACGGGCTATGGAGATGCCCATCAATTGATGTCAATGCAAGGAGTAGGGATTTCCATGCAACAGATGCACTGGAGCTATAAATGTATGAAAGCTCAACAAAAGAAACTAAGTGGGTGTGCATCCAACTTGCGTGCTCACGAAGACCTGGGGCATTTGAGGAAGCTCATTGTTGGAATATACAAGCCAAGTTCTATAATGAAAAATTCCCACTAGTATATGAAAATGACAAAATAAGAGACTCTCTATCATGAAGATCATGGTGCTACTTTGAAGCACAAGTGTGGAAAAAAGGATAGTAGCATTGTACCTTCTCTCTTTTTCTCTAACATTTTTTTGGGCCTTCATTTTTTTATTTTGGCCTTTCTCTTTTTTTCCTCACACGGGACAATGCTCTAATAATGATGATCATCACACTTCTATATATTTACAAGTCAATGATTACAACTCGATACTAGAACAAAATATGATTCTATATGAGTGCCTCCGGCGGTGTACCGGGATGGGCAATGAATCAAGAGTGACATGTATGAAAAATTATGTATGGTGGCCTTGCCACAAATACGGTGTCAACTACATGATCATGCAAAGCAATATGACAATGTTGAAGCGTGTCATAATAAATGAAACGGTGGAAAGTTGCATGGCAATATATCTTGGAATGGCTATGGAAATGCCATAATAGGTAGGTATGGTGGCTGTTTTGAGGAAGATATAAGGAGTTTTATGTGTGATAGAGCGTATCATATCACGGGGTTTGGATGCACCGGCGAAGTTTGCACCAACTCTCAAGGTGAGAAAGGGCAATGCACGGTACCGAAGAGGCTAGCAATGATGGAAAGGTGAGAGTGCGTATAATCAATGGACTCAACATTAGTCATAATGAACTCACATACTTATTGCAAAAATCGACAAGTCATCAAAAACAAAGCATTACGCGCATGCTCCTAGGGGGATAGATTGGTAGGAAAAGACCATCGCTCGTCCCCGACCGCCACTCATAAGGAGGACAATCAAAGAAACACCTCATGCTTCAAATTTGTTACACAACGGTTACCAAACGTGCATGCTATGGGAGTTGCACAAATTCACAATTACTCAACTAGCACAACTTTAATATTATCATCTTCATATCTCAAAACAATCATCAAGTATCAAACTTCTCATAGTATTCAATGCACTCTATATGAAAGTTTTTATTATACCCATCTTGGATGCCTACATATTAGGACTAAGTTTATAGCCAAAGCAAATTACCATGTTGTTCTAAAAGACTCTCAAAATAATATAAGTGAAGCATGAGAGATCAATAATTTCTATAAAATAAAACCACCACCGTGCTCTAAAAATATATAAGCGAAGCACTAGAGCAAAATTATCTTGCTCAAAAGATATAAGTGAAGCACATAGAGTATTCTAATAAATTCCGATTCATGTGTGTCTCTCCCAAAAGGTGTGTACAACAAGGATTCTTGTGGTAAAATAAAAAACAAATACTCAAATCATACAAGACGCTCCAGGAAAAACACATGTCATGTGGTGAATAAAAATATAGCCTCAAGTAAAGTTACAGATAGACGAAGACGAAAGAGGGGATGCCTTCCGGGGCATCCCCAAGCTTAGGCTTTTGGTTGTCCTTGAATTTTACCTTGGGGTGCCTTGGGCATCCCCGAGCTTAGGCTCTTTCCACTCCTTATTCCAAACTTCTCTATGGTTCATACCCCCCGATACTAGCCATAGATTCATCAAAATAAGCAAACAACACACGAAAAACAGAATCTGTCAAAAACAGAACAGTCTGTAGCAATCTGTATCAAAGGCAAACTTATGTATCTCAAACAATTCTGCAAAAATAGGACGACCTAGATAATTTGTTTATTGATCTACTTCAATTGGAATTAGTATTTTATCACGTTCTGGTGATTTTTAATAAATGTTTTTGTGAGCAGAAAGTCTCTGACTTTTTCAGCAAGATCAAATAATTATCATCCAAGAAGATCCTATAGGGTTTACTTGGCACAAACACTAATTAAAACATAAAACCAAATCTAACCAGAGGCTAGATGAATTATTTATTACTAAACAGGAACAAAAAGCAAGTAACAAAAATAAAATTGGGTTTCCTCCCAACAAGCGCTATCGTTTAACGCCCCTAGCTGGGCATTGATAATTTTAATGATGCTGACATCAAAGACAGGAATTAAAGCACAAAGAGAGCATCATGGAACACGTGATAAACACATCTAAGTCTAACATACTTCCTATGCATAGGCATTTTATAAGCAAACAAATTATCATAGAAAGAAAACAATAGCATATGCAAGGGAGAAGAAAGAGACGATAGCAATCTCAACATGACGAGAGGTAATTTAGTAAGATAAAAATTTCTACAACCATATTTTTCTCTCTCATAATAATTACATGTAGGATCATAGGCGAATTCAACAAAATAGCTATCACATAACATATTCTCAACACGATCCACATGCATGCGAAGTTGACACTCTTCCAAAATAGTGGGATTATCATTAACTAAAGTCATGACCTCTCCAAACCCACTTTTATCAAAAATACCATAAGATTGAACATTCTCCAAATATGTGGGATCTAAAGTTGACACTCTTCCAAACCCACTTTTGATATTACTGCAAACACTATTATCAATCTCATATTCATCATGGGGCTTAAATAAATTTTCAAGATCATAAGAAGAATCACCCCAATCATGATCATTGCTACAAGTAGTAGACATAGCAAAACAAGCATCCCCAAGCTTAGGGTTTGCATATTATAAGCACAATTGACATCAAGATAATTTATAGTAAAATCATGGCAATCATGCTTTTTATTCAAGGACCTATCATGAATCTCTTAATAAATTTTTTCATCACAATTTTCAGATTCGCGAAATTTCAAGCAAAACCTCATAAAGATAATCTAGTGCACTCAAATCACTAGAAATTGGTTCATCATAATTGGATCTCTTAAAAAGATTAGCAAGGGGATGTGGATCCATAACCTTTTAGCAAGCGAATATGCAAGAAAAAAGAAGGCACATGGTAACACAAGATCGAACGGAAGGAGGGCGAAGAAAAGGCAAGGGTGAAGTGGGGGAGAGCAAAACGAGAGGCAAATGGCAAATAATGTAATGCGAGGGATAAGAGTTTGTGATGGGTACTTGGTATGTCTTGACTTGCGCGTAGATCTCCCCGACAACGGCGCCAGAAATCACACGTTGGCGGGAGATCAAATCTTGACTTGACTTGGCGTAAGCCTCCCCGGCAACGGCGCCAGAAATCCTTCTTGCTACCTCTTGAGCATGCGTTGGTTTTCCCTTGAAGAGGAAAGGGTGATGCAGCAAAGTAGCGAAAGTATTTCCCTCAGTTTTTGAGAACCAAGGTATCAATCCAGTAGTTGACTACACATAAATCGCCGAATACCTGCACAAACAATTAAGAACCTTGCAACCAATGCGATAAAGGGGTTGTCAATCCCTTCACGGCCACTTGCAAAAGTGAGATCTGATAGAGATAATAAGATAAATGTTTTTGGTAATTTTGTTGTATAGATTGGAAAGTAAAGATTGCAAAATAAAATAGATCGGAAACTTATATGATGGAAAGTAGACCTGGGGGGCATATGTTTCAAGAGTGGCTCCTCTCATGATAGCATATATTACGGTTGGTGAACAAATTACTGCCGAGCAATTGATAGAAAAGCGCATAGTTATGAGAATATCTAGGCATGATCATGTATATAGGCATCACATCCGTGTCAAGTAGACCGAAACGATTCTGCATCTACTACTATTACTCCACACATCGACCGCTATCCAGCATGCATCTAGAGTATTAAGTTCATAAGAACAGAGTAACGCATTAGGTAAGATGACATGATGTAGAGGGATAAACCCCATCTTTTTATCCTCGATGGCAACAATACAATACGTGCCTTGCTGCCCCTACTGTCACTGGGAAAGGACACGGCAAGATTGAACCCAAAGCTAAGCACTTCTCCCATTGCAAGAAAGATCAATCTAGTAGGCCAAACTAAACCGATAATTCGAAGAGACTTGCAAAGATATCAAATCATGCATAAAAGAATTCAGAGAAGAATCAAATATTGTTCATGGATAATCTTGATCATAAACCCACAATTCATCGGATCTCGGCAAACACACCGCAAAAAGTATTACATCGAATAGATCTCCAAGACATTGAGGAAAACTTTGTATTGAGATCCAAAGAGAGAGAAGAAGCCATCTAGCTAATAACTATGGACCCGAAGGTCTGTGCTAAACTACTCACCCATCATCAAAGAGGCTATGGTGTTGATGTAGAAGCCCTCCATGATCGATTCCCCCTCCGGCGGAGCGCTGGAAAAGGCCCCAAGATGGGATCTCACGGGTACAGAAGGTTGCGGCGGGGGAAAAGTGGTTTCGTGGCTCCCCTGGATGTTTTCATGGTATAAGAGTATATATAGGCGAAAGAAGTATGTCGGTGGAGCTACGAGGGGCCCAGAGGGTGGGGCGCACCTACCCCCCTAGGCGTGCCTACCTACCTCGTGGCCGCCTCGTTGCTTCCTTGACATCCACTCCAAGTCTCCTGGATTGCGTTTGTTCCAAAAACGATCATCGCAAAGGTTTCATTCCGTTTGGATTCCGTTTGATATTCCTTTTCTATAAAACACTGAAATAGGCAAAAAAACACCAACTGGCGCTGGGCCTCCGGTTAATAGGTTAGTCCAAAAAATAATATAGAAGTGCATATTAAAGCCCATTAAACATCCAAAACAGATAATATAATAGCATGGATCAATCCAAAATTATAGATACGTTGGAGACGTATCATGCTCCAAGATATTTTGTGCTGCATCTCACACGGTTGGTTATAATAAACTGTGTGGGATCTACATGATTTTTCGTCTTGATTTGAATTACATAATGGGGTAACAGCAGCAATGGACGGTGTTTGAATTGCTAGACCTTTTATCTGCAGTGAACATGCAACTATATGTGTGTCGAAAAAGAATTGGAATTATTCAGGGTTCGTTTGCACATTTTTATGCATTAACTGAGTTTTGAACGCATTTATGTACATAATTCAAATTTGAACTACATGCAGATGCTCCAGTGCATATAAATTGGTTGATAAATCAAATCTTTGTCCTTCGGTGCATGCTTAGGTGCCATGCAAGAAATGGGAATGAATGTCAACACCCTGCCACCGTTATTCGGCAGCAAACATGAGATACCTGGTTTTATAATTCTAGTAAATCCAAAACTCGTCTGAAATTCATGAAACTTGGCATGCTATCATAGAGCCACATCAACATGCCGTGGTAATTTTTTTTCCCATTTGGGGCAGGTTTGGGTATATGCTTCTCACAAACCGGATCTTCTCACAACAAGCATGTTGGTTTCGGTAGGGAAAGTCCCACCTTTGGGGATAAAACGATATCCATTGCCTCTTATCGCTTTAAAAAAATTTCTTACGTCAACATAGAACAACGGGAGTGTTGGGTCAATTTTTGTGATATTTTGGGGTTCTTTTGGACATATTTATGCATTAACTGAGTTATCAATGCATTTCTGTGCATAATTAAAATTTGAGCTACATGCACATGCTCTAGTGCATATAAATTGGTTGAAAAATCAAATCTTTGTCCTTGGGTGCATGCTTAGGTCCCATGCAAGAAATGGGAATGAATGTCAATACCCTGCCACCGTCACTCGGCCGCAAACATTGAGATACCTGGTTTTTAAACTCTAGTAAATCCAAAACTCATTTGAAATTCATGAAACTTGGCATGCTATCATGGAGCGGCATCAACATGTTGTGGTAGTTTTTTTGTCCCATTTGGTGCAGGTTTGGGTATATATACTTCTCACAAACCAGAGCTTCTCACAACAAGCATGATGGTTTCGGTAGGGAACGTCCCACCTTTGGGGACGAAACAATATCCATTGCCTCTTATTGCTTTCAAAAAATTTCTCGTGTCAACATAGAACAACAGGAGTGTCGTGGCATTTTTTGTGATTTTTCGGGGTACGTTTGGACATTTCTATGCATTAACTGAGTTTTCAGTGCATTTAGGTGCATAATTCAAATTTGAACTGCATGCACATGCTCCAGTGCATATAAATTCATTGAAAAATCAAATCTTTGTCCTTAGGTACATGCTTAGGTCCCATGTAAGAAATGGGAATGAATGTCAAACACCCTGCCAACGTCACTCGGCCGCAGACATTGAGATACCTGGTTTTTAAATTCTAGTATATCCAAAATTCGTCTGAAATTCATGAAACTTGGCATGCTATCATGGAGCGGCATCAACATGCGGTGGTAATTTTTTGTCCCATTTGGGGCAGGTTTGGGTATATGCTTCTCACAAACCAGAGCTTCTCACAACAAGCATGGTGGCTTCGGTAGGGAACGTCCCACCTTTGGGGACCAAACTATATACATTGCCTCTTATTACTTTCAAAAATTTCTCGTGTCAACATAGAACAACAGGAGTGTTGTGTCAATTTTTGTAATTTTTGGGGTTCGATAGGACATTTTTTACATTAACTGAGTTTTCAATGCATTTATGTGGATAATTCAAATTTGAAGTGCATGCACATGCTCCAGTGCATATAAATTGGTTGAAAAATCAAATCTTTGTCCTTGGGTGCATGCTTAGGTCCCATGCAAGAAATGGGAATGAATGTCAAACACCCTGCCACCATCACTCGGCCGCAAACATTGAGATACCTGGGTTTTAAACTCTAGTAAATCCAAAACTCGTCTGAAATTCATGAAACTTGGCATGCTATCATGGAGCGGCATCAACATGCTGTGGTAGTGTTTTTGTCCCATTTGGGGGGGTATATATACTTCTCACAAACCAGATCTTCTCACAACAAGGATGATGGTTTCGGTAGGGAACGTCCCACCTTTGGCGACGAAACAATATCCATTGCCTCTTATTGCTTTCAAAAAAATTCTCGTGTCCACATAGAACAACACGAGTGTTGTGGCATTTTTTGTGATTTTTCGGGGTACGTTTGGACATTTCTATGCATTAACTGAGTTTTCAGTGCATTTATGTGCATAATTCAAATTTGAATTGCATGCACATGCTCCAGTGCATATAAATTCATTGAAAAATCAAATCTTTGTCCTTGGGTACATGCTTAGGTCCCATGCAAGAAATGGGAATGAATGTCAAACACCCTGCCAACGTCACTCGGCCGCAGACAGTGAGATACCTGGTTTTTAAATTCTAGTATATCCAAAACTCGTCTGAAATTCATGAAACTTGGCATGCTATCATGGAGCGGCATCAACATGCGGTGGTAATTTTTTTGTCCCATTTGGGGCAGGTTTGGGTATATGCTTCTCACAAACCAGAGCTTCTCACAGCAAGCATGATGGTTTTGGTAGGGAACGTCCCACCTTTGGGGACCAAACGATATCCATTGCCTCTTATTCCTTTCAAAAATTTCTCGGGTCTACATAGAACAACAGGAGTGTTGTGTCAATTTTTGTAATTTTTCGGGGTTCGATTGGACATTTTTAAACATTAACTAAGTTTTCAATGTATTTATGTGCATAATTCAAATTTGAAGTGCATGCACATGCTCCAGTGCATATAAATTGGTTGAAAAATCAAATCTTTGTCCTTGGGTGCATGCTTAGGTCCCATGCAAGAAATGGGAATGAATGTCAAACACCCTGCCACCATCACTCGGCTGCAAACATTGAGATACCTGGGTTTTAAACTCTAGTAACTCCAAAACTCGAATGAAATTCATGAAACTTGCCATGCTATCATGGAGCGGCATCAACATGCTGTGGTAGTGTTTTTGTCCCATTTGGGGGGGGGGGTATATATACTTATCACAAACCAGAGCTTCTCACAACAAGGATGATGGTTTCGGTAGGGAACGTCCCACCTTTGGGGACAAAACAATATCCATTGCCTCTTATTGCTTTCAAAAAATTTCTCGTGTCAACATAGAACAACAGGAGTGTTGTGGCATTTTTTGTGATTTTTCGGGGTATGTTTGGACATTTCTATTCATTAACTGAGTTTTCAGTGCATTTATGTGCATAATTCAAATTTGAATTGCATGCACATGCTTCTGTGCATATAAATTCATTAAAAAATCAAATCTTTGTCCTTGGGTACATGCTTAGGTCCCATGCAAGAAATGGGAATGAATGTGAAACGCCCTGCCAACGTCACTCGGCCGCAGACATTGAGATACCTGGTTTTTAAATTCTAGTATATCCAAAACTCGTCTGAAATTCATGAAACTTGGCATGCTATCATGGAGCGGCATCAACATGCGGTGGTAATTTTTTTGTCCCATTTGGGGCAGGTTTGGGTATATGCTTCTCACAAACCAGAGCTTCTCACAGTAAGCATGATGGTTTTGGTAGGGAACGTCCCACCTTTGGGGACCAAACGATATCCATTGCCTCTTATTCCTTTCAAAAATTTCTCGGGTCTACATAGAACAACAGGAGTGTTGTGTCAATTTTTGTAATTTTTCGGGGTTCGATTGGACATTTTTAAACATTAACTGAGTTTTCAATGTATTTATGTGCATAATTCAAATTTGAAGTGCATGCACATGCTCCAGTGCATATAAATTGGTTGAAAAATCAAATCTTTGTCCTTGGGTGCATGCTTAGGTCCCATGCAAGAAATGGGAATGAATGTCAAACACCCTGCCACCATCACTCGGCCGCAAACATTGAGATACCTGGGTTTTAAACTCTAGTAACTCCAAAACTCGTCTGAAATTCATGAAACTTGTTATGCTATCATGGAGCGGCATCAACATGCTGTGGTAGTGTTTTTGTCCCATTTGGGGGGGGGGGTATATATACCTATCACAAACCAAAGCTTCTCACAACAAGCATGATGGTTTCGGAAGGGAACGTCCCACCTTTGGGGACGAAACAATATCCATTGTCTCTTATTGCTTTCAAAAATTTTCTCGCGTCAGCATAGAACAACAGGAGTGGTGTGCCATTTTTTGTGATTTTTCGGGGTACGTTTGGACATTTCTATGCATTAACTGAGTTTTCTGTGCATTTATGTGCATAATTCAAATTTGAACTGCATGTACATGCTCCAGTGCATATAAATTCATTGAAAAATCAAATCTTTGTCCTTGGGTACATGCTTAGGTCCCATGCAAGAAATGGGAATGAATGTCAAACACCCTGCCAATGTCACTCGGCCGCAGACATTGAGATACCTGGTTTTTAAATTGTAGTATATCCAAAACTCGTCTGAAATTCATGAAACTTGGCATGCTATCATGGAGCGCCATCAACATGCGGCGGTAGTTTTTTTGTCCCATTTGGGGCAGGTTTGGGTATATGCTTCTCACAAACCAGAGCTTCTCACAACAAGCATGATGGTTTTGGTAGGGAACGTCCCACCTTTGGGGACCAAACGATATCCGTTGCCTCTTATTGCTTTCAAAAATTTCTCGTGTCAACATAGAACAACAGGAGTGTTGTGTCAATTTTTGTAATTTTTCGGGGTTCGATTGGACATTTTTAAACATTAACTGAGTTTTCAATGCATTGATGTGCATAATTCAAATTTGAAGTGCATCCACATGCTCCATTGCATATAAATTGGTTGAAAAATCAAATCTTTGTCCTTGGGTGCATGCTTAGGTCCCATGCAAGAAATGGGAATGAATGTCAAACACCCTGCCACCATCACTCGGCCGCAAACATTGAGATACCTGGGTTTTAAACTCTAGAAAATCCAAAACTCGTCTGAAATTCATGAAGCTTGGCATGCTATCATGGAGCGGCATCAACATGCTGTGGTAGTGTTTTTGTCCCATTTGGGTGGGTATATATACTTCTCACAAACCAGAGCTTCTCACAACAAGAATGATGGTTTCGGTAGGGAACGTCCCACCTTTGGGGACGAAGCAATATCCATTGCCTCTTATTGCTTTCAAAAATAATCTCGCTTCAACATAGAACAACAGGTGTGTTGTGCCATTTTTTGTGATTTTTTGGGGTACGTTTGGACATTTCTATGCATTAACTGAGTTTTCAGTGCATTTATGTGCATAATTCAAATTTGAACTGCATGCACATGCTCCAGTGCATATAAATTCATTGAAAAATCAAATCTTTGTCCTTGGGTGCTTGCTTAGGTCCCATGCAAGAAATGGGAATGAATGTCAAACACCCTGCCAACGTCACTCGGCCGCAGACATTGAGAGATACCTGGTTCTTAAATTCTACTATATCCGAAACTCGTCTGAAATTCATGAAACTTGGCATGCTATCATGGAGCGGCATCAACATGCGGTGGTAATTTTTTTGTCCCATTTGGGGCAGGTTTGGGTATATGCTTCTCACAAACCAAAGCTTCTCACAACAAGCATGATGGTTTCGGTAGGGAACGTCCCACCTTTGGGGACGAAACAATATCCATTGTCTCTTATTGCTTTCAAAAATTTTCTCGCGTCAACATAGAACAACAGGAGTGGTGTGCCATTTTTTGTGATTTTTCGGGGTACGTTTGGACATTTCTATGCATTAACTGAGTTTTCTGTGCATTTATGTGCATAATTCAAATTTGAACTGCATGTACATGCTCCAGTGCATATAAATTCATTGAAAAATCAAATCTTTGTCCTTGGGTACATGCTTAGGTCCCATGCAAGAAATGGGAATGAATGTCAAACACCCTGCCAATGTCACTCGGCCGCAGACATTGAGATACCTGGTTTTTAAATTGTAGTATATCCAAAACTCGTCTGAAATTCATGAAACTTGGCATGCTATCATGGAGCGCCATCAACATGCGGCGGTAGTTTTTTTGTCCCATTTGGGGCAGGTTTGGGTATATGCTTCTCACAAACCAGAGCTTCTCACAACAAGCATGATGGTTTTGGTAGGGAACGTCCCACCTTTGGGGACCAAACGATATCCGTTGCCTCTTATTGCTTTCAAAAATTTCTCGTGTCAACATAGAACAACAGGAGTGTTGTGTCAATTTTTGTAATTTTTCGGGGTTCGATTGGACATTTTTAAACATTAACTGAGTTTTCAATGCATTGATGTGCATAATTCAAATTTGAAGTGCATCCACATGCTCCATTGCATATAAATTGGTTGAAAAATCAAATCTTTGTCCTTGGGTGCATGCTTAGGTCCCATGCAAGAAATGGGAATGAATGTCAAACACCCTGCCACCATCACTCGGCCGCAAACATTGAGATACATGGGTTTTAAACTCTAATAAATCCAAAACTCGTCTGAAATTCATGAAACTTGGCATGCTATCATGGAGCGGCATCAACATGCTGTGGTAGTGTTTTTGTCCCATTTGGGGGGTATATATACTTCTCACAAACCAGAGCTTCTCACAACAAGGATGATGGTTTCGGTGGGGAACGTCCCACCTTTGGGGACGAAACAATATCCATTGCCTCTTATTGCTTTCAAAAAATTTCTCGTGTCAACATAGAACAACAGAGTGTTGTGCCATTTTTTGTGATTTTTCGGGGTACGTTTGGACATTTTTATGCATTAACTGAGTTTTTAGTGCATTTATGTGCATAATTCAAATTTGAACTGCATGCACATGCTCCAGTGCATATAAATTCATTGAAAAATCAAATCTTTGTCCTTGGGTACATGCTTAGGTCCCATGCAAGAAATGGGAATGAATGTCAAACACCCTGCCAACGTCACTCGGCCGCAGACATTGAGATACCTGGTTTTAAATTCTAGTATATCCAAAACTCGTCTGAAATTCATGAAACTTGGCATGCTATCATGGAGCGGCATCAAGATGCGGTGGTAATTTTTTTGTCCCATTTGGGGCAGGTTTGGGTATATGCTTCTCACAAACCAAAGCTTCTCACAACAAGCATGATGGTTTTGGTAGGGAACGTCCCACCTTTGGGGACCAAACGATATCCATTGCCTCTTATTGCTTTCAAAAATTTCTCGTGTCAACATAGAACAACAGGAGTGTTGTGTCAATTTTTGTAATTTTTCGGGGTTCGATTGGACATTTTTAAACATTAACTGAGTTTTCAATGCATTTATGTGCATAATTCAAATTTGAAGTGCATCCACATGCTCCAGTGCATATAAATTGGTTGAAAAATCAAATCTTTGTCCTTGGGTGCATGCTTAGGTCCCATGCAAGAAACGCGAATGAATGTCAAACATCCTGCCACCATCACTCGGCCGCAAACATTGAGATACCTGGGTTTTAATCTCTAATAAATCCAAAACTCGTCTGAAATTCATGAAACTTGGCATGCTATCATGGAGCGGCATCAACATGCTGTGGTAGTGTTTTTGTCCCATTTGGGGGGTATATATATTTCTCACAAACCAGAGCTTCTCACAACAAGCATGATGGTTTCGGTAGGGAACGTCCCACCTTTGGGGACGAAACAATAGCCATTGCCTCTTATTGCTTTCAAAAAATTTCTCGTGTCAACATAGAACAATAGGAGTGTTGTGCCATTTTTTGTGATTTTTCGAGGTTCGTTTGGACATTTTTATGCATTAACTGAGTTTTCAGTGCATTTATGTGAATAATTCAAATTTGAACTGCATGCGCATGCTCCAGTGCATATAAATTCATTGAAAAATCAAATCTTTGTCCTTGGGTGCATGCTTAGGTCCCATACAAGAAATGGGAATGAATGTCAAACACCCTGGCAACGTCACTCGGCCGCAGACATTGAGAGATACCTGGTTTTTAAATTCTAGTATATCCAAAACTCGTCTGAAATTCATGAAACTTGGCATGCTATCATGGAGCGGCATCAACATGTGGTGGTAATTTTTTTGTCCCATTTGGGGCAGGTTTGGGTATATGCTTCTCACAAACCAGAGCTTCTCACAACAAGCATGATGGTTTCGTTAGGGAACGTCCCACCTTTGGGGACGAAACGATATCCATTGCCTCTTATTGCTTTCAAAAATTTCTCGTGTCAACATAGAACAACAGGAGTGTTGTGCCATTTTTTGTAATTTTTCAGGGTACGTTTGGACATTTCTACACATTAACTGAGTTTTCAGTGCATTTATGTGCATAATTCAAATTTGAACTGCATGCACATGCTCCAGTCCATATAAATTAGTTGAAAAATCAAATCTTTGTCCTTGGGTGCATGCTTAGGTCCCATGCAAGAAATGGGAATGAATGTCAAACACCCTGCCACCATCACTCGGCCGCAAACATTGAGATACCTGGTTTTTAAACTCTAGTAAATCCAAAACTCGTCTGAAATTTATGAAACTTGGCATGCTATCATGGAGCGGCATCAACATGTTGTGGTAGTGTTTTTGTCCCATTGGGGGGGGGGGTATATATATTTCTCACAAACCAGAGCTTCTCACAACAAGCATGATGGTTTCGGTAGGGAACGTCACCTTTGGGGACGAAACAATAGCCATTGCCTCTTATTGCTTTCAAAAAATTTCTCGTGTCAACATAGAACAATAGGAGTGTTGTGCCATTTTTTGTGATTTTTCGGGGTTCGTTTGGACATTTTTATGAATTAACTGAGTTTTCAGTGCATTTATGTGAATAATTCAAATTTGAACTGCATCCACATGCTCCAGTGCATATAAATTCATTGAAAAATCAAATCTTTGTCCTTGGGTGCGTGCTTAGGTCCCATGCAAGAAATGGGAATGAATGTCAAACACCCTGCCAACGTCACTCGGCCGCAGACATTGAGAGATACCTGGTTTTTAAATTCTATTATATCCAAAACTCGTCTGAAATTCATGAAACTTGGCATGCTATCATGGAGCGGCATCAACATGCGGTGGTAATTTTTTTGTCCCATTTGGGGCAGGTTTGGGTATATGCTTCTCACAAACCAGAGCTTCTCACAACAAGCATGATGGTTTCGGTAGGGAACGTCCCACCTTTGGGGACCAAACGATATGCATTGCCTCTTATTGCTTTCAAAAATTTCTCGTGTCAACATAGAACAACAGGAGTGTTGTGTCAATTTTTGTAATTTTTCGGAGTTCGATTGGACATTTTTATGCATTAACTGAGCTTTCAATCCATTTATGTGCATAATTCAAATTTGAACTGCATGCACATGCTCCAGTGCAATAAATTGATTAAAAAATCAAATATTTGTCCTTGGGTGCATGCTTAGGCCCTATGCAAGAAATGGGAATGAATGTCAAACACCCTACCACAGTCACTCGGCCGCAACCATTGAGATACCTGGTTTTTAAACTATAGTAATTCCAAAACTCGTCTGAAATTCATGAAACTTGGCATGCTATCATGGAGCGGCATCAACATGCTGTGGTAGTTTTTTTGTCCCATTTGGGGCAGGTTTGGGTATATGCTTCTCACAAACCAGAGCTTCTCGCAACAAGCATGATTGTTTCGGTAGGGAAAGTCCCACCTTTGGGGATGAAATGATATCCATTGCCTCTTATTGCTTTCAAAAAAATTCTCGTGTCAACATAGAAGAATAGGAGTGTTGTGTCAATACTTGTAATATTTCGGGTTTCGTTTGGATATTTTTATGCATTAACTGAGTTTTCAATGCATTTATGTGCATAATTCGAATTTGAACTGCATGCACATGGTCCAGTGCATATAAATTGGTTGAAAAATCAAATCTTTGTCCTTGGGTGCCTGCTTAGGTCCCATGCAAGAACTGGGAATGAATGTCAAATACCCTGCCACCGTCACTCGGCGACAAACATTGAGATACCTGGTTTTTAAACTCTAGTAAATCCAAAACACGTCTGAAATTCATGAAACTTGGCATGCTATCATGGAGCAGCATCAACATGTTGTGGTAGTTTTTTTGTCCCATTTGGGGCAGGTTTGGGTATATGCTTCTCACAAACCAGAGTTTCTCAGAACAAGCATGATGGTTTCGGTAGGGAACGTCCCACCTTTGGGGCCCAAACGATATCCATTGCCTCTTATTGCTTTCATAAATTTCTTATGTCAACATGGAACAACAGGAGTGTTGTGTCAATTTTTGTGATTTTCCGGGGTTCGATTGGACATTTTTATCCATTAACTGAGCTTTCAATGCATTTATGTGCATAATTAATATTTGAAGTGCATGCACATGCTCAAGTGCATATAAATTGGTTGAGAAATCAAATATTTGTCCTTGGGTACATGCTTAGGTCCCATGCAAGAAATGGGAATTAATGTCAAATACCCTACCACCGTCACTCGGCCGCAGTCATTGATATACCGGTTTTTAAATTCTAGTAAATCCAAAACACGTCTGAAATTCATGAAACTTGGCATGCTATCATGGAGCGGCATCAACATGCCGTGGTAAATTTTTGGTCCCATTTGGGCCAGGTTTGGGTTTATGCTTCTCACAAACCAGAGCTTCTCACAAAAAGGATGATGATTTCGGTAGGGAACATCCCAACTTTGCGGACGAAACGATATCCATTGCCTCTTATTGCTTTCATAATTTTTCTCGTGTCAACACAGAACAACAGGAGTGTTGTGTCAATTTTTGTGATATTTCGGGTTTCGTTTGGACATTTTTATGCATTAACTGAGTTTTCAATGCATTAATGTGCATAATTCAAATTTGAACTACATGCACATGCTCGAGTGCATATAAATTGGTTGAAAAATCAAATCTTTGTCTTTGGGTGCATGCTTAGGTCCCATGCAAGAAATGGGAATGAATGTCAAAAACCCTGCCACCGCCACTCATCCGCAAACATTGAGATACCTGGTTTTTAAACTCTAGTAAATCCAAAACTCGTCCGAAATTCATGAAACTTGGCATGCTATCATGGAGCGTCATCAACATGCAAACCAGAGCTTCTCACAACAAGCATGATGGTTTTGGTAGGGAACATCCCACCTTTGGGGACGAAACGATATCCATTGCCTCTTATTGCTTTCAAAAATATTCTCGTGTCAACATAGAACAACAGGTGTGTTGTGCCAATTTTTGTGATTTTTCGGGGTTCGTTTGGACATTTTTATGCATTAACTGAGCTTTCAATCCATTTATGTGCATAATTCAAATTTGAACTGCATGCACATGCTCCAGTGCATATAAATTGGTTGAATAATCAAATCTTTGTCCTTGGGTGCATGCTTAGGTCCCATGCAAGAAATGGGAATGAATGTAAAACACCTGCCATCGTCACTCGGCCGCAAACATTGAGATACCTGGTTTCCAAATTCTAGTAAATTCAAAACTCGTCTGAAATTCATGAAACTTGGCATGCTATCATGGAGCGGCATCAACATGTTGCGGTAAACTTTAAACTTTTTGCCCCATTTGGGGCAGACTTGGATATATGTTTCTCACAACAAGCTTGATGGTTTCGGTATGGAACGTCCCACCTTTGGGACGAAACGATATCCATTGCCTCTTGTTGGCTTCAAATTTTTTCTCGTGTCAACATAGAACAACAGGAGTGTTGTGTCAATTTTTATGATTTTTCGGTGTTCATTTGGACATTTGTATGCATTGACTGAGCTTTCAATGCATTTATGTGCATAATTCAAATTTTAACTACATGCACATGCTTCAGTGCATATAAATTGGTTGAAACATCAAATCGTTGTCCTTGGGTGCATGCTTAGGTTCAATGGAAGAAATGGGAATGAATTTCAAACACTAGGGCACCGTTGATTGCCGGCAAAACGTTGAGATACTATTTTAAATTCAAGTAAATCAAAAATTCGTCTGAAATTTCGCATGCTATCATCGAATGGCACCCGACATGCTGTGGTATTTTTTGTGTCCATGCTGAGAGAAGGCGCACTCGAATAACAGCCAACAAAGGCATTTTGAAAAAATAGCTGCCACTTTAATATCTCAAACGTTTGTATAATTCAAACTGTGTGCATTCTGTTAACCATTCACGTGACGCCATCTGTCTTGGTTTAATGGGAACGCAAACGGTTCTTTTGGATGACCCGTGTGCAACCACTTACAAACCATTTGGTAAAATTTGCATCTGTCATATTGGGTACTTTGCCATTTGTCGAACGGGAAAGATTGACATTTGTTGATGTAGTAACATTGCCATCTATTATATAATTAAAACAAGAGTGAAACAAGCCATTACGTTAGTCCACACATATTAAATTATCTTGACCAGCAACTTTTGAGATTAACGGCGGAGATTTAAAGATTTAAGCGTTACGTAAAAAATATTGACACGTACAGACGCTTTAACATGTCACGTAGGAATAACTTTTAGGGACATAGAAATAGTTAGAAGAATAGGCACGTCTCATGTATTATGACAGCCATGTATAGGCCTGTCACGACTTCTCTTTCCAATAGAAACACAGTCAATCACGTACCGGAAGAAATAGGCCATATGGGAGTATATATTAAGGAAAATAGCAAACTTTCCTAGAAAAAGGAAACAGGCAAACAGCTATCACGTACGCACTAACAAAATCAATCACGTGTTTGCCGGAAGGAAACTACGGACTATAAGGTTGCATCCTCTAACAAAACAGTCTTTTTCTTTTTCTAAATACTTCACAGTGCAGCTGCGCCGGATGGACGCGGCGAGCGCACGCGCTAGATGACAAAACTAGTTTCCTGTCTATAATAAACGCGTTATCCACTGGGTAGTGTAAAGCGCATGCATGTGCCAACGTCATCTATTTATTTTGTTTAAATTTTTAAAAAGCTACAACTTTTGAACCGAGTGTCAGAACGCAGAACTGTTTTCACTGCAGGGTTCCTCGCGACGAGCTTTTCAAAACTAGATCCCATATGAATATGTTTTGATGATTTTTTTCGAAAGCAACTTTGATGCTAGATGAAGCACATTAGTGTTAAACATGAGCAACTCTGCTGCTAGATGAATTGCACCATGTGTATGACTAACTTCGCCTAGTAGCCACCTAGTTAGTTGTGTGCAACAGTGTAATAGGGGGGTCACCATGATTTCTAAGTTGCATACATTGGAAAATAAGTTGTGGATTGTTTAGTTGCCTATCATACTGTGAAAATTTCTTACCGTAGAGTGGAAACTCTAACATGGCTTATAAGTTGTCTACCGCAGAAACCAGGTTGCCCTTTCACTACGAAGTTGCCTAAGAGTAATCCTCAATTTCTTACAATACTATGAAAGTTGTCCATCAAGGGACCTAAGTTGCCTACAATATCGAAAAGTTTTTGTGGGATTTAAGTCATCTATCATGATTTCAAATTTTGAACTATGTGGGGATGGGTGGTATGAGATCTGTGTGTTTTCCTTTTCTAGGGGAGTCTGCCCGCCAACGCTATTAAGCACACGGATGTTGGCTAGCCAGGTCCTGACGAGCTCTTCAAAACTATACCCACATGAATATGTTTTGATGATTTTTCTTTCTTTCAGAAAGCAACTTGGACGCTAGATGAGACAACTTTAGTGCTAAACAGAAGCAACTCTACTCCAATTTAAAGTAACTAAGTACCAACAATGAGCAACTAACTAGTAATAGAGAATAACCTTGAACAGAGGTAGACAACATCATATCACCTTTATAAGCAACTTTCTTTCTATGAGAGACAACTTTAGTGCAAAAAATAGGCAACTTCACTACACTTTCTCCTAATTAATTTTCTCTAACATTCTCCTAACTTCCTCACAGATACTTCTAAGTTGCATATTCTCCTAGCTTCCTCACTGGTACTTCTAAGTTGCATATGGTTGATTCTAAACTGCCTATAATACTATGAAGTCCTCTACCATTGATACTCTTGTATCTGCTATTGCTAACTACGATAGGCAACTTGGTGCTCAATTTTGGCAACTTTTAGAGTGTTTGCATGCAACTTGGAAAAACAATGGTAAACCACTTCACAATATTGTAGGCAACTATTTTTGCAAAGTTAGGCAACCGAGAAGCAATGATAGACAACTAATTACCAATAGTAGGAAACTAGGCATCAATTGGTAGGCAATTTACAATATTTATAGCCAACTACACATCAATTGTAGGCAACTAACTATCAAGCAATAGGCAAATGAGCAACCATGCATGATAGGCAAGTTGGGATAATGTTAGTAAAATTCACAGGTACACATAGTGTAGTGAAGTTGTTTTGTATGTAGCACTAAAGGGGCGTTATGATTTGTCTGATTTTTCTTGTTATTACGCCAACAAACCTAATAGGAAGTCCTACTAGGCCAAAGAGAAGAAGTTGCTTCTCTATAGCACGATAGTTGCCTCCTTCGCACCCAAAGTTGCCCTAAAAAAGTATCCAGTAGCCCACAGTCAACCATACGATTGCCTAAAACAAAGTATCCAGTTGCCCACAATCAACAAATAGTTTGCCTAAAACAATGTATCCAGTTGCCAAATCCTCACGAACAGAAATATTTTATCAAGACCATTTTTTGATAAATATCTAAATGTTTTAGATACCTGTAATTAAGTTTGGGTCATAGAGGGGGAGTCAAGATTTTCCCCTCCTCGGGTGGGATCCCTTGGTGCGACCGTAGAGGGGAGCGGGTGGAACATACCTATATATGTTGTCTCTACTAGTTGTTTTTGTGGTTCTTTTTTATGCACAAGGGATGCATGATGTTACTGCAAGGAGCTTATGGGGCATCAACCCCTCTTTTAATGCATGACACTAGTTGCTTCAAATTTTGTAAGAGTTGTCTGAAATCATAACAAAGTTGTTGCATGTTTTTTACTTTTGCATAGGGGATGCATGCTATTTTTTACTGCAAGGAACTCATATGGGGCAGCAGACCTTTTTTACATGCCTGATAGTAGTTGGACTCATTGGATGGCTAAAAGTGTCTAGAGAGGTCGATTCCGATATTTGGGGCGTTTTGGTGATCCACGTTGGAGTTGTCTTTATGTTAGGCGATTTAGAGGTGAAACTAGTCAATTGATAGTCATGGTAACCGACTTAAAAGGATCCTCCGTTGATAGGTAGTCATACTAGGAGAAAGGAGTTGCTTTTCTATAACACTAAAGTTGCCTCCGTAGCACATAAAGTTGCTCGGAAAAAAAAGTTCTTCGAAACCTACTCATATGGGATCTAGTTTTGAAGAACTCGTCGCGAGAAACCCACCGGTGAAAACAGATTTGAATTTTGACATTCTAATCAAAAGTTACAAGTTTTTAAAGTTTTTGATCCCCTAATAAATGCAGGTGGGAGCTGGCGCGGGAGGTTTTTCCTTTTCTAGACTGTCCTGGCGCGGCGTGCGGTAAAACTTTCCTTTTTGGGAGGGCACTCGCTGGCCCGAACGGGCGCTCGTGCGCCAGGTAGCCAGGTCCCTTTTCTTTTTGCGGGATTCTAACAAAACACAGTCACAACTTTACTTGGATTTTCTTCTTCAATAACTGTATCAGGACTAATTTACCGATTATTATTTATTCGGTTTATACAAGGCAAATTGATCGAAGCGGTAGCCAACACAAATTGGAACTTTTGTTAGGCGTCACAATTTTTGATACACATGCAATACGATGAATAAATAACAAAAACTTTATAGACTGTTAAATCAAGAGATTTGTAAAATTGGGACGTCTTTTATATGAGAAAATAGTTGATAGACATATATATTAAAATGCAACCAATCACTAGCATGTAAAATATGATTATCATTTTTTTCTACAATCCAATTTTTTTTTATTCTGATTGTAACTGTTGACATTAAAGATGAAAATTACGCACAATATTAGTCTATTATTGTCATGTACAAACAAATCTATCATTTGTTTACAATAAAATAAATATATCATTGATATGTACAAATTGAGTGCAACATGGCACGTCCAAAACCAGATCAGGTAATATGGGTCAAGACCTAATAGATTTTTGCATACAAGGTAGTATTAGAATATTGCCATATATTCGTCTACAAAAAGTATATTGCCGTATTGATCCGTCACGCCTGCGTCATGTGTAGTCACGATCACGTGCAAGATGTGGACGCGAGAAACCATAGCTGCCCATTAAAACTCTGATTGGATACGTACACAGAAAAAATACTTTCAAGCTAAACCATTGTATTCACACGATAAAATACTTTCAGTCGGAATCTCCCGCCCAACCAACAAGAGGCCTATAGAAAGCGCTAGCGGAGAATATCAAATAGCCCGAAGTCATGGAAATACGTTGCGGACATTCAAGGAGCACACATATGACAACTGCAGCTACAAGGTAGTCAGGGCCTTAAGCTAGAATACTCAGCAAGTCATTTGAAAATGTGCTTTAAAAGATTCAATGTCTGAAAGAACAAAGTTGAGATCGAACTATTCTAAGGCCATTCGGTAATACAGTGGCAAGAAAACATACGACATGATGCTGATATAAGCAAGTTAAGTGGAATAGGACTATTTTTTTGCGGGGGTAAATCAGACTAAGTTGGCGTGTCTTAAAATAAATAATGTTATTTCTCAATGGATGTCGAATTTGGAGAATGAATAGTCCGATTTTGTTGACGTATAAGTATTTTATGGAAATCTCAATAGCTAAATATGTAAATACAAGCATCTTATTATGTCCATGAAGGAGAAAATTATTGTTTGTATATGAAATTTCATATACATAAAAAAATGAATGCAACATATTCGTTTTCTTAAAATATTTCCAGATAGTTAATAAGTAGCTCATGTTTGCGGTATATTTTATGTAAAAATAAAATTGATTGTATACAATGCAATCATCTTTTATATAAGAAATTATGAATAAGAATTATCAGTTCAGTTTCGTACAAACTTTATATGAAATACTTGAACAAAAAGTTTAGAATATGATTTATAGAAAAAAAAACTTATTGGATGTATAGATACAACTATTTCTACATTTGTTTGAAAAGGAAATAGTAAAAAAAATTCTTACAGACATTATCCATTATATATTAATAACTAAAATGTGAAAAACATACGAGTAATTAATTTTATTTATATATGACATTTATCCTACAGAGGGGAAACTTGGAATTAACAGGAAATTTATTTCATTGTTGTAACATGCAAGTAGTGACTGAGAAAAAATGTCAATGTAACTTATCTCAAATCTATGAACATGTCTGCCAACACAAAAACAGTAAGAAATGTTTCTTTTAAGGGGAAAGACCCCGGCCTCTGCAAAAAAAAAGTAAGAAATGTATGTCATATATATCGACGTCAACCATTTCTGCATTGTGAAAATTAGAAAAGGTTGACATCATAGAGTGAAGGCGAGAGGAAACATTCATATCGCCAAGCAAAGGCAACTCCATATATACAAACTCCACATTTGGATTTGTAATATCAGTTTAAATAGTATATAAGAATGATGTTCTCATTCCAAAACAGTTAGTACAAAGCCATGGAGGAAAATTGTCAACGTACATGCTCATATATGGCAACAAGCATGGGTTGTTGACACAGTTATATGGACGAAAACTGAAATAGCTTTATAGGACAGTCCAAACCGAACTGAAACTAAAACACATAATAATACGTGCAAATGCGTGGGAAACTCCGCTAGTTTGTCAACCTTGTAACACTGCGGTTTGTCAAAATATGAAGCTAAAAACCACTAGCAGTATCTAATTTTTGCAACTATAATTCAGTAATTAAGCATAGATGGAGGTGAGGAGGCGTGTTTAGCTGGGCGTGCAGAGGGCGGCGCAGTACTATTCGATTTGACAGCGGACGGCGCAGTCCTTGATACGGCTTTAATGCAGACGAGGGAGAGGGTAGCGGTCCTCGAAATGTTGAACGACCAATGATGCATCCTCCTTCAATTAGCATTGTGTGAATGCATGAGGGAAGTAATGGGAGGAGGACCGGGAAAAGAGGCAGCACGATGTGAATGCAACGCAGTTTGTACTCGTATAAAGGCGCCCCTCCATTCCAATAAATCTACCGCATCGTATGCACCTAAGTATTTGCCTATGCACCTACACTAATAAGCGTAAAAGTGCTCACTCCAGACCCATGGCGGCGATGCGCGCGAGCGGCCAGCGGCTTTGCCAGATGGGTCACTATTAACATTTAATTGTGTTGAATGTATATAGTGCTCCATCATATTAGTTGAATTAACCTCGAGGTCCTTGTTTTGTAATTTTGACTTTTTTTTGTTTTTTGTACACATGTTGATTGACTTGAAGAAGGTCTATCTCGTTACTTTTTGATATTTTTTGTTTTTTGAACACATGTTGATTGGCTTGAATGAAGGTCTATCCCATTACTTTACGACATGTTTCCAAAACATGGACCTCGAGGTTAATTCAACTAATAGGACGGAGCACAATATACATTCAACGCAATTAAATGTTTTCCAAAAAAGTGATATTATTTCTGTGAAACTTATAAGTCATGTATGTCAAATTAACCTCTATGTACCTGTTCTCGAATTAACCTCCGAGCCTTTTTGCCGCGTATCATACACATCTTGTTAAGTTGAACCGTTTATGTTCTCTTCCCTAATCGAAAATAGTTCATTCAACTGAACCATATGCCGTATATCACACACACCTTGATCCGGCTGACCGTTTCTAATGTTTTCCCTAATAGCAAACAGTTCATCGAAGCGAACTGTATGCCATATATCGCACATGCATTGATATGGCCGCCCGTTTTTGTTGTTCTGTCTAATCGCAAACAGTTCGTCTGGATCAACTGTATGCCCTGTATCGCACACACAACTAAAATTTGAACCATGTTTGATGGCTCCACCATCGCAAACGTTTTGCACCTTTTTTGATGTTTTTTTACACCACCGTTTGTGATTATTGCATCGCACACAGTTTCATCGAAGGGTCTCCGATCGTAGTGTCGCATTAGCAGCATCCTGCAGTAGTGACTACTTGTAATTTCTTGAAATAGCACTTACGACGAGACACTTTTTACCTGATAGAGTGATATTGGTTGTATGTTCATATGGTGCCTAGCTTTCATTTCTTCTAATTTTGTTGAAATGCCTTCTGCTTATTGTTTTTATAGATATTCCATCCTCCTATCGTACGTGTGAGTATGCAATGCTGTCTTTTTTTGTATATATTCCATCCTCCTATCTCGCGCTTGCCTTAAATCAAAGTAGTGTTTGTCTGTATCATGCATCAACCAGTTATGCAGAGCCAATTTTATTCATCTTCTTGTGGTTTTGACTTCATAAGGCAATATCAGAAAAGAGGAAGGAAAAGTGTAAGTTTGGGGATATGTTGGTGGTCCTCCGGACCGACGCAAACAGAGACTCCCTAGATTTGCCACTGCTGCTGCTAATGCAGTTGTAGTCCCAAGTCTACATGATGAGCTCATCTCCCGCACTCCACCATCGTAGGTGGTTGCTCTAAGTTGACAGTGTGATAATTGGTTTCATGTTGCATATGTTGTTTAGCCTGTATTTCTTCTATTTTGATTAAATTGCACCTGGTGAGTATATACGTTATACATGTGCATATGACACGCCTTTCTGTGTCAAGAATACACTACATCTATCTATCATACCATGTTCTTACATCAAAGTACTGCTGTTGTGTATCCCACATAAGTCACTCATGATTGGACACTTTTAACATGGCAGTTTGATAGTGGTTGCATCTTGCATTGATTTCTAGGTTGTACTGCTTCTAATTTTTCGAAATGCCACTTATGACAAGACACTTTTAACTTGGCAGAGTGATATTGGTTGCATCTTTCATATAGTGTCTAGCTTGCATTACTTCTATTTTCTTGAAAATCCTTCTGCTTAGTTTACACAAAGTAGCTATGAATATGGCACGCCATCCTGTTTTTCTCACATATTCCATCCTCATACGGTTGTCTTACATCAAAGTATTGCTTGTATGTATCATGCATCAATGAGTTCTAAAGACCGATTTTATTCTTTTGTGTTGTGGGTACGGCTTGACATGGCAAAGTCAAAAAAGAGCAAGGAGAAAAGAATATAGTAGGGAATGGTGTTACTCGTCGGGTGCATCGGAAAAGGATCCTCCCTCGAGATTCTGCTGGTACTTATAGTGCAGTACGAGGTCCAAGTCCACCGGCTAAATCTATAAACACAGTATCACCTGCTCCACCAGCTACAGCATGCGCTTCAACTGTACCGGCATCTCAACGAGTTACTCATTCGTTTGCTCCGCAACTGGCCAGTTGCCAAGCTGCCTTCACACCTAACACTACTTCTGAAGCACTGCTGACAGAACAGGACTTGGCAAGATTAGATGAACCTCATGACCATCAACACCGAGACGGTACCTGACCGAGTCAAGTTGCAGCTGCATGCTCGTTTATATGTACTCTCATAGTTTGATGTGCACTAACACTTTCCATATTCATTGTTGAACTAGCACCACGGCGCAAGCAGAAACAGACATCAGGGATAATGCTTGACAGATTAACAAAATCTAAAGGAGGAAGAATGGACATCCATTTTGAGGTATGTTTAAAAAGGACACGTAATGCTACAGATTCAGCCAAGTTAGTATTAGAGGCAGCCGTTGCCGTTAGGTGTCATGCACATATCCTCCCAACGTGGATCCAGTATAGGAATGAGAAAGACGATACCGAGTTTTACACCTTCCTTGACCATTTATCCGTAAGTAATGTTATTCATCTCAATTTGTAATATTGTCTTGCTCTGTCCCATACTTTCTAGCTACCTCCTAATAAGACTCACATTCTTTTTTCAACAGATGAGGTTCAAGTTGGATCCGAAAGATGATGCAACTAAACAAGCATGAACTCATGTTTTTCAGTCTGCTCTGCGAAAATATTGGTATCGCCTTAGAAAAACTCACTTTGAAGGCAAGGCTAACAATGAAATCACCCAAACATCTCCAGTGGAATATATTACAGATGAAGACTAGACAACCCTTGTTAAACTCGGGTCCGATCCAAAGTATCAGGCTGGGTATATGTATTTGATCAGATCACATATTGAACTTGTATTTACCTATGTGCCTTACAAGTGTATCTTCTTCTAGGCTAACTGTTTGAAGAACAAGTCCAACCGTTCTAAAGTGAAATTCCAACAGACAACAGGATCTCATAGCTATATTGCACACTGCGAGGCTCTTGTAAATAGCTTCTACTTCCTTACTCTTGTGCCATATTATCGTATATATATATATATATAGACTTGTTCCAAATATAGAGGAAAGCCCATGCAGACCAAAAAGAACCTAAACCGAATGCGGTGCAAATCTTCAAGGATTGCCACACCAGCAAGATGAAGGGCATGAGCACACTAGTTCAAGCCATTGTTGTGAGTCCTTACTCCTCATGCCTTTGAACTGCTTGTTACTTTCACATGTTCATTTAACTGCTTGCTTTGCAGCCAATGTCAGTTACTCTGTTCACTTTTATACATAGTTTTCTTAATGTATCATTTCACCTTACACGGTTTGAAAGAGATGAAGGATATTCTTTTGGTCTTGATCTGTAATCTAGTTGTGATGTTCACATGCCCACACAATGATACAATAGCCTACTTGTTTTATATCTGTTTGCCCATGATATGAATGATGCCATACTATGTTCACCCTACTTTAAACCATGTCTCTTTATCATTACATGTCAACGAATGTGAGGAAATAGACAATACAGTAGGCATGCTACATGGACATATGTTCCGAAAGTGATTTTATTATGTAATTGGCACTACAATACATGCTAATGTATCATAGTAGTTCACCAAAATAAGTTATGTATAAACGTGAAACCTACCTTGTTTGTTTTTGTCTCATTAGTAATAACTTATCTGGTACACTAATCTACAAGTTCAAACTTTCAGCAAGCTTTGGAACAAATGATTGAACAGCCACAACCACCTGAAGGTGATGAGGCTACCACAGGCACAATGTCACCTCTTGCTGCAGTGCGTCAGTATCTCTTGACTAACAGTGCAAAAAGCACCTTCTTGCGTAATTCCAGGTTGGTTGTCAAGGTAACCTCAACCAAATTGCCTACTGAACAGAATCTTCCGGCTAGACAAAGTGATATATCTGTGCTCTAGACACAAGTCCACCCTAATGGACGTCATTTCAGAAACAAGAATAGTGGTTGACAAATGTCGTCAAGATATGAATGGTTTTGAAACCAGACTATCACACATTTTGCTTTGTTGTTGAAGAGCAATGGCGGAAAAAAAGGGATGATCATGCTGCTCCATCAGATTCTACAGCCTGAAACATTAGCACTCTGGCCAAATGATCTGTGTTTCTATACATATGATGGTGCTTTTATCTGCAAGGACTGTAAACTTTATGCCAACATGCCTTTTGTTGTATGGGTGGAATTTATTTTGTTGTGATACAACATTTATCGTGCTGCCAAAGGCTGTAGAAGTTACGACGCTATTTTTGTATAATGTAGGTTTATCTTAGTAATGTATTCGGCCGAAAGCTTCGTAGGAGCCCAACGTGCCAACATTCATTAGGCCCACTCCAATTGGGATAAAAACGATTATGGGCCATAATTTGCATGTAGCCCACTAAAAATATCTGGGCCTAAATCAGCATAAGCTTTCGTATTTTTGGTAGGACGGTGCCCCTATTGGGCCTTTAACAGGCCTAAACATAATTTGGGCCCTCAGTAACAATAGGCCGTTAACATGTGTAAATATCACGAGCCCATAAGTAACATGGGGCTTTAATAGGCCGAAAGTGAGATTGGGCCTTGATTGTGCCAAATAACCCACTGGTCATTAGCAGGCCGAAATGTATCTCAGCTCGTGGTGGCCTATTTACAATGCGGATCGTTCACAGGACGAAATTTAGACGGGCGTAAATGCGCCGACCTACTACACCGACCTTTAACAGGCCGGAAGTGTTGGAAATATGCCCTAGAAGCAATAATAAATTGGTTATTATTATATTTCCTTGTTCATGATAATCGTTTATTATCCATGCTAAAATTGTATTGATAGGAAACTCAGATACATGTGTGGATACATAGACAACACCATGTCCCTAGTAAGCCTCTAGTTGACTAGCTCGTTGATCAATAGATGGTTACGGTTTCCTGACCATGGACATTGGATGTCGTTGATAACGGGATCACATCATTAGGAGAATGATGTGATGGACAGGACCCAATCCTAAGCCTAGCACAAGATCGTGTAGTTCGTTTGCTAAGAGCTTTTCTAATGTCAAGTATCGTTTCCTTAGACCATGAGATTGTGCAACTCCCGGATACCATAGGAATGCTTTGGGTGTACCAAACGTCACAACGTAACTGGGTGGCTATAAAGGTGCACTACAGGTATCTCCGAAAGTGTCTGTTGGGTTGGCACGAATCGAGACTGGGATTTGTCACTCCGTGTAAACGGAGAGGTATCTCTGGGCCCACTCGGTAGGACATCGTCATAATGTGCACAATGTGACCAAGGAGTTGATCACGAGATGATGTGAGTTACGGAACGAGTAAAGAGACTTGCCGGTAACGAGATTGAACAAGGTATCGGGATACCGGCGATCGAATCTCGGGCAAGTAACATATCGATTGACAAAGGGAATTGTATACGGGATTGATTGAATCCCCGACATCGTGGATCATCCGATGAGATCATCGTGGAACATGTGGGAGCCAACATGGGTATCCAGATCCCGCTGTTGGTTATTGACCGGAGAACGTCTCGGTCATGTCTGCATGGTTCCCGAACCCGTAGGGTCTACACACTTAAGGTTCGATGACGCTAGGGTTATAGGGAATAGATATACGTGGTTACCGAATGTTGTTCAGAGTCCTGGATGAGATCTCGGACGTCACGAGGAGTTCCGGAATGGTCCGGAGGTAAAGATTTATATATGGGAAGTCCTGTTTTGGTCACCGGAAAAGTTTTGGATGCTATCGGTAATGTACCGGGACCACCGGGAGGGTCCCGGGGGTCCACCAGATGGGGCCACCAGCCCCAGAAGGCTGCGTGGGCCAAGTGTGGGAGAGGACCAGCTCCAGGTGGGCTGGTGCGCCCCCCCACCAAGGCCCAAGGCGCAGGGAGAGTGGGAGGGGGCAAACCCTAGGTCCAGATGGGCCTTAAGGCCCACCCTAGTGGCGCCCCCCTCTCCTTTCCCCTTGGCCGCACCCTAGATGGGTTTGGGGGCTGCCGCCACCCCTGGGGAGGGAACCCTAGATGGGGGCGCAGCCCCTCCCCTTCCCCTATATATACTTGAGGTTTTGGGGCTGCCAGAGACACACGAGAACATCCTCTCTCTTGGCGCAGCCCTACCCCTCTCCCTCCTCCTCTCCCGCGGTGCTTGGCGAAGCCCTGCAAGATTGCCACGCTCCTCCATCACCACCACGCCGTCGTGCTGCTGCTGGACGGAGTCTTCCCCAACCTCTCCCTCTCTCCTTGCTAGATCAAGGCGTGGGAGACGTCACCGGGATGCACGTGTGTTGAACGCGGAGGCACCGTTCTTCGGTGCTTAGATCGGAATCAACCGCGATATGAATCGCTACAAGTACGACTCCTTCATCCGCATTCTTGCAACGCTTCCGCATCACGATCTACAAGGGTATGTAGATGCACTCCCCTTCCCCTCGTTGCTAGATTACTCCATAGATTGATCTTAATGATGCGTAGAAAATTTTGAATTTCTCCTACGTTCCCCAACAGTGGCATCATGAGCTAGGTCTATGCGTAGTTTCTATGCACGAGTAGAACACAAAGTAGTTGTGGGCGTCGATTTTGTCAATTTACTTGCCGTTACTTGTTTATCTTGATTCAGTGGCATTGTGGGATGAAGCGGCCCGAACCGACCTTACACGTACACTTACGTGAGACAGGTTCCACCGACTGACATGCACTAGTTGCATAAGGTGGCTAGCGGGTGTCTGTCTCTCCCACTTTAGTCGGATCGGATTCGATGAAAAGGGTCCTTATGAAGGGTAAATAGAAATTGGCATGTCACGTTGTGGCTTTTGCGTAGGTAAGAAACGTTCTTGCTAGAAACCCATAGCAGCCACGTAAAACATGCAACAACAATTAGAGGACGTCTAACTTGTTTTTGCAGGGTATGCTATGTGATGTGATATGGCCAAAAGGATGTGATGAATGATATATGTGATGTATGAGATTGATCATGTTCTTGTAATAGGAATCACGACTTGCATGTCGATGCGTATGACAACCGGCAGGAGCCATAGGAGTTGTCTTAATTTATTGTATGACCTGCGTGTCAATGAAAACGCCATGTAATTACTTTACTTTATTGCTAACCGTTAGCCATAGTAGTAGAAGTAATAGTTGGGGAGACAACTTCATGAAGACACGATGATGGAGATCATGATGATGGAGATCATGGTGTCATGCCGGTGACGAAGGTGATCATGTCGCGCCTCAAAGATGGAGATCAAAGGCGCAAGATGATATTGGCCATATCACGTCACTTTATGATTTGCATGTGATGTTTGTCATGTTTACATCTTATTTGCTTAGAACGACGGTAGCATAAATAAGATGATCCCTCACTAAAATTTCAAGAGACGTGTTCCCCCTAACTGTGCACCGTTGCGAAGGTTCGTTGTTTCGAAGCACCACGTGATGATCAGGTGTGATAGATTCTAACGTTCGAGTACAATGGGTGTTGACGAGCCTAGCATGTATAGACATGGCCTCGGAACACATGCGAAACACTTAGGTTGACATGACGAGCCTAGCATGTACAGACATGGCCTCGGAACACAAGAGACCGAAAGGTCGAACATGAGTCGTATAGTAGATACGATCAACATGGAGATGTTCACCGATGATGACTAGTCCGTCTCACGTGATGATCGGACACGGCCTAGTTTGACTCGGATCATGTATCACTTAGATGACTAGAGGGATGTCTATCTGAGTGGGAGTTCATTAAATGATCAGATGAACTTCATTATCATGAACATAGTCAAAAGGTTTTTGCAAATTATGTCGTAGCTTACGCTTTAGTTCTACTAAGATATGTTCCTAGAGAAAATTTAGTTGAAAGTTGATAGTAGCAATTATGCGGACTGGGTCCGTGAACTGAGGATTGTCCTCATTCCTGCACAGAAGGCTTATGTCCTTAATGCACCGCTCGGTGTGCTGAACCTCAACGTCGTCTGTAGATGTTGCGAAACACCTGACATACACGTTTTGATGACTACGTGATAGTTCAGTGCGTACGGTTTAGAATTGTGGCACCAAAGACGTTTTGAAACGTCACAGAATATATGAGATGTTCCGAAGACTGAAATTGGATTTTCAGACTAGTGCCCACGTCAAGAGGTATGAGACCTCTGACAAGTTTCTTAAGCCAGCAAACTAAGGGAGAAAAGCTCAATCGTTGAGCATGTGCTCAGATTGTCTGAGTACCACAATCGCTTGAATCGAGTGGGAGTTAATCTTCCAGATGAGACAGTGATGGTTCTCCATAGTCACTGCCACCAAGCTATTAGAGCTTCGTGATGAACTATAACATATCAGGGATAGATATGATGATCCTTGAGTAACTCGCGATGTTTGACACCTCGAAAGTAGAAATCAAGAAGGAGCATCAATTGTTGATGGTTAGTAAAACCACTAGTTTCTAGAAGGGCAAGGGCAAAAGGGATACTTCATGAAACAGCAAATCATTTGCTGCTCTAGTGAAGAATCCCAAGGTTGAACCCAAACCCGAGACTAAGTGCTTCTGTAATGAGGGGAACGGTCACTGAAGCAGAACTACCCTAGATACTTGGTAGATGAGAAGGCAGGCAAGGTCGATAGAAGTATATTGGATATACATTATATGAATGTGTACTTTACTAGTACTCCCAGCAGCACCAGGGTATTAGATACCGGTTCGGTTGCTAAGTGTTAGTCACTCGAAATAAAAGCTGCGGAATAAACGGAGACTAGCTAAAGGTGAGATGACGATATGTGTTGGAAGTGTTTCCAAGGTTGATGTGATCAAGCGTCGCATGCTCCCTCTACCATCGAGATTGGTGTTAAACCTAAATAATTGTTATTCGGTGTTTGCGTTGAGCATAAACATGATTGGATTATGTTTATCGCAATACAGTTATTCGTTTAAGGAGAATAATGGTTACTCTGTTTATTTGAATAATACCTTCAATGGTCTTGCACCTAAAATGAATCTCGATCGCAGTAATACACATGTTCATGCCAAAAGATATAAAATAGTAATGATAGTACCACATACTTCTGGCACTGCCATTTGAGTCATATTGGTATAGAACGCATGAAGAAGCTCCATGTAGATGGATCTTTGGACTCACTCGTTTTTGAAAAGATTGAGACATGCGAACCATGTCTATTGGTATATATGCATGAAGAAACTCCATGCAGATGGATCGTTTGGACTCACTTGATTTTGAATCACTTGAGACATGCAAATCATACCACATGGGCAAGATGACTGAAAGGCCTCGTTTTCAGTAAGATGGAACAAGGGAGCAACTTGTTGGAAGTAATACATTTGATGTGTGCAGTCCAATGAGTGCTGAGGCATGCAGTGGATATCGATATGTTCTTACTTCACAGATGATTTGAGTAGATGCTGAGAATATTTACTTGATGAAACACAAGTCTGAATTATTGAAAGGTTCAAGTAATTTCAGAGTGAAGTTGAAGATCGTCGTGACAAGAGGATAAAATGTCTATGATATGATTATAGGGATGAATGTCTGAGTTACGAGTTTGGCACACAATTAAGACATTGTGGAAAGTGTTTCACAATTGATACCGCCTGGAACACCACAGTGTGATGGTGTGTCCGAACATCATAACTGCACCCTATTGGAGATGGTGCATACCATGATGTCTCTCATCGAATTACCACTATCATTTATGGGTTAGGCATTATAGACAACCGCATTCACTTTAAATAGGGCACCACGCAATTCCGTTGAGACGACACCGTTTAGAGAAACCTAAGTTGTCGTTTCTTAAAAGTTTGGGGCTGCGATGCTTATGTGAAAAAGTTTCAGGCTGATAAGCTCGAACCCAAAGCGGATAAATACATCTTCATAGAATACCCAAAACAGTTGGGTACACCTCCTATTTCAGATTTGGAAGCAAAAGTAATTGCTTCTAGAAACGGTTGCTTTCTCGAGGAAAAGTTTCTCTCGAAAGAATTGAGTGGGAGGATGGTGGAGACTTGATAAGGTTATTGAACCATCACTTCAACTAGTGTGTAGCAGGGCACAGGAAGTTGTTCCTGTGGCACCTACACCAATTGAAGTGGAAGCTCATGATAGTGATCATGAAACTTCGGATCAAGTCACTACCAAACCTCGTAGGACGACGAGGATGCGTACTACTTCAGAGTAGTACGTGATCCTGTCTTGGAAGTCATGTTGCTACGAGCTATGGGGAAGCGATGGTGGGCCCGGATTCCGACGAATGGCTCGAGGCCATTAAATCCGAGAGAGGATCCATGTACTTGATGGTCGTAAGGCTGTTGGCTGCAGATGGATTTTAAAAGGAAGACAGACAATGATGGTAAGTGTCACCATTAAGAAAGCTCGACTTGTCGTTAAGATGTTTTCCGACAAGTTCAAGGAGTTGACTACGATGAGACTTTCTCACTCGTAGCGATGCTAAGAGTCTGTTGGAATTGTATTAGCAGTCTTGCAGATAGGATGTCAAAACATTGTTTCCTCGAAGATTTTCTTGAGGAAAGGTTGTATATGATACAACCAGAAGGTTTTTGTCAATCCTGAAAGATGCTAACAAGTATGCAAAGCTCTAGCAATCCTTCTAAGGACTGGACTAAGCATCTCGGAGTTGGAATGTACGCTTTGATGAGATGATCAAAGTTTTTGGGTTTATACAAAGTTTGTTAGAAACTTGTATTAACAATAAAGTGAGTGGTAGCGCTACAACATTTCTGATAAGTATATGTGAATGACATATTGTTGATCCGAAATGATGTAAAAAATTTCTGGAAAGCATAAAGGGTTGTTTGAAAGGAGTTTTTCAAAGGAAGACCTGGATAAAGCTGCTTACATATTGGGCATCAAGATCCATAGAGATAGATCAAGACGCCCGATGATACTTTCAAAGGACGCACACCTTGACATGATTTTGAAAGAGTTCAAAATAGATCAGCAAAGAAGGAGTTCTTGGCTGTGTTACAAGGTGTGAGTATTGAGTAAGACTCAAGACCTGACCACAACAGAAGAGAGAGAAAGGACGAAGGTCGTCCCCTATGCTTTAGACATAGGCTCTACAGTATGCTATGCTGTGTACCGCACATGAAGTGTGCCTTGCCATGAGTTGGTTAAGGGGTACAATAGTGATCCGAGAATGGATCACATGACAGCGGTCGAACTTATCCTTAGTATCTAGTGGACTACGGAATTTTCTCGATTATGGAGGTGAAAAGGAGTTCGTCGTAAAGGGTTACGTCGATGCGAACTTTAACACTAATCCGGATGACTCCGAGTAGTAAACCGGATTCGTATAGTAGAGCAGTTATTTGAAATGTCTCCAAGTAGCGCGTGGTAGCATCCACAAGATGACATAGATATTCGTAAAGCACACACGGATCTGAAAGGTTCAGACCCGTTGACTAGTAACCTCTCTCACAAGCATAACATGATCAAACCAGAACTCATTGAGTGTTAATCACATAGTGATGTGAACTAGATTGTTGACTCTAGTAAACTCTTTAGATGTTGGTCATGGTGATGTGACCTGCGAGTGTTAATCACATGGTGATGGGAACTAGATTATTGACTCTAGTGCAACTGGGAGACTGTTGGAAATATGCCCTAGAGGCAATAATAAATTGGTTATTATTATATTTCCTTGTTCATGATAATCGTTTATTATCCATGCTAAAATTGTATTGATAGGAAACTCAGATACATGTGTGGATACATAGACAACACCATGTCCCTAGTAAGCCTCTAGTTGACTAGCTCGTTGATCAATAGATGGTTACGGTTTCCTGACCATGAACATTGGATGTCATTGATAATGGGATCACATTATTAGGTGAATGATGTGATGGACAAGACCCAATACTAAGCCTAGCACAAGATCGTGTAGTTCGTTTGCTAAGAGCTTTTCTAAGGTCAAGTATCATTTCCTTAGACCATGAGATTGTGCAACTCTCGGATACCGTAGGAATGCTTTGGGTGTACCAAACGTCACAACGTAACTGGGTGGCTATAAAGTTGCACTACAGGTATCTCTGAAAGTGTGTGTTGGGTTGGCACGAATCGAGACTGGGATTTGTCACTCCGTGTAAAAGGAGAGGTATCTCTGGGCCCACTCGGTAGGACATCATCATAATGTGCACAATGTGACCAAGGAGTTGATCACGGGATGTTGTGAGTTACGGAACGAGTAAAGAGACTTGCCGGTAACGAGATGGAACAAGGTATCGGGATACCGACGATCGAATCTCGGGCAAGTAACATACCGATTGACAAAGGGAATTGTATACGGGATTGATTGAATCCCCGACATCGTGGTTCATCCGATGAGATCATCGTGGAACATGTGGGAGCCAACATGGGTATCCAGATCCCGCTGTTGGTTATTGACCGGAGAACGTCTCGGTCATGTCTGCATGGTTCCCGAACCCGTAGGGTCTACACACTTAAGGTTCGATGATGCTAGGGTTATAGGGAATAGATATACGTCGTTACCGAATGTTGTTCGGAGTCTCGGATGAGATCCCGGACATCACGAGGAGTTCCGGAATGGTCCGGAGGTAAAGATTTATATATGGGAAGTCCTGTTTTGGTCACCGGAAAAGTTTCGGGTGCTATCGGTAATGTACCGGGACCACCGGGAGGGTCCCGGGGGTCCACCTGGTGGGGCCACCAGCCCCAGAAGGCTGCGTGGGCCAAGTGTGGGAGGGGACCAGCTCCAGGTGGGCTGGTGCGCCCCCCACCAAGGCCCAAGGCGCAGGGAGAGTGGGAGGGGGCAAACCCTAGGTCCAGATGGGCCTTAAGGCCCACCCTAGTGGCGCCCCCCTCTCCTTTCCCCTTGGCCGCACCCTAGATGGGTTTGGGGGCTGCCGCCACCCCTGGGGAGGGAACCCTAGATGGGGGCGCAGCCCCTCCCCTTCCCCTATATATACTTGAGGTTTTGGGGCTGCCAGAGACACACGAGAACATCCTCTCTCTTGGCGCAGCCCTACCCCTCTCCCTCCTCCTCTCCCGCGGTGCTTGGCGAAGCCCTGCAGGATTGCCACGCTCCTCCATCACCACCACGCCGTCGTGCTGCTGCTGGACAGAGTCTTCCCCAACCTCTCCCTCTCTCCTTGCTGGATCATGGCGTGGGAGACGTCACCGGGCTGCACGTGTGTTGAACGCGGAGGCACCGTTCTTCGGTGCTTAGATCGGAATCAACCGCGATCTGAATCGCTACGAGTACGACTCCTTCATCCGCGTTCTTGCAACGCTTCCGCATCGCGATCTACAAGGGTATGTAGACCACTCCCCTTCCCCTCGTTGCTAGATTACTCCATAGATTGATCTTGGTGATGCGTAGAAAATTTTGAATTTCTGCTACGTTCCCCTACAGGAAGTTCGGTCGGGCTTGATTAGTATCAGTTTTATATGGTCCGTTAATAGGCATGATGTGATGTTGGGAAACATATGGCCCATGGATTTCGTCCGACATTACCAGGCCGAAAATCACAATAGGCTGGAAGTGGCCCAAATCTATAGTTGGCCTCTATTAGGCAGAATGTGAGACATGGCCGAATATGACCCAAATCCTTGATGGTCGTTTATGGGTCAAAAGTTTCAATGGCCAGTAAATGGGCCCAAATTAGGCAGGACCTTTAATAGGCTGGAAAGACACCGGGCCGTAATTCGGCCCAAATACTTAGCAGACTATTAAGGGGCCAGAAGTGACCATGGGCCACGATGATGACAAGTTTAGAATGGGCTCTTGACGGGCCAATTTAACAATAGTCGTACGGGCCTTAACTGCGAATGGGTCGTCTGCAAGCAGGCTGTTAATGGGACAGCCCGCTAATTTTGACCGGGCCAGCCTTTTTAACCTAAATGGGCCACTGTTGGGCCTTGCACGTGTCGGTGTATCATAGGCGCCTCCTGTCCATTGGGCGATTGACATCTGTCCTTTTCGGTTGCTGACACGTGGTTGCTATAGCCAATGATAATTTTACACGTGGAAAATCCTCATTGGTCCCAGCTGTTAATGGGTTATCGGATCCAAACCGGAACCCGATAGCTTAACAGCGACCCGTCTTGGTGGATGCCACGTGTCGGTCACCCTTAACGAAGCACTTCTATGAAGCGCGATTTATCGTCATGGAAGTGGACACTTCCGTGATGATAATTTTGGTAATGTCATGGAACACTTCTACAACAGCACATGTATGACTATCTTGATTCTGTCATAAAATCGTCGTGGTTGTACATGCATGACAGAAAACGTGACCTACTGTGACAAACACGTATCATCACGGAAGTGTATTTTTTTGTAGTGCATCTTCATGGTTCCAACAATCTTGTCACATAACCAGTTCCAACCATATAACTTTATTGTGCAAGATTAACTTATTTATGTTTATCCATGGTGTGACCCACTCCAAACTGTGTCCATGACCGAGGACGCGACTATCAATAGATTTAACACACACTCTGCAGAGGTTAGCACACTCTACCCACACCACAGAATCCATGGCCTCGAACTCCCATTCGGGTGGACCAACGGCATTCCGACAGAACCAACCCACTGCCATGACACTCTCCTGGCCACTCCGACCAACTCCCCTTTGGTCTAAGTCACAGGTGGCCCCGATGCCACTCCGGACATCTAACGGCCACCGTCGTGGCAAAACATAACGGTCCCAAACGGGGACAAGGTACCATAAACAACTACAGGCACACAAGGTTATGTCTTCTTACCGGGCCAGGGTAACGCACGCCCATAACCTTCCTTCATTGGACGCACCGACCAGAGGCATGACAACGGACCGAATAGGGCCTTCCCATAAAGGCAAATGTGGTTGCACTGGGAAGTTCAATTTCCGTGGCACCATAACTCGATCAACATTATGTTCAAGTTGAATTATCATCAGGTTTAACTTGAAATAAAAGAACTCAAGCCATAGTATGCCATGAACATGCAACTATATGACATGCAATTATATCCACATATCACTGGAATGAAACGGATCAACATCATAGAATCATTATGCATGCACTACTCATCATTTAGAGACACCGGGTTTTTACTCAATCATTTTTAGCTATGACATTAGCATGGTGAAAATAATAAATCATTATATGAGAATAATACCAATCATTACCAAACCATAGCACAGAGGAGGGTCACAGTCCTCCTGGTTCTCCTCAAGGCAAGTTTCTTCCTATGAAAATAATTAAAAACAGTAAAAGAAAATATCAAGAACCATTCTGAAATTCACCAGAAATTCAAGATAGCAAGGAAAATCTCAAACTTGGTGTGCTCATAAATAATCTTAATACAAAACCATTGCAAAAAGAATCAATGCATTTGGACTTGTAGAATAGGAGTTAGGGCTGGTCAAAGTTGCTGGTCAAATTTGATTTAAATTAGATTTAAAATAATATCAGGGGGTGACGTCGAAGACATATTCTAGCACATACGCCTCCAATCGTCCCGCTTCGGGCGCGAGTGGAGAGGCTGACAACGGGCCCTGCCCATCGGGTTTTGAGAGAGGGGGAGAGAAACAGGGGACGATGGCTCGTCGCAAGGGCTCTCTCCGGCGAGGAGGGCACGACGACCATTGAGGAAGGGTGGGATTGAGAGAGGGGGTCCAGGCGCACCTGCTTGTACCCGTGGGAAGGCAGGAGATGGACAGAGTCGACTGGAACGAGCGTCTCTAGCGGCGGCTGCGGACGAGGCTCGTCAGAGATGAAGAAGACGGCGAGGATGGGCGACTCCAAGGGCGCCAGGGGTTTTCTCTCGCACCAATGGACTGCTAGGGAGGCTCTAGAAGAGTGGATTGAGCTTGAGGGGCACTGGAGAGGTGGATGGCCGAGGGAGGGGATCGCCGGCGAGGTCGGGAGGGAATGGCGGCCAGAGGCCTGCCCTGCCGGGCCACGGCTATCTAGGAGGAGTTGTGGATGCAGAGGAGTGCAGTGAGATACTAGGAGGGGCGAGGGAGGGGCTCTATATATAGGGGAGCCGAGGCGGGGTCGTGAGCTCCGGCGAGCTCTCTGGAGTCTCCGAGAAGCGACGAGGAGCGTTAGTGAGAGAGGGGAAAGACGCCAGGGCTCACGCAGCCACTATGCGAGCTCGGGGACGAGCACAGGATGCTCGGGAGGGGACCCGACTCGAGCACGGGTGCGTTGTACTCTATGGCGCGGGGAGCTCGTGATTGCTACGGCGGCTTCGGCGTCGGCGAGCGGCAATGAGAGGTCTGGGGTGATGAGCCTTGATGACCATAGGTATAGGGGATCAATTGTAGCTCTTTTCGATAAGTAAGAGTGTCAAGCCCAACGAGGAGCAGAAGGAAATGACAAGTAGTTTTCAGTAAGGTAATGTCTGCAAGTGCTGAAACTGTAAGTAGCGAGTAGTTTGATAGCAAGATATTTTGTAACGAGCAAGTAACGATAGTAACAATAAGTATGCAGAAAGGTAGCCCAATCCTTTTGAGGCAAAGGACAGGCCAAAACGGTCTCTTATGCTAAGCAAAGCATTCTTGAGGGTACACGGGAATTTCATCTAGTCACTTTCATCATGTTGGTTTGATTTGTGTTCCCTAGTTTGATAATTTGATATGTGGGTGGACCGGTGCTTAGGTACTGTTCGTACTTCAACAAACCTCCTACTTATGATTAACCCTCCCGCAAGCATCCACAACTACAAGAAAAGTATTAAGAATAAATTCTAACCATAGCATTAAACTTTTGGGTCCAATCGGTCCCTTACGGAATAACGCATAAACTGGGGTTTAAGCTTCTGTCACTCTCGCAACCCACCATCTATTTACTACTCCACAATGCATTCCCTTAGGCCCAAATATGGTGAAGTGTCATGTAGTGGACGTTCACATGAAACCACTAAGGGAATCACAACATACATATTATCAAAATATCGAACACATATCAAATTCACATGATTACCTGCAACATGATTTCTCCCGTGACCTCAAGAACAAAAGTAACTACTCACAAATAATAAACATGCTCATGATCAGAGCAGTGTTAAATAGCATCATGGATCTGAACATATAATCTTCCACCAAATAAACCATATAGTAATCAACTACAAGATGTAATCAACACTACTAGTCACCCCCTAGCACCAATCTATAGTTTCGGTAACAAGATTGAATACAAGAGATGAACTAGGGTGTAGATGAGATGGTGCTGGTGAAGATGTTGATGGAGATTGCCCTCCCCAAGATGGGAGAGTTGGTGGTGATGATGATGACGATGATTTCCCCCTCCGGGAGGGAAGTTCCCCCGGCATAATCGATCCACCGGAGGGCAAAAGTGCTCCTGCCCAAGTTCCGCCTCGAGACGGCGACGCTCCGCCCCGAAAGTCTTCTCCTTGTTTTTTTAGGTAAAAATGACTTATATACCAGAAGATGGGCACCGGAGGTGGGCCGAGGAGGCCACAACCCACCAGGGCGCGCTAGGGGGGCCTGGCGCGCCCAGGTGGGTTGTGCCCACCTGGTGGCCCCCCATATGGTAGTTATTGGCTCTAATATTTCTTACATAATCCATAAAAATTCTCCGTAAAGTTTCAGCTTGTTTGGAGTTGTGCAGAATAGGTGGCCTGACGTAGCTTTTTCAGGTTCAGATTTCCAGCTGCCAGAATTCTCCCTCTTGGTGTGTACCTTGCAAATTATGAGAGAAAAGGCATTAGAATTACTCCAAAAAGAATTATTATGGATAAAAACATTGTAAATATTAGTAAGAAAACATGATGCAAAATGGACGTATCAACTCCCCCAAGATTAGACCTCGCTTGTCCTCAAGCAAAACCGAAATTGAAAAACATGTCCACATGCTTTGAGAGAGAGGTTCCGATAAAAACAAAATAAGGACATAGAACCATCATGTTTATTATTATAACAGCAACAAATTTAAACATAATACCAGGTGGCTTGACGCGGCAGGCTGGGAGCGGCGCTGAGACGAGCACGGGCGAAACAGAGGGCGGGCGCAGCGCAGAGCGCGCCGGCCTCGTGCCAGGGGCGGTGTACACACACGGTCACCGCGTGCAGTGTGCCTACGCGGTGCCCAGGTGAGGCCAAACCATGTCTGTGTTGTCGATCTTCAAGTGTTTAGTCTAGGAAAGCTAAGAACACACTGCCAGGATGAGTAGATGGATCACAACACTCACTGAAAGTTTCTGGACAGAAACTTGTGGCTAAAATTCTAATCAAACTAGGAAGAGTTAGGAGCTGAGGTTTGGGGTTTATGGTTAAGTTACTAAGGTAATGATGCTCAAGAAAATTCAGCTCCAAAAGATGAAAGACTAATACACTTCATCTACAAAGTGTATTTCCGAGACAGAATGCAAATGATTTTTGATACGTCTCCAACGTATCTATAATTTTTGATTGTTCCATGCTATTATATTATCTGTTTTGGATGTTCAATGGGCTTTAATATGCACTTTTATATTATTTTTGGGACTAACCTATTAACCGGAGGCCCAGTGCCAGTTGCTGTTTTTTTTGCCTATTGAAGTGTTTTATAGAAAAGGAATGTCAAAAGGAATCCAAGCGGAATGAAACCTTTGCGAGGATCGTTTTTGGAACAAACGCAATCCAGGAGACTTGGAGTGCACGTCAAGGAAGCAACGAGGCGGCCACGAGGCAGGGAGGCACGCCCCCACCCTCGTGGGCCGCTCGTAGCTTCACCGACCTACTTCTTTCGCCTATATATACTCATATACCCTGAAAACATCCAGGGGAGCGACGAAACCACTTTTCCACCACCACAACCTTCTGTACCTGTGAGATCCCATCTTGGGGCCTTTTCTGGCACTCCGCCGGAGGGGAATCGATCATGGAGGGCTTCTACATCAACAACATAGCCTCTCTGATGATGTGTGAGTAGTTTACCACAGAACTCCGGGTCCATAGTTATTAGCTAGATGGCTTCTTCTCTCTCTTTGGATCTCAATACAAAGTTCTCCTCGATCTTCTTGGAGATCTATTCGATGTAATACTCTTTGCGGTGTGTTTGCCGAGATCCAATGAATTGTGGGTTTATGATCAAGATTCTCTATGAACAATGTTTGATTCTTCTCTGAATTCTTTTATGCATGATTTTATATCTTTGCAAGTCTCTTCGAATTATCGGTTTAGTTTGGCCTACTAGAATGATCTTTCTTGCAATGGGAGAAGTGCTTAGCTTTGGTTCAATCTTGCGGTGTCCTTTCCCAGTGACAGTAGGGGCAGAAAGGCACGTATTGTATTGTTGCCATCGAGGATAAAAAGATGGGGTTTATATCATATTGCTTGAGTTTATCCCTCTAGATCGTGTCATCTTACCTCATGCATTACTCTGTTCTTATGAACTTAATACTCTAGATGCACGCTGGATAGCGGTCGATGTGTGGAGTAATAGTAGTAGATGCAGAATCGTTTCGGTCTACTTGACACGGATGTGATGCCTATATACATGATCATGCCTAGATATTCTCATAACTATGCGCTTTTCTATTAAGTGCTCGGCAGTAATTTGTTCACCCACCGTAATATATGCTCTCATGAGAGAAGCCACTAGTGAAACCTATGGTCCCCGGGTCTACTTTACATCATATAAGTTTCCGATCTATTTTATTTTGCAATTTTTACTTTCCAATCTATACAACAAAAATACCAAATATATTTCTCTTATTATCTCTATAAGATCTCACTTTTGCATGTGGCCGTGAAGGGATTGACAACCCCTTTATCGCGTTGGTTGCAAGGTTCTTAATTGTTTGTGCAGGTACTAGGAGATTTACGTGTAGTCTCCTACTGGATTGATACCTTGGTTCTCAAAAACTGAGGGAAATACTTACGCTACTTTGTGCATCACCCTTTCCTCTTCAAGGGAAAACCAACGCATGCTCAAGAGGTAGCAAGAAGGATTTCTGGCGCCGTTGCCCAGGAGATCTACGCGCAAGTCAAGACATACCAAGTACCCATCACAAACTCTTATCCCTCGCATTACATTATTTTCCATTTGCCTCTCGTTTTCCTCTCCCCCACTTCACCCTTGCTGTTTTATTCGCCCTTTTTCCGTTCGTCTCTTTTTGCTTGCTTCTTGTGTGTCCGTGTGTTAGATTGTTTGTTTCGCCGTCATGGCCAGTCCTTTATCTGTTCCTTTGTCTCCCGAGTTTGAAGTTCTTCACTTCAAACAAAGACAAGGAGAAAACTTAAAAGATGCTTGGTATAGGATGATGGAATCTTATCGTAATTGCACCCTAGAGGTAAATTTTAAAATTTTACTTTGCAATTTTTATGTTGGGCTAAATATGTCCCATAGACAACTCCTGGATTTCGCTTCCAAAGGAAATTTTTATTGAAATTGATCCTAGTATTGCATATGAAATTTTAGAGGGAATAGTGGGAATACTACCTCTACAAAAGGGGTCACATCATACTCAGGAAGAGACGCAAGTTTTTGAGAAAATTTGCGAAGTAACGAAAATCTTACAAAAGTCTCTTGAACCTCTCAAAAGTGTTAGCGGAAACCTTCACCGCATGAATATGTTGATCACCCTTTGCAATAAGCGGCTGGATTCTTTAGATCTAAAAATTTCCAAATATGAAGAGAAACGCAAAGAACTTCCCCGATTTGAGAATGACTCCGCTAAAAAGATAAAAACCAAAGATGACAATACCTAGATCTATTCTTGTTTTTATGCCTAGCTAGGGGCGTGAAACGATAGCGCTTGTTGGGAGGCAACCCAATTTTATTTTTGTTTATTGCTTTTTGTTCCTGTTTAGTAATAAATAATTCATCTAGCCTCTGGTTAGATTTGGTTTTATGTTTTAAATAGTGTTTGTTCCAAATAAAACCTATAGGATCTTCTTGGATGATAATTATTTGATCTTGCTGAAAAAGTCAGAAACTTTCAGCTAACGAAAACAATTGTTAAAAATCACCAACACGTGATAAAATACTGATTCCAACTGTAGTAGATCAATAAATAAATTATCTACGACTTCCTATTTTTGCAGAATTTTTTAAGTTACAGAAGTTTGCGTTTGATACAGATTGCTACAGACTGTTCTGTTTTTGACAGATTCTGTTTTTCGTGTGTTGTTTGCTTATTTTGATGAATCTATGGCTGGTATCGGGGGGTATGAACCATAGAGAAGTTGGAATACAGTAGGTTTAACATCAATATAAATAAATAATGAGTTCATTACATTATCTTAAAGTGGTGGTTTGTTTTCTTACACTAACGGAGCTCATGAGATTTTCTGTTTAAGTTTTGTGTTGTGAAGTTTTCGAGTTTTGGGTAAAGATTTGAAGGATTTTGGAATAAGGAGTGGCAAGAGCCTAAGCTTGGGGATGCCCATGGCAACCCAAGGTAAAATTCAAGGACAACCAAAAGACTAAGCTTGGTGATGCCCCGGAAGGCATCCCCTCTTTCGTCTTCGTCTATCGATAACTTTACTTGAGGCTATATTTTTATTCACCACATGATATGTGTTTTGCATGGAGCGTCTTGTATGATTTGAGTAATTTTTTTAGTTTAACACAATAATCCTTGCTGTACACACCTTTTGGGAGAGACACACATGAATCGGAATTTATTAGAATACTCTATGTGCTTCACTTATATCTTTTGAGCAAGATAATTTTGCTCTTGTGCTTCGGTTATATCTTTTTAGAGGACGGTGGTGGTTTTATTTTATAGAAATTATTGATCTCATGCTTCACTTATATTATTTTGAGAGTCTTTTAGAACAGCATGATAATTTGCTTTGGCTATAAAATTAGTCCTAATATGATAGGCATCTAAGATGGGTATAATAAAAACTTTCATATAGAGTGCATTGAATACTATGAGAAGTTTGATACTTGATGATTGTTTTGAGATATGAAGATGGTAATATTAAAGTTGTGCTAGTTGAGTAATTGTGAATTTGAGAAATACTTGTGTTGGAGTTTGCAAGTCCCGTAGCATGCATGTATGGTAACCGTTGTGTAACAAATTTGAAGCACGAGGTGTTTCTTTGATTGTCCTCCTTATGAGTGGCGGTCGGGGACGAGCGATGGTCTTTTCCTACCAATCTATCCCCTAGGAGCATCCGCGTAGTGCTTGGTTTTTGATGACTTGTAGATTTTTGCAATAAGTATGTCAGTTCATTATGACTAATGTTGAGTCCATGGATTATACGCACTCTCACCTTTCCATCTTTGCTAGCCTCTTCGGTACTGTGCATTGCCCATTCTCACCTTGAGAGTTGGTGCAAACTTCGCCGGTGCATCCAAACCCCGTGATATGATACGCTCTATCACACACGAGCCTCCTTATATCTTCCTCAAAACAGCCACCATACCTACATATTATGGCATTTTCATAGCCATTCCGAGATATATTGCCATGCAACTTTCCACCGTTTCATTTATTATTACACGCTTCATCATTGTCATATTGCTTTGCATGATCATGTAGTTGACATGTATTTGTGGCAAGACCAGCATACATAATTTTTCATACATGTCACTCTTGATTCATTGCCCATCCCGGTACAGCGCCGGAGGCACTCATATAGAGTCATATTTTGTTCTAGTATCGAGTTGTAATCATTGAGTTGTAAATAAATAGAAGTGTCATGATCATCATTATTAGAGCATTGTCCTATGTGAGGAAAAAAAGAGAAATGCCAAAATAAAAAAAGGAAGGCCCAAAAAAAGGAAAAAATGTGAGAGAAAAAGAGAGAAGGGACAATGCTACTATCCTTTTTTCCACACTTGTGCTTCAAAGTAGCGCCATGATCTTCATGATAGAGAGACTCTTATTTTGTCACTTTCATATACTAGTGGGAATTTTTCATTATAGAACTTGTCTTGTATATTCCAACAATGGGCTTCCTCAAATTCCCTAGGTCTTCGTGAGCAAGGAAGTTGGATGCACACCCACATAGTTTCTTTTGTTGAGCTTTCATACATTTATAGATCTAGTGCATCCGTTGCATAGCAATCCCTACTCCTTGCATTGACATCAATTGATGGGCATCTCCATAGCCCGTTGATTAGCCGCGTCAATGTGAGTCTTTCTCATTTTTTGTCTTCTCCACACAACCCCCATTATCATATTCTATTCCACCCATAGTGCTATGTCCATGGCTCATGCTCATGTATTGCGTGAAAGTTGAAAAAGTTTGAGAATACTAAAGTATGAAACAATTGCTTGGCTTGTCATCGGGGTTGTGCATGATTTGAGCATTTTTGGGTGACGAAGATGGAGCATGACCAAACTATATGATTTTGTAGGGATGAACTTTCTTTGGCCATGTTATTTTGAGAAGACATAATTTCTTAGTTAGTATGCTTGAAGTATTATTATTTTATGTCAATATTAAACTTTTATCCTGAATCTTTTGGATCTGAACATTCATGCCACAATAAATAAAATTACATTCAAAATTATGCTAGGTAGCATTCCACATAAAAATTCTATTTTTATCATTTACCTACTCGAGGACGAGCAGCAATTAAGCTTGGGGATGCTTGATACGTCTCCAACATATCTATAATATTTGATTGTTCCATGCTATTATATCATCTATTTTGGATGTTTAATGGGCTTTAATATGCAATTTTATATTATTTTCGGGACTAACCTATTAACCGGAGGCCCAGTGCCAGTTGTTTTTTTTCAATTTCAGTGTTTTATAGAAAAGGAATATCAAACAGAATCCAAACGGAATGAAACCTTTGTGAGGATTGTTTTTGGAACAAATGCAATCCAAGAGACATGGAGTGGACGTCAAGGAAGCAACGAGGCGGCCACGAGGCAGGGAGGCGCGCCTAGGAGGGTAGGCGCGCCCCCACCCTCGTGGCCCCTCATAGCTCCACCGACCTACTTCTTTCGCCTATATATACTCTTATACCATAAAAACATCCAGGGGGGCCACGAAACCACTTTTCCACCGCCGCAACCTGCTGTACCCGTGAGATCCCATCTTGGGGCATTTTCCGGCGCTCCGCCGGAGGGGGAATCGATCACGGAGGGCTTCTACATCAACACCATAGCCTCTGATAATGTGTGGGTAGTTTACCATAGACCTTCGGGTCCATTGTTATTAGCTAGATGGCTTCTTATCTCTCCTTGGATCTCGATACAAAGTTCTCCTCGATCTTCTTGCAGATCTATTCGATGTAATACTTTTTGCGATGTGTTTGCCGAGATCCGATGAATTGTGGGTTTAAGAACAAGATTATCTATGAACAATATTTGATTCTTCTCTGAATTCTTTTATGCATGATTTGATATCTTTGCAAGCCTCTTCGAATTATCGGTTTAGTTTGGCCTACTAGATTGATCTTTCTTGCAATGGGAGAAGTGCTTAGCTTTGGGATCAATCTTGCGGTATCCTTTCCCAGTGACAGTTGGGGCAGCAAGGCACGTATTGTATTGTTGCCATAGAGGATAAAAGGATGGGGTTTATGTCATATTGCTTGAGTTTATCCCTCTACATCATGTCATCTTACCTAATGCGTTACTCAGTTCTTATGAACTTTATACTCTAGATGCATGCTGGATAGCGGTTGATGTGTGGAGTAATAGTAGTAGATGCAGAATCGTTTCGGTCTACTTGACACGGATGTGATGCCTATATACATGATCATGCCTAGATATTCTCATAACTATGCGCTTTTCTATCAATTGCTCGGCAGTAATTTGTTCACCCACCGTAATATATGCTCTCATGAGAGAAGCCACTAGTGAAACCTATTGCCCCCGGGTCTACTTTCCATCATATAAGTTTCCGATCTATTTTATTTTGCAATCTTTACTTTCCAATCTATACAACAAAAATACTAAAAATATTTACATTATTATCTCTATCAGATCTCACTTTTGCAAGTGGCCATGAAGGGATTGACAACCCCTTTATCGCATTGGTTGCAAGGTTCTTAATTGTTTGTGCAGGTACTAGGCGATTTACGTGTAGTCTCCTACTGGCTTGATACCTTGGTTCTCAAAAACTGAGGGAAATACTTACGCTATGTTGCTGCATCACCCTTTCCTCTTCAAGGGAAAACCAACGCATGCTCAAGAGGTAGCAATTTTCTCTAGCAAAATTGGGCCACATGACCACATGATATTTTTGCATGAGATGACGAGGAAAGGTCCAAAGGGTGTGCCGGATTTTTCTCAGATTTTCAAAGACAAGAAAAGAGGGGGTTTTCTGGAAGGAAAGTGAAAATATTCCATTTTCAGGGGGAAAATGAATATTTTCCTTAGAAGAAAAATATTCCAAAGCAATATGATGATGAATGAGAGGTCAAGAGATATTATGAGAGGTGAGGGGAGTCACTTGGGTGAAAACCAAAACAATGCCCAAGTGCTAAGTCCAAATAAATTAACTCAAAACTCAATTTTAAAGCAAATGGCAATTGAAAATCATGACACTACTAAGGAAAAGCCTAGCAGTAGCGCGGGTATTTGGTGTATCAGTAGCGCGGGTACCCGCGATACTGATATGGTGCTACAGCTAACGTTTAACAGTAGCACTTTTTCACACGCGCTACTGCTATACCTACTTAGCAGTAGCGCTTTCCATACCAGCGCTAGTGCTCAGTGCTTTAGCAGTACCGTTTTCCTGTCCAACGCTAAAGAGCGCTACTACTATATTTTCTCATATCTTTTTTTGCTGCATATTTGTGATGTTATTGTACAGGTTTTATAAAGTATTCTAATCATATCATAAACATGCAATATGCTCATCATATCATACACATAATAGTCTCATCATATCATCCAACACAAATCATGTCATCACATCATAATCACGATATAACTATACAAGTTACATGACATGTCTCATCATACATAATGTAGTACTTCTTGAGGCGTCGGTTCGTATCCCTCTCTCGCACTAGCGTGAACCTAACTAACTACTGGTTGTCACTCAGAAATAGAAAACCGGTACACCTGGGCCTGACACTCCAGCCACTCATCGTATACTCGTGGCGTAGCACTTCTTCTCCATCGATGATCTATGCACCTGCATCGTCACATGAGTCAATGATATGCAACATATATAGTCGAGAAACAGAAAGAGACAAACTTGGCAAAAATAGAAGCAACATATCATAAGCATAAATAACAAAGTTCATCCTACCCAAAATGCCCTAACAAGAGTGATCTTCGCTAGTTGAGGAGGATGGTTTAATTACATCACAAATAAAGTTTCGTCGTGCGTAACTCAAAGTTTCGTCATATAGAAAGTATGGACTAAACGGAAACATTGTCATATATCGTCAATCACTCCAACATGTCGTGCCATCCATCCAAGTCAGGGAGATAGTCCCCGAGCTTAGTGAAATGCTTCAGGTCGAGACGCTGAGCGGCTACACGTGTTCGGACGTCTACCCGTGACATTTTCCCTTGCTCGTAGAACATCCCTGTTTGTCGAGGACCTCCTTTATGATGATTTGGGCAAGTTCACACTGGATGTGATAGAACTCAGCTCGAAGTCGATGATCCGGGATATCTCCTAGGTTCTTAGCCCATTGCAGAATATGGGCATCGCCGGATGTCGGTGGCATGCGAAGGTTCTGCTGATCCCGCCTGTACTCCATCATGCGGTGTAGGACATAGAATCCATCACTAAGAGTATCACTGGGTTCCTGGATGCACTAGAAATCGGTCTTATGGCCGAAGGCGGGACTGCAGTTCCTTGTCTTCCCTGTCTTGATCTCTCCACCTCGTACGCCGTAGAAAAAGATAGCACTGTCGAGAATAGACTTGATGTGGGTGTAATCCTTTTTGTTCATGTTCTTCGACGAGTCCAAGTAAAGAGCGTGGGAGAATTGGGGAGTAAAGGATGATGAGGACGGCGCGCCCGTGGCTGCGCAAAATAAGTACACCTCAAATTAGCCTCTACCGGGCATTTGAATGATTGGAATCGAAGGAACCATATCCGCGCTGATGACTTACATGGGATGATAAGGCATGAGAATCGTCTCCTTGTCCTTATTGGCAACCATGAAATTAGCGATGTAGTCCCTCGCGTATTCACGGTGCTCTGGGCAGACTGCCAAGAAGCCCTCGTGCATGAAGTATGGGTCAGCGACACAGATATAAGGTATCTGCTCAATCCCGATGATGTAGTTCATGTACAAGGCAAAAAGGTGGACACACGTAAAATCCAGCTTCTTCAAGTGAAACATGTCGAAGATGTAATCGAATCGAAGGAAGAACTTCTCCGCGGGGAATGTGTCAACGTACAACCTTTGTCGTGGCACGTTAACCACGTAGAGCGGGTATCCTGGGTTTTCCGAGGTGATTAGGCTTTTCTCTCTCTGCAGCACATCGTCATGAAGTCTCCTTAGATCGCCGTATATGACCTCTACCGCCGCCTTAGGTAGGATGGTTCACTGGGGATATGGTATTTCTCCGCACCCATGACAGGTATACGATCTTGAACCCGTGGCTGCGGAGGCGGCTGGATCATAGAAGCACCTTTGTTGCCTTTCCTTGCTCTCTTCTTATGCTTCTTTGGTACTTGAAGGTCGTCTATAATACGTTTAGCCTCCAGAGGTGGCAATTCACTCACCGACTCATGACGCTCAAACCCTAAGTACTCATACTGCTGAGCCATCAATCCTCGGTTGTCATAGGCGCTAGTATTGAGATATTGTAGAGTGTCATCGTAATCATCATCCTCATCTATGGCATCGATACCATGCATTGCTTTTTCCTCACCCCGTCTGCTATCACCCGGCATGACAGGCGACACTAATTGGGTAGGTGGGGTGTCGATGTTCATACCTTGCTGAGGCTGCGCGATCGTGGCTGTGCTCCCGACCGCCTCCAGACGAAGCAGAATCTTTGGCCACAACAGGACCCACCTCTTGTAGTCGCCAAGCCACCATGGGGTCTCGTCGTCATCTCCCCCTAGTACAGGAGGAGCCAAATTCTCGCGGCCCGGTTTGACACTGGCCACAGAAAACTTGAAGATGTCAGGGGGATCTGCCAGCTGCGGAAAAATTGTTCCTTCGGCTTCATTATCGTCGCCTTCTGATGTCTCCTGAAGCTACATCGGTATTTCCCCAAAGAGGAAGGGATGATGCAGCACAGCCGCGGTAGGTATTTCCCTCAGATATGAAACCAAGGATATCGGACCAGTAGGAGAACCAAGCAACACAACATAAACAGCTCCTGCACACAAATAACAACACCTCACAACTTGACGTGTTAAAGGGGTTGTCAATCCCTTTCGGGTAACGGCGCCAGAAACGGTGCGTGGACGGGAGAAAGTTGTAAAAGATTGAATAAATAGCTCACAAATAAAATAAAGTGCAGCAAAGTATTTTTGCATTTTTGGTTTAATAGATCTGAATAAAAAGAGCAAATAAAATAGATCGCAAAGCAAATATATGAGAAAGAAGACATGGTGGCCATAGGTTTCACTAGTGGCTACTCTCGAGAAAAATAGCAAACGGTGGGTAAACAAACTACTGTTGGGAAATTGATAGAACTTCAAATAATCATGATGATATCCAGGCAATGATCATTACATAGGTATCACGTCCAAGATTAGTAGACCGACTCCTGCCTGCATCTACTACTATTACTCCACATATCGACCGCGATCCATCATGCATCTAGTGTATTAAGTTCATCGAAAAACGGAGTAATGCAATAAGAATGATGACATGATGTAGACAAGATCGATCTATGTAGAGATAGACCCCATCGTTTTATCCTTAGTAGCAACGATACATACGTGTCGTTTCCCTTTCTATCACTGGGATCAAGCACCGTAAGATCGAACCCAATACCGGGCACCTCTTCCCATTGCAAGATAAATAGATCAAGTTGGCCAAACAAAACCCAAATATTGGAGAAGAAATACGAGGCTATAAGAGATCATGCATATAAGAGATCAAAGAAATTCAAATAGCATTCATGGATATAAAAAGATATAACTGATCATAAACTCAAAGTTCATCTGATCCCAACAAAGACACCGCAAAAAGAGTTACATCATATGGATCTCCAAGGGACCATTGTATTGAGAATTCGGCGAGAGAGAGGAAGCCATCTAGCTAGAACTACGGACCTGAAGGTCTACAAAGAACTACTCACGCATCATCGGAGAGGCACCAATGGAGGTGGTGAACCCCATCCGAGATGGTGTCTAGATTGGATCTGGTGGTTCTGGACTCTGCGAAGGCTGGATGAATATTTCGTCGACTCCCCTAGGGTTTGGGATTTTTGGGGTATTTTTAGAGCAAAGTGGCGGTCCAGGGGGCACCCGAGGTGGGCACAACCCACCAGGGCACGTCTGGGTCTCCTGGCGCGCACTGGTTGGTTGTCCCCTCCTCGAGACTCCCCCAGGTGCTACCAGGGCCCAATATCTTCCTTCTGGTCCATAAAAAATCTCCGTAAAGTTTCGTGGCATTTGGACTATGTCTGATATTGATTTCCTGCGATGTAAAAAACATGCAAAAAACAGCAACTCGCACTTGGCACTATGTTAATAGGTTAGTACCAAAAATGATGTAAAATGACTATAAAACATCCAAGATTGATAACAAAACATCATGGTACAATCAAAAATTATAGATACATTGGAGACGTATCAGCATCCCCAAGCTTAACTCCTTTTTGTCCTCGAGTAGGTAAGTGATAAAAATAGAATTTTTGATGTGGAGTGTTGTCTATCATGTCATATCATATTCTTTCTTTATAGCATGGACATTTGGAATTTTATGTGATTCAAAGCAATAGTCTAGTTTTGACATAATAATTTAGATACTCAAGCATATCAACAGGCAATCATGTTTTTCAAAATATCAATGCTAATATAAGTTATCCCTATCCCATCATGCTCAAACATTGATCCATTCATGAAACACACTCGCATATTAGATACACCCAATACTCAAGTATGATCATATTTCCTCTTAGTTGGTGCTTTTGTAAGAGAAGATGGAGACTCAAATTCAAAAATAAAAATTGCATAAAGTAAAAGAAAGGCCCTTTGCAGAGGGAAGTAGGTATTTGTTGAGGTGCCAGAGCTCAAAGCGAAAAATTAGAGATAAAAACATTTTGGAGGTGTATCCATCCCACCAACGAAAGCGACTTAGAGTTTCCAACACTTTCCATGCTAGATATGCCATAGGCGGTTCCCAAACAGAAAATAAAGTTTATTCCTTTTTCCACCATTGTTTCACTTTCCATGGCTAGCCGTATCCACGGTTGCCCTCCATACCAACACTTTCCAAGTAATTTATTATTTGACAACATAAAGTAAATTCATTTTTGCATTACGGGACTGGGCATCCCTAAAACCTTTGCCTTACTCTCGTGCAATGACAAGTGAATAAACACTCATCGTGAGAATAACACATCCAGCATGGAAAATATCAGCCACCCGTCACCGCTCAGAGAGCGAAACAAACACACAAAAGAGAAGTTTATTTTGAAAATTAGAGATGGGACATGCAAATTTGCTTAGAACGGCAAAAGAATAATGCATATAGGTAGATATAGTGGACTCATGTGGCAAAACTGGTTTAAAGGATTTTGGATGCACAAGTAGAGATCGTACTTGGTGGAAAATGAAGGCTAGCAAAAAAATTGAGAAGCGACCAACCAAGAAACGAATAATCTCATAAGCAAGCATTAAGCATAATTAACACCGAATAATGCACCACATGTAGGATATGATTTTCATTATGACTCTTTCGTACTTGCATAGGGAATCACAAACCTTAACATCAATATTCTTACTAAAGCATAATTACTCATCAATAGAACTCACATATCTCATCATCATATCTCAAAACTACTACAAAAATCAAGTTTATTTTGTCCAATGATCTTCATGAAATTTTTTACTTTTTCCTTCTTGGATATCTATCACTTTGGGACTAATTTTCATGTGTTGCTTTTCATATGATCAAACAAATATAAGTGAAGATCATGAGCATAAAATTTTTCTTTCTCTAAAAATAATTTAAGTGAAGCAAGAGAGAATTTCTTTAAAACTTTTACTAACTCTCAAACAAATCTATGTGAAGCAAGGGAGTATTTCTTCAAAAAATAGTAAGCACACCATGCTCAAAAAGATATAAGTGAAGCACTAGAGCAAGTCCTAGCTCATAAAAGATTTAGGTGAAGCACAAAGAGCAATTCTAACAAGTCATGATATAATTTTGGATCTCTCAAATAGGTATGTCCAGCAAGGATTGATGACTTAAAACACAAAATATAACAAGCAAAGACTCATGTCATACAAGACGCTCCAAGCAAAACACATATCATGTGACAAATAAAAATATAGCTTCGAGTAAAATAACGATAGTCGTTAGAAGAAAAAGGGGATGCCACTCGGGGCATCCCCAACCTTAGTTGGTTGCTCATTCTTGGATAATAGCTTGGTATACTGGGGCAACCCAAAGCTTAGGCACTTCTATCCTTCTTTCATCCATCGTAAGATAACATAAAACTTGAAAACTTCAATCACACAAAACTCAACAAAACCTTCGTGAGATCCGTTAGTATAAGAAAGCAAAGCACTACTATAAGTACTGTAACAAACCAATTCATATTTGTTTTTGTATTATATCTACTGTATTCCAAATTTTCTATGGCAAAAACTCATCAAAGAAAACCATAGAGCCATCAAAATAAGCACACAACACAAAGAAAACAGAATCTGTCAAAACAGAATAGTCGGTAGCAATATGATACTTTCGAATACTTCTGTAACTCCAAAAATTCCGAAAAATTAGGAAGACCAGGGTAATTTGTATATAGATCTACTTCAAAAAGAATTGGCATTTTATCACGTTCTGCTGATTTTTAACAATTTGTTTCGTGAACACCAAAGTTTCTATTTTTCAGCAAGATCAAACAACTACCACCCAAGAAGATCCTAAAGGCTTTACTTGGCACAAACACTAATTAAAACACAAAAAACACAATCATAACAGTAGCATAATTGTTCAAACACACAAGAACAGAAAGCAAAAAGCAAAAATAAATTTTATTCATTGAGTTGCCTCCCAACAAGCGCTATAGTTTTACGCCCTTAGCTAGGCATAAAGCAGGGATCTAAGTTTTGTCATCTTTGGTTCGAGATCCATAAGATGCCCTCATGATTGATTCATATGGTAGCCTGATTTTTGTTCTTGGAAAGTGTTCCATGCCCTTCCTCAAAGGAAATTGGAACTCAATATTGCCTTCTTTCATATCAATCACGACACTAATGGTGCGTAAAAACGGTATACCAAGAATAATTGGACAAGACGGATTGCAATCAATATCATGAACAATAAAATCTATGGTCACATAATTCCTATTTGAAAGAATAAGAACATCATTAATTCTTCCCATAGGCTTTTTAATAGTAGAATCCGTCTAGTGCGAACTCAAAGAACATTCTTCAAGATTGATAAGACCAAGCACATCACATAAAGATTTCGGAATTGTAGAAACACTAGCACCCAAGTCACACAAAGAAAAACACTCATAATTTTTAATCTTGACTTTGATAGTAGCTTCCCATTCATCATGCAATTTTCTAGGAATTGATACTTCTAATTTCAATTTTTCTTCCAAAGCTTTCAACATAGCATCAACAATATGTTTAGTAAAAGCTTTATTTTGTTCATAAGCATGGGGTATTTAGCATGGATTACAACAAAGAAATACAACCAATCAAAGAGCAGATATCATAATTAAAGTCTTTGTAATCCAAAAGAGTGGGTGCATCACTAGCTATAGTTTTGACCTCTCCAAACCCACTTTCATCAATTTTCTCAACAAGATTTTCACCCTCCGAAATATTGAGATGCCTTATACCTAAAGTTGACTCTTCTGCAGTCCCTTTTTCATCAATCTTAACTTTACTAAACAAGAATCAATAGAAATCACTAGAGAACGCTTTTTCTAAAAAAAATCTTTTTAGCTCTAAGCATAGCGTTTCTTTTCTTACTTTCATCCATAGAAACATAAAGACTTTTAATTGATTCATCAACTTTAGGAACAAAAATTTTCAACTTGAGATTTTCCACATCAAGAGCAATTCTATCAACACTTCTAGACAGATCATCAATCTTATTCAACTTTTCTTCTATGGTAGTGTTGAAAACTTTTTGCGTGTTGATAAATTCTTCAATATTGTTCTCAAGATCAGAGGTGTTCCTATTATTATTGTAATATGGATTTCAGGAATTACCATAATTATTAGAGGAATTACTAGGAAAAGGCCTAGGATTAAAATTTCCCCTATAAGCATTGTTGTTGAAATTATTTCAAGAAATAAAATTCACATCTATGGCATCACTATTTTGCTCAATCAAAGTAGACAAAGGCATATCATTAAAATCAATAGGAGCACTTTTACTAGCAACCAATTTCATAAGAGCATCAACCACTGGTGCGCGTCGGTGCTATACAAACGGTTTTTAACCCCTTTCTGCGACGACGTTTGGAACCGTCGCCAAGTGAGTGTGGGCGATAGGGGGATCCTTCCCACACGACCCAGAAACCGTCGAGGATAGGGAGCATTGATGCATTCAGTTGTCCATATATAACCGTTGCCGATATCTCTGATATCCCTAACGCTTCATCCTTGCTACTCGTTTGTGCTCGCATTGCCATCGCACTCGGAATTTTGTGGTTTTTACCTAAAACTAGGTAGATTCCAGGCACGGGAGCTTTCCAGGCAGATTCCAGGCACGGGAGCTTTCCAGGCAGATTCCAGGCACGGGAGTTTTACGATGCCTGGCACATCACAAATAGTTCATGATTATAAACTGTGTACGATAGGTAGACAATCACACACATTTAGTTTTCCTGCACCGTATGTGATAGTGTCTGACATCACACACGCTTTGCAAACGGCAACTGCATGCATGCTTGCACACGTTTCCTCTCTGTGAACCGTCTCGGATTATGGTGTATATCGCAGACGTTTGTGTTTTACTAACCGTGTGTGCCGTAATGACCCGCACAACGTAATTTCGCCCTAATTTAATTGCTACTATTTAAAATTGTACCTAATTTAAACTTGAAAGTAGACTATAGATTTATTCATATCCATCAGGTTCAAACAACCAATGCATTATTCGATTCATAGGTACATATGTTTAAGAATTACATAAGCACCAAATAAAGAATGATGAACCCGGGTTCTATACTTGTACTATTACAGATGGTAAAGAAAGAGGTCACAGACATTCCGGTTGCTGAACAAGGTGAAGCGGAATGGCCCTATTGTGCTCTCCTGGATGCAGAAGGCATGCAGGACTCTAGTCCAACCCCTTGTGATGGCCGGCCGCCAATCATGTAGTTTCGGAGGTAATCTTGAGTAAACTGCTTCAGGATCCACAGCAAAAGAAAAAAGAATTAGATATTGTGATCTAACACAACTCATTACGGGCAGTAAAAAGAAGGCTACAGGGTTCTTACTTACCGTCCTGCAGTTCACTGTTGTCTTGCATAAAGTGTAAACAAATAGTTCGATTGACATCTTTTGACCCATTTTAATAACAATGTTTATCAGTTTCCTGACTTGATGCTGGTTCATGAATATCACATTGCCCCATACGCAGAAAGGGTCAAAGTGAGGATCTTTGGCAATGATATATGTACCTAAAAGCACCAAGTTAATATTAGAAGCTAAACAACAATTGAAAAATGATGTAGTACAACACTCCATCCATCCCATTATATAAGATTCATCATCATAGCATTAAGGTAACACTCTTCCTTGTTGCTATGTAGCCTGGGATAGCATATTTAGTCATTCAATACAATGCATGTTGCTAAACACAATTGAAAAACGAAAAGGCATGTTAACTGCAATATCTTAACAGCAACCAAATATCGTAATTCATAGTGGTATTGTTGAAACTGTTATTGATGAAATTGAACTGCACGGCAAATAGTTGCACATATAGAGCATCACATTGTGAAGAACTGAAATAAACAAGTCATAAGGACACATCTAGGCGATCCATAAAAAGTTAAAGGACTAAAACCCTTAGTGGATATATATATACTCCAACAATTTTTGGCCTTTTCTAGTCGATCCCCTAAACTTAAGGTTGCAAACTTCAATTTGATCAAGTTCAAAGCAGGTTCAACTGAAAGTAGCATGCATTCACACATAAACATAGATAGTTTTGCATAACCGAACATAAAACATAAATTTAAACTAAGCGAAACTACTTTCGGTCGAAGTAGAGGTTGGGCCAATCCTTCCTCGTCATGTATGGTGTACCACGAGCCGGGTCCAGGCCGGTACCGTCGTCGGGGTCGTTGGGGAAGGCACTCCTCCACTCGTCGATGTCGATCTCCTCATCCTTGGGGCCCACCTCGACGCCCTCCGTGCCGCTGTCGCCACCGCCTTCGACCTCGTCATCGGAGGAGAGTGTGACAACCTCACCGCCCTCCGCACCGCCGTCCTCGCCGTCTTCGACCTCATCATCAGAGGAGAGCGCGATAACCTCGCCGCCCTCCGCGCTGGCAAAGATCGCCCGCTCCGCCTCCACGAGCTCCGGGTGCTGCCGGCGGAGCTCTTGCATCTAGGCCTCGTCAGCGGCCTCGGCCTCGAGGCGCTCCCACGCCTCGTAGTCCTCCCGCGCCATAGCCGAGCTCACCACCCCTGACTCCGACGGAACGAGGTCGACCGGACATGTGCCGAAGGGGAAATTTAGCCTAGCCACCACGCCATGGTAGCGGACCTACCAGTGGTCGTACTCCATGGCCGCGAGCTCAGCCATGTGGAAGCTACCGAGCCACCGGCGGGTGTGGGTCCCTCGATCTGTAATCTCGGCAACCCACGCCCCCCACTGCCGCTGCCGAATCCCGAGGAAGGACTTCGTCGGCTGCCGGGTCCGAGGGAGGACGGGGAAGTCCTTGAACCGGCATAGGCGCGCGGCGGCGGGAGGTTCGGGGGACTGGCGATGGCGGATCAGGCCCACAGAGGACGACGGGGACACCTCGGCGGCCACCTTGCCGGCGTTGGGCGAAAAGGCCGCGGTAAACCTCTTTTTGGCCATCCTCGAGCTCCCCGGCACACAGGCAGAGGTTGAGGATGGAGGTGCCGGCGATGGCGGCGACCTATCAATGGTTTTGAGGGTTGTGTGTGTCTGTGTGAGCACAGGTTTTGGGGTGTGTGTGGAGGGGGCGGGGGGCAAGGTTGTGTTTGAGGAAATACTGTGGCAACTGAAATTTTTTACTAGGCAGGAGTAACAAGGCGGGCCTACTGGAAATTTGGATCAAGGGCGAGGAGATATTTTTGAGATTGCGAGGGATGCAGAGGCGGGAGTAAAATGTCGGGGCTACTGAAAATTTGATTCAAGGGATTGAAGCAGAGTGGGAGTAATAGACATCGCACATGGTCCGCACATACTAATCGTGTGCTATCAAACATTAAAACCTTCCAGGCGGTAGATATTTTCAAGATTACGAGGCAGTAATATTTTTGAGATTGCGAGGGATGCAAAGGCGGGAGCTTTTGGGGAGCAAGCTAGTGTGCTTGACACGCTGGCTGTGGACTGTAGCCGATGCACCTTCTCGTGTAAGCCATAGGCGTACTATACACCGATGGTGGTCCAAGATTTTTTGTACTACATCTCACACGGTTGGTGATAATAAACTGTGTGGGATCTACTTGATTTGAATTACATAATGGGGTCACAGCGGCAATGGAAGCTGTTTGAATTGCTATAACTTTTATCTGCAGTGAACATGCAACTATATGTGTGTCGCAAAAGAATTGGAATTATTCAGGGTTCGTTTGGACATTTTATACATTAAACTGGTTTTCTAGCCATTTCTGGTGCACAATTCAAAATTAAACTAATGCACATGCTCCGGTGCATATAAATTGGTTGAAAAATCAAATCTGTGTCCTTCAGTGCATGCTTAGGTCCCATGGAAGAAATGGGAATGAGTTTTTCGGTGTCCATTTGGCCATTTTTATACATTAACTGGGTTTTCTAGGCATTTTTATGTGCATAATTCAAATTTGAACTACAAGCACATGCTCCAGTGCACCAAAGTTGGTTGGAAAATCACATGTGTGTCCATGGGTGCATGCTTAGGTCCCATGTAAGACATGGGAATGAATTTCAAACACTGGGGCACTGTTGATTGCCGGCAAAACGTTGAGATACCTGGCTTTTAAATTCTAGTAAATCCAAAACTCGTCTGAAATTCATGAAACGTGGCATGCTATCATGGAGGGGCATCAACATGCCGTGGTGAAAGTTTTGTCCCATTTGGGGCAGGTTTGGGTTTACGCTTCTCACAAACCGGAGCTTCTCACAACAAGCATGATGGTTTTCGGTAGGGAACGTCCCACCATTGGGGACGAAACGACATCCATTGCCTCTTATTGCTTTCAAGTTTTTTCTCGTGTCAACATAGAACAACAGGAGTGTTGTGTCAATTTTTGTGATTTTTCGGGGTTTGTTTGGACATTTTTATGCATTAACTGAGTTTTCAATTCATTTATGTGGATAATTCAAATTTGAACTACATGCACATGCTCCAGTGCATATAAATTGGTTAAAAAATCAAATCTATATCCTTGGGTGCATGCTTAGGTCCCATGCAAGAAATGGGAATGAATTTCAAACACCGGGACACCGTTGATTGACGGCAAAACATTGAGGTGCCTGGTTCTTAAATTCTAGTGAATCCAAAACTCGTCTGAAATTCATGAAAATTGGCATGCTATCATGGAGCGGCATCAACATGACCTGGTAAAAAATTTGTCCCATTCGGGGCAGGTTTGGGTATATTCTTCTCACAAAGCAGAGCTTCTCACAACAAGCCTGATGGTTTCGGTAGGGAACGTCCCACCTTTGGGGATGAAACGATGTCCATTGCCTCTTACTGCTTTCAAAAAATTTCTCGTGTCAACATAGAACAATAGGAGTGATGTGTCAATTTTTGGGATTTTTCGGGGTTCGTTTGGACATTTTTATGCATTAACTGAGTTTTCAATGCATTTAATGTCAATAATTCAAATTTGAACTACAAGCACATGCTCCGGTGCATATAAATTGGTCGAAAAATCACATGTGTGTCCTTGGGTGAATTTCTATGTCCCATGCAAGAGATGGGAATGAAATTCAAACACAAGGGCACTGTTGATTGCCGGCAAAACGTTGAGATACCTGGCTTTCAAATTCTAGTAAATCCAAAACTCGTCTGAAGTTCATGAAACTTGGCATGCTATCATGGAGCGGCATCAACATGCCATGGTAATTTTTTTTCTCCCATTTGGGGCAGGTTTGGGTATATGCTTCTCACAAACCAGAGCTTCTCACAACAAGCATGATGGTTTCGGTAGCGAACGTGCCACCTTTGGGGACGGAACGATATCTGTTGCCTCTTATTGCTTTCAAAAAAATTATAGTGTCAACATAGAACAACCGGAGTGCTGTGTTTAATTTTGGAATTGTTTGGGGTTCGTTTGGTCTATTTTATACATTAATTGAGTTTCTGGGCATTTAATGTGCATAATTCAAATTTGAACTTCAAGCACATGCTCCAGTGCACCAAAGTTAGTTGGAAAATCACATGTGTGTCCTTTGGTGAATTTCTAGGTCCCATGAAAGATATGGGAAAGAAATTAAAACATCTAGGAGTCGTGGCTCGGCTGGAAAGATTGAGAAACTTGGTTTTTTAATTCTTGTAAATCCAAAACATGCCTGAAAATCATGAAACTTGGCATGGTGTCATTACGTGGCACTAACATGCTGTGGTAATTTTTCTTTCCGATTTGCGAAGGCGCACACATTAACAATCAATAAAGTCATTTTGGAACAAGTGTTGTCACGTTACAAATCGGAAACACAAGTATTATTGAAACCGTGGGTGTTCTACTTACCAATTACGTGCCGCCACGCGTCCCCTTTTTTTATTGGCTACTAGGAGGTGCCGTGCAGGGTAGCTATGGCGTGTGATCAGACCTCTATCCGCTGCGCACCTCCCTCCCAACGTCTCCATTAATGGCGCCCGATCCCTTGTTTCACGGCGTGGCTATGTCTCACTGGACTGAGATTTAAGAGAGAAAAATGAAAATCCGAAAAGAAAGTTTTGCACGGATCTTGATGTAAGATCCGACGGACCAATATAGCTTCGACTGCGACTTATAGCAGGCATGATGAAGATAAGGACGATGACTGTGGATAATAATTGTCTTACATATTTAGGAACATAATTAAAAACAGCCACATGCGGCAACGCCCGAAATACACAAGAGCAAAAGAAGAAGGAAGAGAACGACCTGGCTCGCTGATCTCTGCTTTCTTAATGCGTTCCTGCAGGCCGCGGGACCTAGTCTCCGCGGTGAGCGCCGATGAGCTATTTCTTATCCTCAAGATGCTGCTTGAGAGCATCCACGGATTCCTCCACGAACCTTCTACGCTCGATGCGCAGCATGGCATTCTCGACCATAAGTTTCTCGACGATGATGCCGGTCCACTTCAACAAGGCAGTGGTCTCCTCCTGCTGCTCCGCACTTCTGACGAACTTCGCGCTCAGCAGGTCGCGCTCGGCCCGGAGCTTCGCATTGCTCTCATTTAGTTGCCATATGACACTGGTAGACTGTTGAAACGAGGCTTTCAGGTCATCCTGCAACCTCGCCCAGCTGGAGATCTGATCCATATGCCTAAGGACGATGGCACACATGCGCCTTTAAGAGTCCTCGCCTGCCCGCGAGACATTTTCCCAGGCTGCCGTTGTGCGGCAGGACATCTCTGCTGCATTCGCGATGCGGCGGGACATCTCTTCTGCTTCCGCAGCGTGGTCGGACCAGTTTGTTGCATCGACGGTGCGGCGGGACCTGTGTTCTACTTCGGCGGCGCTGCGGGACCTCTCTGCTGCTACGGCCGTGCGGCGGGACATGTTGGCTGCTTTCGCGGCGACGCGGGACATCTCTTGTGCTTCCGCTTCCATGCTCGCCTCTCCCTGGTGGCAATCTCTCGACCCAGAACTCACGTTGGCCATGGCAGACGCAAGGGAACGATGATGAATGACTTGTTTGTTTTTATCGATGAGGAGTTGAGGAGGAATGTGCAGTCATCTTGGAGTAGTAGTATTTATAACCGAGTACTAATACGCTCCTAAGTGGGAAACCGTTTAGGTTTTGATCGGTGTGAACAGGTTTGCAATTTGGAATGTGACAGAACGCAGGCTCAAAATTTACTGACGGTTATAAGTGCGACACTATTCCCAGAAGGCGTAACATGGGCACGCTTTCTCGGCCGCGTACGTGGCGTTTGCACCATAGGGTGCTCTACAATAGGCAATGTCAGCATATGTCTTGTTCCAACAACCGTGCGCGCTCGTTATTACCATTGCGCACGCTTCTTTTAATTACAATGTGTGCCCATCTAGCGCACACACGTTGATCTGTCTAATCATTTCTGTTTGTTGTGACTAATCGCAAACAGTTCATCCGTGTGAAGTGTATGCCATCAATCGCAGACACGTTGATCTGGCTAACCGTTTCTGTTCTGTTGCCTAATCGCAAACAGTTAATCCTTTTGGAGCGTATGCCCTCAATCGCACACACCTTTATCTAGCTGCCCGTTTCTGTTGTTCCTCCTTATCACAAACAGTTCATCCGAGTTAACCGTATGGTGTATATCGCACACACCTTCATCTGGCTGCCCGCTTCTTTTGTTCCTCCTCATCGTAAACAGTTAATTGAACTGAAACGTATGCCCTACATCGCACACGCAACTAAAATCTAAACCGTGTTTGATGCATTCTCCATAGCAAATGTTTTTCACCTTTTTTGGCGGGTTTTTTACACCACCGTTTGTGATTAATGCATCGCACACAGTTTCGTCGAAGGGTCTCTGATTGTAGTGTCGCGTTAGCAGCAACCTGCAGTAGTGAACTTTTTCACTCAAAGAAGAAATTTCTTCAACCGAATTAACTTTTTTACTAGTAGGAACTCTTTCGGTATGCCATTGTGAATAATTTGCCATGATATTATCAAGCAATTTGGTGGCTTCACCCAAAGTAATTTCCATAAAAGTTCCACCCGCGGCAGAATCTAAAAGATTACGAGAAACAAAATTCAACCCCGCATAATTTTTTTGTATTATCATCCAAAGATTTAACCATGAGTTTGGAAATTCCTTAGCATCATTTTCATCCTTTCCCAAGATTGTGCAACATATGCTCATGTTCAAGTTGCTCGAAATTCATGATCTGGGTTCTAAGGGAAATAATTTTTGCGGGTGCAAATTACTTAGTGATAAAAGCATCTTTGCATTTATTCCAAGAATCGATACTATTGCGAGGCAAAGAAGAAAACCAAATTTTTTGCAGAATCATGCAAAGAAAACGGAAATAATTTCATCTTCACCACATCATTGTCCACATATTTTTTCTTTTGCATATCGCATAATTCCATGAAGGTATTAAGATGGGACGCGACATCCTCATTAGGAGTACCGGAAAGTTGACCTTTCATAACAAGATTCAGCAAAGCAGTATTAATATCACAAGACTCCGCACTAGTGGCTGGAGGAGCAATCGGAATGCCAATAAAATCATGTTGTTGGTATTTGAGAAATCACATAACTTGGTGTTCTCTTCAGTCATGATGACGACACAACAAGATTGCACTCAAAAACATATCTGGCAAGAAAACGGCGAACAGGAAAAAAGAGGCGAAAAAAACAGAATTTTTTTGTGAAGTGGTGGAGAGGAAAACGAGAGGCAAATGGCAAATAATATAAATTGCAAGGAGATGAGATTTGTGAATAGGAACCTGCTATATGTTTAAGATCCTCCCCGGCAACGACACCAGAAATTCCTTTTGATGTCACTTGGAGCTACGTCGGTATTTCCCCAAAGAGGAAGGGATGGTGTAGCACAGTGGCGGTTGGTATTACCCTCAGATATGAAACCAAGGTTATCGAACCAGTAGGAGAACCAATTAACACTACGTAAACATCCCCTGCACACAAATAACAACACCTCGCAGCCCGACGTGTTAAAGCGGTTGTCAATCCCTTTCGGGTAACGGCACCAGAAACGGTGCGTGGACGGGAGAAAGTTGTAATAGATTGAAGAAATAGATCGAAGATAAAATGAAGTGCAGCAAAGTATATTTGGATTTTTGGTTTAATATATCTAAATAAAAAGAGCAAATAAAATAGATCGCAAAGCAAATATATGATAAAGAAGACCCAGGGGCCGTAGGTTTCACTAGTGGCTTCTCTCGAGAAAAAAAGCAAACGGTGGGTAAACAAATTACTGTTGGGCAATTGATAGAACTTCAAATAATCATGACGATATCCAGGCAATGATCATTACATAGGCATCACGTTCAAGATTAGTAGACCGACTCCTACCTGCATCTACTACTATTACTCCACACATCGACCGCTATCCAGCATGCATCTAGTGTATTAAGTTCATGGAAAATGGAGTAATGCAATAAGAACGATGACATGATGTAGACAAGATCTATCTATGTAGAGATAGACCCCGTCATTTTATCCTTAGTAGCAATGTTACAAACGTGTCCTTTCCCTTTCTGTCATTGGGATCAAGCACCGTAAGATCGAACCCACTACCGGGCACCTCTTCCCATTGCAACATAAATAGAGCGGGCCAAACAAAACCCAAATATCGGAGAAGAAATACGAGGCTATAAGAGATCAAAGAAATTCAAATAACTTTCACGGATATAAAAAGATATAACTGATCATAAACTCAAAGTTTATCTGATCCCAACAAACACACCACAAAAAGAGTTACATCATATGGATCTCCAAGAGACAATTTGTATTGAGAATTCAGCGAGAGAGAGGAAGCCATCTAGCTACTGACTACGGACCCGAAGGTCTACAAAGAACTACTCACGCATCTTTGGAGAGGCACCAATGGAGGTGGTGAACCCCGTCTGAGATGGTGTCTAGATTGTATATGGTGGTTCTGGACTCTGTGGCGGCTGGATGAATATTTCGTCGACTCCCCTAGGGTTCTGGTATTTTTGGGGTGTTTATAGAGCAAAGAGGCGGTCCGGGGGGCACCCGAGGTGGGCACAACCCACCATGGCGCGCCTGGGCCTCCTAGTGCGCCCTGGTGGGTTGTCCCCTCCTCGGGACTCCCCCAGGTGCTACCAGGGCCCAATATCTTCCTTCTGGTCCATAAAAAATCTTCATAAAGTTTCCTGGCATTTGGACTCCGTCTGATATTGATTTCCTGCGATATAAAAAACATGCAAAAAACAGCAACTGGCACTTGGCACTATGTCAATAGGTTAGTACCACAAAATGATATAAAATGACTATAAAATGATTATAAAACATCCAAGATTGATAACAAAACAGCAGGGAACAATCAAAAATTATGGATACGTTGGAGACATATCACCTTCCCCACGTCCACCTTCTGGCCGCTGATGGTGTACAATATGGTGCATGGGGTTACGTCGGCCTGCAAAGACATGTCTGCGACATGAGACATCCGGAAGGAACGGAAACGAGAGATTATACATTTATTGAAGAGGGACGGTGAGACGAAGCACTGATGTGCATGTCCCATACGGAGGACGGGCTGCTATGAGCAGGTGCGAGTGCCGGTGGAGGAGCTGGTGCGGGAGCAGGTGCTGGTGCGACGCTAGTCGATCTGCTCCCGAAGAAGTTGGCAAGGGAAAGTCTGTGGCACCCCGGCTTAGACAAACCGGAACGCCCAGTATTCCAGTCCAGAGATCGAGGAGAAGTCTTCTGGAATACGGAACTGCTTAGCATAGAACAAATCGGCTCTTTATTACAAGCTATATGGATACAAGGGGATTACATTGGCATGGAAACACTACGCTTACCACGGTTGCTCCATGCAAGCAGCAGAACGACACAAAGCAGCGGAATAACTGTAGCAGCGGAACAGCGATGACGGTGATGAAAACTCCGCAGGAACTCTGGCTGGAACGCTTATCCTAGCTCGCAAACAAGGAATCCATGACAAACAAGCAATCAAATCCACCATGACCTGCAAACTGGCATGACATGCCCGGTCAGTACATTGAATATACTTGCAAGCTCACAGCAACCAAGACCAATCAAGACAGACAACAACATGGCAATTACAGGTTGACAAGGATTAACATGATACTATCAGATCAATCATAGCATGAACAAGATAAACATGATACAGCTAGAACAATGTGAGCATGGCATGAACATATGACCCTGATGATACTAGCATGCAACATGATGACGCTATCATGCACCAACTTACTCTGCTCGGGTTACCTCGTAACCATCACATGCATAAGCTTACCATCACGGACATCACACGATCATCTCAGGATCCAATCAAGCTTGGTATTGCAATTCCGTAGTAATCATTACATGTCCACAAGGAGCTTGACCTTTACCCGTGATTCTGGCATAACACCACAAATATACAACAACTCGGTATCCTCGATACCACGGTGATCCTCTCTTGATCACAACCAATCTCTTTCTCATCATCGAACCAGGGTTGTTATTAAGCACATTATTATTATTGTTGTTGACCCATAGTGTGACCGGCTTTAAACTGGGCCCATATCCACGGGCGCGGCTATCGATAGATTTAACACACACTCCGCATAGGTTAGCACACTGTACCCACACCACAGAACCCATGGCCTCACACTCCCATTCGGGTGGACCAACGGCATTCCGACAAAACCGCTCTACTGCGATGACACTCTCCCAGCCACTCCGACCAACTACCCTCTAGGCTAAGTCATGGGTGGCCCCGATGTCTACCAAAGACATCCAATGGCGACCGTAATGGCAAAACAATCAACGGTCCCAAACGGGGACAATGGTATAGCAATCACAACAACGGGCACACAAGGCTTATGCCGTCCTACCCGGCCAAGGTAGCGCCCGCGCATAACCTTCCCTCGTTGGAGGCCCCGGCGAGAGGCATGACAATAGACCTAGTTAGGACCCCCCCATAAGGCAAGTGTGGCTGCACTGGTCAACTCGATTTGGTGGCTCCATGACTCAACCAACAGTTGTTCAAGTTCATTTAAGTCCGGTTAAACTTGAATGCAAATGATTCTGAGTCATAGAATATAACATGATGCAACTATCATGCATGATATCAACATAAGCATGGGGGTACAACATAATCCTCAAGCATATCAACAACAATAAAGCATATATCCAAATGAACATGGCATACTGACTAGCATGAACATCACAAGTATAACACTACTCAAAGCATAACATGACCACTAGCATCGGAAATAACTACCATACAAGAACATAACAGTAATGCTACCAGGTAAGCATAACCAACTAGATGCAAAGGAAACATGCATGGCAACGGTATTGGATAACAGATGATGGTCATGCACCGAAGAACATGATCAACACCACACATGTACTACTACCAAGCATGACATACGACAGAAAAACTAGCAACTAGCTAGTACATGATAACCAGGTGCATAAAAACATAGCATGAAAGTGAACACAAATCCATAAGCATCACCAAAACAACGATAACCGTATCAAAACAAGCAAACATTTATTAAATATTCAAGTTGAAAACCATGGCTACTGAAGCAAGTGGGTATTGTGGCTTGCCTAGGGATGAAGGATACACCGGGGAGAAGTGCGGAAAGCTCGCGGAACGAATCGCCGGACAAGTTTCTCTCCCGGAGGGGGCTTATAAGGGGCAAGGACATCAAGGTCATTTTGAGTATGTCAAAACATAATGAAAGTGACACCAACGGTATGGGCTCGACGGTACGAAGACGTGGGCATTGGATTCACCTCATTTGGAGTTGTGAGTGAAAAGTTATGGCCGTTCGTTCGTTAGGCAAAAAAACTAACATAATCTATGATTTTCTGCTCTTAACCGATGAACGTTCACAAAATAAAGGTTTCGGACGGCGGCTGAAAAATAGAAAGCGTATTTTGAGAAATATGTCTTCGCAGAAGAGAAAGCGTAAACTTGACTGAAGAGGTAGAGGAGTACACTTACTGAACTGGAAAGCGTATTATAGGAACTACGCTTCCAGTTGCCACGTCAGCGGAGCGGGGTCAACTCTCCGTGTTACTGAGGTCATGTGGGGTGGGGCCCGCCTGGCCCTGACCATCTGCAACCTCCTGCTCCGGAGCCCGCCGAGACAAGGGAGGTGGCCATCCCAACGATGACTGCCGGCGAGTCCGGCCACCGTTCGGGACAGGCGACCTATCAAAATGCTCATGAGGCCAAAGCAGATCCATCCCCGGCCATGGAAGATACCGGGTAGCTCGGTAATGGCCGACGTTGGGCCTGCAGCGGAGGGGGTCTTCGGGAGGAGATGTGCATGGCGCTCTGGTGCGCCGGAGGAGGGGTTGGAGCACTGGACGGCATACTGGTGGTCGAGGAGACGGCTAGTGGTGGAGGAAGAGTGAATGATGCTCGGGATCGCCGTTATCGAAGCGAGGCTCACCGGCAACCGTGGCAACAAAGGAGGTTGGGGAGGCGCTCCGACGATGCTCCGAGGGGCTAGGGAGGTGTAGGGGAGTGAGGTGAAGCTGGTGGAGAGCTCAGATGGCCTCGGGGAGCTTTAAATAGGCGGGGGCGAGGGGGTGGCCGCGGACGCGTGGCCGTGGCTCGACCATGGACGCGTACCCGTGTTCGCGCCAGCTAGCTCGAAGGAAGGAGATGGAGGGAAGCAGGAGGGGCAGGTCACAGGGCAGAAGAGGTCTAGGGGCACGGGGAGGAAATGGCGAGAGGTGAACCGAGACGAAATGGCACAGTCCGTCCGTGGGCGCGCGGTTACTGATACGTCTCGAACGTATCTATAATTTTTGATTGTTCCATGCTATTATATTATCAATCATGGATGTTTTATAATCACTTTATAGTAATTTTATATCATTTTTTGGTACTAACCTACTGAAATAGTGCCAAGTGCCAGTTGTTGTTTTCTGCATGTTTTTTACATCGAAGGAAATCAACATCACACGGAGTCCAAATGCAACGAAACTTCACATATATTATTTTTTTGACCAGAAGACACCTAATGGGCCGAGGCTGCGCCTGGGGGGTGCTCCGAGGAGAGCACAACCCTGGTGCGCCCTGGTGGGTTGTGCCCACCTCGGGTGCCCCCCGGACCGCCTCTTTGCTCTATAAATACCCCAATATTCCCAAAACCCTAGGGGAGTGATACGTCTCCAACGTATCTACTTTTCCTAATGCTTTTCCTCTCGTTTTGGACTCTAATTTGCATGATTTTAATGAAACTAACCCCGGACTGACGCTGTTTTTAGCAGAACTACCATGTTGTTGTTTTTGTGCAGAAATAAAAGTTCTCGGAATGGAACGAAACTTTGCGAGGAATTTTTATACACTAAACACGAATTTCTGGAGCCAAGACCTGCCGGAGAGGGGCACCTGGGTGGGCACAACCCACCAGGGCGCGCCCCCCTCTCCTGGCGTGCCCAGGTGGGTTATCCCCACCTGGTGGCCCCGCAGACCCTGAAACCGACACTGTAAAATCCTATTTTTCCAGAAAAAATCAGTTAGAAATAATTATCGTGATCCATGAGATGGAGCCGCCGTCACCTCCTGTTCTTCATCGCGGGCCAGATCTAGAGTCCGTTTGGGTCTCCGGAGAGGGGGATCTTCGTTCTTCATCATCACCAACCCTTCTCTGTCGCCAATTCCACGATGCTCCCCACCGAGAGTGAGTAATTCCATCATAGGCTCGCTGGTCGGTGAGGAGTTGTATGAGATTCATCATGTAATCGAGTTAGTTTTGTTAGGGCTTGATCCCTAGTATCCACTATTTTCTAAGATTGATGTTTCTATGACTTTGCTATGCTTAATGCTTGTCGCTTTGGGCCGAGGTGCCATGAACTCAGATCTCAACCGTTTCTGTTATCATAATTATATACATATTTTAGATCCGATCTTGCAAGTTATAGTCACCTACTACGTGTTATGATCCGGCAACCCCGGAGTGACAATAGTCGGGACCACTTCCGGTGATGACCGTAATTTAAGGAGTTCATGTAATCACTATGTGTTAATGCTTTGTTCTGGTTCTCTATTAAAAGTAGGCCTTAATATCCCTTAGTTTCCAATATGGAGTCTGCTGCCACAGGAGGGTAGGACAAAAGATGTCATGCAAGTTCTTTCCATAAGCACGTATGACTATTTACGGAATACATGCCTACATTATATTGACGAATTGGAGCTAGTGCCGTATGACTATTTACGGAATACCATCCAACAAGTCACCGATCCAATGCCTACGAATTTATCCTATATTGTTCTTGCTAAGTTACTACTGCTATCATCACTGTTACACTGTCTACAAAATACTGCTATCACTGTTACTGTTGCCATAGCTGTTGTTACTACTATCAAAACTATCATACTACTTTGCTACTGATTACTTGCTGGAGATAATTAATCTCCAGGTGCGGTTGAATTAACAACTCTGCTGCTAATACCTTCAAATGTTGTTTGGCTCCCCTTCTGTTGAATCTATAAATTTGGGTTGAATACTCTACCCTCGAAAACTGTTGCGATCCCCTTTACTTGTGGGTTATCAAGACCTTTTTCTGGCGCCGTTGCCGGGGAGCATAGCAATATTTGTTGAGTCACTTGGGATTATTATCATATTATCAATATGAAGAATCTGAAGGATCCTAAGGCTAAGATTTATCCCTCTAAGACGAGGGGAGGTAAGGAACTGCCATCCAGTTTTCGCTTCCGATTCACCTTGTGTTATGAGTAAACTTGCAACACCACAACATGCTATCAATTCGAATATGTCGCAAGTTATTGATGATGCTACTTCAATGGATAATGCTTATGATGCTAGTACCTTGCTTGATAATGATGATGTGCCACTTGGTGAATTTCTTGATGAACAAATTGCTAGAGTAATACAACATGATGTTGTTGAATCTGATGATGAGCATGAAAATGAAACACCTTCTAGAACTAGCCTTCCTAGATATGAATTTATTAAGGTACCGGAAGGTTATGTTATGAATGAGGAGACAACTAGAGATATTCTTGCTTGTAAGGATAGAGATGATCTAGATAAATTACTATGCAAGTATAAAGAAAAATCTCTAGATGCTAGAATGGAATATGATCCTAAGTTTGCTACTTCACCGATCTTTATTGATGATAAGGATTATGAATTCTCTGTCGACCCAGAGTTAATTACGTTGGTTGAATGTAATCCTTTCCATGGTTATGAAACTGAAACTGTTGTGGCACATCTTACTAAGTTGAATGACATAGCCACCCTTTTTACTCATTATGAGAAAACTTGCTATTACTTTATTCTCAAATTATTTCCTTTCTCATTAAAGGGTGATGCTAAAGCTTGGTACAATACTCATACTCCTGGTTGTGTGCATAGTCCCCAGGATATGATTTATTACTTCTCTGAAAAATAGTTTCCTGCCCATAAGAAACAAGCTGCCTTACAGGAAAAATTTAACTTTGGGCAAACTAAAGAAGAGAGTCTCCCACAAGCTTTGCCAGTAACTTAATGATTTACCTGATCATCTTCTTAAGAAAAATGAAATACTTGATATCTTCTATAATGGACTAACCGATGCTTCTAGGGACTTCCTAGATAGTTGTGCTGGTTGTGTTTTCAGGGAATGAACTGTTGGGCTAGTTGAAGAATTATTGAATAACATATTAAAAATTATGATGATTGGACTCTTCCTGAACCACCGGCTAAACCCACTCCAAAGAAGAGGGGTATATTATATCTCACTCCTGAAGATATGCAAGAGGCAAAGAAATCTATGAAGGAAAAATGTATTAGAGCTAAGGATGTTAAAAATGTACCTGCTATTGAAGAAAAAGATGGGCTTAATACACTACCACTGCCGAGGTGATAGAGGTAAATTCTCTAATGAAATACAATGATAATGAGAATCCTCACAATATGCATCCTAGTCAATGCCTTTATGAGTTTGAAAACTACATTAGAAAACAATATCACTTCAATGCAAATGGTATTTAGAATCTCAAAGGATGTTAGAGGTGTTGGAAAACTTGCTTCTATGGTACAAACATAGTTAGAACAAATTGCTAAATCACAAAGAGAATTGCTTGATGAAATGAATAATAATATACATGACTTTGCTGTTAGAGTTGCAACTAGAGGAGGTAAAATGACTCAGGAACCACTTTATCCTTAGCTTTAATACTTAGGGACACCAAAAAAGAATTGAACAAGATTCACAAAGAAATAACACCACTGCACCTAGTCCTTCTAAAAAGAAAAAGAAGAAGAAAAATGATAGGACTTTGCATGCTTCTAGTGAACCTGAAGTAGAAAAACCTACTAATAATGATAATGAAACTTCTATCTCTGATGCTGAAACTAAATCTGGTAATGAACATCCACCTAGTGATAATGAAAAAGATAATGCTGATATTCCTGAAGATACCCAACCAAATAATGAAAAAGAACCAGATAATGATGTTGAGCTAGAAACATATGTTGGTCTTGATAACCCACAACCTAAGAATAAAAGGTATGATAAAAGAGACTTCATTGCTAGAAAACACGATAAAGAAAGAGAACCATGGGTTCAAAAACCTATGCCTTCTCCACCCAAGTCAACTAAAAAGAAAGATGATGAAGAATTTGAATGCTTTGCTGAAATGTTGAGGCCAGTCTTTTGCATACTCGCTTGACTGATATCTTGAAAATCCCTCCTTATGCAAAGTATATGAAAGACATCATCACTAATAAGAGAAAAATACCAGAAGCTGAAATCTCCACTATGCTTGCTAATTATACTTTCAAAGATGGAGTACCTAGAAAACTTGGAGATCCGGGAATACCAACTATACCTTGCTCTATCAAAAAGAATTATGTGAAAAATGCTTTGTGTGATTTAGGAGCTGGTGTTAGTGTTATGACTTTCTCTTTATATAAAAGACTTGACTTGAATAAACTCACACCTACTGAAATATCTTTGCAAATGGCTGACAAATCAACTGGCATACCTATCGGTATCTGTGAGGATGTTCCCGTTGTTGTTGCTAATGTTACTATTTTTTACTGACTTTGTCATACTTGAGATGCCCGAGGACGACAATATGTCGATTATCCTTGGTAGACCCTTCTTGAATACTGCAGGAGCTGTTATTGATTGCAATAAAAGCAAGGTCACTTTTCATATTAATGGTAATGAGCATACGGTGCACTTTCCGAAGAAACAATTCCAAGTGAATGGTATTAATGTTATTGAAAAATCTCCGACAATCACTATTGGAAGTTTTCAAATACCTATACCTACTGTCAAGAAGAAATATGAAATGCTTATTGTTGGGGACATTCATATCCCCATTGAGGTAACTTAGTGACTTACGAAAATTCTTCGGTTTCATGCTAATCAAAAGTGGTTGCTAATAAGACTTGATCAACCTTATTAATGAATCATTTTTGAGCGGTATGAAGTTGATGAATTTAGTAAGCACTACCTTCTGTCCTTCCTTTTTTTTCTATTTTTACTAGTTAAATAAAATAAAATGTCATGTTTTGTCTGTTTTCTGAATTTCCCGTGCAATAAAAAAAATGACCCAAAAATAAAAGTTCTCAGAATGCTCTGAAAATTTAATACGATTTTTTTCTGAATATTTCTGAATTTTTGGTGCAAATAATATCAGAGGGAGGTGCACCAGGTGGGCACAACCCACCTGGGCGTGCCAGGATCCCCAAGCGCGCCCCGGTGGGTTGTGGTCCCCACGTGGGCCCCCTCACTTATCTCTTCATCCCACATCATCACTTACCTCCATAAAAAATTCTCATTTTCTCTCTCTCCAGTGTTCTTGCCCTCAACCCCGCAGATTTCGATCTCCTTGCTCGAAGCTCCGTTTCCGAAACTATTTCGGGGGATTGTTTCTTGGTATGCGACACCACCGTTTTTCCAATTAGGTTTTGTTTTAGTGGTTTATATTTTGAATAATTAGCTACTCTTGGAGCTGTTGTAGATGAGCTTGCATGTTGAATTCTTAGAGTTCTAAGTAGTTTGAATGCTTGCTATGGCCTCTATGTATCCCTATGAGTAGTTGCTACCAATTTTGTGAAGTTCTGTTGAGAAAATTTTGTGGAATAAAAATTTCAGAATTTTTGTTCATAGGAAAAAAGATGAACATCTTTAGGAAATTTGCCTCCAAGAAGAACTCCAAGGGTGTTATTGGGGAGTCATTTGACAGTGATCTCCATCCTCGGAGGTTGGCGGAGGTGCGGTCGTGCGAATGGCCGCACACCCAGTTCATGGAAGAGGCTGGAATCCTTCAGGAGTTCACACAATATGCTGCTAATGCCGGCATCACCGACTTCATCGCAGATGAGTGTGACGAGCATAAAATCCTCACAAACATCTTTTTTCAAAGTTTTTCTTTCTTTCCTAGGAATAATCCTCTTGAAGTGAGCTTTGATTTATATGCTGAAAACCATCAGATACCACTTACTGAATTTTGCAACATATGCATGATCTTGTCTGATGGGAGCTTAGCTGAGCCTAGGCCGACTGAGTTTGAGGCCTCTTATCGCACTTTGACAGTGGGAGATGAGAGAGGGGTGTCAGCTACCACTGCCGCTGGCTTGCATTTTCCTGCTCTTCATTACTTTGCACTTTTCATTACAAAATGCTTGCTTGCTAGGGAGAAGGTGAGTGCACTTCGTTCACCAGACCTTGTTGTTTTACGTCGTGCATTAGAGGGCGACAACACTCATAGCTTGGGAGCTATTATGGCTCGTCGCCTCCATATTAATAAATCCCAAGGTAAAATACATGGTGAGATTTTTGCTACTTGTTTGGCGGCTCACTTTAATATTGAGATACGCCCTCATGATTACCCTCTGACCAAGGTTTACCTAGACCGTGCAGCCATGGAACACCATCATTTTCTTGCACGAGATTATCCTAACATCCGTATTCCTTATAACCTGGTTTTTAGTGTTACAACTCGTGATATTATTCCATTGCCTACTCCTGCTTTGTTTGATTCTGTGGCCAGGGGCGGATATATGATTATGCCTGCGGATATCATTGCCTACCGGAACGCTCTGGCTTCTGTAGAGGAGGAGGAGGAGCCTCAGCTGTGACGCCCCCGATTTGACCGTACACTAATCATGCACGCAAATGTGTACGATCAAGGTCAGGGACTCACGGGAAGATATCTCAACACAACTCTACAACATAAATAAGTCATACAAGCATCATAATACAAGCCAGGGGCCTCGAGGGCTCGAATACAAGTGCTCGATCACAGACGAGTCAGCGGAAGCAACAATATCTGAGTACAGACATAAGTTAAACAAGTTTGCCTTAAGAAGGCTAGCACAAAAGTAGCAACGATCAAAGAGGCAAGGCCTCCTGCCTGGGACCTCCTAACTACTCCTGGTCGTCGTCAGCGGCCTGCACGTAGTAGTAGGCACCTCTAGTGTCGTAGGTGTCGTCGTCGACGGTGGCGTCTGGCTCCTGGACTCCAACATCTGGTTGCGACAACCAGATAGATAGGAAAGGGGGAAAGAGGGAGAGAAGCAACCGTGAGTACTCATCCAAAGTACTCGCAAGCAAGGAGCTATACTACATATGCATGGGTATATGTGTAAAGGGGCATATCAGTGGGCTGAACTGCAGAATGCCAGAATAAAAAGGGGGGATAGCTAGTCCTGTCGAAGACTACGCTTCTGGCCATCTCCATCTTGCAGCAGGTAGAAGAGAGTAGATTGAAGTCCTCCAAGTAGCATCGCATAGCATAATCCTACCCGGCGATCCCCTCCTCGTCGCCCTGTTAGAGAGCGATCACCGGGTTGTATCTGGCACTTGGAAGGGTGTGTTTTATTCGGTATCCAGTTCTAGTTGTCATAAGGTCAAGGTACAACTCCGGGTCGTCCTTTTACCGAGGGACACGGCTATTCGAATAGATAAACTTCCCTGCAGGGGTGCACCACATAACCCAACACGCTCGATCCCATTTGGCCGGACACACTTTTCTGGGTCATGCCCGGCCTCGTAAGATCAACACGTCGCAGCCCCACCTAGGCTCAACAGAGAGGTCAGCACGCCGGTCTAAACCTATGCGCGCAGGGGTCTGGGCCCATCGCCCTATGCACACCTGCATGTTGCGTACGCGGCCGGAAGCAGACCTAGCCCCCTTAATACAAGCGCGAGCTTACGGTCCAATGCGGCGCGCGCCACTCAGTTGCTGACGTCAAAAGAGCTTCGGCTGATACCACGACGTCGGGATACCCATAACTACTCCCACGTAGATGGTTAGTGCGTATAGACCAAATGGCCAGACTCAGATCAAATACCAAGATCTCGTTAAGCGTGTTAAGTAACCGCGAACGCCGACCAGGGCCAGGCCCACCTCTCACCTAGGCAGTCTCAACCTGCCCTGTCGCTCCGCCACAAAGATCCACTCGCGGGTACTCCTACGAGCCGACCCGACTTTAGTCATCTCATGTGTCATGTATATAGTATATAAGTATATACCCGTGATCACCGCCCAGGTGATCACGGCCCGATAGTATAGCACAGCAGACGGATAAGAATGTAGGGCCACTGATGGAAAACTAGCATCCTATACTAAGCATGTAGGATTGCAGGTAAAGGTAACAACAGTAGTAGCAAGGATAGGCTATGCATCAGGATAGGATATCGAAAGCAGTAACATGCTACACTACTCTAATGCAAGCAGAATAGAGAAGAGTAGGCGATATCTGGTGATCAAGGGGGGGCTTGCCTGGTTGCTCTGGCAAGTAGGAGGGGTCGTCGACTCCGTAGTCGAACTGGGCAGCAGCAGTGTCGGTCTCGTAGTCTACCGGACAGAAGAGGGGGGAAGAAACAGTAAATACAATGCAAACATAAGCATGACGATGCGTGACATGAAAATGAGCGGTGCTAGGTGCGACCTAACACGACAGTAGATGGTACCGGTGAAGGGGGGAAACATCCGGGAGGTATTCCCGATGTTTCTCGTTTTTGGACAGACGGACCGAAGGGGGAAAGTTGCTAGTTCGATAGGTTAGGGAGGTGTGGTGGACGAACGGACTGCGTATTCGGATTCGTCTCGTCGTTCTGAGCAACTTTCATATAGAAAACATTTTCATCCGAGTTACGGTTTAAAAGATATGAATTTTCAAAGTTTATTTGAATTTCTGGAATTATTTGAATTAAGCAAAAAATGAATTATGACGTCAGCATGAGGTAATGCTGACGTCAGCAGGTCAACGGGTCGGCTGACCAGTCAAACCAGACAGGTGGGTCCAGTGGGACCCACATGTCAGCCTCTGTTAGTCTAACAGTAATTTAAACTAAACTAACAGTCTAATTAGAGGGGTGGGCCCCATATGTCAGTGAGTGATTAGTTAATCTAATTATTTTTATTTGTAAAACATTTTTCATTTTCTTTTTGTTTTTAATTTTTGCGGCGGGGCCCGCATGTCAGTGCCTGGGCCTGCCCAGTCAGCACGTTGACTTTGTGGACCCAGTCAACGGGGCCCACGGGGCCCACTGGCAGTGGCACTGGGGGGGCCAGGCCAGCCACGTCGGCGGCCGCCGCCGGAGCAACTCCGACGAGCCAAACTCGGCGGCGCGGCTCGGGAGGGGCGCGGGTTTCGCGCACAGGGGGTCTGCGGGGTCGTGGCTGGGCGCGTTCGACGCGGCTCGGCGCCGTGCGTCCAACGGTGGTGGCCGGAGCGGCTGGAACGGGCGGGGGCGAGCGCTACGAGCTCGCCGACAGCGAAGTGCTTCGGGCTGGGGCGGGTGCGGCGTTAGAGCGCGCGAGCGGCCGAACTAACTAGCTAGGCGGGTGCGGCACGATGCGGTCGAGCTAACGGGCCTACGCCCATGATCACCGGAGACCCGCCGGCGACGAGCTCCGCGGCGCAGCGTTCGGGCGCGCGTGGGGAAGCCGCTAGGGGGCGCGCGAGAGAGAAAGGACAGGGGAGGAGGGGGAGAGGCTCACCGCGCGGCACACGGAGGCCGGTGAGGAGCTTAGGAGCAGCAGATCGGCGCCGGGGAAGAAGGGGGTCGCCGGCGTCCGAAGTTGAAGGCGAGCTCGGGGAGGTCGTTGCAGGGGCTCCGGTCTCCAACGGGCTGCACCAGACGAAGCAGCGGGCGACGGCGGTCCTTGGAGACACCTTGGGGCGGCGAGGTGGGTATGGTGGCCGTGTGAACGACGGTGAACGGCGGCGACCGCGTCGGGCGTGGGGAAGGAAGGAGTAGCGCGGATCTGGGGGGGCAGAAGAGAGAGGCACAGGGGCCGAGAGGTGAGCGGGGGTGAGTGGGAGAGAGACCCGAGGAGGCGGGGGGAGCTGGCGACCTTATCCTCCCCGTCGCCGGCGAGGGGGTGCGGCGGGGACTGCCCCTGTTCCGACCCCGGTCGGGGGAACAGGGAAGGGGGCGAGCAGGAGAGGTGGGCTGGGCCGGGGGGTCGGCCCAGTTGGGCCAGGGGTACTGTGGGGGGGGGGGCTTCTCCTTTTTCTTTTTCTTTGTCTGTGTTCTTTTGCATTTTCTTTTTATTTGTTTATTTTCTTTTCTATTTTATTTCATTTAAAAGTATTTAGGTATTTTATAAAAATGTGTTTTCTCCACCATAATTACCAGTGTATTATTTGGCACCCACCGAACATTTTTGTTTAAATTTTTGAAAACTTTCATTTTCCACTTTAATTTTAATTGAAGTTTGAATTAGGAGTTTGAAAAGAAATGTGATTCCAAATGTGATCATGCCCTGTTTAGCAACATGATTAGCTTAACCACAGAGAGTTACTGTAGCAGGATTCTCGTGGTGTTACAAATCTCCTCCACTACAAGAAATCTCGTCCCGAGATTTAGGAGGTGGGGTAAGGGGGAAAGTTCTGGTTACGAAATTATAATGGATCTTCTCGAAGAAGTTAATCCCTTTCATTGATGTCTTCAATTTTTTTTTCCTATGCATCATGATGATGTTGTCGTCCTTTCTTCGGGGAACTCCATCGTACTTACGAATAGGTAAGGGGCAGCTCTCCAATGATAGGATGTTATTAGGGAAAATCATCTGGGGGGTTATCCCAAGAATGAACATATGAGTATCTCTCGAGTTGAACAAATGAAACACATCGAGAGCAGAGTAGGACAGTGCAATAAGAAGTTTCGAGCGGATAGGCAATCGTTCATTGCCTGAAACAGAGTGAAAAGGGGTTCAGAGCAACGGGGATAAGTATTGTGTCCGATACCAGAATTGATCACTTGGGACGGTGGCCCGTGAATTACATACGAGGCCACGCGCGATGAATTAATTTGGGAACAGGGGGTGCACAGGAGAGTCAGGTTTCGATCCTGTGGAACTGTGGGTTATGGGACCACCATGTGGGTTAAAATAGGAAGGGCGGTGATATCTTGCACGATCATGATAGCAAGGCATGGCAGAGGGTAGCCTGTCAGTTATATGTCAGCAACATCGTCGGTACCAAGGGCGAGGGACGAAGAGAACCATTTTCCTGCTCGTTGAAACAAGGCGGACCATTAGGCAAAGTTCTCGTCCATCGGTGGTTACCGAAATGTCACCAACAATAATAACAGGGTCTTACTGACAGAGTTGTACACCGAGGTGTTTACATAAGCAGGAGAATATTACTGCTTAGATCATATAGTTCACCAGAAAGGTTAAACCACACAATGGAAAGGAAAATATGATTATCAGATTAAATAGAAGAATGGAAAGGAAAATTTGTTTAAACACATATTTCAAGGTTATATCCTTCCCAAGGACAAGCTGAGTATGATATTCGTGACAGGATATAATGTAGAAAACTCTTTAGGTAGGGGAGAGAAATTTCATGGCATTACCCATACAACTGTGTTTGGATAATTGAGCAGGAAACATTTAGCATTGGGCTTCAAATGTTCCTGTTGAAAATCGGAGTACCATAGACATGCTTCGAGATAGCATTGACATGGTCAACAGGTGAAGATCAGACTTTGGAAACAAAAGGATCCATCAGGAACAACTTATAGAATAAGTCTTACAATTTGCTCATGGAAGAACAGCTAACCTTGCTAAAAAGGAAATTATAACAAAAGGTCCTCTGGCTAGGGGTGCTAGGCAAAGACACCACCCTACCGGTTTATGTAGAGACCAATGTTATAACTCTTGGAAATATGTTCCAACCATCATATCTGACTGAGATTCAGATCTGATTGGTGTCACGATACCTCAGACTTGGGATGCCTGAGAAGAAAAAGGTGCGACACAAATTGACGATAAGACATCGTAAAATTTCTCGGGAAAGGAACCATGGAAGCTAGTTCTGAAACAAAAGTTCATCATTAATTTAAGGGGAGGGTTAGGAGGTGGCTGATGGACTCAGCGACAATTCATCGAGATTTCCAGAAGATGGATTTCCACAAATATGTGAACAAGGAGATAGCTTTTGTCAGTTCAAATGATATAATGAGGTATGCTCGAGGAAACATACACGATTAAACATTGGTTGATGGTGCACGCGAGATATGGGCTTAGGTAGCAAGATCAACGTTAGAGTGACGAATCAATAACCAACAGTCTAAGAAGGAACTGTCGATCGTTAACTTCAAAGCAATAGGGTTGATAGAAGTACAGAACTCAAACAACATCGTTAGCATATTGGTATCCTGGTTAAAAGCAACACCAGGACCAAGGAAGAATGTTGATGGTGAGAAATATCATCATATAGAGAATTTCTAAGAGGTGGAGCAATGCTCACGACATTCTTGACATCAAAGATGGTAATACTCCACGGTAGAACATAACATAGGTTGGATAGCAGGGAAATCAAGATACAACACAAAATATGAACAAGTTTGTGTTGGGGGGAGGCAAGAATGTTGTCGATGATAACACAATTCATCGAGGGGCAAGGATGGTATTTCTCATCCAGAATTCGATAGATATCTTGGAAGAGCTCAGAATGTTGATGATGTTCACGACACATTTGTAGAGAGAATTTATGGCGAGGAAATCGATCGGCGATGACATTAAGTCAAAGGAATGATGAAGCAAAAAGTTATTGGAACCAGGGGTACGACACAAACTCTAAATCAAGCTTGCTGTTCAAGGCGAAATGATATGACGAGGAAAATCGACGTTAGCTTAGCTCAGCGTCGAAAGTGGTGCTCCGGGAATAATGACCAGGTAGCACAGTTAAAATCGGCACGATAATGACATAGCCGAGCAGGCTAGGGATGACGTGATCGAGTACGAACTCGTAAACAAAGGAGATTACTAAGAGTTGTTTAATCGTGATGCAGACTCGATTCAGTTATCGATGTCCTTGAGTGTTTAATAACTCGGAGCCCGTGAAAAATTGGAGTCAATGAGAATGTAATACTTGATGGAGAACTCATAAGAAGTTATGCCGTTCCGTGATAATCTCAAGATACCAGGGGGGTAATACTCGACGACAAACCAAAGTAGAGGTTGGACTGGGGTATTGCTCTGCAGAAGACAAGTGCCTAACTTGTACGAGAAATGGTGCTTAAAGGAGAACATGGTCGGAACCACGATTGCAAAAGGCCAGATCCCCGATATAAGATGAACTTATACCAAGGGAATATTTACTTGAAGAAAAGCTTTAATGATAAGATCTACATCGTGTCCATGGGCATGAACGCAAAGTTCAAGGTCGACTCCCACTTCTTCAATGCATAACCTTTCATTCACTTCTCGCGTTTGATGAAGTTGCAGTGTTGAAAAAAATTTTATCCGGCAAAATACCAGAAGAGTATGACTCATGAAAACTTTCGAGTTCACACATATTATGACAGGCATAGGTTCAACCCATCAAGGCATCTTAGGAACATATACCACAAACTTCGGAGTAAATATTACAAGCTCGAAAGAAGCGCATTGTTCAAAAACGGATGATACAATTTACCAAAGGCATTATATACCCATGGAAAGGCTCACAGGGCTATTCAATATGAAGGACACTGTCGGATAAAATACGACAAAAGAACCGATGGTCCCCAAGGGATCTGATGTGAGCATCGGTACTCAACCAGAGGAAGAAGAATGCAAGGAGATCTGATTATAGAAACAACTGACTAACTCAAAGTTCAAAAAGCACAAGAATTATGATTTCCAAATCAGGGGGTCAGAAGCAACGCTCTGATCAAGGATGGATAAGTTGAGTAGGCTTAGGGGTACAATCGATGGCAATTTGATAGGTCGAGATCCAGCTCACGTTTAAAATGACGTCTGAGCCGGAAGAATGAATTCTAGGATATGATTGAGGATTGCGAGCATTCGCAACAAATTGAATCAACGGACTCAACATGATAATGACAAGAGATGCCAATAAGATTACGAGAATTTTGGGATTAACCATAATGCAAGCAAACAAGAATTTCAAGAGCAATAGGCTCCTGAGAATTTTCGGAAGATCAAATAGTATTTTGAAGACTATTGTGGAATACTTGAATCAACTGGGGATGACCGGATACTCGGTAAGTGCGAGAATTATCCGTAGGGGTATTCAGGTGACAAAGAACAGCAAGGCAGTAAGCTCAAAGGATTCTCGGAACAACAGAGAGAATTTCGGGGTATCTTGTAATAACAAGATCATCTGGGAAACATTGTATGAATGGCGAGTATACGTGGTTATCCATAGGAGTTTATCGATGAAAGGGAATTGCAAAAGCGATGAACACAAGTTCTCGGGTTATTAGCGGAGAGTATCTTCAGGGTCTTCACGTGCAACAGACGATCATCAGTAATAAGGAGCTCTCCGGGTGAAAGTGATAACGAGATCCTAATGTTAGATTTAGTAAAATCATTTAACCCGAATAGAAGAGAGATCAGAGTCCCAGAGTATAGACAAGGAGTAAAAGATCCTAATACCACCCAATGGCGACGTGGGCCCGTAAGACACACAGCCATGCTAGTAAAAGTTTTTGCAATGTCTAGACTCGACTTCGGCCAAGGAGTTGGAAAGGGGGATTCCTACAGGCAGTTGGCTCTGATACCAACTTGTGACGCCCGCGATTTGACCGTACACTAATCATGCACGCAAATGTGTACGATCAAGGTCAGGGACTCACGGGAAGATATCTCAACACAACTCTACAACATAAATAAGTCATACAAGCATCATAATACAAGCCAGGGGCCTCGAGGGCTCGAATACAAGTGCTCGATCACAGACGAGTCAGCGGAAGCAACAATATCTGAGTACAGACATAAGTTAAACAAGTTTGCCTTAAGAAGGCTAGCACAAAAGTAGCAACGATCAAAGAGGCAAGGCCTCCTGCCTGGGACCTCCTAACTACTCCTGGTCGTCGTCAGCGGCCTGCACGTAGTAGTAGGCACCTCTAGTGTCGTAGGTGTCGTCGTCGATGGTGGCGTCTGGCTCCTGGACTCCAACATCTGGTTGCGACAACCAGATAGATAGGAAAGGGGGAAAGAGGGAGAGAAGCAACCGTGAGTACTCATCCAAAGTACTCGCAAGCAAGGAGCTATAGTACATATGCATGGGTATATGTGTAAAGGGGCATATCAGTGGGCTGAACTGCAGAATGCCAGAATAAAAAGGGGGGATAGCTAGTCCTGTCGAAGACTACGCTTCTGGCCATCTCCATCTTGCAGCAGGTAGAAGAGAGTAGATTGAAGTCCTCCAAGTAGCATCGCATAGCATAATCCTACCCGGTGATCCCCTCCTCGTCGCCCTGTTAGAGAGCGATCACCGGGTTGTATCTGGCACTTGGAAGGGTGTGTTTTATTCGGTATCCAGTTCTAGTTGTCATAAGGTCAAGGTACAACTCCGGGTTGTCCTTTTACCGAGGGACACGGCTATTCGAATAGATAAACTTCCCTGCAGGGGTGCACCACATAACCCAACACGCTCGATCCCATTTGGCCGGACACACTTTTCTGGGTCATGCCCGGCCTCGTAAGATCAACACGTCGCAGCCCCACCTAGGCTCAACAGAGAGGTCAGAACGCCGGTCTAAACCTATGCGCGCAGGGGTCTGGGCCCATCGCCCTATGCACACCTGCACGTTGCGTACGCGGCCGGAAGCAGACCTAGCCCCCTTAATACAAGCGCGAGCTTACGGTCCAATGCGGCGCGCGCCACTCAGTTGCTGATGTCAAAAGAGCTTCGGCTGATACCATGACGTCGGGATACCCATAACTACTCCCACGTAGATGGTTAGTGCGTATAGACCAAATGGCCAGACTCAGATCAAATACCAAGATCTCGTTAAGCGTGTTAAGTAACCGCGAACGCCAACTAGGGCCAGGCCCACCTCTCACCTAGGCAGTCTCAACCTGCCCTGTCACTCCGCCACAAAGATCCACTCGCGGGTACTCCTACGAGCCGACCCGACTTTAGTCATCTCATGTGTCATGTATATAGTATATAAGTATATACCCGTGATCACCGCCCAGGTGATCACGGCCCGATAGTATAGCACAGCAGACGGACAAGAATGTAGGGCCACTGATGGAAAACTAGCATCCTATACTAAGCATGTAGGATTGCAGGTAAAGGTAACAACAGTAGTAGCAAGGATAGGCTATGCATCAGGATAGGATATCGAAAGCAGTAACATGCTACACTACTCTAATGCAAGCAGAATAGAGAAGAGTAGGCGATATCTGGTGATCAAGGGGGGGGGGCTTGCCTGGTTGCTCTGGCAACTAGGAGGGGTCGTCGACCCCGTAGTCGAACTGGGCGGCAGCAGTGTCGGTCTCGTAGTCTACCGGACAGAAGAGGGGGGAAGAAACAGTAAATACAATGCAAACATAAGCATGACGATGCGTGACATGAAAATGAGCGGTGCTAGGTGTGACCTAACGCGACAGTAGATGGTACCGGTGAAGGGGGGAAACATCCGGGAGGTATTCCCGATGTTTCTCATTTTCGGACATACGGACCGGAGGGGGAAAGTTGCTAGTTCGATAGGTTAGGGAGGTGTGGTGGACGAACGGACTGCGTATTCGGATTCGTCTCGTCGTTCTGAGCAACTTTCATATAGAAAACATTTTCATCCGAGTTACGGTTTAAAAGATATGAATTTTCAAAGTTTATTTGAATTTCTGGAATTATTTGAATTAAGGAAAAAATGAATTATGACGTCAGCATGAGGTAATGCTGACGTCAGCAGGTCAACGGGTAGGCTGACCAGTCAAACCAGACAGGTGGGTCCAGTGGGACCCACATGTCAGCCTCTGTTAGTCTAACAGTAATTTAAACTAAACTAACAGTCTAATTAGAGGGGTGGGCCCCATATGTCAGTGAGTGATTAGTTAATCTAATTATTTTTATTTACAAAACATTTTTCTTTTTCGTTTTGTTTTTAATTTTTGCGGCGGGGCCCGCATGTCAGAGCCTGGGCCTGCCCAGTCAGCACGTTGACTGGGTGGACCCAGTCAACGGGGCCCACGGGGCCCACTGGCAGTGGCCCTGGGGGGGGGGGCAGGCCAGCCACGTCGGCGGCCGGCGCCGGAGCAACTCCGACGAGCCAAACGCGGCGGCGCGGCTCGGGAGGGGCGCGGGTTTCGCGCACAGGGGGTCTGCGGGGTCGTGGCTGGGCGCGTTCGACGCGGCTCGGCGCCGCCCGTCCAACGGTGGTGGCCGGAGCGGCTGGAACGGGCGGGGGCGAGCGCTACGAGCTCGCCGGCGGCGAAGTGCTTCGGGCTGGGGCGGGTGCGGCGTTAGAGCGCGCGAGCAGCCGAACTAACTAGCTAGGCGGGTGCGGCACGATGCGGTCGAGCTAACTGGCCTACGCCCATGATCACCGGAGACCCGCCGGCGACGAGCTCCGCGGCGCAGCGTTCGGGCGCGCGTGGGGAAGCCGCTAGGGGGCGCGCGAGAGAGAAAGGACAGGGGAGGAGGGGGAGAGGCTCACCGCGCGGCACACGGAGGCCGGTGAGGGGCTTAGGAGCAGCAGATCGGCGCCGGGGAAGAAGGGGGTCGCCGGCGTCCGAAGTTGAAGGCGAGCTCGGGGAGGTCGTTGCAGGGGCTCCGGTCTCCAACGGGCTGCACCAGACGAAGCAGCGGGCGACGGCGGTCCTTGGAGACACCTTGGGGCGGCGAGGTGGGTACGGTGGCCGTGTGAACGACGGTGAACGGCGGCGACCGCGTCGGGCGTGGGGAAGGAAGGAGTAGCGCGGATCTGGGGGGGAGAAGAGAGAGGCGCAGGGGCCGAGAGGTGAGCGGGGGTGAGTGGGAGAGAGGCCCGAGGAGGCGGGGGGGAGCTGGCGACCTTATCCTCCCCGTCGCCGGCGAGGGGGTGCGGCGGGGACTGCCCCTGTTCCAACCCCGGTCGGGGGAACAGGGAAGGGGGCGAGCGGGAGAGGTGGGCTGGGCCGGGGGGTCGGCCCAGTTGGGCCAGGGGTACTGTGGGGGGGCCTTCCCCTTTTTCTTTTTCTTTGTCTGTGTTCTTTTGCATTTTCTTTTTATTTGTTTATTTTCTTTTCTGTTTTATTTCATTTAAAATTATTTAGGTATTTTATAAAAATGTGTTTTCTCCACCATAATTACCAGTGTATTATTTGGCACCCACCGAACATTTTTGTTTAAATTTTTGAAAACTTTTATTTTCCACTTTAATTTTAATTGAAGTTTGAATTAGGAGTTTGAAAAGAAATGTGATTCCAAATGTGATCATGCCCTGTTTAGCAACATGATTAGCTTAACCACGGAGAGTTACTGTAGCAGGATTCTCGGGGTGTTACATCAGCGGTGGGATGAGTGGATGCCCGCTCCTCAGTACCCCTACTACCATCCAGGCTACTAATCGACTATAAAGTTAGGCCAAAAGCCTAAGCTTGGGGGAGTACGTGTTCTCACCAACATTACATTCATGCCCACTTATTCTCATTTGTTGGTGTTCACAGTTTTTAATTGTATCATCCATGCTTAGATTTATTTCCTTGCTTTCTTCTTGTGTGTTTGAAAAACTTTAGAAAAACCGAAAAAATTATTCTAGTAGTTTACTTTCTATGCATGCTTAGTAGTAGCACTTAAAAGAAAACCCAAAAAGATTTCCTTGTTCTTCTTTTGCTTGTTGGGAGCTTTCCCGTGTAAATAGTTTTTCTCGTTTTTGCTTTTCCCTTTTATTTGATTGTTCAAGAAAACCAAAAACTCCGAAAACATTTCAGTGTGTTTCTTTGAATTTTTTTTCTTTTTATTCGAGTCTTACCGAGGAAAACACCACGATGAAAATGTTGAGTGGCTCTCATATGAATAAATGTTAATCTAATAAAGAGCCCATTTTACCTTGTCTCCTGTTGAATAAAATGTTTTGCAGATTCCAGCTTAGTCCACGGCACTCTTGCACTATTATTATTTTCATATCGTTCAGTTGTGCAAGTGAAAGGCAATAATGATGACATTCGATGAACTGGCAGTGGCAGAGAGAAACGTGTATGAACTCGACTTGTTCTGTTTGTGTAAATATGTTTAACCTAGTATCCATGATTCAGCCCATTATGATTAAACATGTTTGAAATGACAATTAGAGATTATAGTTTCTCATCCGATGCATAAGTAGCTAGGAGTCGATAATGATTTATCTTGGCTATCAACATTACGTTAAAATGATTGTGATGTTGTATGATGATATGGTATCCTCCTCTGAATGTTCGAGTGGCTTGACTTGGCACATGTTCATGCATGTAGTTGAATCAAAACCAACATAGCCTCAATGATATTTCTGTTCATGGTGTTCATATCCTACTCATGCTAGTGTCCAATGTTACATATGCATAATGCATGTTTATGACCGTTGTTGCTCTTTAGCTGGCCGCTTCTCAATCTATTTGCTAGCCTTCGCCTGTACTAAGTGGGAATTCTGCTTGTACATCAAAAACCTTGAACCCAAAGTTATTCCAGATGAGTCGACCATACCTACCTATATACGGTATTACCCTTCCGTCCTACGTAAATTTGCATGTGCCACCTCTAAAAACAACAAATAAATATTGTTTTTGTGTGCCTGGATCGTTCATGGAACGACAGGAGGTGGTCGGTATCTTCCATGCAAAGCGGGTTATTCTCAGGTCGAGTGTTTATTCGCTCGCCATCGCACGAGAAAAGGGCGGTAATAGGGATTCCCAGTCCCGAACTAAAAAATGCAAATAATTAAATGAAACTCCCCCGAGACTGTTGTTGGTATGGACGGCACCTGTTGTTTCAGACAAGCCGTCGAGTGTGATTGATGGTGGAGGGGGAGTAAACCTTTGCTTTTATCGCTTGGGAACCGCCACTAGCGTGCTTAGCATGGAAGATATTGATAACTGATGGTCGTGAAGTAAATGAGAAGGGTGTATGTCTCAAAATATCATTTACCTCTTTTTTAAAACTTGAGCTCTGGCACGTCTGCAAATCACTGCTTCCCTCTACGAAGGGACTATCTATTTATTTTTATATTATGTCATCACCTTCTAAAACAAGCGCCAGAACCTATGAGCACAACTGTCATGACTTACGCATTGTGTGTACCTAATGTTGGGTGCATCATGACTGGATCTTTTCTACCGTGAATTACAATGTTTAGTCGCTGCTTGAACTTTGGAGGTGCTCTGCATTTATGTTTTGCGGTCTTAGAAAGGGCTAGCGAGATACCACTATTGTCATATTATATCATGGTTGTTTTGACAATGTGTTGCTGTTTGAGATATCTTATTATTGCTCACTAGCTGATTATGTCATTGATATGAGTTAATATAATCTTTAAGAGTTATTGTTGGCATGGTTAGTTATAATGTTGGCTGAAAAACTGGGTGTTGTTTAAGCTTATTGATGCAAACAAGAGCAAAAGAGTTCGTAAAAGTTTTTCTTTTTCACTTTCAGTTTATCAACTGAATTGCTTGAGGACAAGCAAAGGTTTAAGCTTGGGGGAGTTGATATCTCTCCAATGTATCTACTTTTCCTAACGCTTTTCCTCTTGTTTTGGACTCTAATTTGCATGATTTGAATGAAACTAACCCCCGACTGACGCTGTTTTCAGCAGAACTACCATGGTATTGTTTTTGTGCAGAAATAAAAGTTCTCGGAATGGAACGAAACTTTGCAAGGAATTTTTATACAATAAACACGAATTTCTGGAGCCAAGACCTGCCGGAGAGGGGCACCTGGGTGGGCACAACCCACCAGGGTGTGCCCCCCTCTCTTGGCTTGCCCAGGTGGGTTGTCCCGCAGACCCTGAAACCGACGCTATAAAATCATATTTTCCAGAAAAAATCAGGGATAAAAAATTATTGTGATCCACGAGAAGGAGCCACTGTCACCTCCTGTTATTCATCGTGAGGCCAGATCTGGAGTCTGTTTGGGGCTCCGGAGAGGGGGATCTTCGTTCTTCATCATCACCAACCCTTCTCCATCACCAATTCCATGATGCTCCCCACCGGGAGTGAGTAATTCCTTCGTAGGCTCGCTGGTCGGTGAGTGATACGTCTCCAACGTATCTATAATTTATGAAGTATTCATGCTATTATACTATCCTTCTAGGATGTTTTATATGCATTTATATGATATTTTATATGATTTTTGGGACTAACCTATTAACCTAGAGCCCAGTGCCAGTTTCTGTTTTCTCCTTGTTTTAGAGTATCATAGAAAAGGAAAACTAAACGGAGTCCAATTGACGTGCCACTTGACGGAGATCATTTTTGGACCAGAAGAAGCCCACGGAGTACCAGAAACAGGCCAGAAGAGTACCGGGCTGCCCACGAGGGTGGGGGGCGCGCCCACCCCCCTAGGGCGCGCCCCCTGCCTCGTGGATAGCCCGGAGACCCCCCTGACGTGAAATCAATGCAAAACTCTTCTATATGTACCCAAACTTCCAGAAAGAAACCTAGATCGGATGTTCCGCCGCCGCAAGCCTCTGTAGCCACGAGAAGTCAATCTAGGCCCTCTCTGGCACCCTGCCGGAGGGGGCCATCATCACCGATGGCCATGGAGGAGTATCCCGGAGGGGCCATCATCACCATGAAGGCCAAGGACCAGAGTGTGGAAGCCATGGATGAGGAAGCACAAGGGGGAGAACCTCTCCTCCTCTCTCTTGGTGGCACCGGAGTGCCATCGAGAGGGGAATCATCGTCGCGGTGATCGTCTTCATCAACATCACCATCCTAATCTCTTTTACTCGGTCCACTCCCCCGCACCCCGCTGTAATCCCTACTTGAACATGGTGCTTTATGCCACATATTATGATCCAATGATGTGTTGCCATCCTATGATGTTATGAGTAGATATCTTTTGTCTTTGGGTTGATTGATGATGTAGATTGGTATGAGTTGTATGTTTTACTTTGGTGCTGTCCTATGGTGCCCTCCATGTCGCGCAAACGTGAGGGATTCCCGCTGTAGGGTGTTGCAATACGTTCATGATTCGCTTATAGTTGGTTGGTGAGTGACTGAAACACGAACCCGAGTAAGAGCGATTGTTGCGTATGGGAATAAAGAGGACTTGATGCTTTAATGCTATGGTTGGGTTTTACCTTAATGATCTTTAGTAGTTGCGGATGCTTGCTAGAGTTCCAATCATAAGTGCATATGATCCAAGTAGAGAAAGTATGTTAGCTTAGGCCTCTCCCTCATATGAAACTGCAATAGTGATTACCGGTCTTGTTAATAATTGCCTAGGACAATTCCGCACACCGATCCACCATTATTCCACACTCGCTATTTATAATATTTAGTAATATATTCTAACTTTATGATAACAGCACCTACTTTTATATTTTAGCTCTCCGATGCCATGCAAAGTTATCCTCTTCATACCCACAACGTAGTTTTATTTCTCGTTTCTAGTTGGAAGCAAACGTTCGGTGCACATAGAGCCGTATCAATGGCAGATAGGGCTTGAGAGAATATTGATCTTACCTTTAGCTCCTTGTGGGTTCGACACTCCATACTTATCACTTCCACCTTTGGAAATTGCTACGATGATTCCCTGCACTTGGGGATTATCAAGCTCTTTTCTGGCGCCGTTGCCGGGGAGCAATAGCGTGGGATTGATATTCTCGTGTGTGGTTGTTTGCTTTCTTCACTAAGTAGATTTTGTTTTTCCTTTTTGTTTCTGTTTAGTTGTGGGTGAAACATACAATTTTTTTTTAAAGAATGAAAATACAAACAAATTTACTTGCCTTTCATGCCTAAAAAGTTTTTCGAAAAGAGAAGTGATTGGATAGTTATGCATTGAAGAAGTGAGGGTCGACCTTGAGCACTTGTGTTCATGCTCACCGAAACAATGTAGAATTTTTCACGGAAGTTTCTCTGTAAATAATTATCCCCTTGTATATATCCCTTGTATTATAAAAATAATGTGCCAAGCTTTGGTTTTAGGATGATAGATTGCTTGTTTGCTATGTGCAGAACAAAAACAGAAACTTTGGCTGTAGTGCATGATTTTACATTTTTTACTGGAAAGTCAAATGGGTCTGAAACTTTTTGCACATTACTTCTGTACAAATTTTTCAAATTTTCAAATTTAGTTCATAATTTTAGGAGTTACAGAAGTATACTAAACTGCCAGATTACTACAGACTGTCCTGTTTAAGACAGATTCTGTTTTTGATGCATTGATTGCTTCTTTTGGTGAAACTATTGATTTCTATCAGTGGATTAAGCCATGGAAAAGTATACAGTAGCTACAATGCAAAAACAAAATATGAATTGGTTTGCAACAGTACTTATAGTAGTGATTTGCTTTGTTATACTAACAGATCTCACAAAGTTTTTGTCAAGTTTTATGGTTGAAGTGTTCGAAGAACGAGGAGTTACCGATGTGAGAAGAATAAAGAAAGGCAAGAGTTCAAGCTTGGGGATGCCCAAGGCACCCCAAGTAAATATTTCAAAGGATACTAAAGCATCTAAGCTTGGGGATACCCCGGTTGGCATCCCATCTTTCTTCTTCAACAAATATCGGTAAACCTCGGTTTTTTGCTTTGTTCACATGATTTGTGTCCTTTTGTTTTTCTTTTTCTTTAAAAACCATGCTAGTATGAGATGTCCCTTCATCAATTTATAGAATACTTCATGTGCTTCACTTATATCTTTTAAGTACGATCATATAGAATTACTCTTTGTGCTTCACTTAAATCTTTTGAGTATGGTTTTATAGAATGCTTTGTGTGCTTCACTTATATACTTTGAGCTTGGATATTGGTTAGTCTATGTTAATTGTAGAATGCTCCATGAACTTCACTTATATCTTTTGGGAGTATAAATAATACTATCATTTAAAGTGGTTTGGAAGAGTGTCAACTTTTGGAATTAGTGATCCCACTATTTTGGAGGGTGTTGAATCTTAGTGTGATATTTATGAAAGTGGATTTGGAAGAGTGTCAACTTTAGCTAGTAATGATTCCACTATTTCGGAAGAGGTTCCAATTGAGTATGAGAACAAAGTTGCTATCCATGATGCTACTGAAAATTATTATGAGGGAGGAATACATGCTTGTAGGAGTTGCAATAATATCAAGTTTCCTCTCTATGTGCTTAAAGTTATACTTGTTTTGCCTTCCTATGCTAGTTGATTCTTGTTCCCATAAGTTGTGTGCTCAGAAAATCACTAGGCATAGGAAGTGGGTTATGTTTAAATGTGCTAGTCATATTCTTCATGATGCTCTCTTTATGTTTCAACTCTTTTCTTTTATGTGAGCATCATTGAAATCATCATGCCTAGCTAAAAGGCACTAAAGAAAAGCGCTTGTTGGCAGACAACCCAATATTTACCCTTACTGTTTATGTGTGTTTACATGATTAAGCTACTGTAGTAATCATTTTTTATAGCTTTTGTTTCAATAAAGTGCCAAGTAAGACCTTTGCGAAGACTTGGGAGAAAGTCAATGTGATCTTGCTGTAAAAAACAGAAACTTTGCGCTCACGAGAATAGCTGTCATTTTTTACAGAAGAGTGATTTTTAGTTGATTCTTTTTGCAGAAGATTAATAGACAAATTACTCACGTCCACCAATTTATTTCATAATTGTTGGAGTAGCATAAGTATGGTTTATGTTCAGATCATTACAGACTGTTCTGTTTCTGACAGATTCTATTTTCATTGCATAGTTTGCTTGTTTTCTAGTTTCTATGGCTTATATTCCTCAATATAAACTGTAGAAATGATATGGTACAGTAGGCATTGTGTGAGAACAATTATGAACCTTGTCTTTGACAGTACCAAAGTGAATGGTTTGCTCTTTATCATACTAACCGATCTCACGAAGTTTGGTTAAGTTTTGTGTGATTGAAGTTTTCAAGTTTTGGGTGAGATATCGATATGAGGAGAATAAGGAGTGGAAATAACCTAAGCTTGGGGATGACCAAGGCACCCCAAGGCAATATCCAAGGAATACACAAGTACCTAATCTTGGGGATGCCCCGGAAGGCATCCCCTCTTTCGTCTTCAAAACTATCGGTATACCTTACTCGGAGCTATATTTTTATTCGCCACATGATATGTGTTTTGCTTGGAGCGTATTTTCAATTTTACTTGCTGTTTAAATAAAATCATTGGATCTGAATTATTGAATGAAAAAGAATCCTCCCATGGCTAGTTAATTATTTGACTACTCAGTGTTCTCCACTCATATCTTTTGGAGTAGTTTGTCATTTGCTCATGTGCTTCATGTCTCCTATGTGTAAATGGTTGAATAAATTGAATGTCATAAATCTGAATTTATATATGTTTCGTATGCTTATAACATGGGGAGTAATGACTTCACACATAATAAGTATAGGTAGTAAACTTATTGAAAGTTAGCAAACGTAGAATTGATCACTTGAACAATTCATGAAAGAATATTGAAGGGAGAGGGATTTCACATATAAATATACTATCTTGGACGTCTTTTGTAGTTGTGAGCACTCATTAAAATATGACATGCTAAAAGGTTGATGTTGGACAAGGAAGACAACGTAATGGGTTATGTTTTCTTATATCTGAAATAAAGTATATTGTCATGGATCGCCCAACACGTTGAGCTTGCCTTCCCCCCTCATGCTAGCCAAATTCTTTGCACTAAGTAGAGATACTACCTGTGCTTCCAAATATCCTTAAACCAAGTTTTGCCATGAGAGTCCATCATACCTACCTATGGATTGAGTAAGATCCTTCAAGTAAGTTGTCATCGGTGCAAGCAATAAAAATTGCCCTCTAAATATCTATGATTGACTAGTGTGCACGAAATAAGCTTTATATGATCTTGTGATGTGGAAGAAATAAAAGCGACGGACTGCATAATAAAGGTCCATATCACAAGTGGCAATATAAAGTGACGTTCTTTCGCTTTAAGATTTTGTGCATCCAACCCTGAAAGCGCATGGCAACCTCTGCTTCCCTCTGCGAAGGGCCTATCTTTTACTTTTATCTATTACCCTAATGCAAGAGTCATGGTGATTTTCACCTTTCCTTTTTACATTTTATCCTTTGGCAAGCACCTTGTGTTGGATAGATTCTGATATATATATATATATATATCCAATTGGATGTAAGGCATCATGAACTATTATTGTTGACATTACCCTTGAGGTAAAAGGTTGGGAGGCGAATCTATAAGCCCCTATCTTTCTCTGTGTCTCATTAAAACTTTGAACCCATAAATATCGCTTGATTGTTAGCAATTGTGAATGACTAAATGATAGTTGAGTATGTGGAGTTTTCTAAATCAAAGCTCTGACATAGACTCTTCCTGAAAATAAGATGAATTGCAATTGTTTGATGACTGAGAATATTGTTTGTTAGTTTTCAAGAAAGTTTATGATCTATACTTTAAACAAGTGAGTTTCTTGTTACTTGATCATGAAAAGTTTTATGAGATGAGCTATTGTTATGACATATAATGATGCTAGAAAAAGTGATTGGAATTATCATTGATCAAACTTATGCACTTCCAAGCATTCACACTTCATAAATTATTTCTTTTATCATTTACCTACTCGAGGACGAGCAGGAATTAAGCTTGGGGATGCTGATACGTCTCCAACGTATCTATAATTTATGAATTATTCATGCTATTATACTATCCTTCTAGGATGTTTTATATGCATTTATATGATATTTTGTATGATTTTTGGGACTAACCTATTAACCTAGAGCCCAGTGCCAGTTTCTATTTTCTCCTTCTTTTAGAGTATCGCAGAAAAGGAAAACTAAACGGAGTCCAATTGACGTGCCACCTGACGGAGATCATTTTTGGACCAGAAGAAGCCCACCGAGTACTAGAAACAGGCCAGAAGAGTCTCGGGCTACCCACGAGGGTGGGGGCGCGCCCACCCCCCTAGGGCGCGCCCCTTGCCTCGTGGACAGTCCGGAGACCCCCCTGATGTGAAATCAATGCAAAACTCTTCTATATATACCCAAACTTCCAGAAAGAAACCTAGATCGGAAGTTCCGCTGCCGCAAGCCTCTGTAGCCATGAGAAGTCAATCTAGGCCCTCTCCGGCGCCCTGCCGGAGGGGGCCATCATCACCGGTGGCCATGGAGGAGTATCCCGGAGGGGCCATCATCACCATGAAGGCCAAGGACCAGAGTGTGGAGGCCATGGATGAGGAAGCACAAGGGGGAGAACCTCTCCTCCTCTCTCTTGGTGGCACCGGAGTGCCATCGAGAGGGGAATCATCGCCGCGGTGATCGTCTTCATCAACATCACCATCCTCATCTCTTTTACACGGTCCACTTTCCCGCACCCCGCTGTAATCCCTACTTGAACATGGTGCTTTATGCCACGTATTATGATCCAATGATGTGTTGCCATCCTATGATGTTATGAGTAGATATCTTTTGTCTTTGGGTTGATTGATGATGTAGATTGGTATGAGTTGTATGTTTTACTTTGGTGCTGTCCTATGGTGCCCTCCATGTCGTGCAAGCGTGAGGGATTCCCGCTGTAGGGTGTTGCAATACGTTTATGATTCCTTATAGTGGGTTGGTGAGTGACTGAAACACAAACCCGAGTAAGAGGGATTGTTGCGTATGGGAATAAGGAGGACTTGATGCTTTAATGCTATTGTTGGGTTTTACCTTAATGATCTTTAGTAGTTGCGGATGCTTGCTAGAGTTCCAATCATAAGTGCATATGATCCAAGTAGAGAAAGTATGTTAGCTTATGCCTCTCCCTCATATGAAACTGCAATAGTGATTATCGGTCTTGTTAATAATTGCCTAGGACAATTCCGCACACCGATCCACCATTATTCCACACTCGCTCTTTATAATATTTAGTAATATATTCTAACTTTATGATAACAACACCTACTTTTATATTTTAGCTCTCCAACACCATGCAAAGTTATCCTCTTCATACCCACAACGTAGTTTTATTTCTCGTTTCTAGTTGGAAGCAAACGTTCGGTGCACGTAGAGTCGTATCAGTGGTTGATAAGGCTTGAGAGAATATTGATCTTACCTTTAGCTCCTTGTGGGTTCGACACTCCATACTTATCACTTCCACCTTTGGAAATTGCTACGATGATTCCCTGCACTTGGGGATTATCAGTGAGGAGTTGGATGAGATTCATCATGTAATCGAGTTAGTTTTGTTAGGGCTTGATCCCTAGTATCCACTATGTTTTAAGATTGATGTTCCTATGACTTTGCTATGCTTAATGCTTGTCACCTTGGGCCCGGGTGCCATGAACTCAGATCTGAACCGTTTATGTTATCATAATTATATCCATGTTTTAGATCCGATCTTGCAAGTTATAGTCACCTACTACGTGTTATGATTCGGTAACTCCGAAGTGACAATAGTCGGGACCACTTCTGGTGATGATCGTAGTTTGAGGAGTTCATGTATTCACTATGTGTTAATGCTTTGTTCCGGTTCTCTATTAAAAGGAGGCCTTAATATCCCTTAGTTTCCAATATGCACCCCGCTGCCACGGGAGGGTAGGACAAAAGATGTCATGCAAGTTCTTTCCATAAGCACGTATGACTATTTACGGAATACATGTCTGTTGGAAATATGCCCTAGAGGCAATAATAAATGGTTATTATTATATTTCTTTGTTCATGATAATTGTCTATTGTTCATGCTATAATTGTGTTATCCGGAAATCGTAATACATGTGTGAATACATAGACCACAACGTGTCCCTAGTAAGCCTCTAGTTGACTAGCTCGTTGATCAACAGATAGTCATGGTTTCCTAACTATGGACATTGGATGTCATTGATAACGGGATCATATCATTAGGAGAATGATGTGATGGACAAGACCCAATCCTAAGCATAGCTCAAAGATCGTGTAGTTCGTTTGCTAGAGTTTTTCCAATGTCAAGTATCTTTTCCTTAGACCATCAGATCGTGCAACTCCCGGATACCGTAGGAGTGCTTTGGGTGTGCCAAACGTCACAACGTAACTGGGTGACTATAAAGGCACACTACCGGTATCTCCGAAAGTGTCTGTTGAGTTGGCACGGATCGAGACTGGGATTTGTCACTCCGTATGACGGAGAGGTATCTCTAGGCCCACTCGGTAATGCATCATCATAATGAGCTCAATGTGACTAAGGAGTTAGCCACGGGATCATGCATTACGGTACGAGTAAAGAGACTTGCCGGTAACGAGATTGAACAAGGTATTGGGATACCGACGATCGAATCTCGGGCAAGTAACATACCGATTGACAAAGGGAATTGTATACGGGATTGATTGAATCCTAGACATCGTGGTTCATCCGATGAGATCATCGTGGAACATGTGGGAGCCAACATGGGTATCCAGATCCCGCTGTTGGTTATTGACCGGAGAGGCGTCTCGGTCATGTCTGCATGTCTCCCGAACCCGTAGGGTCTACACACTTAAGGTTCGGTGACGCTAGGGTTGTAGAGATATTAGTATGCGTAAACCCAAAAGTTGTTCGAAGTCCCGGATGAGATCCCGGATGTCACGAGGAGTTCCGGAATGGTCCGGAGGTGAAGAATTATATATAGGAAGTCCAGTTTCGGCCACCGGGAAAGTTTCGGGGGTTATCGGTATTGTACCGGGACCACCGGAAGGGTCCCGGGGGTCCACCGGGTGGGGCCACCTATCCCGGAGGGCCCCGTGGCGGAAGTGGGAAGGGAACCAGCCCTTAGTGGGCTGGGGCGCCCCCCTTTGGGCCTCCCCCTGCGCCTAGGGTTGGAAACCCTAGGGGTGGGGGCGCCCCACTTGCCTTGGGGGGGAAGCCACCCCCCCCCTTCCCCTTTGGCCGCCCCCCCCCCCCCTTGGATATCTGTTCTACCAGGGCCGGCGCCCCCCCCCCCCCAGGGGTCCTATATATAGTGGGGGGAGGGAGGGCAGCAGCACCACAGCCCCTGGCGCCTCCCTCTCCCCCTGCAACACCTCTCCCTCCCGCTTGCGCTTGGCGAAGCCCTGCCGGGATCCCCTCTACTTCCACCACCACGCCGTCGTGCTGCTGGATATCCATCAACCTCTCCTTCCCCCTTGCTGGATCAAGAAGGAGGAGACGTCGCTGCTCCGTACGTGTGTTGAACGCGGAGGTGCCGTCCGTTCGGCACTCGGTCATCGGTGATTTGGATCACGATGAGTACGACTCAATCAACCCCGTTCACTTGAACGCTTCCGCTCGCGATCTACAAGGGTATGTAGATGCACTCCTTCCCTCTCGTTGCTAGTACACTCCATAGATGGATCTTGGTGATGCGTAGAATATTTTAAAATTCTGCTACGATCCCCATCAGTGGCATCATGAGCCAGGCCTATGCGTAGTTACTATGCACGAGTAGAACACAAAGCAGTTGTGGGCGTAGATGTTGCCAATTCTTCTTGCCGCTACTAGTCTTATCTTGTTTCGGCGGTATTGTGGGATGAAGCGGCCCGGACCGACCTTACACGTACGCTTACGTGAGACAAGTTCCACCGACTGACATGCACTAGTTGCATAAGGTGGCTAGCGGGTGTCTGTCTCTCCCACTTTAGTCGGAACGGATTCGATGAAAAGGGTCCTTATGAAGGGTAAATAGAAATTGGCATATCACGTTGTGGTTTTACGTAGGTAAGAAACATTCTTGCTAGAAACCTATACAAGCCATGTAAAAAAACTTGCAACAACAATTAGAGGACGTCTAACTTGTTTTTGCAGCATGTGTTATGTGATGTGATATGGCCAGAAGATGTGATGAATGATATATGTGATGTATGAGATTGATCATATTCTTGTAATAGGAATCACGACTTGCATGTCGATGAGTATGAGAACCGGAAGGAGCCATAGGAGTTGTCTTTATTTTTGTATGACCTGCGTGTCATTGAAGAACGCCATGTAAATTACTTTACTTTATTGCTAAACGCGTTAGCCATAGAAGTAGAAGTAACCGTTGGCGTGACAACTTCATGAAGACACAATGATGGAGATCATGGTGTCATGCCGGTGACGAAGATGATCATGGTGCCCCGAAGATGGAGATCAAAGGAGCAAAATGATATTGGCCATATCATGTCACTATTTGATTGCATGTGATGTTTATCATGTTTTTGCATCTTATTTGCATAGAACGACGGTAGTAAGTAAGATGATCCCTTATTATAATTTCAAGAAAGTGTTCCCCCTAACTGTGCACCGTTGCGAAGGTTCGTTGTTTCGAAGCACCACGTGATGATCGGGTGTGATAGATTCTAACGTTCGCATACAACGGGTGTTGACGAGCCTAGCATGTACAGACATGGCCTCGGAACACACGCAATACACTTAGGTTGACTTGACGAGCCTAGCATGTACAGACATGGCCTCGGAACATGGAGGACCGAAAGGTCGAGCATGAGTCGTATAGAAGATACGATCAACATGGAGATGTTCACCGATCTTGACTAGTCCGTCTCACGTGATGATCGGACACGGCCTAGTTAACTCGGATCATGTTTCACTTAGATGACTAGAGGGATGTCTATCTGAGTGGGAGTTCATTGAATAATTTGATTAGATGAACTTAATTATCATGAACTTAGTCTAAAATCTTTACAATATGTCTTGTAGATCAAATGGCCCACGTTGTCCTCAACTTCAACGCGTTCCTAGAGAAAACCAAGCTGAAAGATGATGGCAGCAACTATACGGACTGGGTCCGGAACCTGAGGATCATCCTCATAGCTGCCAAGAAAGATTATGTCCTAGAAGCACCGCTAGGTGAAGCACCCATCCCAGAGAACCAAGACGTTATGAACGCTTGGCAATCACGTGCTGATGATTACTCCCTCGTTCAGTGCGGCATGCTTTACAACTTAGAACCGGGTCTCCAAAAGCGTTTTGAGAAACATGGAGCATATGAGATGTTCGAAGAGCTGAAAATGGTTTTCCAAGCTCATGCCCGGGTCGAGAGATATGAAGTCTCCGACAAGTTCTTCAGCTGTAAAATGGAGGAAAACAGTTCTGTTAGTTAGCACATACTCAGAATGTCTGGGTTACACAACCGCTTGTCTCAGCTGGGAGTTAATCTCCCTGATGACGCGGTCATTGACAGAATCCTTCAGTCGCTTCCACCGAGCTACAAGAGCTTTGTGATGAACTTCAATATGCAGGGGATGGAAAAGACCATTCCTGAGGTATATTCAATGCTGAAATCAGCGGAGGTGGAGATCAGAAAGGAACATCAAGTGTTGATGGTGAATAAAACCACTAAGTTCAAGAAGGGCAAGGGTAAGAAGAACTTCAAGAAGGACGGCAAGGGAGTTGCCGCGCCCGGTAAGCCAGTTGCCGGGAAGAAGTCAAAGAATGGACCCAAGCCTGAGACTGAGTGCTTTTATTGCAAGGGAAGTGGTCACTGGAAGCGGAACTGCCCCAAATACTTAGCGGACAAGAAGGCCGGCAACACCAAAGGTATATGTGATATACATGTAATTGATGTGTACCTTACCAGTACTCGTAGTAGCTCCTCGCTATTTGATACCGGTGCGGTTGCTCATATTTGTAACTCAAAACAGGAACTACGGAATAAGCGGAGACTGGCAAAGGACGAGGTGACGATGCGCGTCAGGAATGGTTCCAAGGTCGATGTGATCGCCGTCGGCACGCTACCTCTGCATCTACCTACGGGATTAGTTTTAAACCTCAATAATTGTTATTTAGTGCCAGCTTTGAGCATGAACATTGTATCTGGATCTTGTTTAATTCGAGATGGCTACTCATTTAAATCCGAGAATAATGGTTGTTCTATTTATATGAGAGATATGTTTTATGGTCATGCCCCGTTGGTCAACGGTTTATTCTTGATGAATCTCGAACGTGATGTTACACATATTCATAGTGTGAATACCAAAAGATGTAAAGTTGATAACGATAGTCCCACATACTTGTGGCACTGCCGCCTTGGTCACATTGGTGTCAAGCGCATGAAGAAGCTCCATGCTGATGGACTTTTGGAGTCTCTTGATTACGAATCATTTGACATGTGCGAACCATGCCTCATGGGTAAGATGACCAAGACTCCGTTCTCCAGAACAATGGAGCGAGCAACCAACTTATTGGAAATCATACATACCGATGTGTGCGGTCCAATGAGTGTTGAGGCTCGCGGTGGCTATCGTTATGTTCTCACTCTCACTGATGACTTGCGTATATATGGGTATGTCTACCTAATGAAACACAAGTCTGAAACCTTTGAAAAGTTCAAGGAATTTCAGAGTGAGGTTGAGAATCAACGTGACAGGAAAATAAAGTTCTTACGATCAGATCGTGGTGGAGAATATTGAAGTCACGAATTTGGTACACACTTAAATAAATGTGGAATCGTTTCACAACTCACGCCGCCTGGAACACCTCAGCGAAATGGTGTGTCCGAACGTCGTAATCGCACTCTATTGGATATGGTGCGATCTATGATGTCTCTTACCGATCTACCGCTCTCATTTTGGGGCTATGCTTTAGAGACTGCCGCATTCACTTTAAATAGGGCTCCGTCGAAATCCGTTGAGACGACACCGTATGAATTATGGTTTGGGAAGAAACCTAAGCTGTCGTTTCTAAAAGTTTGGGGATGCGATGCTTATGTCAAGAAACTTCAACCTGAAAAGCTCGAACCCAAGTCGAAAAAATGCGTCTTCATAGGATACCCTAAGGAAACTATTGGGTATACCTTCTACCTCAGATCCGAAGGCAAGATCTTTGTTGCCAAGAACGGGTCCTTTCTGGAGAAAGAGTTTCTCTCGAAAGAATTGAGTGGGAGGAAAGTGGAACTTGATGAGGTGATAGTCACCCCTTCCGAACCGGAGAGTAGCACAGCGCGGGAAGATGTTCCTGTGGTGCCTACACCGACTGGGGAGGAAGTTAATGATGATGATCATGAAGCTTCGGATCAAGTTACTGCTGAACTTCGTAGGTCCACAAGGACACGTTCCACACCAGAGTGGTACGGCAACCCCGTCCTGGAAATCATGTTGTTAGACAACGGTGAACCTTCGAACTATGAAGAAGCAATGGCGGGCCCGGATTCTGAGAAATGGCTAGAAGCCATGAAATCCGAGATAGGATCCATGTATGAAAACGAAGTATGGACTTTGACTAACTTGCCCGATGATCGGCGAGCCATAGAAAATAAATGGATCTTTAAGAAGAATACAGACGCGGATGGTAATGTGACCATCTATAAGGCTCGACTTGTCGCTAAGGGTTATCGACAAGTTCAAGGGGTTGACTACGATGAGACTTTCTCACCCGTAGCGAAGCTGAAGTCAGTCCGAATCATGTTAGCAATTGCCGCATTCTATGATTATGAGATATGGCAAATGGACGTCAAAACGGCATTCCTTAACGGCTTTCTTAAGGAAGAATTGTATATGATGCAGCCGGAAGGTTTTGTCGATCCTAAGAATGCTAACAAAGTATGCAAGCTCCAGCGCTCAATCTATGGGCTGGTGCAAGCATCTCGGAGTTGGAACATTCGCTTTGATGAGATGATCAAAGCGTTTGGGTTTACACAGACTTATGGAGAAGCCTGTGTTTACAAGAAAGTGAGTGGGAGCTCTGTAGCATTTCTCATATTATATGTGGATGACATACTATTGATGGGAAATGATATAGAATTCTTGGAAAGTATAAAGGCCTATTTGAATAAGTGTTTTTCAATGAAGGACCTTGGAGAAGCTGCTTTTATATTAGGCATCAACATCTATAGAGATAGATTAAGACGCCTCATTGGTCTTTCACAGAGTACGTACCTTGACAAGATATTGAAGAAGTTCAATATGGATCAGTCCAAGAAGGGGTTCTTGCCTGTATTGCAAGGTGTGCAATTGAGCACGGCTCAATGCCCGACCACGGCAGAAGATAGAGAAAAGATGAGTGTCATCCCCTATGCCTCGGCCATAGGGTCTATTATGTATGCCATGCTGTGTACCAGACCTGATGTAAACCTTGCCGTAAGTTTGGTAGGAAGGTACCAAAGTAATCCCGGCATGGAACACTGGACAGCGGTCAAGAATATCCTGAAGTACCTGAAGAGGACTAAGGATATGTTTCTCATTTATGGAGGTGACGAAGAGCTCGTCGTAAAGGGTTACGTCGACGCTAGCTTCGACACTGATCTGGATGACTCGAAGTCACAAACCGGATACGTGTATATTTTGAATGGAGGAGCAGTAAGCTGGTGCAGTTGCAAGCAAAGCGTCGTGGCGGGATCTACATGTGAAGCGGAGTACATGGCGGCCTCACAGGCAGCACAGGAAGCAGTCTGGATAAAGGAGTTCATTACCGACCTAGGGGTGATTCCCAATGCGTCGGGCCCGATGACTCTCTTCTGTGACAACACTGGAGCTGTTGCCCTAGCCAAGGAGCCCAGGTTTCACAGGAAGACCAGGCATATCAAGCGTCGCTTCAACTCCATTCGTGAAAGTGTTCAAAATGGAGACATAGATATTTGTAAAGTACATACGGACCTGAATGTAGCAGATCCGTTGACTAAACCTCTCCCTAGAGCAAAACATGATCAACACCAGAACGCTATGGGTGTTCGATTCATCACAATGTAACTAGATTATTGACTCTAGTGCAAGTGGGAGACTATTGGAAATATGCCCTAGAGGCAATAATAAATGGTTATTATTATATTTCTTTGTTCATGATAATTGTCTATTGTTCATGCTATAATTGTGTTATCCAGAAATCGTAATACATCTGTGAATACATAGACCACAACGTGTCCCTAGTAAGCCTCTACTTGACTAGCTCGTTGATCAACAGATAGTCATGGTTTCCTGACTATGGACATTGGATGTCATTGATAACGGGATCACATCATTAGGAGAATGATGTGATGGACAAGACCCAATCCTAAGCATAGCTCAAATATCGTGTAGTTCGTTTGCTAGAGCTTTTCCAATGTCAAGTATCTTTTCCTTAGACCATCAGATCGTGCAACTCCCGGATACCGTAGGAGTGCTTTGGGTGTGCCAAACGTCACAACATAACTGGGTGACTATAAAGGCACACTACGGGTATCTCCGAAAGTGTCTGTTGAGTTCGCACGGATCGAGACTAGGGTTTGTCACTCCGTATGACGGAGAGGTATCTATGGGCCCACTCAGTAATGCATCATCATAATGAGCTCAATGTGACTAAGGAGTTAGCCACGGGATCATGCATTACGGTACGAGTAAAGAGACTTGCCGGTAACGAGATTGAACAAGGTATTGGGATACCGACGATCGAATCTCGGGCAAGTAACATACCGATTGACAAAGGGAATTGTATACGGGATTGATTGAATCCTAGACATCGTGGTTCATCCGATGAGATCATCGTGGAACATGTGGGAGCCAACATGGGTATCCAGATCCCGCTGTTGGTTATTGACCGGAGAGGCGTCTCGGTCATGTCTGCATGTCTCCCGAACCCGTAGGGTCTACACACTTAAGGTTCGGTGACGCTAGGGTTGTAGAGATATTAGTATGCGGAAACCCCGAAAGTTGTTCGGAGTCCCGGATGAGATCCCGGACGTCACGAGGAGTTCCGGAATGGTTCGGAGGTGGAGAATTATATATAGGAAGTCCAGTTTCGGCCACCGGGAAAGTTTTGGGGGTTATCGGTATTGTACCGGGACCACCGGAAGGGTCCCGGGGGTCCACCGGGTGGGGCCACCTATCCCGGAGGGCCCCGTGGGCTGAAGTGGGAAGGGAACCAGCCATTAGTGGGCTGGGGCGCCCCCCCTTGGGCCTCCCCCCGCGCCTAGGGTTGGAAACCCTAGGGGAGGGGGCGCCCCACTTGGCTTGGGGGGGAAGCCACCCCCCCCTTCCCCCTTGGCCGCCGCCCCCCCTTGGAGATCTGTTCTCCCAGGGCCGGCGCCCCCCCCCCCAGGTGTCCTATATATAGTGGGGGAGGGAGGGCAGCAGCACCACAGCCCCCTGGCGCCTCCCTCTCCCCCTGCAACACCTCTCCCTCCCGATTGCGCTTGGCGAAGCCCTGCCGGGATCCCCGCTACTTCCACCACCACGCCGTCGTGCTGCTGGATCTCCATCAACCTCTCCTTCCCCCTTGCTGGATCAAGAAGGAGGAGACGTCGTTGCTCCGTACGTGTGTTGAACGCGGAGGTGCCGTCCGTTCGGCACTCCGTCATCGGTGATTTGGATCACGACGAGTACGACTCCATCAACCCTGTTCACTTGAACGCTTCCGCTCGCGATCTACAAGGGTATGTAGATGCACTCCTTCCCTCTCGTTGCTAGTACACTCCATAGATGGATCTTGGTGATGCGTAGAAAGTTTTAAAATTCTGCTACGATCCCCATCAATGCCTACATTATATTGACGAACTGGAGCTTGTGCCATATCGCCCTAGGTTATAACTGTCTCATGATGAATATCATCCAACAAGTCACCGATCCAATGCCTATGATTTTATCTTATATTGTTCTTGCTAAGATACTATTGCTATCATCACTGTTACAGTTGCTACAAAATACTGCTATCACTGTTACTGTTACCGTTCCTGCTGTTACTACTATCAAACCTATCATACTACTTTGCTACTGATTATTTGTTGTAGATAATTAATCTCCAGGTGTGGTTGAATTGACAACTCAGCTGCTAATACCATCAAATATTCTTTGGTCCCCTTGTGTTGAATCTATAAATTTGGGTTGAATACTCTACCCGCAAAAACTGTTGCGATCCCCTATACTTGTGGGTTATCAGGGAGTCGACGAAAATCAATTCCAGCCGCCATAGGGTCCAGAACCAGTAGATCCAATCTAGACACCAAACGGATGGGGTTCACCACCTCCATTGGTGCATCTCCGATGATGCGTGAGAAGTTCTTTGTAGACCTTCGAGTCCGTAGTTAGTAGCTAGATGGCTTCCTCTCTCTCGCTGAATTCTCAATACAATGGTCTTTTGGAGATCCATATGATGTAACTCTTTTTGCGGTGTGTTTGTTGGTATCTGATGAACTTTGAGTTTATGATCAGTTATATCTTTTTATATCCATGACAATATTTGAGTTTCTTTGATCTCTTTTATGCATGATCTCTTATAACCTCATATTTCTTCTCTGAAATTTGGGTTTTGTTTGGCCAACTTGATCTATTTATCTTGCAATGGGAAGAGATGCTTTGTAGTGTGTTCAATCTTACGGTTCTTGATCCCAGTGACAGAAGGGGAACCGAAACGTATGCATCGTTGCTACTAAGGATAAAACGATGGGGTCTATCTCTACATAGATAGATCTTGTCTACATCATGTCATTGTTCTTATTGCATTACTCCGTTTCTCCATGAGCTTAATACACTAGATGCATGTAGGATAGCGGTCGATGTGTGGAGTGATAGTAGTAGATGTTGGCGGGAGTCAGTCTACTAATCTTGGACGTGATGCCTCTATAATGATCATTGCCTGGATATCGTCATGATTATTTGAAATTCTATCAATTTCCCAACAGTAATTTGTTTACCCATCGTTTGCTATTTTTCTCGAGAGAAGCCATTAGTGAAATCTACGGCCCCTGGGTCTCTTTCTCATAGTATTTGCCTCTGCAATCTATTTTCCTTTGCATTTATTTTCAGATCTATTAAACCAAAAATAAAAAAATACCTTGCTGTGTTTTATTTTATTTGCGATCTATTTATTCAATCTATTACATATTTTTTCCCGTCCGCGCACCAATTTTTGGCGCTGTTACCCGAAAGGGATTGACAACCCCTTTAACACGTTGGGTTGCGAGTGGTTGTTATTTGTGTGCAGGGGCTGTTTAAGTTGTGTTGCTTGGTTCTCCCACTGGTTCGATAACCTTGGTTTCTTTACTGAGGGAAATACCTGCCGTTGCTATGCTGCATCATCCCTTCCTCTTTTGGGAAATACCGACGTAGTCCTAGCAGATATCAGCGACGAGCGCCAGCGAGCGAGCTGCCGGAGGGGGAGTGGGGTCCGTGAAGAAGAGGACGGCGAGGCAGCCTACTAGGCATGCCCACGCTTGCTGAGACGCTGAGCAGAGGAGGGGCCCGAGCAAAACGATGGTCTGGACGCGGTCATTGCATGGCAAAACGGTGGTCCCCGCGTGCAAACGACGCTTACCCGTGCTCTAATCGGCTAAACCATGTATGCTGGATAGGGCGTGCTACAGAGAAGGCCGTGAAGCAAAGAAACAAGCACAGGGGCTGAATTGGTGAATAGAGCTTGCAGTGTTTCAGTCGCAGAGCAAGATGTTTGTAGTTTGCTGTGACTCACATGCTTGGCTATAACTAATGAGCTTCGACTGGGGTTGATCACTCACTAAGGTGATTAAGATGGCAAGGTTTTAGCTCAAGAAGAGGAGTTTAGATAGCACTTGTTGTAGAAAGGGCCCTACTGACCAGATTTGGAAATGAGGAAGTACCACTCACATAAATGATTGTCTTAAGCTGAAATTTTATGTAGATGAGTCTACCATTTGGATACACCAAAATAGTACTTGCTTCATAAAGCATCCCTCTAGATAGAATCTTAGGAAAATTCTTGAGGGAAAATGGCTTAATGAAATGTGCCCAAATTTTGTGGAGATAGGTTATATCGGTAGGAGAGGGTCCTGGAAAATTTTCAGCCATAATGGAGCAAGATAAAATATACTTGCTTCACTAACTGAAAATTTGGACAGAAACAAAGAATTGAAGGTGTGCTCACATGGATGCATGAAATGAGCTCAAATTTTGAGGAGAGCTTTTATTTGATGATATGAAGGACCATGCAAAATTTCAACTCATTTGGATCACTCTAGCTAGTACTTCATTCACAATGAATTCCCTCACACAGGAACTTTGAAAATTTTCTCAGGAAGGTTCACTAGGCAAATTAAGTTGAATCTTGGCATGAGGCAATTATTTGGACATGGAAAGGTGTCCAAAAAGTTTGGGGTCAATCAAGCAAAGATAAATGACACTTCCTTCTCAAAAAGCCAATGATGGGCAGAATGAGAAAAGAAATATTTATGAATTGTCTTTAATGATGACAAGGAAGGATTTTGACATATTTGAGCAAGATATGACCCCAAAAAATTATGAGAATTATTTGGGAATTTTGGGAGTGATAGAAATATAGGTTGCTTCACAACCTAGGGCAAAAAGGATTATTCCTTTAGCAGAAAAAGGAATATTCCCAAGGATAAGAATATTGAGTTTGGGCCAAGATGAAAATGGCAAGGTCTTGGGATGGATATGGGGATGACAAGCCACACTGGAAAGGAAGAAGAGGTCATCTTCTCCAGTTTCCAGACCACAAAGCCAAAGAAAAAGAAAACTCAACCAAAATCCTTAGAAAATCAAAAGAAAAAAAAGGGCCAAAAATCAGGATGTGACAAACCTTCGCCCCTTAAAGAAATCTCGTCCTCGAGATTTGGTTGCTCCGAGAAAAAGTATGAATATACTGACTTAAGGAAACCGTTTCCAACTCGGGTATCCTTTTTCCCTTTATTGATTGTTCCCCATTGAGTTTCATATGACGAGACTCCCCAGTTCTGGGGTGGTTTCTGTAACGCCCGGATAGTTATGCTACAGTGAACCTCTGCTAATGATGCCACGTCACCTCCGTTACTGGTGCCAATCTCGCGTTAGTTTAAGAAATCGATTCAAATTCAAATTCAAAATCAAGCAAACAATGAAAGTTTTCAAAAAAATTAAAACTAAAATGTTCGGAGTAAAACAAATATTGCATAGGTAATTTTGGTGAAGAAACCACACTTTTATAAAAGTGTAAAATACTAAAAAAAGTTTTAAACATTAGCAAAAACAATAAGTTGAATGCCTTTTACAATAAATAAAATATTAAACTATGTTAATTACTTGCCCAAACTTATGTGGCAGTAGCCTATTTATTAACACTAAAGTAGGGACTACTTTTGTAGTTTATAAAACTATAAATAAAAAGAGGAACTAAAATTAAAACAGAAAAGCAAAAGCAAAACAAAAGAAATACAAAAACAATAGGAAATATAAAATAAAAACTAAAAATAAAATAAAGCAACATCCCCCCCCCCAACTGGGCCTCAGCCCAGCCAGCGGCCTACCAGGCCGGCCCACCCCACTCCCCTATATGGCCTACCCCAGCCTCTCCCGAAACCCTAACCCCCTCACTCACCCCCTCGCTCTCCACTCCCCCTCCCCCGATCCAGATCGGATCGGGGCATGACGCCGCCGTGCGCCGCCTCACCCTCGTCCGCGTCGCCGCCACCGGAGCCCCGCCGTTCGTCGGACGTCCCCATCCTCCTCAACCTCCGCTGCCCGAACCCCTACACCACCCCGTGAGGCCCCCCTCTTTCCTCCATTCCTCGGGGTCACCGCCGCTCACTTGCGCGCACGCCCGCGCTCGCGCCTGGCCTCGCCTTGCTGCTGCTCCCCGTAGCCTCTACCGTCCGCTCGCCTCACCCGCACGCCCGCTGCCCACTCCCCGCTCGCCGTTCCCCACGGCCTCGTCCGCTTCCCCCCCCCCCCCCCGGCGCCGATTGGCCGCCCTTGCTCGTCCAACGCGCACGCGCCCACGCGGGGATGCGCCCGCAGCCGCCCTCTACTTCCGTTGCCACCCGCCGTAGCCGCCGCCCGTGGCTGCTCCGGCACAGCCCCGTCCGTGCCGCGCTCCCCACTACTGCTCGCCGCGACCCGCAACCGACGTTGCTGCTACTGCTGTTTCCTGCCCTCCGCTCACGCTGCCGCCGCCCCCTACCTCTACCTACGGCCTCGCCCGCGCCTTGGCCGCCTCTAGCCGCGCCCGCACACGCGCGGCCACACATGCCCGCGTCATCCGCCCCGCTCCGCCGCGCCGTCTGGCCCCGCTGCTCGCCTGCTCCGCCCCGCCCCTGACCCTGCCCGCCGCCGCCCTTGGCCACTGACCCCGACTGCACCGCTCCGGTTGCGCCCCCGGCCAAACCTCGCCGGCGCCCTACCGCGGCCGGTGTCCGGCCGGCCGCGCCTGACCCGTCTCGGGCGCCAGGGGCCCACGCCCGTTCGGGCGGCGCGTGCGCCTTGCACCCAGCACCCGGCTCCCGTTAAGGCCCCTGGCCCAATGACAGCCGGGGCCCACCCCCAGAACGATTTAAAATAAGAATCAAAAAGTTTGATAATAAGTAAATAAAAATATTCATTAATTAGTTAGTTAGTTAATTAAATTAATTAACTTAATTAATTAGGTTTAACTAAACTAATTAAAATTTATTACCCTAATAACCTAGTTAGACTAAATTAACTAGTTAGTTAATGTAACAGCGAGTGACAGGGGGGCCCACCCCCTGTTGACCAGTCAAACGTTGACTGGTCAACTGGGACCCCCTGGCCCACCTGTCAGCCTCTGGTACACTTCAGTGTACGCGGAGCTGGGTGCACCTAGCATTTAGCTATTTAATTTCGAATTAATAATGATTCCAGAGTATTACTAAAACTTGGAAAAATCATAATAAATAATACGTAACTCGGATGAAAATAGTTTGTACATGAAAGTTGCTCAGAATGATGAGACGAATCCGAATACGCATCCCGTTCGTTCGCCACACATCCCTAGCATAGCAAACACGCAACTTTCCCCCTCTAGTTCATCTGTCCGAAAACGCGAAACATCGGGGATACTTTCCCGGATGTTTCCCCCCCCCCTTCGTCGGTATCACCTACTACTATGTTAGGTCACCTCTAGCACCGTGTAATGCCAAGTTACACTTTGTGATACTTTGATTGCTCTGATATTTATTGTGTTCCCCCTCTGTTACTTTCTTTCCGGTAGACCCCGACACTGCCGGCGACCCCTAGTTCGACTACGGTGTTGACGACCCCTCCTTGTCAGAGCAACCAGGCAAGCCCCCCCTTGATCACCAGATATCGCCTATTCCTTCTCTCTACTGCTTGCATTAGAGTAGTGTAGCATGTTACTGCTTTTGGTTAATCCCATTCTGATGCATAGCCTGTCATTGTTGATATAGTTGTTACCCTTACCTGCAATCCTAAATGCTTAGTATAGGATGCTAGTATTCCATCAGTGGCCCTACATTCTTGTCCGTCTGCCATGCTATACTACTGGTCCGTGATCACTCGGGAGGTGATCACAGGCATATGTTATATACTTTATACTGTTACATTACTTATGATACTGTTCGGAGATGGGGGCTGAAGGGGCAGGTGGCTCCATCCCGGTAGAGGTGGGCCTGGGTTCCCGACGGCCCCCGACTGTTACTTTGTGGCGGAGCGACAGGGAAGGTTGAGACCACCTAGGAGAGAGGTGGGCCTGGCCCTGGTCGGTGTTCGCGGATACTTCAATTAACACGCTTAACGAGATCTTGGTATTTCATCTGAGTCTGGCCACTGGCCTATACGCACTAACCAACTATGCGGGAACAGTTATGGGCACTCGACGTCGTGGTATCAGCCGAAGCCTTCTTAACGTCAGCGACAGAGCGGCGCGCGCCAGGTAGGACCGCGTAGCGCAACTACCTTTGTAATGGAGGTTGCTAGGTCTGCTCTCTAGCCGCCCACGAAACGTGCAGGTGTGCAATGGGCGATGGACCCAGACCCCTGTGCGCATAGGATTTAGACCGGCGTGCTGACCTCTCTGTTGTGCCTAGGTAGGGTTGCGACGTGTTGATCTTCCGAGGCCGGTCATGACCCAGGAAAGTGTGTCCGGCCAAAGGGGATCGGGCGTGTTGGTTAATGTGGTGCACCCCTGCAGGGAAGTTTATCTATTCGAATAGCCGTGATCTTCGGTAACAGGACGACTTGGAGTTGTACCTTGACCTTATGACAACTACAACCGGATACTTAATAAAACACACCCTTTCAAGTGCCAGATACAACCCGATGATTGCTCTCACACAGGGCGACGAGGGGGGATCGCCGGGTAGGATTATGCTATGCGATGATACTTGGTGAACTTACCATCTACTCTCTTCTACATGCTACAAGATGGAGGCTGCCAGAAGCGTAGTCTTCAACAGGACTAGCTATCCCCCTCTTATTTTGGCATTCTGCAGTTCAGTCCACCGATATTGCCTCTTTACACATATACCCATGCATATGTAGTGTAGATCCTTGCTTGCGAGTACTTTGGATGAGTACTCACGGTTACCTTGCTCCCCCTTTTCCCCCTTTCCTTTCTTTCTAGTTATCGCAACCTGATGCTGGAGCCTAGGAGCCAGACGCCACCGTCGATGACGACTCCTACTACACTGGAGGTGCCTACTACTACGTGCAGGCCGCTGACGACGACCAGGAATAGTTTAGGAGGATCCCAGGCAGGAGGCCTGCGCCTCTTTCGATCTGTATCCCAGTTTGTGCTAGCCATCTTATGGCAACTTGTTTACTTATGTCTGTACTCAGATATTGTTGCTTCCGCTGACCCGTCTATGATCGAGCACTTGTATTCGAGCTCTCGAGGCCCCTGGCTTGTATTATGATGCTTGTATGACTTATTTTATTTTTAGAGTTGTGTTGTGATATCTTCCCGTGAGTCCCTGACCTTGATCGTACACGTTTGCGTGTATGATTAGTGTACGATTGAATCGGGGGCGTCACAGTTTCCTTCACTGTATCCAGGTTCTGATAGATCTTACCTCACATGTTCATGCTTATATTGGCGCCCATTTCTTTTCGTATTTGCTGACTTAGCTGAGATTACCATGACTGAAATGTATGTCCGTCTCACAAGACCGAGAGTGATTTCCGATGGATGTGTTATCCGGCACTAACAACCTTTCATGAAGTGGTGATCAGATTTTCCGGATGAACACCCAAGATCTTACTCCTTGCATTGGGTTTCTCCACTAAATGTAGGTCCTCTGGGTTTAAAATAGGGAGGTGGGTCATAACTGTTCTCCTGACGGATTCTGACTTCTCGCAAGAGTTTTCTAAATCCTCTTGACTGGCTCCACTGTCTTGAGTATCAGATCCATACCAAATGTTTGACTGTCGCCTGTCGTGGTCAGCATAAAGGGCTATGGACTGATATGATAGTATCCGCAATCTTGACTTACGGTGGTTCTGGCAGTAGAATTTTGTTCATGACAGATTATCCTATAACGGATTCCCATATACGAGGGCACATGTTGGGAGACTGTGGTTCAACCTCTTGGTTACTCCTCATTGGTGTATTTCGGTGGATAGTAGGCCGTGTGGTGCTTTAACAGGTCGCTGGAATCAAACTGCCGAGCTGGCATTTGGTCTGATATGACGGACTTGGATAGTCGATACTGACAATTCTGACCATAACAGTCGCTTGAACGGTTTACCTTGATATGAGGTCCTTACCAAAATGGAGTAGACCTTTTAGGTGTATATCCATGATGATCGATACTGAATCACACTGTCCTGAGTGTTTGCACCATGTTGGTCATGCAATTATTATCATACCTGTATTGCCGGTTTTGCTCCTTCATTATTGGCTTCTTTGTCTAGATCCTTTGCTGGAAGGAGCTTAACCGTATAGATATTCTTTGTGGGACCATAGGTACTGTCAGGGGAAATATTTCGACAGGCATACTTTTATCCTCATCTCCTGACATGGTAACATCGTTTAAAAGGCAGGTTCATCGCCTTTCCAGTTTTAACCATAGGAAATGATCATCTGAACCCTTGCAGGAAATCGGTAAAAAAACCAATAGCCACCAGAACAGCCTTTACAAACTCAGATCTGGGACATTACTGAAATAACTCAACCACGGCTCAAGATGGTCGAAAAGCAGCTTAGCGCATGAGACCGCGTTGATAAGAAGAAATTGGCAGTTCCCTAAGATGGCTGAAAAGCACCTCAGAGCATAGGGCCACTGTCACAAAAAGAAGCTCAACAGCTGCACGAGCCGGCCGGAAAGCAGCTGAGAACATGTGGCAGTGGTCGAATAGAGAGAAATAAAGTCGGCATCCACCCCGGACAGCCAAAAATAGCTGAGAACACAGGCGTGGTGCCGTCACAAGAGAAAAGTAGACAAGGGCTCATCAAGACCATATACCAGGTTCACAGGTACATGTACATAGCTCACTGTGATCGTCAATCTTCATAGTCCTTTGTCACACTGAGGTGTATATCTGGCTTCCTTCACATATATATGAGAATCTAATTCCCGAGGCAGACTTGTGTTTTAGCTGATCCTTGTTTCTGAACAAACTTTTGCGGATCTGAATCTTGGGATGCACTGCCATATGCTGCCAACTCACGGTGTAATATCTTGCACCAATGCCATACTGAGGACGATTGGATGGCTTATGCTGGAAACCATCGAGGGTATCTTGCTGGGGAACACTGGGTATCGTGCTTCAGAAGCTTCCCCCGTTAAAGACGTGCTAGGAAAAACTCGGTACCCTATACTGGAAGCTTTTGCGGTTGCTTACTGCAGAAGGCAGAGTACTTTGTACTGGAAGTCATCCATGTATTATACTGAGGAAAATAGAGGAATCTTGCAGTGGAAGCTTCTCTGGTAGCTTGCGAGGGAAGACTGGGTTGCTTACACCAGAAGCTTCTCATTGTGATATGCGGTCCGATTACCGCATATACATACCATCTTAACATTTCTTGATGTAGATTACTTATATGAAACGAGGTTTGCTGAAATGTCCTCCTTTCTGAGTATCGAATACATGGCACATCCTCGCTTTCTTCCAGGTATATTGTGTTTCAAAATCATCCTCAACGAAGAATCAAACCTTGCATCTGAACCATACCTTTGACCGATGATATACTGTCCATCTTGCACACAATTTATCTTCTTGCTAATTTGATCATTTCTGCTATGAAGAGTGCACACTGTGGGAGACTTGATTATCCGTACTTTTGTGAGGAGTGCACGCTAATGAAAACATGATTATGAGCATCAAGATCAGATATTCCCCATTTCACTACCGTCGGCTGAGAATTTCATACTGTTTAGCTGAGTTTCCAAATACTTGAATTCTTTGCTAATTCTTCAGGTCCGAGGTCGGTTGACGAGCAACTTTAATAAGGGGAAAATATGTAACTCTGAACCCAAAGAAAGAAGTAAAAGAAACAACGAAAACAAAAGCACACAATCATACAAATAAAGTAAATAATCAAGCAACATCACATATTACTACTACTCATAACAATAATATGCATGCATACCTAAGCAAACAAATCTCGCGGAAACTCTGGTATTGCGGTATAATATAATGTGGCGGTGTGCACGAAAAGTGAATCTGCGTGTGGAAGGAGTTGGTGTAACCAAGGCTAGACCAAGCGCTGACTGAACACCGGTTGCAACTAGATGGATACGGAGGCGAGGACGGACTTGGCGATCATGTAGCAAGACACAAAGGTCACGACTACCTCATCATCAAGCGTATGAAAGGGAATCGCACACAACCAAAGAATGGGATGACGGTGTAGGATAGTGGTGGAAAAGCAAGGCTGGCTGGCATTGCCCTTTTCTGATAACCAAGATCAGTAAGGGTTGCCAAAGGGACGAGATGAAGGGCACTATTCGGGATAGAGACAAGTCTATCACCGAAACGATATGGGTGGATGGTGGAAAGATATCGACGCGATATCCGAGCATAACTCCTACAAATGGTGTCTGGAACACTCGGTACAAGGGCATCACTTTGCTGGGACAGAGGTGACGCCAAACACCGAAGAGCGGGTATGCAAAGAGGAAGGGTGCAGGTAGTGGATGGAAACCGATACCACCTACACACGCAAGATCACTATCACTGACCAGATAAAATCTATAGAATGATATGCAACAAACAAATGCAGTAAACAAGTGCAACAAACCAACTGGGCTCTATACTACCACTTTCTAATGCTCGTGTGGGCTATGGCATCCTTTAGCCAGACCTGCTCTGATACCAAGAATGTGGCACCCCAGCTTAGAGAAACCGGAAAGACCCGTATTCCAGCCCAGAGATCGAGGAGAAGTCTTCAGGAATACGACGCTGCTTAGCATAGAACAAATCAGCTCTTTATTACAAGCTATATGGATACAAGGGGATTACATAGGCACGGCGACACTACGCCTGCCGCGGTTGCTCCATGCAAGCAGCAGGACAACACAAAGCAGCGGAATTACTCTAGCAGTGGAACAGCAATGACGGTGATGAACTCCACTCTACAGGGACTCTGGCTGGAACGCTTATCCAAGCTCGCAAACAAGGAATCCATGACAAACAAGCAATCAAATCCGCCATGACCTGCAAACTGGCATGACACGCCAGGTCATTACATTGAATATACTTGCAAGCTCACAGCAACCAAGAGCAATCAAGACATACAACAGCATGGCAATTACAGGTTGACAAGGATTAACATGATACTATCAGATCAATCATAGCATGAATAAGATGAACATGATACAGCTAGAACAATATGAGCATGGCATGAACATATGAACCTGATGATACTAGCATGCAACATGATGACACTATCATGCACCAACTTACTCTGCTCACGTTACCTCGTAACCATCACATGCATAAGCTTACCATCACGGACATCACACGATCATCTCAGGATCCAATCAAGCTTGGCATTGCAATACCGTAGTAATCATTACATGACCACAAGGAGCTTGACCTTTACCCGTGATTCTGGCATAACACCACAAATATACAACAACTCGCCTTGATACCACGGTGATCCTCTCTCTATCACAACCAATCTCTTTCTCATCATCAAACCAGGGTTGTTATTAAGCACATTATTATTATTACTGTTGACCCATAGTCGGACCAACTATGAACTGCTATCGATAGATTTAACACACACTCTGGAGAGGTTAGCACACTGTACCCACACCATGGAACCCATGGCCTCACACTCCCATTTGGGTGGACCAACGGCGTTCCGACCAAACCGCTCTACTGCGATGACACTCTCCCAGCCACTCCGACCAACTCCCCTCTGGGGTAAGTCATGGGTGGCCCCGATGTCTACCAAAGACATCCAATGGCCACCGTAATGGCAAAACAATCAACGGTCCCAAATGGGGACAATGGTATACCAATCACAACAACGGGCACACAAGGCTTATGCCGTCCAACCCGGCCAAGGTAGCGCCCGCGCATAACCTTCCCTCGTTGGAGGCACCGGTGAGAGGCATGACAATAGACCCAGTTAGGACCCCCCCCCCATAAGGCAAGTTTGGCTGCACTGGTCAGCTCGATTTGGTGGCACCATGACTCAGCCAATAGTTTTTCAAGTTCATTTAAGTCTGGTTAAACTTGAATCCAAATGATGCTGAGTCGTACAATATAACATGATGCAACTATCATCCATGATATCAATATAAGCATGGGGGTACAACATAATCGTCAAGCATATCAACAATAATAAAGAATATATATGAATGAACATGGCATACTTACTAGCATGAACATCACAAGTATAACACTACTCAAAGCATAACATGACCACTAACATCGGAAATAAATACCATGCAAGAAGACAATGGTAATGCTACCATGTAAGCATACAACCAACTAGATGCAAAGGAAACATGCATAGCAACGGTATTAGATAAGAGGCGATGGTCATGCGCCAAAGAACATGACCAACACCACACATGTACTACTACCAAGCATAACATACGACAGAAATACTAGCAACTAGTACATGATAACCAGGTGCATAAAAACATAGCATGAAAGTGAACACAAATCCATAAGCATCACCGAAACAACGATAACCGTATCAAAACAAGCAGACATTTATTAAATATTCAAGTTGAAAACCATGGCTACTCCATGACCATCATGCAAGTGGGTGTTGTGGGTTCCCTGGGGATGAAAGGATACACTAGGGAGAAGTGTGAAAAGCTCGCGGAACGAATCGCCGGTCAAAACATAATGAAAGTGACACCAACAGAACGGGCTCGGCGATACAAAGACGTGGGCATTGGATTCACCTCATTTGGAGTTGTGAGTGAAAAGTTATGACCGTTCATTCCTTAGGCAGAAAATCTAACATAATATGTGCTTTTCTGCTCTTAACCGATGAACGTTCACAAAATAAAGGTTTCGACCGGCGGCTGAAAAACAGATAGCGTATTTTGAGAAATACATCTTGGCAGAAGAGAAAGCGTAAACTTGACTAAAGAGGTAGAGGAGTACGCTTACTGAACTGGAAAGCGTATTATAGGAACTACGCTTCTACTTGCCACGTCAGCGGAGTAGGGCCAAGTCCCGGTGTCACTAACTGGTGGGGTCGCATCGGGTGGGGCCCGCCTGGCCCTGACCGTCTTCAACCTCCCGCTCAGGAGAGCGCCGGGACGAGGGAGGTGGCCATCCCGTCGGCGACTGCCGGCGAGTCCGGCCACCGTTCGGGACGGGCGACCTATCAAAATGCTCAGGAGCCAAAGCGGATCCATCCCCGGCCGTGGAAAATGCCGGGGAGCTCGGGAATGGCCGTCGTTGGGCCCGCGGCGGACGGGGTCTTCGGGAGGAGATGTGCACGGCGCTCTGGTGTGCCAGGGGAGGCGTTGGAGTACTGGGACGGCATACTGGTGGTGGTGGAGGAGACGGCTAGTGGTGGAGGAAGTGTGAATGATGCTCGGGATCGCCGGAATCGAAGCGAGGCTCGCCGGCGACCGTGGCAACATAGGAGATTGGGGAGGCGCTCCGGCGATGCTCCGAGGGGCTAGGGAGGTGTAGGGGAGTGAGGTCAAGCTGGTGGAGAGCTCGGATGGCCTCGAGGGAGCTTTAAATAGGCGGGGCGAGGGGTTGGTCATGGCTCGTCCATGGCCGCATACGCGTGTCCATGCCAGCTAGCTCGACGGAAGGCGGTGGAGGGAAGCATGAGGGGCAGGTCATGGGGCAGAAGAGGTCATGGGACACGGGGAGGAAACGGCCAGGGGCGAACCGAGACGAAACGGCACGGTCCATCTGTGGGTGTGTGGCGACGAGCGCCAGCGAGCGAGCTGCCGGAGGGAGGGTCTGGGAAGAAGAGGACGGCGAGGCAGACCTGCTAGACATGCTCGTGCTCGCTGAGACGCCGAGCAGAGGAGGGGCCTGAGCAAAACGACGGTCTGGACGCAGCCATTGCATGCCAGAACGGTGGTCACCAGGTGCACACAATGCTTACCCATGCTCTGATCGGCTAAACGATGTCTGCTGGATAGGGCGTGCTACAGAGAAGGCCGTGAAGCAAAGAAACGAGCACATGGGCTTAATTGGTGAATAGAGCTTGCAGTGTTTTAGTCGCACAGCAAGGTGTTTGTAGTTTGCTATGACTCACATGCTTGGGTATTACTGATGAGCTTTGACTGGGGTTGATCACTCACTAAGGTGATTAAGATGGCAAGGTTTCAGCTCAAGAAGTGGAGTTTATCTAGATAGCACTTGCTGGAGAAAGGGCCCTACTGACTAGATTTGGAAATGAGGAAGTGACACTCACATAAGTGATTGTCTTAAGCTGAAATTTGGTGTAGATGATTCATTTGCGCATATGAAGACTCTGCAAAAGTTTCATACCATTTGGATACACCAAAATAGTATTTGCTTCACAAAGCATCCCTCTGGACAAAATCTTAGGAAAATTCTTGAGGGGAAATGGCTTAATGAAATGTGCCCAAATTTGGTGGAGATAGGTTATATGGGTAGGAGAAGGTCCTGGAAAATTTTCAGCCATAATGGAGCAAGATAAAATATACTTGCTTCACTAACTAAAAATTTGGACAGAAACAAAGAATTGAAGGTGTGCTCAAATGGATGGATGAAATGAGCTCAAATTTTGAGGAGAGCTTTTATTTGATGATATGAAGGACCATGCAAAATTTCAACTCATTTGGATCAATCTAGCTAGTACTTCCTTCACAATGAATTCCCTTAGATAGGAACTTTGAAAAATTTGCCCAGGAAGGTTCATTGGGCAAATGAAGTTGAATTTTGGCCTGAGGCTATTATTTGGACATGAAAAGGTGTCCAAAAAGTTTGGGATCAATCAAGCCAAGATAAATGACACTTCCTTCTCAGAAAGCCACTGAGGGCAGAATGAGAAAAGGAATATTTGTGAATTATCTTTAATGATGACAAGGAAGGATTTTGACATATTTGAGCAAGACATGACCCAAACAATTTTTGAGAATTATTTGGGAATTGTGGGAGTGATAGAAATATAGGTTGCTTCACAGCCTAGGGCAAAAAGGATTATTTCTTTAGCAGAAAAAGGAATATTCCCAAGGAAAAGAATATTGAGGTTGGGCCAAGACGAAAATGGCAAGGTCTTGGGATGGATATGGGGATGACATGCCACTCTGGAAAGGAAGAAGAGGTCATTTTCTCCAGTTTCCAGACCACAAAGCCACAGAAAAAGAAAACACAAGCAAAATCCTTAGAAAATCAAAAGAAAAAGAAAGGGCCAACAATCAGGATGTGACAAAGTCCGCTGCATCTGTATTTAGATTTTGCCTGCTCCGATTGACGATAGCCGGAAGCAACACACCATATGTAGCTGCCATTTCCTCTTTTGCGGCAGCTACCGCTGCTTTTATTGTATCGGTTGATTTCTTCTCAACCACAATCTCAACCTTCTTGTCGATGTTTTCTTCATTTAACCTCCGTCTTTCCTTTCTCTCCTCCGTGGTCTCACGGTAGTACTTCTTCCACGTGGCGCCGTCTCCGACGCCGTGCACGCGTCCATACGACGGCCGAGTGTCCACCGGGAGTCGTTCCAGTATGTTCAAGGCCCGGTTGAATGGCGAGTCCCACTTGGGCCTCGCCAACGCCTCAGACGGCGAGTCGCTTTCGGCCGCAATCCCGTGTTGCTCTCTCTGCAAAAGGAACAAGCATCGTTTACAAATATCACTAAACATGCAGTCGAATTGATCAGAAGCTAAAATTACCAGCGTCCGTCTCGAAAACCTTCTTCACTGGGTCCCATCGGTACCGGGCCCTGAGGACGTCACGCTCCTGCGGCACGGTGAACTCCGCCAAGGGTTCTGGGATGCCCAGACTTTTGCGTTCCGCGTCCTCCTTGGCCCATATGGACCTCTTCCCCGCGTAACCACGGCTTCCGAGGTGGTGGCACCCCATGTTCCTCTCTTGAAGCCCCTTCATGTACTTCGACTTTTCTTTGGCAGCTTCGGCATCGCAAGCCGCCTTGAATATTTCAAACTGCTCTTCCGTAATTGTCGGGTTATCCTTTACAATCTCGGAGTAGGGTTCCTTTTTGCCAATGATCCTTGCTTTCACCCTTACTTTCCAGGTGGCTAACGCGTCGCTAAACTTGCTCATGGCGCGTTTGTTATCTTCTTCATTGCCGGGTCTTTATCTGGATCAATATATTTCTTTTCATCCCGGCCCGGGAACAAGAATACCTGGTGCAGCTTCGTTATGAGGGAGTGCTTCATATATTCTATCTTCTTTAGTTTCTCATCGTTGATGGTGGCGGTTGTCCATACGATGCAGCCTATTTGATTGTCGTAGCACGCTCGCGCTTTCTCAGGCTCTTTTGGCTCAAAATTGCCGTTGTCCACCTCCATGACCACCAGTCTAGTAGTGATGAGCTGGTTTGGGCATCGACGTCTCCTCTTCGGTTTCGGTTCTATACCGGCTTCGCCAGTCTAGGTGCCTGTCTCGGTCTCAATGCCAGTCTCGGCACCGGTCCCGATGTCAATCTCGGATGTGACAGGTGGGCCCAGCAACAACAACCATTGCTCATCGACAAGGTTCAAATATTCGTCTGCCGCCAGGTAGACGTCGTCACAATCACCAGAACCCTGTCCTTCATCATTGCTAGCCATGTTTCCTACGATTAAATCTAGTCAATTAACTCTAGACCTAATAAAATGAATAATGAAATTAAAAAAGGCCTATGTTTGCAGGAACTTTGATTCCTTCCCGGTGCAGTAAATCCCGGGCACTCGATATGTCCTAGTTTGTAGCACAAGTCATGCCGAAATTCACGGAAAATTTCGGCATGACCTTTGCTAAAAAGTGGACAAATCGAGCACCTGAAATTTGCCGGAACGGAAATGAATCAACATTCTGGCAAAACATAGGCCACTCGGCTTCATTCCCTAGAAACAACAAAAGGCCAATTGGGCACAAGCGAACCACTTCAATGTTGCATATAACAGGTCCACTTAAGAACATGTACATGAGCAACTACAATAGTAGATAAACATGAGCAAACACAACTGAGGAATTTGCATATATCATGACCACTTCAATGTTTGACACTTCAAGAAAATCAACACAAATTTCAAATTATGAACCCTAGAACTCAATTCAAATTATGTCCTAAATTTCTGTCATAATAAAAAATCAGTAAAAATTAAGAACCTAGTACACTTGTAGCACTGATAGAAATTTATATTTTTATACTGAATTGTTTCTCTAAAATAAACCCTACTGCCCTAATTAACATCTAGTTAAACCCTACTGCCCTAACCCTACTGCCCTAGTACTTCAGCATCTACAAGTACTAACTAATTAGATGAACCCTAGCTAGCTACTTAAGCATCTACAACTACTTAAGCACCCATTGATGAACCCTAGGAATTATACAACTACTTAAGCATACATTGGGTGCAGAACAACTATATAAGTACTTACGCAACTATATATACTACCCTATAATATATTTAGTTAACTACTTAAGCATATACAAGTTTGTCCTAAAAATAATATTTAGTTAAGTACTTAAGCATATACAAATTTGTAATAAAAATTCAGTTAACTACTAATTTCATTCATTTAGGTCATTCATTTAACTTCACCTAATTAACCTAGTAAAACTCTACTTCCCTAACTAAAAAACATCTAATTACCATCTACTAGTACCACTACTGCCCTAACCTAATTAACCTAAGTTAATTCCTAGGGTCTTGTTATATGTTGCTGCTCTACTGCCCTAACCTAATTAACCTAAGTTAATCTAATTAACATCTACGGGTACCACTACTGCTGATTCCTAGGGTTCATAACTAAATTCACCTAAGTTAATTAACCTAGAGAGGAGGGGTGGGGCTTACAGAGAGGAGGGCGTTGAGGGTGGCTCAGGGGAACGGTTGCGGGGAGGCAGGGGCGTCGAGGGAGGCCGGGGCGGAGAGGAGCGGACGAGGGTGGCTCCGTGGGCGCGCGGCTCTGGTGGCGGCGATGGCGCGCGGCTCCGGTGACGGCGACGGAGGCAGGGCGACGAGGGAGCAGGGGCGGCGAGGAGCGGACGAGGGTGGCTCCGGGGGCGCGTGGCTCGGGCGGAGGGCGATCGACGGCGGTGACAGATCGAGTGAGGGGGGAGAAGGGGAGAGGGGAGAAAAGGACTTAACTAAATTTTGAGCCTGCGCGTGGTTACGTCAAACTAGCAGTAGCGCTGGTAGAGAAAACGCGCTATAGCTAAGTTAGCTATAGCGCTTTCCACCAAAATGCGCTACCGCTACAGGAAGTAGCTATTTATTTTCCTTTTTCTTTTCTTTTTATCTAAGGAACTTAGCTATAGCGCGTGACCAAAAAAGCGATACTGCTAACGTAGCTATAGCTAGCGCTTTGTGGGAACAAGCGCTACTGCTATGCCTTTCTCCTCTATTTTTCCTTTTCTTTTGTTTTTATTTTTTTCATTTCTCCTTTTTCTATTTCTTTCGTTTTCATTTATTTTTCGACTCATTTTCTTCTTCTTAGCAGTAGCGCTCTACCACAGAAACACACTGCTACAACACACTTATCAATAGTGTGTTTTCCGCAGGCTCGCTACTACTATTCCTAGCCTACCGACAACACTATGGGAATTATAGTAGTAGCGCCTTTTTGCGCAAACGCGCTACTGCTACAACTATAGTTGTAGCGTGCTTTTCTGACAAGCGCTACTACTAAGTAGCAGTAGCGCTTAGTTCTGACCAGCACTACTGATATACCTCTGTGTATAAGGTTTTCCCTAGTAGTGTGATGGCAAAAACCAGGGTGTCACACGCTATCTCCTTGCCAAAAAAATCTTGATCGGAAATAATCTAATCTATGTAAAACTCCTTTTGGCAAATGAAATAAGGAAATCATATATAGTACCATATTACTTAGTACTGAATTTATGAGGACCAATCTTCCGCTTAGAGATAGCAGTTTACCTTCCCAACTGCTAAATCTTTTTTGCAGTCTCACCTCAACGTGTTTCCATTGAGCGTTTGTGAGCCTCCGATAATGTATCAGTATCCCCAAATATGTGATCGAAAACTGGTCCAACCCGCATCCGAACAGGTCGGCGTATAGGTGAGCCTCGTCTTGAGCCTCGCCAAAGCAAAACAATCCACTTTTATGAAAATTGATCTTAAGACGTGAGAGTTGCTCGAATGCTGACAAAATTAATTTCAGATTTCTCGCTTTCACGAGGTCATGATCCATGAAGAGAATCGTATCGTCGGCGTACTGAAGTATAGAAAGACCACCATCAACAAGATGATTTACTACCCCATCAATTTTTCCATCAGTATTGGCATGCTCAATCATGACTGCAAGCATATCCGCCACTATATTGAATAACATGGGCGATATCGAGTCACCCTGTCACAATCCCTTCTTTGTTTGAAAATACTGGCCAACATCATCATTGACCTTAATGACAACACTAACTCTCGAAACGAAGCTATATATCATAGCGCGCCACTCTGCAGAAAATCATTTCATTCTGAGAGTCTGTTGAAGAAATGGCCATTTGACTTTGTCATAAGCTTTTTAAAAGTCTATTTTGAGTATCACCCCATTCAACTTTTTCTGATGTAACTCATGGACTGTTTCATGAAGGATAACAACTTCATCTAGGATGTGTCTACCTTGTTTAAAAGCAGTATGTGAAGGGCAAACCACAGTTCAGCAACCAAATTAAGCCTAATAGTCGCAACCTTCGTGAATATTTTAAAACTAACATTATAGAGGCAGATAGGTCTATATTGTTGTATCCTTTTAGCCTTGTTAACCTTAGGTAATAAAATAATCTCACCAAAGTTTAAGCGAAACAAATCTAGTTGGCCAGCATGTAGGTAGCTAAACAAGAGGAGGAGATCTGGTTTGAGGACTTCCTAGTAATTATGATAGAACTCTGTGAGAACACCATCCGGACCAGTGGCTTTGTTGTACTCCATTAAGAAAACCGCCTTTCTAACTTCTCCTTGGAGTATGGTAGTGTTAGAAGGCTGATTTCCTCCTTAGAGACCTAGGGAATGTCATCTATTCGGGACTCATCCATCGAGAAGTTTTCTTCCTCTGGGGCTCCGAACAGATTTTTATAATAATTAGTGATATAAGATTTAAGTTGCTCATGCCCCTCAATCGCGCCCTCATCCTAGTGTAGGGAATGAATTATTTTCTTCCGGTGTCTGCCATTGGCGACTCCATGGACATATCGACTATTCGAATCACCTTTTAGGATGAACTGAGAGTTAGAATGTTGGTACCATTTGAGTTCCTCTTCACGCAACATGCTAGCTATCCTAGCATTCGATTGAATCTTGATCTCGATTTCATGCTCAGATAGAGGTCTAACCTCTGCCAAAGCTTCTAATTCATCAATGATAGATGATAGACGAAAGATGAAGCTTCTCCTTTTTTATGATACCCACCATATGCCTAGCCCAACCACGAAGGAATTTACGTAATGCACGCATTTTATGATTCCATTTGTGTATTGGGGTACGCCCGGCCACTGGTTTCTGCCATACCTCCTTGACCATGTCATGGAAGCCATCCTGAAGCAACCAACCAAGTTCAAACTTGAACTTGCATCTATAATGTGGTCGTGGCAAACCAGTAGTTAGGAAGATGGGTGTGTGGCCTGATATGGCCTCGATACGAGGTAGCGCACAAACAGACACCGTAGGAAATTTAGATTCCCAGTCGGTATCTATTAAAACGCGATCTAGTTTCTCATATGTCGGGTCCGGAAGACTGTTTGCCCAAGTGAATTGTCTTCCAACCATGGAAACCTCTCGCAAATCTAGACTGTCGATGACAGCTTTGAAAAGGAAAGGCCAATGATTATCAAACCTGCGGCTTTTCTCACTTGGGAATCAAAGCAAATTAAAATCCCCTCCTATAAGAATGGGGTAGGCATTATCTTTTGCCAGATTAACCTATTCACGGAGAAAATCAGTCTTGAACTAATCCTGGGCTGCCCCATACACAGCGACGAGGGTCCATGTGAAGTTGTCGGCCTTGCTGCGAATATGGAGTTTAACGTGAAACTGATCATCCGAACTAGCCAACACATCCATAGTCCCCGTGTTTACGCAAGTAAGATGCCCCAGAACGACCTCTAGGCGGTCGTGAAACCCATGTGAAGTCTATCCCGCCAGAAAGACGGTTAAGCAGACTTACTGAAAAATCACGTCTCCCCGTTTCAGACATAGCCAAAAAATCTAAATTGTATTCTCTATTACACTCCGCAATGATAAATGTTATGTGGTACAAAAACTTTGTTTAGGTCCCTGCTGAAGATACTACTACTACTAATAAGAAGAAGAATAATAATATTGTAAACATTTATTTCATCACTTTATTGTTATCCCGTAGATCATCCGATATCCCTTACATTGATCTAGCAACCACTGTTCCACCTGCGTTAACCTCAAGGATGGTGTCCGTACACAAACATACATGGGAGATGATAAGATGAATGCTTTTACAGCCGAGCGGGCTAGGCGCTATCCTGCAGCGTCTGGAGCACAGCCGAGCGGAGACTGTCCTCATCCTGCATCGAGGTTGGCACGTCAACGAGAACGCTCTGCCGGGTCACGCCGTGCACGCGGCTAACGCAGGCATGCTGCACCTGCAGGTCCAGCGACCGGAGCGCGCCCATCAGCCGCGCGGGCGCGTGGCTCACCGCGGTGGTCACACGCACCACGGCTGCATCACGCCCCACCATCTGCATGTCTACCGTTTCATCCACCTGTACGAATTCGGCAGCTAGTCCATCGCGAGAAGCGGCCGCGGAGCTCTGCTCCAGTGCCTTTTTGGCCTCCTCGAGGCGCTCCAAGCGGGAGCGCAGCTCCGTGATGTAGATGGTGGCGTCGGAGAGGAGTGATGCCTTGTCCATGCGGGACACGGTGGGGACGGCAGCGCGGAGGTCACAAAATCGACGGTTCAGTTTGTTGCGGCGCTGCCGCTCGGCCTGCACGTGGCTGACCGTGGAGCAGGATCCGGGTTTCCGTCCCCGCCGCTTCACAGGATCCTGCGGCGTTGCCGGGAGGCTCGGCGGTAGCTCGGGGTGCACAGGGCTCCCGGCGAGCGGGCTCCCCATAGGCCACAGCTCACTGTCCGCTTTGTTGGACATCATGCTGCCGTCGAACAGCCATGGTTCGGGAAGATCCTGGGATACGAACTCAAGTTGCTGTTCGTGGACGGTGGAGAGTTTGGAGCACGGCGAGGGTGGAAGGAAGGAGGAGTACGGCGAGAGTAAATCGTCCATGGACAGCAGCTCGGTGTTGTTTCTCTCCACCTTGACGTGGCAAGCAGAAATGCTCAATGTAACTACGATGACATCTGATAAGGCTTGGGTATGCTCTATGCCTCTATATGTACTGGTTGTAAGCATGAGGTCGCAAACTTGGAAACACTAGTTGTTAAATCGACATGACAGGTTTAATGCACACCTTCATGAATCAGAGAATAAGCCCGTAACATCATAGGATAGGGAAAAACAGTCATGTGAAAACCATGTTGAGTTCATTTTCCTACCGGAAGTATTTATGTACCACCAGGCGAGGACTAGATGACATAACAAAGTATATGTAGTGGTAGTCTGTAGTCCAACGTTTTGGAGCTCGGGCTCAATAAAACCCTTAAACAAAACATTTCAAAGTTTTAAAAATTCTGAATTTTTTTTTCCACAATGGCAAATAGATGTATACTACATGTGTGTAAAATTTGATGAGAAAATAAATTGATTCGCGAGCTACACAAAAAGTGAAAATCATTGGTTTTATATAGTTTTCAAAATTACCGTTTTGTCGTTTCTGTGTAGCTTGTGTGTCAATTTATTTCATCTTAAAAAATGAACACAAATGCAGTATACAACCGTATGCATACTGTGTGTGTTTTTCAGAATTTTGGTAGCAATTAAATTTTTTTTTGAATTTTTCAAAAGAACAAGCTCCATGGAGCACGAGCACCTAAGGGCATTTTCTACCTATGTAGGAAGCATATATACTACTCTCACATATAGAAGCTGGCAGGCTGTTGGGTCGATCCTGCCGGAAGACGCTGGTATAATATGATAATCTCTTCGACCCGTCCCACAAAACACACGTACATGAGCACAATTTATTTGACGCAGATTTGTGACTGGTTGGTTGAATCAAGCATTCAAGCTAGGATTTAAACTTAGGTTAAGCCTATACTTCCTCTGTTTCTAAATATAAGTTTTTTTCAGAGATTTCAATATGGACTACACCTGATCCGTTTTCATGCAGTACCTCCTCGTATCTGTTGCGTGCGCACCTTGCTCGCGAGAATCACGCGGGTTGATTGGGCGAAGCTTACCATCTTTGCACTGCCAGACAGACAGGTATGGGCTACAGCTGCCAGAAGTCGAGAAAGCCCTTGGCTGAATGCAAGCCTTCTCCATCGTATTAGGCAGCAGGAGGTCATCGGGTAGAAGCGCGCCCTGCAGATCGCTGCAAATTCCCTACCGGATATGCACCGCTAGCCTCGGAATAGGCGTCAGCCAGTAGCACATCAATGGAGGTATGGCCACTCCAGCCAGCATAGCTTTGCAGTTACGATTGATTTCATTGGAAGCCAAAGCCCTGAGGATGCCCCGCCATGAGGGTCAACCAGGTCTGGTTTCTCTATTTTGACCGGCGTCATAATGATGGATGACACTTAATCATGCGTGTGCTCAAACAGTTCCCAGCAAGTTGTGTGTTCTACGTACACAGAAGCAAGAAGTAAATAATTCAAACTATTTATGCACGATATCAAAGTTGTGCTTGATATTGGTTCTTTCCGGGGTCATCAAACTCATCTTTCTCCTCTTAACTACTACCCTATCTTCGTTTATTGTTCCCCATTGTATTTTATGTCAAATTTTAAACATTTATTTAACTAACAAATGTTCATGCATGTCAAAAAACACATAATTGAAAACTATGTTCAAATATGAATCCAACGATATAATTTTTGTTCACATGCATTAACATTTTGCTAGTTAAATCTTGTCACATAAACCAGAATAGAGGTAGTATCTTGCCACATAAGATCTTCCGTCTATGGTAACCTTAAGTATCTGTGCAAAGTGAAACACTGGAAAGGGCAACATATTTTTTTTACGAGACCAGCTTTCCAACACCGGGTGTCTAGACACCGGGCTATTATGGCCGTTCAAGCCCTGCACTATAGTTGAATAGTAAACAGAAGTGACAATACAACTTTATCGTAGGAACTGTTCACTGCCAGATTCTCCATGCACCTGTCACTTCTCTTTAGTTAGTGCGCTAAGGACACTTCTACCCGATCCCCAATAAGCTTATAAGAGAATAGAAATTTCGTTTTACTTCTTTATACGGTTTGTACTTAACCGATCCCTTATCCGGTTCAAGGGGAGTTAATTAAAAAAAATCATATTTGGAGTTAGGTTTGCGAAAAACTATCGGTTCTTAATTATTTGTAAAAGTCACCGTGTTTCTGGTAAACTTTTTTGCAAAAAGCACAGATTGGGTGATTTGGCGCGTTTGAGCACGTTTCCGAAAAGTGGAGTCGGGTTGTCAGGAGCTGATTTGGCAAAACTTGACACACACACATGCAACTAAGTGCAAAACGCAATCAACCCCACTGGCCGCGTGCTGCTCCGAGCGGTCGTGGACGAGGCTGCCGTGCTGCAGCGGGACCGCCGTGCTCCTCCGGGCCATTGCGAACGCAGCCGCCGTGCTGCAGCGGGACGCCGCGGACGACGCCGCCGTGCTGCGACAGGATACCGCGGACGAGGCCGCCGTGTTTCTCTGGGCCGCCGCCGACGAGGCCGTCGTGCTGCACCAGGCTGCCGCGCAGCGGGACGTCGAGTTCGACGCCGCCGAGCCCGTGGGCAGCAGCAACGCTAGCGCGGGGACCTGCGACCCGGACGCACCGCTCAACTGCTTCGAACTCCGGCGAGGACGAGCTCCTGCGCGCGGTGACCCTTCCTCTCCGGCGAGGCGCGACACAGAGATGAGCAGAGGCGGGGTCGACGGTGGGCTTCCGGCGGCTGCGACGGGAGCTAGTCGGGGCGCCATGGTTGGGTGCAGTTGGCTCCTCCCAATCCGATCGGGAGCACGGGATTGGATCGGGCAGGGGTTGATTGCTTTTTATTTCTAGAACTAGGGGTGTGTGTGTAAATTTGTTGCCAAGTTAGCTTCTTATAATTTGGTCCCACTTGTCAGAAAGTAATTAAACGAGCCAAATCACTCAATCAGTGATTTTGTAAAAAGTTTACCAGAAACGCGGTGCTTTTGCAAATAATTAGGGACCGGATAGTTTTCCGCAAACCTAACCCATGTGGTGGTTTTCTGCTTTTAACTCGGTCCAAGAGAGTAAAAATTAAGAGGTAATAACAATGATGGTGCCTAAAGTTGCCATCGAAGTTCACTTTGGTGCCTGAATTTGAAAAATACACTGAACCGACTCTTTAACTTGATAGTATGGTTCAAATCACATCTAGATATGTACGCATTGGACTAGACATGCCAGCGTGGCGCGGGTCCCACTTGCAGTGTCGGGATAGACTGACAAGAAGAGTGTGTGTCTCAATGACCATCGGATCCCACTGGATTTCGAACCGGCGACTTAACAATATGGTTCAAATCACGTCTAGATATGTATGCATTGGACTAGACATGCCAGCATGGCGCGGATCCCACTTGCTGTGTCCGGAAAGACTGACAAGAAGAGTAAGTTTGCAGTCTTTTACGCACTGCAACGTTTCATATATCCGACACAATCGTGGAATTGAATGGGCTGCAGTTAGTGCACCCATTTTCCACATGTTAGGTGTTTTTCTTATTTTAGAAAACACAAAATATTCAGGTAGTATATGAAGTGTTCATGCTTTTAGGAAATGTATATCTAGTTGTAAAACGTGTTCACGTGTTTTAATAAAGTACTCCCTCCGTTCAAAAATATTTGTCATCAAAATGGACAAAAAGGATGTATCTAGAATTAAAATACATCTAGATACATCTCCTTTTATTCATTTTGATGACAAGTACTTCCGGATGGATGGATTACATGTGTTTGTCAAAATATATATTTCAAATAAAAATAAATTTTAGAATATGTGTGAAAAAAAACAATGGCCTAGTGTTCCCCCAGGATTTTATACATTCTTATATTTAAATTAAAAAAATTAAACTACAGATACATTTGTCTAGTTAAAAACATTTTAATTACATGGCTTTTTAATAACACGTAAATATTTTTGGAAATTACATTAACATGTTTTAAAATAAAAAATTATGGATATTATTTCTAAGAAAACAAGATTCTAGCTTTATTTTTATTACAAATACAATAATCCGTATAAGTATTAGAATTACTAAAACCGAAAAAGAAACTCACACGTCGATGGGTCACATAAAAAAGGAAAAAGAACTAATAGTTTTGAAAAAAGCACCACATGATATTTTTTTTTAAACATCAAGATTTTGAAAATTAGATTAACATTTCTAAAATGTATAACTTCTACAATTACCAAAATTATTTTATTATATATGTGAATCCTTACAAATATTATGAAACCATTTTATTAGTTATTTTGTGTTATTTTAATTTTTTGAATATGTAAAATTTCATTAACATTTTTTGAGGGGCCATTAATTATTTATTTGATATTGTGACTATAGTTTGAATATTTTTCTAAAAAATGAAAAATAACTAGCATGTGGAAAATTGCCATTGCGGTCTAATTAGCTAGATATGGGTTAGCGATGCACAATGGTCAATTAACTTTGCCTAGTGAAGTGGTTGGCGCAAGTCCTTCGCAATGCATAGGTCGTCTGTTCAAATCTCAGCCGTGCTACATTTTTATTTATTTCGGTTGTGCACTGATATGTGGGACCCAATGGTCGTTTAGATACACTATTTCCATGTCAGTCTCTCTTGGCAGTGGGCCCCGCGCCATGCTGGCATGTCTAGTAAACAATACATACGTATCTGGACGTGATTTGAACCGTATTTAAAACATAACGCTAAGTTATAGAACCAGTTCGGTGTATTTTTAAAGTTTAGGCACCAAAGTGAACATTGATGGCAAGTTTAGGCATGTCTAGTGTTATTACTCCGAGCCACGTTGGTGCAGTAAATTTACTCGCTCAATTGGGGCTCGAGTATAATTTTGGCCGCTCTCTCGCCCGCCACCCACCTCTGCTCCCTCTCCTCCCCGGCAACCCTGCTCGGCGGCGGTGCCCCTCCCCCGCCCACCGCCGGGCCCCCTCCCAAGCTGCCGCCGCCCCCTCCCCGGCCCCTTGCCCGCCGCTGTCGCGCCTGATGGGTTCACCTGGTGGTGTCCTTCTCGGTGGTCCTCCTGGTGGCGTCCGCTGGCGAGGAGGAGTGGGCGTGCTGCTGCTCCGTCACCCGCGCTGCATGGACCTCGGGCTGGATCCGGCCTGCCTCCCGCCGCCGCCGCTGCATGGACCTCGGGCTGGACCTGGCCGGTGCCCCCCGCTCGGGCGGCAGAGGGGGCTGACGGGGAGGCTGGGGTGGCGCCATCCTTCGGAGTGCCATCCCCGGCGGCGGGGGCAGGTTCACCAGGGGGCGGCCGTCGAGGTCGCCGTCGCATGTGGGTGGAGGTGAAGAGCACCGGGTCGGCGGCCTAGGCCCAGACAGCCGCGTTCACAGCCTCCTCGATCTTGCGCGTGAGCAGGTGCTTCTCCAGGTATTCCTGCAGCGACATGGCTGCAGCGTGGTCTACTCCACTCGCCACGCTCCTCTCCAGCCTGGTAAACTGTAAAAAAACATTGCTAGCTGAAAACAGTACCTATATGCTCCCTCCGTTTATAAATATTTGTCTTTCTAGAGATTTCAACAAGTGATTACATATTGAGCAAAATGAGTGAATCTACACTCTATAATATGTCTATATACATCCGTATATGGTAGTCCATTTAAAATCTCTAAAAAGACAAATATTTAAAAACGGAGGGAGTATTTTCTTGCACGAGGAATTAGTTGCTTGTTTTTTTATCAATCACCGGGGGGAGAGGATCCCCACCTGAATATATTACTCAAAGGCCCAAAGGGCAAGTTACATCAGTGGTTACAGCGAGAGGAGAGGTAGAGGCGCCAAGACACGACCGCCTCCCTCGTAACAGGGTCCGAGATGATGTTACAGAGAGTATCGGTGGGTGAGTGAAGCTCGTTGCGAAAGACACAAGCGTTCCTAGAGTCCCACAACTTCCAAAGGATGGTGAGGGCGACGGTGGGCCAAATGTTGATGTCGAGGGCCACCGGCATAGGAGTAGCCCAGACAAGGTCGATGGAGTGAGGGGGGTCCAGCCCAAGGAGGGACCAAACCTGGGCCGTGTGTGTGGGCAGAGGATGGCAAGGTGCGTCGCGTCCTCCAGCGTGAGGGCGCACCAAGGGCATGACGAACCCGAGGTAATGGTCTTGTGATGCAAGTTAGCTATCGTGCTCAGCCTGTCACGACAGAGAAGCCAGCCGAAGATCTTGACCTTGATAGGTGCGTTGGAGCTCCAGATGTGCTCATAGTTGAAATATATCTCGTGGTCGGAGGAGAGCAGCGAGTAAGCGCACCTCGAGGTGAACGAGGAGCCATGGGTGAGGGACCTGTCGTCGGGCGCGCCGTTGGTGATGACATCCTGCAACAAAGACAAAGCAGATGCAAGCTCTACAGAAGCAACATTGGTTAGGTGGTTCCGCAAAGTAGTGAGTAACCCATTCAACATGATATCCGACACCAGGACAGAGGGCGATGTGGAGTGGGAGAAGAGTGTGGGTAAATGTCTGCGAGTGGAGCGGAAAGAAGCCAAGTGTCTAGCCAGAAGAAGGTGGCAGTGCCGTTGTTGGTAAGGACGAAAGATATTTTTCGGAGGGGGGGAGTTGGTGGTTCACGATTTTCCAGAGGTAGGAGGGGTTGTGAGGCTTATTTGCGAAGTCAAGGGAGTAGTGTTGGAAGAACCAGTTGACCCAAGACAGGTCTAGTTTTTGGAGAAGCTTGAAGGCAAATTTCATGAGGATGCAGTTGTTTTGGAGAAACAGGTTTTTTATACCGAGGCCACCAGTAGCTTTGGGTTTGCGAACGTTTTTCCAAGCGATAAGGCATTTGGCCCCCGAGCAGGGTTTCCTCGGCAGCCCAGAAGAAGGATCTACGGATGGCGTGTAGTTTTTTGATAATCTTCTTAGGGATTCTAAAGACGGACATGAAGTGGGTAGCAAGGGCGTCGATAGTAGAGGAAATGAGAGTGAGACGAGCGCCGCGGGAAAGAAGCTTGGCCTCCCATCTAGAGAGGTAGTTTAGAAGCGTTGGATGATAGGTTCAAAAGCGGAGGACGGGAGGCGCGTGTGAGATAGAGGTAGACCGAGGTAAATTTGGGGGAAGGAGGAAAGTGCACAGCCGAAGGTGAGGGCGTTATTTTGGCTAGTGATAGTATCCGTGTTGAGGGGCACGAAGGTAGTTTTGTGGAAGTTGATGACAAGACCAGTAGTGAGGGTGGTCGCGGCTTGGGTGGAGGCTTGGGCTATGATTAGCCTGTCGTCGGCATATTGAAGCAGATGCAGGACAATCAGGGTAAATCGGATGGCAAAGCTGCCCGGGAGAAGAGGCTTGAAAGATTAAGCGTTGAAGCAGGTCGGCGACGATAATGAAAAGGTAGGGGGATAGGGATCACCCTGCCGGAGACCATTTTTGCAGTTAATCCAGGGGCCCGGTTTTCCATTTAAGAGTATTGCAGTCTTGCTAGAGACCAGCAAGGCTCTGATCCAAGCTATAGTTTTGGGGGGGAACCCCTAGTGAGCAGAACGAGAAGAAAAGATTCCCAACAGATTGAATCGAAAGCTTTGTGGAAGTCTAGTTTGAACACCATAGTGGGTGCCTTCCGAATGTGGCAAGCGCTGAGAAGGTCAGCGGTGTAGATGAAGTTTTCGGCAATGCACCTCCTAGAGATGAAGCAGGTTTGGTCACCATGGACGAGAAGAGGGATGAGGGGCTTAATCCTGTTTGTGATAACTTTAGCTAGCGCCTTAGGTGTGCAATTTTGCAGCGAAATAGGTCTGAAGTTTTCTGGTGTTCTGGCGGAGTCTTTTTTTTTGAAGGAGGATCATGTGGGCTCGGTTGAAACGCTCGACATCCACTCGAAGGTTGGCGAAGTCATCGAAGAAAGGTATTATTAACCACTTTATTTTAAAAAAAGGTATTATTAATCACTTCGCTATGTCTGTAGTTGATGAAATGCCTCTAAGATTGATTTCGGCAGAACCGTTTGCACCAACTATTCACTGAATCAGCACTCATCAAGGGCTTCCCTACTTCAGTTTATGAAGAAATAGGCCTAGTGCTGTTTTCTGAATTTTATCCTCTGTGTGTTTAACTGTCAAACAGCGGCGCTGGCCTGGACGTGTACGAGAACGAGCCGGCCGTGCTGCCGGAACTGCTCGCCATGGACAACGCGATTTAGTCGGTCAGTCTTCTATTTGTGTGTGTCGGTGGGCTGCATGACTCCGATTAGTGGAAGCCAGTCCATGAAGATTCTCCCTTAAGTGTTCGATGAAATGCATACACCAAAAGTAATTTTTACTCCGTTATATATAGGGGTCAGTTAAGTCCGGCCAAATCTTAATGGAGCAACTAAGAGCAACTCCAAAGGGCCGACCCATTTCGTCCGCCTAAGTCCGTTTAGATCGGCACGGACAAAAGTGGCGGCCCAACGCGTCGACCCAAACCCAAATCACGTCCGCTTCGCGTCCGCGCCGATGCATTTACGGCCCAAATTTACGCCCCAAATGCGTCGGCGCGGACGCCAAACGGACGCCACGCACCCCTTCTAGCCGTCGGCCGCGTCCCCACCTGGCGGCCGTCCAACTACCCGCTGTCCACGTAGTCAGCTTAATTTATGACCAAAGGCCCACGCGTCAGCGACAGCGGTCGTCCTTTTTTAAGCCGACCGTGCGGCCGGGCCGTCCTCATCCAAACTCACCGTCCACATCTAGCAAGCTTCGCTCCCCGTCGCCAGCAAACCCTAGCCACCACCACCACAGCGAGATGGGGCTCTTCTCCGACGCCAGCAGCAGCAAGGCCCCCGCCATCCCTTTCCCATCAGAGTTCCTCCCGCCTCCTCGCTGGCAAAGGCAGCGCATGAACGTGCCTGTGCACCAGGAGGAGTGCCACTGGCAGCACCACGTGCCTCTCCCGTACCCCGACGTCACCCTGCTGCACGACTGGCATCTGGATCCGGATAGGATCCCAGTGCCGGCAGCGCCGCGGTCGGCTAGGGCTCACGTGGAGGAGATGCGGCACCGGCAGGCGCTGCTGACGCCGGAGCAGCGCCGCGAGGCCGCCCACGCAGCCGACTCGCCCAACTGGGCGAGGTGGTTCGCCTTCGAGCACGAGTAGGCGAGGCGACGGGGCATGCGCCAGGTCGACCGCAGCGTGCCGCCGCCGCCGCTCGTCGTTCGCGAGGAGGACCAGGCGGCGGAGGACGCCAACCAGGCGGCCCTTGCGGCCGGACGAGCGGCGCAAGGCGGAGGAGGTAGAGGAAGAGGAGGCTCGGTACGAGGCGGCAATGGCGCAGGCCATTGCCCTCTCCGCGGCGGGTGACTACGTGCTGCCGCCGGTGGCCCCCTGCGCCCGACATGAACGCGCTCTGGAACACGGCGTTCCCCTGGGCCGGTCCGGCGCCAACGCTCATCGACCTCACGGACCCCGAGGACGACGACGACGCCTCATAGTTTAGGTTGTTTTTATTTTTCTTAAATGCAAATGTGGACGCGTGGACTCTTGCCGGCCTTCGTGGCCGTCTTTAATGTTTAATTAATGTTGTTTTTTTAAATATGCATGCTTTTTTTTCTAGCACCGTCAAAATGGGTCGGGCCAGCGTTGGGCGCACGCGTCGACCCAAACGCGGAAGCGGACGTCCGTGTCCGCCTGGCCGATCCAAACGGACAAAAAGCGGACAAAATCGCCGTCCGTTTGGGTCGACCCGTTGGAGTTGCTCTAAGGTTTTACTTTGCCGGATACTCCGCTATTTTTGGGATCGGTAGAAATGCCCTTATCCTTGAAATGAGAAGGCTATTGGAGAGGGGAGAGAGTGAGGCTGCGAAGTAAGTGAGAGAAGAAAGGTGAGCAGAGCTTTTTTTAGCCAGTACTACCTCCGTCTTGTTTATTGGTCTCATTCGTAATTTATGTTAAATTTTAATCATAAATTTAACTAACAAAATGTTTATGCATGTCATAAAAAATTATATTGATGAATTCGTAAATGAACATAGTTTTCAATGATACAATATTTGATAACATGCATTGACATTTTGTTAGTTAAATATATGTTAAAATTTAACACTAAATACGAAGAAGACTAATAAATCAAGACGAATGTAGCACGTGAGAGATGAGAAATGTCAAGAGAGAAGAGAAAGAAAACAATTGTTTTTATGAAAGAGAGAGAATGAACAAATTGCAAACTAGTGTCAGCACAGTGTTCATTTCCATCAGTGCTAGCCAAAAAGTTTGGTGTCCGGTCTCACCACGACCCATTGGGGTAAATACTGCGGTACAGTATTGTTTAAAAGCAACATCATAGCATGACGAGAACAGTGAAGGACAAGCCTCCTTCACGTGTCACACATCATCCCTAGAACAGTGACCAGAGACATGCTAGTCACTGAGCGTCTACACGCATCGCTATTAAACAAACCAAATGGGCTGACAAACCTGGCAGGTGCTGCAAATAGTTTGATTTTAGTAAGGCCTCAGCACGAATCTCAAAGAATGGGCGGGCTGATAAAGGGGTGCCGGGAGTCCCGGGAGCCACCACAACTTTTCCTTTTGTGTACCTCTATTTAATTTCTAAATTGAGACATGGAGTACTTCATTAACCAACGGTTGGTTTCCTTTCGTCTTACATCACATGAACTTATGTTAAATTCTGATTTTCTTAATCTGAGAGAAAGAACATAATTGCTATCCTTGGCTCGGCGCATGCAACAGATTGTCTCCGTCAACTAGAGCGCCTTCATCACCGGGCGGTGCGTGCACGACAACTTCATGTTGGTCCAACAAACGGCATGCCCACTGCACAACCTCAAGGTTCCGCAAATCCTTCTTAAGTTGGATATTGCGAAAGCCTTTGACACTGTCTCTTGGCCTTTCCTTCCCGAGGCCCTTCGGCATCTCGGTTTTGGCAGAAGGTGGTGCAAATGGGTTTGCATTCTCACCTCGACCACTTCATCGCGTGTCCTCGTCAATGGGAACCCCGGCCCTCCGGTGGACCACAGCTCATGGCCTGTGGCAGGGAGACCCCCTTTCCCCCCTTCTCTTCACCATCATCATTGACACCTTGAACTCTCTACGACAACACATGCCGTTGCCATGTGCTCCGGTATGCCTCAGCGTCTAACAACTCGGCATGCGGCGTCCAACATTTCCCTATTCGCCAACGACGTGGTCATTTTCTGCCACCCGACCACCTCCGAGGTCGCCACTATTCGTGAGCTTCTACGTGTGTTTGGGGACGCTTTGGGCCTCTGTAAAAAGTTTCTGAAATGCTCGGCCACTCCGATTCAGTGCGACGATGAGGTGGCTGTGGCAATTGGGTCGACGCTTGTGTGCATGTACGGTCACCGCCTACCTTGGGCTTCCCCTCTCGGTTCGCAAGACCCCCAGCTCGGCGTTACTTCCTCTCATAGACAAGCTCACCAAAAAACTAGCAACCTGGAAGGCAACGCTTTTATCGTGTGGCGAGTGGCTCGCCCTTGTGCGCCATGTCCTCACTGCTATGCCCGTCCACATTCTTCTTGCCATGGCCATCAACCCGACGACTCTTAAGAAGCTAACTCGGATCATCCGTGAATTCCTCTGGCATGGCAGAAAAGATGCCAAGTCCGGCTGCTGTCTTGTCAGTTGGCGGCACATCTTCCACCTGTTGGATTATGGTGGACTCGGTGTGCGCGATCTGCACTTCATCGTCTTATCCATGCGCGCCTGATGGTTATGGCTGCAGGCTAAAGACCCCTCCCGCCCATGGCACCATCTTCAGGTGCCATGTGATGACGAGACATGCCAATTCTTCGGCGCCTTGACGACCTGGGCTCTTGGTGATGGCAAAATGTGTCGCTTCTGGTGCGACCACTAGATCAACGGGAAGGCTATTTCCGAGTTTGCCCCGACCCTGATGTCCTTGTGCCGCGCCGCCGACGCCGCCAGAACCTGGTGTCTGATGGGTTCACTCGGCATGCTTGGATCAGGGATATCCACGACAATTTAGGACCTGTCGAGGTGGTGGAGTACATTGATCTTTGGCAGCGTCTTCAGGGCATCCACCTCAACCAAGTTCCAGACCGGATCAACTCGAAATGGACTGCTAATGACGTCTACTCTGCCAAATCCTGCTACAAAGCACTCTTCAACGGATTGACCTTCCGACTAGCTTGGCGTTTCATCTGGAAGGCTTGGGCTCCCCTCCGTAACAAGTTCTTCCTTTGGCTAGCTTCTCTTGACTGATGTTGGACCGTGGAGCAACGCACATGGCACTGCTTGGCGCATGACCCCGAGTGCACATTCTGCTCCCAGGAGCTCGAGACCATCAACAACCTTCCCGCTGGCTATGTTCTCGCGGATCACTTAGCACAAGATTCTTTCATGGTGCCGACTTGCTCCCCCAACCCATCGACGGCACGATGAGCTTCTTTGCATGGTGGATTGAGGCTACGTCGGCCTCCCCTGTCATCATGTAGAAGGGACTCAACTCCATCATCGCCCTCACCGCGTGGGCTATCTGGAAGCATTGGAATGCGACCATCTCCGACGGCATTCGCCCCTCCACCGATGACCTTGTTCGCTGTATCAAGGACGATGCGCGTAGCTGGGCAAAGGCCGGAGACAAAGGACTAGCTAGCATTATACCTATAACCTGATTGTATCTTCTTGAGGCCGAGCATCCTCCTCCGCTGCTCACTTTGCACCCTCTCGGACACCGTTTCGTGCATGTCTATGAGGGCTGCAACCTGTACTTTTCTATCCTCCTACCAATGAAATGATACGCTACTCAGCGTATTCACGAAAAAAAAACATAATTAATATGGTGGCTTTGCCGATTTAGCTGGTTTGAGATTGTACGCACGAACACATTTCCAGCTCCTTTATGCACAGAGAACCTATTTCCACTCATGTGTGTCTCAGTAAGCTCTCTTTGTCCGGAAGAGAAAGGTGTGATAGCTCCCGGGTGTAGGGACACCCTCAATGAACAGTAATTCAAAAAATATAGGAAAAAATCAAAAAAATCTGAAACTTTGCGACATTAAATATGATCAAGCGTTTTTAGGTTCTTGCAAATTTTCATAACAAAGTATGAAGTAGAGAAAGGTGTACACATTAGTTTGTGGTTTCAGTGCTAAAAGTGCTCAAAACTGTAAGCATTAATGCCGTTTTCTTGTTTAGATTTCCTCGAATGTTTTTTTTTTTGCATGAAAATTTGCAAGAACCTATAAAGTTTGAGCAAAGTTGATGTCGCAAAGTTTAAGATTTTATTGATTTTGTTGTCTACTTTTTTGAAATTTACTGTTCATGGAGGGTGTCCCTACACTCGGGGGTTTGAGAAACCTGTCTCCAAGTTGAAAAATAGAATCATCAAGCAAAGACGAGAGACATGCATGGTCGAGGAAGGTTGCCTTTGTGAGTCTTAAGTTGGAGTTTGGCTGGAAAGCAAGCATAATCGGCAAGGTATACAGTGTTCGGACAAATAGTAGATGTGATGATCAGTAGCAGGAGGACAACAAGTAGGTGAATGGAACAGATAGCATTGGGCTGGGGCACAATCTCGGATCCAGCAGCAAGCCAAGGTGCAAACTTTTTGACAACGCCAACTGTGAATGTTGGCAGTACGATTGTACAGCATTGCGAGGCGCTTGAGACGAGACCGTGAACTCATGTTGCTGGGTGGTCTGGTTTTACGTGCATGCAGTCGAGGATATGTCGGAGGGAACTCTTAGATGGGAGATTCCGAGATTTGTATGCAAAAGCATGCATGTGCTATACTCCCTCCTTCCCCAAATTTTGGCCGCGTTAAGTTTTTCATGCACTCCTAACACTAGTAGAAACAGAGGCTTCCATACGCCCCCATTAGTCCCTAAAATAATCGAACCGCGACAAAAGGGGTCTTTAGTCGCGGTTCGGGAGGAGACCCGCGACCAACTATCTGGGCCCAGCGCGCTCGGTCGACAGCTGGCGGACGGGAGGGGCTTTAGTCCCGGTTGGCCTGGCCAACCGGGACTAAAGGTCCTCAGGCTGGCCCGAAGGCCTTTAGTCGCGGTTGGCCAGGCCAACCGGGACTAAAGGCCCATCCCTATATATAGGACTCAGCTCACTTCACTTAGCCACAATTCAGAAGGGGGGTGGTGGGTTTGCTTTTGGTTCCTCCTATGCACACAAGGTGTTCGATGAAATGCTCGAGAGCATGAAACAAACATGATATGAAGTGTCCGAGCCACACTTGAGCTTTCTCATTTATTT